>NC_081417.1:6246956-6954185 GCF_949786415.1 Peromyscus eremicus | reverse complement strand
AATAGACTTACACAGCGAGTCTGGGGCTGAGGCCTAAGCCTTGAAGAAGTAAATGTTTCAGTTCCTGGGAACTTGGCTTTTCCACTAATGAGACCATAATTTATCAGTCCCAAGGCTACTGTGTGCTCAATCTGCAACACTCTTGACATGTCGTGTTTCCCTTGTACAACATTACTTGATTTGCTTCTTGATGATTTTTGTTCCCATTGTATGATAGTTTATGTTGTGACATTTCTCTCCTGGAAACAGTATGTAAGATGGTGTACCTTTTTAAAAAATTATTTTTCGCTTTTATTCTTTACTTACATTTTATACTTTACCCAAAGTTTCCCTACCTCCACTTCTCCTAGTCCTCCACTCCCCTCTCCCCAAGATCTACTCCTCCTCTGTTTCCCTTAAAAAAAGAAAGAGCAGGCCTTTCAGGAGTATTAAACAGAGCATGGAATAACAAATTATGTTAAGGCTAAGCACAAATCCTCATATCAAGACTAGACAAGGCAACACAGTAGGAAGAAAAGGGACCCAAGCACAGGCAAAAGCATCAAAGATACTTCCTACTTCCACTATTAGGAGTCCTTTAAGAATACTAAGCTACACAACCATATCATATATGCAGAGGAGCTAGCTCAGACCCGTGTAGACTCCATGATTGCTACTTCAGTCTCTGTTAGCCCCTATGAGCCCTGCTTAGATAATTCTGTGGATCTTGTTTTCACGGTGTCCTCAACCCTCTGGTTCCTACAACTTTTCCTCCTCCTCTTCTGTGGAGTTCCCATCATGTGCCCCGTGTTTGGCTGTGGGTCTCTGCATCTGCTCCCATAAATTCCAGAATGGTTCCTCTCTGATGACAATTGGGCTAGGCACCAATCTATGAATATAGCAGAATATCATTGGAATTATTTCATTGACCTTTTTTTTCTGCCAGTCATATTTGGTTCTCTCCTGGGTCTCTGGTTTTTGGCCATCCAACCAGTGTCAGGTGTGGGCTCCCTCTCATGGTGTGGGTCTCAGGTTGGACCAGTCATTGGCTGGCCACTCCCACAAGTTCTGCACCACCATTACCCCAGCATATCTTGCAGGCAGGACATAATGTAGATCAAGGGCTTTGTGACTTGGTCGATGTCCCAGTCTCACTGCTGGGAGCCTTGCCTGGTTATAGAAATGGCCAATTTGGGCTCCTTGTCTTCCTTTACTAGGAGACTTTGCTGGAATCACTCTTGTAGACTCTAGGGATTTTCCACTATATTAGGTTTCTATATAACTCCCCCCCTTGCAAATGCTCATCAATTCCAGCTGTCTCTCCTAGGACTCTCTCCCACCTACGCCTAATCCACCCTCAAATCTATTCTATTTCCCATTCCCAAGGAGTTCCATGCATTCCCCCTTGACCCCACCTTGTTACTTAACCTCTTTGGGTCTGTAGATTGTAGCATGATTATACTTTACTTAACAGCTAATATCCACTTATGAGTGAGTACATACCATATTTGTATTTCTGATTCTGGGTTACCTTACTCAGGATGATTTTTTTTTCTAGATCTATCCATTTGCCTGCAAATTTAATGATGTCCTTGTTTTTAGCAGCTGAGTAATACTCCCTTGTGTAAATATACCACCTTTTTTATTCATCCATTCTTTGGTTGAGGGGCATCTGGTTGTTTCTAGGTTCTGACTGTTATAAATAAAGCTGCTATGAGCATAGTTGAGCAAGTGTCCTTGTGGTATGGTAGAGCTTCCAAGAATGATATAGCTGAGTCTTGAGGTAGCTCAATTCCCAATTTTCTGAGGTAACTCTGTATTAATTTCCACAGTGGCTATACAAGTTTGCACTCCCATCAGCAATGGAGGAGTGTTTTCCTTATCCACATCATCACTAGCATGAGCTGTCACTTGTGTTAGTGATCTTAGACATTTTGACAAGTGTAAGATGGAATCTCAAAGTAGTTTTGATTTGCATTTCCCTGATAGCTAATGGTGTTGAACATTTTAAAAGTGTTTCTCAGCCATTTGAGATTTCTTTGTTGAGGATTCTATGTCTACACTGTATTCAATTTTTAAATTAATTTATTTGCTTTGTTGATGTCTATTGTTTTGAGTTCTTAATATATTTTGGATATTAGCCTTCTGTCAGATGTTGAGTTGGTGAAATCTTTTCCCATTCTGTGGGCTTCCATTTTGTCCTTTTGATGGTATCCTTTGCTTTATAGAACCTTTTCAATTTCCTGAGGTCTCAGTCCTGGTGCTCTCAGTTCTCTGTTCAGGAAGTTGTCTCCTGTGCCAATGCATTCAAGGATATTCCCCACTTTCTCTTCTATTAGAGCCAGTGTTTCTGGTTTTATGTTGAGGTATTTGACACACTTGGACTTGAGTTTTATGGAGGTTGATCTATTTGAATTCTTCTACATGCTGATATCTAGTTAGAATAGCACCATTTGTTGAAGATGCATTCTTTTTTCCATTGCATCTTTCTGGCTTCTTTATCAAAAATCAGGTGGCCATAGGTGTATGTATTTATGTCTGAGTCTTCAATTTGGTTTCATTGATCCATCTATATGTTTTTATGTCAATATCATGTGGTTTTTATTACAATATCTCTGTAGTAAAGCTTGAAATCAGGGATGGGATGGGGATACTGTCAGATTTTTTGTTTATTGTACAGAATTGTTTTAAGTATACTAGGTTTTTTGTTTTTCTGTATAAAGTTGAGTATTTTTATTTCAAGGTCTGCAAAAAAATTGTGCTGGAATTTGATGGGGATTACATTGAATCTGTTGATTGCTTTTGGTAGGATGGCCGTTTTTACTATGTTAATCCTATCAATCCATGAGCATGGAAGATCTTTCCATCTTTTGATATCTTCAATTTCTTTCTTTAAAGACTTGAAGTTTTTATCATACAAGTCTTTCACTTGCTTGATTAGAGTTACTTCAAGATATTTTATACTATTTGTGGCTATTGTGTATGGTGTTATTTCCCTGATTTCATTCTTAGTCCATTTGTCTTTTGTATATAGGAAGACTACTGATTTTTTTTGGGGGGGGGGGTTAATCAGATATCCAGCCTCTTCACTAAAGGTGTTTATCAGCTGCAGGAGTTCTCTGGTGAACTTTTTGGGATCACTTATGTATATACTATCATATCATCTACACATAACAAACTTTGACATTTTTCTTTGCAATTTGTGTCCCCTTGTACTCCTACAGTTGTCATATTGCTCTAGCTAGAACTTCAAGTACTATATTGAATAGATACAGAGAGAGTGGACAGCCTTATATCATTCTTGATTTTAATGGAATTGCTTTGAGTTTCTCTCCATTTAATTTGATGTTGGCTATAGGCTTGCTGGAAATTTCCTTTATTATGTTTAGATATGTCCTTTTTTATCTCTAATCTCTCTAAAAGTCTCATCATGAAGAGTGTTGGATTTTGTCAAAAGCTTTTCCAATATCTAATTAGATGATCATGTGGTATTTTTCTTTTAGTCGGTCTCTGTGGTGGATTACATTGACAGATTTTCATACATTGAACCATCCCTGCCTATTTGATGAAGTAGAGATGAAGCCTACTTGATCATGATGGATGATTTTTTTAAATGTGTTTTTGGATTAATATTCATGTGGGAAATTGTTCAGTAATTCTCTTTCTTTGTTGACTCAGGGTAACTATGCCCTCATAAAGTGATTTTTTCAATGTTCCTTCTGTTTCTATTTTGTGGAATATTTTGAGGAGTATTGGTGTTAACTCTTCTTTGAAAGTCTGGTAGAATTCTATGCTAAAACCATCTGGTCCTGGGCTTTTTTGGTTGGGAGAATTTTAATGACTGCTTCTATTTACTTAGGGGTTATAGGTTTTTCAAATCATTTATCTGATCTTGATTTAATTTTGGTAAGTCATGTCTATTGAAAAAATATACATTTCTTTTAGATTTTCCAATTTTGTGGAGTGCAGGATTTTAAAGTATGACCTAATGGTTCTTTGGATTTTGTAGGTATCAGTTGTTATGTCCTATTTTTCATTCCTAATTTTGTTAATTTGAATATTCTCTTTCTGTCATTTAGTTGGTTTAGATAAGGTTTTGTGTATCTTGTTGATTTTCTCAAAGAACCAACTTTTGTTTCTTTGGTTGTTTGTACTGTTCTTGTTGTTTTTATTTTATTGATTTCATCCCTGAGTTTGATTATTTACTGCTTTCTACTCCTTTTGGGTGTGTTTGCTTCTTTTAGTATAGAGGATTCCTGTGTGCTGTCAAGTTGCTAGTATGAGACTGCTCCAATACCTTTATGTGGACACTTAGTGCTATTATTTTTCTCTTTGCACCACTTCCCTTGTGTCCTATAAGTTTGGGTATGTTGTGCATTCATTTTTGTTGAATTCTAGGCAGTCTTTAATTTCATTCTTTTTCTGCCTTGACCCAGTAATCATTCAGTAGAGAATTGTTCAGTTCAACTATAGGATTTCTGTTGTTTCTGTTGTTGTTGAAATCCAGCTTTAATACATGGTGGTCTGATAGGATACAGGGGATTATTTCAACTTTCTTTCATTTGTTGAGACTTGCGTTGTGATCGAGTATGTGGTTAATTTTGGAAAATGTTCTGTAAGGTGCTGAGAAGAAGGTGTATTCTTTTGTTTTGGGGTGAAATGTTCTGTAGATATCTATTAGGTCCATTTGGTTCATAACACCTGTTAGCTCCAGAATTTCTCTGTTTAGTTTTTGTCTACATGACCTGCACATTGATGAGAGGGGAGTATTGAAGTTTCCCCCTATTGATATGTAAGGGTCAATGAGTGATTTAAACTTTAGTAGTGTTTCCTTTCCAAATGTGGGTGCCATTGTATTTGGGGTATAGATGTTAAAAACTGAAATGTCATCTTGGTGGATTTTTCTTTTGATGAGTATGAAGTGTCTTTCCATATCTCTTTTGATTAACTTTGAAGTATATTTTGTTAGATATTAGAATGACTATACCAGCTTGTGTCTTAGGTCTATTGGCTTGGAAAATCTTTTTCCAATACTTACTCTAAGGTATTGTTTCTCTTTCCAGTTGAGATGTGTTTCTTCTATGCAGCAGAAGGATAGATTCTGTTTTTTGAATCCATTCTCTTAGTCTGTGTCTTTTTATTGGGTAATTAAGCCCATTGATATTGAGAGAGATCAATGACCAATGATTGTTAATTTCTGTTATTTTCTTGTAGTCAGTGGTATTGTGTGTGTATGTGCGTGTGCGTGTGCGTGTGCGTGTGTGTGTGTGTGTGTGTGTGTGTGTTTCTCTTCTTTGGATTTTGCTGGTGTAAAATTATTTATCTCCTGTGTTTTTGTGGATGTAGTCAATCTCCTTGGGTTGGAGTTTTTCTTCTAGGATCTTCTGCAGGGCTGGAGTTGTGGATAAAGACTGAATTTGACTTTATCATGGAATATCTTCTTTTCTCCATTTACGGTGATTGAAAGTTTTCCTGCTCTTAGTATTCTGGGATGGCATCTGTGGTCTCTTAGAGTCTGCAGGAGGTCTGTCCAGGCGCTTCTCTCTTTTAGTGTCTCTACTAAAAAAGTCAGTTGTAATTCTAATAGGTCTGCCTTTATATGTTACTTGGCCTTTTTCCCTTGCAGTTTTTAATATTCTTTCTTTGTTCTGTGTGTTTAGTGTTTTGATTATTATATGGTGAGGATACTTTCTTTTCTTGTCCAATCTATAGATTTTTGTAGGCATGTCCTTCTTTAAGTTAAGAAAATTTTCTTGTATGATTTTGCTAAAAAATATTTTCTGAACCTTTGAGCTGGAACTCTTCTTCTTCTATCCTATTATTCTTAGATTTGGTCTTTTCATAGTGACCCAGATTTCCTGGATGTTTTGTGTCAGAAACCTTTTAGAGTTAACATTTTCTGTGAATGATGAATCTATTTCTTCTATCATATTCTCAATGCCCAAGATTCTTTCTTCCATGTCTGTTGGTGATGCTTTCATCTGTAGTTCCTGTTTGCTTACCTAGGCTTTCCATTTCAGGGTTTCTCAGTTTCTGTTTTCTTTACTGCTTTTATTTCCATTTTCAGGTCTTGGATGGTTTTATTAGTTTCCTTCAACTGTTTGTTTGTTTGTTTCTTTCCTTGGCTTTCTTTAAGGGGTTTATTCATTTCCTCTATTTTTTGTTTGTCTTTTCCTCAATTTCTTTAAGGGATTATTCATTTCCTCCTATAGAACCTTTATCATCTTTATAAAGTTTGTTTTAAGGTCTTTTCCTTGTGCTTCAGCTGTGTTGGAATATTTGGCACTTGCTGTAGTAGGATAGCTGAGCTCTGGTGGTGATATATTGCTTGGCTGTTGTTGATTGTGCTCTTACCCTGGAGTCTAGGTATCTAGGTTTGAGGTGATTATTGGTCTAGGTGCTGATTTATGAGTTTGTCTTTATTGGATGAGTGTTTTGTTCCTCAGTCTCTGTTTCTTCCCTATTCTTCTGTCTGGATTGGTCTGTGTTTGAGTATAAAGTTTCCATCTGAGTTGGGGATTGGACTTCTGATGTCTCTGGTGGCCTCTGGTTGAGCAGCAGTTTTCCTCCTGATTTCGGGCCTGGAGTTCGGTGGCAGTGTGGCCTCTGGTAGAGCAGTGGCCTTAGATTAGAGGAGTGGGCCAGGATAGGGAAGAAGGAGGTACTGTCGAGGATACCCTGGATAGGCACTGGAGGAGTGTTGGTGGTTCATGGGCAGGAGGTTACCTGGAGTTCTGGGAGCTGATGTGACCTCTGTTGGAGCAGGGGGTTTTCACCATAAGTGTGGGCCTGGATATGTTGGTGAGGAGAGGAGGCATTGTTGATGCTAGGCTGGGTGGGTACTGGGGAGTGTTGGTGGTTCATGGGTAGGGGCTTACCTGGGGATCTGGGTGCCAGCATGGCCTCCAGGGGAGCAGGGGTGGTGTACTTCTTAATAAGCTTGCTTGGATAACACACAGTGTTTTCAAGAGCTCCCAAAACCACCTGTTTCATCTTTATCTCTGATCCCCAGTACCTCCTACTCAGGACCCTGTCAGTGGAACAGGCTTGTAATTTCAGCACAGGAGGCTAAGAAAAGAAGGTGGAACTGCCCCAGGACTGGAGGGCAGCCTGGGCTACATAGTGGGACTCTGTCTCCAAAATACCAAAACTAAAACTTACAAAAATATTCCTAACCAAACAAAATCAACCATGCAAACAAACAAACAAACAAACAAAACATGAACAGAAGTTTAAGCCTCGAGAAAAGCAGATAGCAAAGACAATGATTTTAACTTATAGAGGAGAAAGTTGCACCTTATACCTGCTATTCCTGTCCCATGTGAGGCACAGAGACAATAAGGGCATTATGCAATTGGTAACAGTGGGGAAGACTCACCACTCTCTCATGAATGCTTCTTCTTGTAGAGAGGCAATTGTCTAGAGAGGAGTAGAAGCATGTTTATTTCACTCTCTGTTGTGATAACAGAATAGTACAGAGTGGGAAATTTATTGGTTTACCATTCTAGACACTAGGAAGAGCATGGTGGACAGGCTGTGCCTAACAAGAGCTTTCTTACTGCCTCATAGCATGAGGGAAGGCATCATAGGAATAGAAGGACACAGGGAGAGAGAGAAGCAAGAAACGAGAGATATTCAACTTGTCCTCTGGTAATGGCATCTACTCATGAGGGTGGAGCCTGCATGGCCTTATGCTCTGTGAAGATCCAACCTTGAAGTGCTGTCACAAGGACAATGACAATTCAACATAAGCTTAGGTGAGAACACACGTTCAAACAATAGCAGAGACTTTGGAAATCAACACCAGTTCTACAGGTGGTTTAGTTTATCCATGGCTTCAGCTTCTTTTACAGGTCACCTGAGAACCCTGTGGACACTTTGTGCTAGCTCACATGAATCACTTTTGAATAACCCAGAGGGACATCTCTCACATGTCCAGCAGGCCCCAGCTTCCTGTCCAAAGTGACTTTCTCATCTCTGATCACTTCTTTTTTGTTTTTATATTTATTTTCTTTCAATGTTATGAGTGTTTTGCCTGCATGTGGACATGTGCATTACGGGCATGCAGTGTCTATGGAGTAAAGAAGACGGCTTCTGATCCTCTGGAGCTGGAGTTACAGAAGTTTGGGAGTCATCATGTAGGTGCTGGGAATGGAATCCTGGTCGCCTACAAGAGCACCAAGTGCTCTCTTGACTGCTGATCCATCTCTCCAGCCTCTCTTACCTTTTCTTGTACTTATTTAGTCTGAAAAAAATTCAGACTTTTCCTAAAGTTACTCTCATGGGCTTCATAAAATAGTACTTACTGCATACAAATTATTTATGTAAGTTTACAAGTTCTACAAGGTTCCCTTCTCTTAAACACATCTGTCAAATGAAGTCTGTTCACATGTTATGCAGTTGTGAGTCTCTTACCTGGTTACTGTGTGTGAGGCACTATGACTTCCAGGCAGTTATGTGCTTAGTGCCAGTCTGCTGTCTTCCTGTCAGCGCTCTCCTCATAAAGTCAGCATTCGCTTGGTAGTGGTTTGTTTGTACTGTGTTATTATTCATGGTTTAACCAAGAACAGCAAACCCTTTCCTGTACTTTCAAAATGCATTTTAACAGTTAACACTCCTATTCATGGCAACCAAGTTACTGTGGCAGTATTTACTTCTGTTGTTTTGCCTCTCACGCAAGATCAGTCTTAGGTTTAGTTTCCTGTTGTTCACAGTCATTCCCAGTTTTCCCTGTAAAGGACATCTGTGTGCCTGTCTTAGGTTTAGTTTCCTGTTGTTCACAGTCATTCCCAGTTTTCCCTGTAAAGGATATCTGTGTGCTTGTCTTAGGACATCTGTTCAATCAAAGGACCTACAGTAGCATTATCACTTGTTTCCTGGACATCTGTGTTTAAAGAAGAACTTTAAGGGAAAAGAAAGAAATTATTGATCATACTTTTGCATTTAGTATAAAACTTGGAAGATAGCTTTCATTTCAGAACAATATAAGTACATCATTTTAGTGGCTGTATTTTCCACACTGTGTATTTGATCTACAAGTTTCTTTTTTCAATAAGATATCCCTTGTGGTAACCATTGCTTACAAAGTAATCTTCTCTCTACTGACCTCAAATTACCATATAACTAAATTCATTTCTATAAATCCATAGAGATTCTATTGCTATATTTTTTGTGGGGCTTATTGATTTTTATTTTTATGTGCCTGTAGCATCTGCTTATGGATATTGTACCCCATAAAAAGTTGGAAGGATACGAGTCCATCATGTCTTCATCTTAAAACAGCTGACTATTCTGAAACACTTGATCTTTAATTATACTTCCCAATTACTTTATCAAGTTTTATACCACAACATTGGTGCTTTGTTTGGACTTCAGTTGATGACTTGGGAAAATTGCATTCCACATTAAAGTTTCTAATTCAGGATTGTGGTGTGTTTTCTTTAAAAAAATCTCTCTTTAAATATAAATCTCATTTTCATATCATCATAACAATGCTTAATCATTGTTGTAAACATGAAGTGACATTAATAAATATCCATTTCTCTTCCCCTGTGCTCTCAGACAGTGAATACTGAGTTAATCATGTTGTTACTTTGTCTTTTTACACACTGTTGGGCCAAGGACAGTAGAGGGTGGGAATGACTGTGTCTATGGATATCGTAATGTCCACTGAGGTCCTACAAAGGCCAAGGATGCTGCTCTTCCTTGACTTGAGGATCCAGGTTTCTTCAGTACTGTAACTTTCTTTTTAGGCCTTGGCCTCTTGCAGACTGTGTTTAATGGTGTCAGAAAATTCTAAACATTTGTGTTGTTTTTATATATATAGTCATATTTTGTATATCTTGCTTACTTTTACTTCCAGGCTATATTCCTTAAAAATAAATAGGTTTTATTTATACTTGTAACCCTAATATAATGCACCAGACATGATTGTTTTAAAACTTTGTTGAATAAACAGAGTAAAAAACATAAATTCTTGAAAAAAGGTTTTAATGAACCTATCAATCAAAATTGTATGTTTCAAGTAATTTTACATTTAGTATATATTACTATAATAATTGATAAAAAAGGAAAATCCTATTAAGTTATTCTAAAAAAGAAACAAGGTCCCTGCAAGACAGCTCAGTAGGAAAAGGTGCATCTCTGTAAGCTTGACAACCTGAGTTTGATTGAAACTCATGCAAAAGCAGGAGAGAAGTGACTCCATGATATTGTGCTCTGCCTTCCATTCAAACTTGGACAGTTTGATGATGGTGACAACAATGATGATGGTGATGATGTACATATTTTTAGAAACACCAATGTTTTTTGAGACAGGTTTCTTGTAGCCCAGGCGGGCCTTGAGCTTTCAGTGTAGCCAAGGGTGACACTGAATTCCTAGTCTTGCCTCTATATCTCAAATGCTGTTGTTTTGGGCACTAGCTTTCCTGCCTAGCTGAAACAGGCAAATCTTGAAAACATTTTCTTGCTTTTCTTACATCTAATCATTTCCTTATCTGTGGTGATAGTTTATTTGTGCTGAAATGTGATATTTTATTTGTATGTTAATAAATAAAGTTTGCCTGGAGATCAGAGGTCATAGCAAACCATAAACAGAAGACAGGTGGTGGTAACACACACCCTTAATCTGATCACATGGCAGGCAGAGTCTCTGTGTGTTCAAGGACACACCAAGCGTGCTGACACACGCCTTTAATCCAAATACTGACCATAGAGACCTGGAGGTCTGTATAGACAGGCAATGACGAGGAAGTGATGTGGCTGGGCTTAGAGCCAATGAGAAGGCAGAACTGGAAAGCAATTAAGGCACAGGTTAGACAGGAAGAAGCTCTCTTGGGAAGCTACAGCGAGGTGGTAAGCTAAGGTTAGTTGGTGGCTATTGCTCTGATCTCTTTGGCTATTACCCCTGTATTTGGCTCTGTGTTTCTTATTTAATAAGACTATTTAGAAATTTGTCTACACTTATCTGTTTCTAATATTTCTACTTAAAAATATTGCTGTGTGTATGTGTGTGCACATGGTGTGTATGTGTCTGTCTCTTTCTCTCTCTCTCTCTGTTTTTGATGTATATATCTGTGTTGAAATGACCCCAGTATGCATGTGTGTTTCTGTGTGTATGTGCATGATGTGTGTATGTGTCTGCTCCTCGACTTTAGATGTATGAGGGACAGACTTCTGTTAAAATGACCCACTGTGTGTGTATCTGTGAGTATGTATATGTATGTGTCCATGGTATGTACGTGTCTGTGTGTGTATGTGTAGGAGTCAATGTGCCATAGTATACTTGGAGGTTGGAGTATAACTTTGTGGAGTTAGTTCTTTCCTTCTACCTTTATACAAGTTCCAAGAATTGAACTCAAATGCCTTCACTCATTGACCCATCTTAATGGCTGGCCTGTTTATAATGTTTAAAAGTTTTATCTTTAGTGTGTCTGTGTGTACATTCAAGTGTGCCCATGTGCACTTGTGCTTGTGTGCATGTGCATGTGTGTGTGTGTGTGCCATGTGAATACTCAGGTGCCTGTAGAGGCCAGAAGAAGGCTTTGGAGCCCATGGAGTTGGAGTTACAGTAGTTGTGAACTGCTTGATGTGAGTGCTGGGATCACAGCAAGTCTTCCCAATGTGTTTCAAGTCCACCAATCCCATTTCTAATTTTTAATCCATGGACATTTCCACATATGCAATTCAGTGTTATATCTGTAAACCTGTGGGACTCATACCAACTATTTTTAGAACAGAGACAATTCTTCAAACATAGACTAAAGAAAAACAATTATATGAAATATAGGACTAATATGTAGAAAAAGGAAACATTTAGACACATGATATTTTAGAAAGTACATTTGTTTGTGGGAAAATTTTCTCATTTAAAGTCAAACAATTTAGTTTCCTTTTTAAGTTTGTGTGGTCACAAACATTTCTTTTTTGCTTTTATATTGGCTCGAGGAGAATATTCTTTAATGCTTCCAAAAATACAGTAAGCAAAATGAACATTTTAAAAATGAAGCTGGGGGGCTGGAGAGATGGCACAGTGGTTAAGAGTACTGGCTGCTGTTCCAGAGGACCCAGGTTCAATTCCCAGCCCCCACATGTCAGCTCACAACTGTCTGTAACTCCAGTTCCAGGAGATCTGACACCCTCACACCAATGCACATAAAATAAAATTAAATAAATTATTTAAAAAATTAAAAAAAAAAACAAAGCTGGGCATAGTGAGATATATCTGGAATCCCAGAGATTTGCTACTCAGAATGCTGAGCAAGGCAGGAAAATCTCAAAATTTCAACTTGGGCAACATAATAAATTATCTCAATACAGAAAGAAAAAAAGAAAAAAGTGATACAGTTTAACCCTAAATGCATTTCAAATTTGTTAGAACTCTGGTTTGCTTATTTATGTCTTTGGATCCTATTGTCTTGAAAATAAGTCTGTGTTTGTGGCCCCTGACCATCACTTCACCCTAACTGTACTCTGCTCTTCTGGACTGTGAAAAAATAAGGAATAGACATCTGTTAAAATGACCACAGTGTACTTTATTTAATGATTTTGGTACCTTGTGTTGCAATAAAATAAAAAAAAAAAACTCTACAAAATCCAAATATATAAAATTTCAAGTTTTCTTTTTTTAAAGTTGTACAAGAAAAAAAAATCAGATAACCCAGGAAATTTATTCATTATGAAGTACTACTTTCCACTTCATTTCATCACAAATTTCAACTTACTTAACTGACCAAAATAACTATGGTACTGTAGTATATCAAATACTCCACGCACTGTGCTTTGAGATAGAGCACTTGGAGTCACTGCCCAGGGCAGCAGCTCCTGCCAAGAAAGACACACTTACAATCTGAATGCTAAAGGAATGTCTGGATATGCAGGATTGTAATATGTATATCTTTATATATATATATTTACAGGAAAGAATTTAATAACTCATTTAACTCTTTTTTTCCAAATAAAATTCCAAATACATTTGTACAATGTTTACAAAGTAAGAGCACAGGACCGGCAGGTTTGCATCCGAGGCCAGGCACCGTGCTGTCCAGGGGAAATGTCTTCACATTGCCTGCACACACCTTATTTCTGAAGTGGAGAGAAAAACACAAAAATGGCGACTGTGCATCAGAATACTATGTAAGGTGAGGTTGGGGAGCTGAGAACCCAGTGGCCCGTTCTTTTCAGTTGTTCTTCATCTACCACCATTGCTTTTTTTTTTCCAGTGATAAATTTAAAAACAAAAATTGGACAGAGGAAAAAAAAAGCACAAAATATTTAAGGCAAATTAAGCAAATATATACAACCTCTCTTTATGTTGGGTGGAAGTTTGTTTGTTTTTTTTTTTTAAACCCAAACTATGCTCAGAAACAAACCAAATTAAGTAGACCTGATGGAAGTTGGGTTGCTTATGCATTTTACAATTTCTGAAAATTGTTTCACACCAAATAACATTTTGAAATTTTCAATGAAATAATTTATTAATTGTGAAGTGAATGGTATGTGTTTCTGAAGCAAACAACAGTAGCTGAGGTAGTTAAATGTGAAACTTACACAACAAAATAATGAGAGAATGAAGAACCGATGTCAGGAGCCCAAGGCCTTGTCGTTTGGAAGCAGGTTCACCTTGTGCAATGGCTTCATGCACAGCACAGCAGCTATCCTCTTGGACTCCACTGGCTCAGCCAGAGTGTCAACATGACTATTGCCTTCCCAAGCACTTGCTTAGAAGCAAACACAGAGGAAGCATGCTTCCCAGTGTTCCCATTTGTAACTAATTCTTTCACAATATGTATATTGAAGCCATTATACAAAATAGCGTTATTTACCATTACTGGAAATTCCAATCCTAACTTGACAAGAATGAGGGAGAGTGGTAACCAAAAGAAGGGCTAGTATTCTCTCACGTTAGCTCTAAATCCAAGGTACTGCTTGGCTTCCAAGAGGACCTGGTTTTCTATTGACTCTTTCTTCTAAGAACAGGAAGTCATCTTCACATCCATCACTGAGCTATCTGGCTACTGAGAAGAAAAGCAGGATTTTTTTCTTTTCTCTATCCTTCCTTCCTTCCTTCCTTCCTTTCTTTCTTTCCTTCCTTCCCTCCCTCTTTCTTTCTTTCTTTCTTTCTTTCTTTCTTTCTTTCTTTCTTTCTTTCTTTCTTTCTTTCTTTTTAAAGCAGAAGCAAGATTCCTATCAAAGTCAGCCATGTCCTTCTCCATTGTGCCTCACTGATCAGAGAAAGGCTTAAATAAACAATTGACGAAAGTGTTTATGAAAAAAGTTTGTGACGGTAATATGTTAGTGATATAGTTGTCATAAATAATCTGGGAGATATTTCTTTGAAGCAGTAGAGAATTTATCTCTGTGTGTCCACGTTTATCATTTGTTTGTTGAAAGAATGTTAGCCAGATGTAGCCATCAAACTTGGCAGTTGTATTTACAACTAATCAGAAATGTGATGCTTACCAAATGATGGGCCTATAGCCCATCTGTGCTAAAGGCTGCGTTGCTGGCACTTGTGCTTTTCTTGGCTGGTGAAAACTCTGAGCCAGTACTTCAAGGAGCTGTCCAGCTCTGACATGCTTAGATTCTCTTTTGTACTTTGTGTTAAAACCTCTCCATAGCATGTTCTCTCCCCTGCCTCTTGCTAATCCTAGCAAACGTATCTGAAACTTGACCCAATAGTCAACTTCAGTTTTCTGTATAAAACTGATTAAAAACAGACATTTATTTTCATGATAAAAAGGGTACACTTTTGCATTTTGGGTAGAAAAATATTGATATCAGAAGGGGATAGAAATTGAGAAATATCCAAATTACCTTTTACTCATGCATTGTATTTATATGACCAGTCTGTGGTAACAGTCTATTCGGGCAGTGCAGAAATTTTTAAAGTGTCACACAATTTTTTATGGTATAGTCATGCTTCAGAAAGCCTAATGCCATGCATTAGAAACATTTAACCAATTTGAAAATTTAAATCTTTGATTAAGTCCATTAGGAAATAAATTTTAGAGTCCAGAAGAGATTATATTAAATATCAATATGGTATGTAATTCAAGCGCAACGTGACTTTAAATTTACTTCTCAAGGGAAAATTTGGAAACCATTTCAATTTTTAAGACTATAAAAACTATTTTGAAAATAAATACAATTGTTAAACAAAGGTACTAAATGGAAGCGCATCATTAAAATATTACCCCTATTTTAGCATAGTTCCATGGGTACGTTCTTACTTCATATTGCCCCTATGACTCAAAAATTACAAAAGTTTGTAACTCCAAATCATATTATTTGCATTTGCTTTTGCTTGAGTTTAATCATTTAAGCAAGGGAACGCACATCACTTTGGCAGAGTTGTACAGGATTTTCACTGAAGCTGTTTTTCCTACCATCCTCCCACCTTTTTTAACCTTTTGTGGAACTCACTCTGTATATTGCATTTCTGCAAGTCCACACACTTTGATATGTTGCTGAAGCCATTGTACAGGCAGTTCTCTGAAATACTTGAAATACATTTCTAATGTGAAGACAAATTTCCTTGAGAGTTCTGAGCAGAAAGAAGGCTTCACATTTTTTCTGTTGCAGAGGTGTTGTGTTAGAAATGAAATGTGAACCCAGTTAAATCATTCCAAATCCAATCCAAATCTTAATAATATCATCATCCAGGAGTGGTTTCCAGAACATCAGCTGGCATCACCAGTACTGGATTAGAGACTAATGATTCTGGAAAATGGGGGCAGTCATGCAAACTCCTCAGGGATCAGAAAGGGCCAGGTTTTCTAGATGTATTTATAAACATGTAGTACAATTCAGTTTGATTAAGAAGAAAGTGGTCCATCTATATGGAGATACTCCATGACTATACGAGGGGTCACTTGTTCTCATTAAAAGCTTATAATTTCTACCTAGACCTTTAAAGGAGAAGTTTTTCCTGTATTAGCTGGAATGGCTGCTGCTTCTCAGACAACTGAGGCACCCACCCTTCTTAGCCCTGTGACGCACAAAGTTCTCCATGTTCCTGCTACTTAGCGAGAGGCATGGTGCTCTCTAACCCAAGCGCTTTACTAGCTCTCACATTCTTTACAACACCCTATGAGGTAGGTAAACAAATATACTCACTCTTTTATATGGGGTCAATGAGGCCAAAATAAGTTTTGAGGTAAAGAAATAGAGGAGGGATTAGGACCCAGATGTGTACAGATTGCTAGTTTATTTACCGACGTCACTGGACCACATGCCTTCATGCCACTGTACCCAGAAGGGACTATATTCCATAGTGCAAAAGAATATTGTTTTGGCCAGGCTGTGGTGGCACACGCCTTTAATCCTAGCACTTGGGAGGCAAAGCCAGGCGGATCTCTGTGAGTTCGAGGCCAGCCTGGTCTACAGAGCGAGATCCAGGACAGGCACCAAAACTACACAGAGAAACCCTGTCTCAAAAAAAAAGAATATTGTTTCATACAATATCTTTAAACATGTTTAAAACAGCCATAATATTCAACACAGGGATTTTTGCTTTTCTATTAATCTATAAATTTCACATCAATCACCTTATAATCAAAGACCGTAAAAGAAACAGCTTTTTTGTGTGTGATTGCCAATCCATTGTCACCTTCTTGTTGTAATAACAGCCAAACATTCTCTCAGTAACACACAGGTGCAGAGATTGATGATTTAAAATCCCAAGGAAAAAAGAAAAGCCAAAACTTTCAGTGCGCTTGTCAATCAGTGTTTAGAGGGTCATGAGCACCTGGGCTGTGGCCACAGCTGTGTTCAGGGTAGGGTCCAAAATAGTTAGCATGGGGTGGACAAACATTGCTTGGTGGTGAGGTTTAGGTGTTCAGGGAAACTACATCTAGGAAAGGAGAGACTCAAGAGGAATTTCATCATCTGCCTCATGATGTTATTATTGGCTCTGAATGTAGAATTTTAGGAATGTTTGCACTGTCTTTGGAAATCCCTCAAGATGTTTGCATAGCTGAATGCCTCTCCAAGATCTTTGTTCACCTACAATAAGTGCCTCAGAGCAAGTTATGCCACTAAAGTGCTCTTAAAGGGAAATAGGTTGGACGGCTTACGTGTTTTTCTGCCAAACTTCAGATCAGTCAATAAGGCAAAAACACTCAATTGAAGACATCTATATCTTCACCACCCAGAAGACCAGAGGGAGCAAGTCCAACTTCCCAAGGTTACCAGGACAAAACAAATCTGGGTCAGTGTGAACATCAGCCCTCCTTTTGGAAGGTAAATTTCCATCACGGTCAACATTTCTTTTTCCCCTCATGGAGAAAAGTGGCAGGGATTAACTGGGGAAATACTCACATTACAATATTCACAGTAACCAGCAAGCACTTGTTAACTGGAATGATGGTAGCAAACCCAATCCTAATGTTAGGTAATTTGATTTGGGGAAATAGCCTTTTTCCTCCAATTGCAGCTATAAAATTCACCTTGAAGTAATTGTATCAAACAATTTATATAATTTTAGCTTTAAGATATTATAAGGGACACTTAAAATAAAAAGTTCTATCTGAACAATAAAAAGTTGAAGATTTTGTATTTCCCTTAAACCATTTACAAACAGTAGAATAACAATAATAAAATTATGAAACATAGAAGAAGCTAAAAGAAGAAATTTCCTTTCCTAGAAAGGCCTCTAAGAACTGCTACTTTAAGGCGGTCCCCGTGCAGTTATGTTTAGAACACCCGAGACACAGCCAACCAACCTCTTCCAGTCATACATTTTCAGAAAGTAAATAAAAATAGACCGAAGTTGCTCTGCATGATTTATTTCTCTTTGTACAACAAAGAGAATTGTTAGCAGCAGAATGTCACCAACAAAAGATTACTGCACAAGAAAGTTAAGTTCCACCTGCAGCACCTGAGCAGTTTGTCTATCTATACACCAGACAACAGGATGGAAAACTGTATACTCCAAACACCTGGACTCTTGCAGAGAGTTTCCAGATGTGTGCTGCTTGAGTGACTGACTTCTTGATTTTTCATGGGATATTTGCATTCATGTGGACAGTCTTTACTTTTTAATAATGCTGCAATATCTACTTTGGTTTGGTGAAATTTGTTCAGCAGTCATCTGGAAAATTCAAATGTTGAAAGCCAGCAAATAAAAATAAACTCAGTCATGAGGAAAAGTCAGAACTTTGGGGTGATCAACAGTCTAATGTTTTTTGTGTTGGTGGGAAAATTGCATGACCGTCCTTTTATTTTCTTCTATTGTTCTGGAAAATTACTTGCACAGGACTTATGAGTCTCTGAATAGGTACACAGAGAAGGTGACTGATTGATAGACTCAAGATCCAAACTGTGTTACAAGAAAGATGGTACTAGTTAAACTGGGTTGAGTGTGTTTGAACACAGACCTATTGTGATTGATTTATTTACAATGGGATGATGAGTAAGGCCATGGTAACCCTGAATCTCATTGTTTTTAAAAGAGAGATAATTAAATAGTTTATGTTTAATAAGTAAGAGTGATTTATAATCCACCAGAAGCTCTTGATGTGCAGAGCATTACAAGACCACTAATCAAAGAGAACTTTCAGAGGGCAGGTTTCCTTAGAAAGAGCCAGTCTTGGCATGAAGCTTCCTACATGACCTCCACCTCTCCACATTAGCCAGGTCTTGTCCTTTCATAAGGGGACATGTGCATTGCCGTAGTTACAGAATGGCAGAGATTAGTTCATGTGCCTACCTTGTAAAAAGAGAAGTGTTCCTGACAAGTGATGGAAAAGTTTTTCTTGGGCCTCTACATTGGTAGAAATCTTCTGTCCTGGTACTCAACACTCTTATGGTCACACTTACTCCCGAGCCTTGTTAGAGAGGACTGCTATTGTTCCTGTGTCCCTACAGTTAACCAACTCATTGTACATTACACAGGAGGGTGTAGGTTCAGGAACAGCTTGTTAGTTCTGGTTGTCTGACAGGTGAGAGTAAGTCACAGGGTAGGAGAATACCTTTCTGACTGTCATTCAGTTTTAGTGGTTACACCCAGAGATCGCTCTAGAAAAAGACTTGCATGGATACCAGCATGGATTCCCAGGAGTGTACTCAGAAGCTCTGGGAACATTCTGATAGAGTCACTGAGATGCTTGTGTGGAGACACAGCAATTGCCTCTTCTTCTTCTTCTTCTTCTTCTTCTTCTTCTTCTTCTTCTTCTTCTTCTTCTTCTTCTTCTTCTCCTCCTCCTCCTCCTCCTCCTCCTCCTCCTCCTCCTCCTCCTCCTCCTCCTCCTCCTCCTCATTGGAGACACTTGATGACTTTCACCCTTTTATTTAGATCTAACTTTTAAAATGGATGCCAAATGAGTAGATAGAAAGTTTAACAAGGCCACACGCACATCAGACTATTGAATACTCTATAACTATATCTGAACTCTGACAACTTAATTTTCACCTTTATTTGAAAAAGAGAAAGGGAAGGAATCCTGGTTGTAATTTCTCAGTCCACCTGTTTTCTTATAAATGAAAATGTAGGCATTAAGGCCATTTAGTTGGTCATCCTTAAAGTCATAACCAAGATTTGATCTGAGAAGCCATAGGTTAGTTGGTTCCTTGTTGAAATGGATATTGGTTTGGGACTGGTAATGTTACCACTTAGGAAAGCAGGCATCAAATCACTCTATAACTACACCTTTGAAACTGAATTATCAATGGAAGTTTTACACATTGGCTATTATCATGCTGACAATGGGATAAATTAAAAGCAGCGATGGTACTCAAGATAGAGCAGTTATTAAAAGATGGCAGACTCTTTTCATTTCCAAACAAGTGGGTTTCAATCCACTTGAAGCAAGTCCCTTTGACCCATACCCATTTCTCTGAGCTATACATGTCCCCAGGAATTCATTGGCTAATTTTTTAAAAGCAGTTCTTACAAGAAAAGATAAAGAAAGAGGATGGATACCATGGACACTGATGGCATTCATGTTGAGGGACCAGGTAGAACAATTTCCTTAGCTCTACTTCTCAGAGGCCTGTCTCTTCAAGATTGGACACATCAGGGCACAGTACTGAACCAAGTGCTCCTTTTCCATTAACTGATTCATATTCTCTTCCAGTAGCTTGATTACAATATTACAAGTCAAGAATTTGCAAGATTAAAGTGTCTGTTGGATTAATTAACTGCAATTCATCTCCAGTAAAACTTGACAGGTTCCAAGGTGTTTCTGTAAAAGAAGAAGGGGACCAAAGCATGAGCAGTCTGAGCTGTGACAGCTTGGGTTATGTCTGCAGGTCCTGGCTCACTCCACTCCTCAGTTCTCTCTTCACGCAGCTCCTGGCTTCTAATTCAGACCAAGGAAAATGTTTCCCCCCAAGCCTTTGGAGCTGACTTCAGAAACCTACTCCCTTATTATGCACAACACATTTGAAGAGTTTGCAAGGGCAGTTGAGTATTTTTGTGTTTTGAAAGCAAGTTCTAAAATGACAATTCTTTCACCAGGTGGCTAGTGTCCTCTGGTTACAGGGTGGTGACCTATTTTTCTGTTTTTGAGTAGAATAAAAAATCGTGGGGGACTCTATAGAAAGCTACAGGTCAATGTTTATTTAATTGCTGTGTGAATTTCCTGGTGCTCAACACCCAACGCAAGTACCGGCTTTCCAGCCACAACGGATTGCAGTGTACGTGTGTGTTGAGACACTTGGCTGGTTTGTATTAAAAACAGGAATTTCTTACAGTGATGGAAACTCAAATTGTATTTTCAACACACTTAAGGGTATCTTCGAACATACTGATAATGAACTAATTTGAAATAATTAAAAGTGTTGATTGGATCCAACTCTATGCCAGAGTGCCACCACAATAGTTAAATTAAATTACCTTAAACACAACATCTCCATTTGTTCCTGTTTGCAACACTTGAGGTAAGAATTTGATTAATTCCATTTTAATGCAAATTAAGCAGTAGAGAAAGGAAAGGGCAAACTGGTTTAATTTGGTATATAAACATAAACGCTCACATTTTCTGACATTCTAATAGCAGAGTAGGTGGCAGGCTTCAGTAATAGCACAAAAGAAAACTTTGTGTTGTACCATGCTGCTAATATTTGCTTATTATTTTAATTAATTAATTAATGTGATGTTAAATGAGATCTTTGTTCTGCGAGCATCTCATCAGTAACTATATGCTTCCATTGTGTGTCTAAATGTCTAAAAAGTGATAACCTAGGGTTGAATATAATGATGGTGGCTTGAACCTCTGTGGTCAGGATACAGCATCTCTGTTCCCCTCACTCCCATATTAGTCCTCATGTAGGGTCATATTATATAGTCACCTCATGTCTGTCACTGTGTTATTTCTAGAGTCATAGGAAAGCCCTAGAAAAGTTCATATTTCTTTACTGTTTTAATGTAGAATTAAGTATAGATGGTGATAAGAGAAATGTCAGCATGCTAGAATGGAACAGGTTTAGAGATGAAGCCTGGTGAACCAGCTAAACAGCTGTGAGTTGCTAGGACAAATGGCTGTTTTGTGCCTGTTTATGATCTAGTGGCTGCAATCACAAGGATAACGCTTGCTGAATAAATGGCCAAGGGAATCAATAAGGGTTGACTATGTGACACTGATTACAAAACTCGCTTCACCTCAGTTGTTTTATCTATAAAATAATGGGGATTTCCTTTAATATTCTATTAAAATTACTGACCTCTGATTTAACAATTTTTTTAAAACCTGCTTAACTTAAAGCAGGGAGGTAAGATGTTGCTTGGGATCTGCCACTGAAATTGAACATTGGCTGGATTTTAAAAAACCAATAGTAGAGTTGGGAAACTGGTTCATTATCTGCTACTTTTTCAGCATCTATTCAAGCAACACACACAGTTCCTATGTAATGCATGTTCTTATGCACTGGAGAAAATGGGTGGGTTAACACTCTGCCTTTGAACATGCCAAATGCTTTAGAATTCAGTAAATAGTTCATGAACACTTGGTATGTCCTTTGAATCTAATTCTTCAATTTAAGATAATGTTTTTAGATTAGTGCTAATGCTTTAAAAAAATCCTCTTAAAGTTCTGTGCCATAAGATATTAAACAAAATTTTGTAAAAAAATAAGGCAATGGAAATGAATGACTTTATAGTATGAAAATAAAGTCATTTCAAAGTCTGTCTTTTTCACTAAGCAGTTTTGACAAGTTATTTTTCAGTCTGCCTAGTTGGATAAACATGTGAGGCATAGATAGACTACAAGGAAAGAAGCCTCAGGGAGACTTTATAGTTTACACACTACTGCCTAAATGGAAAAAACAACACTGATCTACACACAATGAGTCAGAGTTGAAGTAATATTCAGGTTCATATGATAGAGACTTCCGTATCTCACCATTGACAGTTCTCTTAGATTTTTGCTTTGGTAGACAACATACCTGATTTTTATGAAATGTCCCTGGAAAAAATTGGAACATGGGTCTGGTTTTCCATTTGACTTGTTGAATCAAAAATAGGCATGGTGAAGTCGCCACAATTCTTAGAAATCTTTCAGTTGGTAGAAGCTGGGACTAACTTTTATTTCCATGTTTCCCTAACCTAGCTGTGGTGCCTTTGGCAAGCCACTTACCATCTCTGGGCTGAAGCTGTGCCATCTGAAAATGATGTCACTCAGCGGTGGTTGTGAGGAGTAAATGGGATCCCAGAGGTAAAGGTCTTCAGCACAGCACTAGCATATTGTACATTCTTAATAATGATACTCTATCTGATATGGGAATCAAACAGCAAGGAAATCTACAGGCAAACAAAATAACCAAAGCACATTCAACTTAGTTTGTTTCCATGTTTGTGTTATGTCAGTATAATATGCAAACATTGTAACCAAATGATGAGGCAAGTCAGAGACAACCAGCATCCTTGAGTAGCAAAGCCTAGGCCACCCAGTTTGCTAAGTTTGGCACTTGTGGGCAGGATTACTACATGCAATAAATAGGAGTCTAACCATTACTTCTTCATGGAGTCTAGGGAAAAGTTCAGGTAGATGGTCCGTTTATCTAATGCTTTGACCACCCTCCAGAGAGTTCTGAGCTCCTCATTTCTGTGGGCACATGGCTGCATGCCACTTCTTCCATTTGGCTCTCTGCTGTTGTAGCTGCTTGTGAGCTAGCCTAATTGCTACAATTAGCAAAATTAAATGACTCATTACATTTTTATCCAATTCCACCCACATGCTGCAGTTTTACTTTCGAATGGGTAATGATCCTGTTGAGGCTGTCCATCACAAGAATCTTGCAATGGGCCTATTTTCAGAATAGCAACTGGAAAAGACCTATCGCCAGAAAGCTTTGTCATTACTTACGCTATTTTAGGTGTCTGAGATGGGTGAAAGGATATTACCTAGTGTTTAGGTTATCTCCCATCTGGATACAGGTTGGGGAAATAGACTCAGAAATGGGACTAAAATGAAATCACCCATTCCCAGTCATGTAGAAGCGTCAAATGTTGGGTAGCAGAGGGCTGTCATGAGTCAAAGCTGGCAGATGTGACAACTTTGACTGTTTTCAAAAGCGACGCTGGACTACTAGTCAAAGGAATGGAAAATGATCTGTGTCCATCACTAAAATTATGATAAGGTCCACCTCAGTCCTGCTGTATTGTCAGCCTCTGCCTCCCCTGGCCTCCCAGAGTCAGATTCTGAAAGACAGTTGGAACTATTTTAAAAGAGGCTTTAAGGAATTCTCCTTGGAAACATAAAAATACAGGCATCTAATCAAAGCTTTATATAGAAACAGTCATGGCTAACGGCAAAAGATATGTGGTGAATGCAAAGGAGCACATATTTAGTCTAGAAGGTGGTTCATTAGGGAAAGTTCTCTGAATTCTTGTCTAAACATTGTGTCAGCACTTGCTTCCACCTAGCAGCATCGGGTACATTTGAAAGTGACTGCATCACCTTACTCAACCCTGTGTGGACATAAGGGTTTCCCCTGGCTTAATCCAATGGAACTTTGAAGTGACACAAAACTACTCTATTAAGCTACTTAAAGGATGAGTTGCTTAAGGAGGATAAAGTTCACTCAAGTGAAAAAACAAGGAATCGCATGTCATATAGGCCTGGACTGTAAAGACAGTTCATTTTAAACAAGGAATAAATAGAGAGTTTTTGTCTAAAAGGTCACATGTCAATACGTACCACTTCCAATGCATTAAAGAACAAAATGTACTTTATCCTTGTCATCTATATGTTATCAACATACCTATAAATGATTTCAAAAAGTCATGGAGATTTAAGCTATTTCCAGGAGTTTCTAAATTTGTGTGTGTGTGTTTGTGTATATATACCAATACAAGTGTCTGTCTGTCTTTCTGTCTGTGTCTGTGTATATCTCGTGTGTGTGTGTGTGTGTGTGTGTGTGTGTGTGTGTGTGTGTGAGGACGTGTGTCATGGTGTGTATGTGGAGGTCAAAAGACAACTTTGTAGAGTTGGTTCTCTCCTTTTGATATCACATAGATTTCAGGGTTCAAACTCAGGCCATGTTTGCATCTTGTACAGTGAGTAGCTTTGCTATTGAGGCAACTTAAAGGCACAAAACTCCAAAAAGCTGGCATCTCTCTCTCTGTCTGTCTGTCTGTCTGTCTGTCTTCTTAATGTATATATGTGTGGGCAATCACATGCCATGACATGTATGTGGAGGTCTGGGGACAACTCAGCAGAGTTAGTTCTCCCTTCTACTCTGTGGGTTCTGGGGGACTGAACTCACGCTATCAGGAGTTCAGGATTAGTGGCACCTTGGCCTGCTAAAACATATTGTCAGTCCACATCATTTCACTAATGCATGAAGTAAACTGTGTGCCTAGGGATTCGCTATTTTACATTTAACTGTATCCTCGGATTACAGTTATCTTTGGAATATCTGTGTAAATTGTCTGTTGCTAACACGAGTTATAGAATCTTAAACTCTTGGTAAGGGAGTTTATTTCATCTGTTGTGTTAGTATTCATCACAAATGAATTGTCACAGAGTGTCTGAAAAGCAGTTGCTGAAGTGGAAAAGACACAGTTAAGCAGGATAATGTTAGTATGTAGGGAAGGTACAGGACATAATTTCTTGGAAATCAGACTTTGATAGGCATGGAAAACTGCTTTTCTTCCACACAAATGAAGTCTCAGCATGGTTAAGATGTACGTCTGTGTGTTCTTTAAGTTGGGATTAATTCAGAAATGCTAACTGGAGAGATTTTTTTTTTCTCTTTAGAAAACATCATCATCCAACACAATGACTACCAGAAGATAGTAAGATCATCCTTTTAAGTGATTCAAAGTGGATCAGGCCCAGGCAGTCTCAGCCCAAGACAGAGTCCCTCATTTCCATTTGGATGCTAGCCATTGCTCACCCTTTTTGATTATTTTCCAGCTCCTCTGTGCAGAGCTTCATGTCAGATGAAAATAAACTTTTAGGAAGAATTAAAATTGTTCATTTGTGCATTGATGATGCCTCGTTGAACCTGCCCCTTAACTCTGGAGTCTGTGTTTATGTTCTACAGCAGTCTGCTGCCAGTGTGTGCATTCTGAATCAGAACAACAAGGGGTGATTTTATGATTGCTACTTGCTTTTCTTACATTTGAGAGTCACAACTGTAACATGGTAGGTAACTCGTTTCCTTAATAAGAATTCATCATTCACTGAAACATCATGATCTTCGCATAAGTCAGATCCAAGAATATTTACAGTATTTGGGAAATGACTGGAAATTCAAGCTTTTTACATCTGTATGAGTACCTATGTTACCATCAAGACAAACTACAGAACATTATCTTCTATTTATATCTCAGCTGTTTTAACGCTTAGCATGTTACATGTGAGATCAAGTTGAGAAGTAACTTAGAACTTACGTGATCAAAGAGTGGATGCTCCTGTTGGCTTGTTTGATTGGACACTATTATGACGTTCATTGTTATTCACTCAGAATCAGAGCTGCAGACCACCTGGGAAAGTCAATCTCCAAAGCTCATCAGTTAAAAGTTGTCTTAGAACTAATGAAGTTAATAGCTCATGGTTCTGCACACCAGCAAAGTATCTGCCCAAATTGTTGTGATTTCCTTCTAAACTGGAAGGGGATGCGTTCACCATTTGCTGAGAAGCCGAATATTCTGAAGCTTTACTGGTAGCAAGGTAGTATTTCTTCATTCCAACAGAAGATTAGTGTATTGTAGTGGAAATCTTGCTTGAAGGATCAAATCATTGAGTATTAGGAAATATGTCTGATAAAAATTGTCTGTCTTAAAAAATTGCTTTGGGGCTTTGTACCAAAAGAAGTCCTAGGTTGAGCCCTCTGTCCCTTCCTGTGGATGTCACTTTGGGGACCACAGTCTTTGGATGACGCATCCATTATGGGTGGTGGCTCTAGAACTTGACTATTTTGAGTGAATATTTAAATGAAACTGACTTTCTTCCTTCTCTTTTTTTTGTGACTTGACTGATCTTTAATATATCAGCTGGGTTAGTATAAAACCAGGGAAGGAAGTTTAAGACATCTTCCACTGTGGTCAGGTTGTTCTAATGGATAGATGAAAGAAATCACTTACATCTTGGATTTCCTGGGAGACATTGATCAGTCTTCACAAGCCCTTTCTAGTTAGGCCACTTCCCTCTTTACTTGATGCTCTCTGATAGCACCCTGGTCAGGTTGCTGGGCCGCCAAATGGCAAAAAGTAAGGTAATCTCACCAGGGACAAGTGTTTTCAATCTGTTGAGGCAGGCTGATGGATTTGTAGACTGGATTCTGATATCCCAAGTGAATATGACATTTAATGTATTTTAAACAATTCCAAGTCTATAAAAAAAAGCAACAATGCCTATATGTACACCCTATATTTTTATTACAAAAATATTGAAATAATCCATGAGTTATTCCACTCTGCACCAACTATAAAAAAATACTATCAAAGTTTGACCGGCACTTTTAATGCAACAAAAAGCACCATGACCAAGGACACTGAGAACAGAAAGCGGGAATGTTTACTTGCTGTACGGAGGTATTTAAAACTCAGAAGCTTGTTGAAAGAGCGCGACTTTACAGATGATTTGAATACAAATCTTAGCTGATGGAGTGGTAAGCCCTCAAGCAGTCCAGGCAGTTTCCTTAGAGCATACACATTGCATCTGTATGCTCCCTCTTGTTAAAAGGAGTCCCAAAGTCTCTAGGAGACACATCACTTTGACCTTGGATGGGAGAAGGTAAGTCTGTACACAGCGGACAACCTGATCATTCTTCTCTTGTCTGCTTTGGGATACCACTTATTCTCTGTTTTCGGGGATTCCATATCAGTTCTGTGATTGGACAAAGTTTGGCACTAGAAAGATGTGGCATATGGTTTCCAAAATCACACCTGCTCACTATGCTCATTCTGCACCTGGAAACAGCCCCTCCCTCTCCTGTGGCTCTGTGGGTGCATTCCAATATGAACCACACACACCTTAGAATCTGACTCTCATTTTGTCCCTCCCCCAACTGCTCTTTGCATATAAATTGTATTTTTGCAATTGAATACTGAATTATGATTATCATTTAATTTACATCACGGATATTGAGCTCCTTGGTCTCATCCAAAGCCATACATGTTCTGCATAGGATTTCTGTCATAAAGGATGTTCTCAACTGCAAAACCTAAAGTAAAAAACAAATCCTGAAATGTATAGAAAAAGAATCATTCAGTCAATGCTAGTACACATGTAAACACTTGAGTTTGCTGTCCACTGCACAGGCTTCACCACATATACTACTGGTTTCCAAATGAGAAAATGGTTTATGAAATCTTTCTAAGCACTATTGATTTCTTTCTGGAGTCTGTTTTGAGTTTTGCATCAAGGAAATCACCTAAGCTCTTTTTTGAGATTCATTTTTGTTTTATGTGTATGTTATTTTGCCTGCATATATGTCTGTGCACCATGTGTGTGCAGTGCCTGAGGAGGCCAAAAATGGGCATTGGATCTCCTGGTACTGGAGTTGCAGGTAGTTGTGAGCTACCAAGTGGGTGCTGAGAATCAAACCTGGGTCCTTTGGAAGAGCAGTCAGTGCTCTTAACTACTGGGTTGTCTTTCCAGCCCCACCTCAACTCTTTAGATAGAGGGGTGTTGTTGTTGTTGGTGGTGATGGTGGTGGTGGTGGTGTGTGTGTGTATGTGTGTGTGTATATGAACGTATTTATGCAAAAATCAGTAAACTCCATCAAAATACCTTAATGATTAGAGGCAACAATTTTTTTTATAATAATGGTACCCTCCGGTGAATGTGCTCCAAGCCTGTGCTGGAGGAGTTTGGTAACAACAGTCATACCAAGCTGGCATTGCCCCGTTAGGTGGAGTAAGAGACTCTCAGCACTGCTGGCTTGAATGGACACCAGCAGCAGGCAGTCAGCTAATGGAAGATCAAACCATACCATGACAATGTTTGGACTAAGGACATATAGCTCATTGCCCTACTCTTAGATTAAGTGTCATTATTGCCACAGCCCTGCTGTCATCTCTTCATGTGGACATTGTGGCTTCTTCTGTTTTATAAAGTGGTTTCGTACTCCAGCCTCTCCTGAATAAGGGCATCGTCTTTGTACTGCAGCCTTGGAGGAGATGGGGAACATTCAAAGGCTAATATGGCCTTTCTCAGGCTTCGGTCCAACACGTGTCTCTCCCACGCTGGATACCTATTCCTGAACAGGTCAATTTTAATGACCGATTCTTCAATCCGTGGTGGTCGAGATGATGGGGTGGGTGGTGCAGTTGGTCTCACCTGAAAGACAGGGACACAACCATCCCTCTCTGCAAATTTCTGATCACGGTCACTGGCAACACTGCGGTTGTTGGAGATGGACCGTAGTGTACTTGTGGCCACTTCTGGAGGCAGAGAGAAGGCAGTAGCAGGGTCATCACAAGCACAACTTGGTGACTGCCCAAATCTGGGCCCATTGGGATGGAAGAAGGCATAGTACATCAGCATAAAAACAACGCCTGTTAAAAAGCTGCTGAAAACCACGCACAGTGCTGGGATGGCAAATGCATCCGCAATCTGGGGAGCTTTGTAGAGGTACCAGAGTGCACTCAAAGCTGTGTTTTCCAAAAGGATTACAAAATAGTAAATGAACAGCCTGCAGCGTGTCCTGCCTTCCTTGACATTGAACCAACTGAAGATGTAGATGATTCCCACCACCATGTCGAACACAATCTCTTCCCATTTGGTGATACAGAATTCTGTCTCACAGTGGACAATCCAGAAGGTCATGATGCACCAGTGGAGGACAATGAATATCCCAAAATACAGCTGGAAAACTGAAGCAAAGAGGGCAAATGTGATGACTCTGGCAGCGATGGTGAAGAAGTGCCAACAGAACTGGATGATGACGGCCATGTAGCTGATGGGCTTTTTGTCATCTCGGGAGTCCCGAAGAGCCTTCTGGTAGGAGGCTAGGGCCCATGCCAAGGACACAAGGGAGGCTGCTGCTGTAAAACCTACAAAGGCAAACAGGAAGACATCTGTCAAAAGTGAGAGGCAGTAATGGTATAGGAAGTCAAGTCACATGGGCCTGGTGGCTTGGGACAGGCTAGCTAGACTTCATCAGAGGCTATGAATGTCTTTGAGTTTTAACTGGATTAAACAGCCATAAGGAAATCCTAGAAGCTGTCCTCCATGAAGTGACTAAATTCTGAAAAGGCCTGAGTTAATGGAACCGCAAAGCCAGCACAAGATCTGAGATCGGGAAATGTGGTGGGACTAGCTTTCAGTGTGCTGGTTTAAGTCGACCAAGGACCCTGCTTTATTTAGTGGGGGAAACTGCCACATGCTCTTGCTTCAACTTAAAAAAGTGTTACCTTCATATGTGTTGTTTGCTTTTGAAACCAGTGTCCTTGTTTAAAAGTGTTAATCCTTGTCAGCTTGGAGAGTCATTCTGTGTTTAAAGGGGACAGTAATGAAAGAAACCAGATGGACTAGCAGCTGCTTTCCTTTCTTGCTTTCAAGCAAGAATGATGTAGCTCATTTCCAAAGGTAGCTTACTCCTTCTTCACAATAAAGACCAGAGTCCATGAAACAAGTTTGCTCTTATTCCTGGTGACACCTGGTGTGCTGTTCCTCTGAATGTCACCGCAGTTTCCCTGCAGATGTTGCACCTGCTTACTGCCTCATCCTTGAAGGAAGAGATGTCTGCTCACTGTCATTTCACTCTTTGATTTTCATAAATTAAAAATTGTACAGAAATGACTTCCATGATTTTATCATCAGCTCCACTTGGCTAGTACTCTCTCAGAAAGCAAGATCTTTCCATTGATTTCCTACACTCTGGCATTGTCCACTGTGTCTCAAAGTGCATGTGTATGGTCCAGATGTGGACATTCCTAACTTGAAAACATGAAGCCTCTCAGGAGAGACCTCATATGGAGAAATGTGTTTTGTCAGTCTGTGTGGCAGCTGGCTTGCTTCAGGAGCAATGACAAATTTTTTCCAAGACTAAGAAGGTCTCATGGCTTGGAAAGTTCCCTTGACAGGCCTGGCACGAATCATAGATGGGTTGCACCTGGTTTTTCTTCTTCTTTGGGAACAATAGAAGGTTTACAGAATTGGTACTTTTCTTTAAAAAAATACTTTTATTGAAGAAACTTTACTTTCTCCCACTCATGAGAAATGAATTTTAAAAAGCAGCTATGATGGAAAAGAGTAAAACTGGTTGGGAAAACAAACAAACACACAAAACCAAACACTGAACTCCAGCAATCACTTCTTACCAGTCCTCTTTGAATGTCCCCAAATATTTATAAATGTAGTTCCCAGCAGTCACTTCTCACCCTTCCCCCAATGAATCAAACAGAAATCCTACTTGTTTTTATGGGCACTGGGACCTTCAAGTTTTTTTTTTCTTCTAGCCAATATATACATTGCTAATTGCTAAAAGTCTTACTCAGCTATGAATGGTCAGAGATCACCACACAAAGGAGTTTATGATAATTCCATTACTGTGCATTGGAAAACATCAATTACAGAAAATTCAGGAATGGAAAAGAGAAGAAAGGAAAAAAAACAAAACAAACAAACAACTGGAGAAAGTGAAAGGACAGGAACAAAAGATGACAAGCTCATATATGTGACTGACATACTTGGGATGAATCTGTGATCAAAGAACAAAGACTGTGTGTAGATGTAACCAACCGTCTTATTAAATAAGAAACACAGAGCCGATTCAGAGAAGAAAGCCAAGAGGTCAGAACTAAGAGCCTTACCCTTCCTGCTTCAGCCAAGAGAGCTCTCCAAAAGGGACCTACTTCCTGTGTGTATGTCTTTATATAGTCTAGCTGTTCTGCCTTCTCATTGGTTGTAAACCCAAACACATGACTGCCTCATCACTGCCTGTATGTACCGCCCTCCAGGTCCTTAAAGACGTGCGCCAACCGCTGCCACGCACTTGCTATGGCTCTAATAGCTCTGACCCCCAGGCAACTTTATTTATTAACATACAATTAAAATCACATTTCAGTACAAGTAAAATACCACCACAACTGTGCCCTTTTAATCTCAGCATCTGTACTGCACAGTCTAGGAGATGCTCTTCTCTCTTCATCTGTAACATCTGCGGAATTACAGCCTGCATCACCCTTTTGCTTGAGATGGTTCCACATAGTCTAGCCCCGAGCTCCAATCCTCCTGCCTCATTCCTGAGCCCTGGAATGACTATTTGCTGCAAGCAGCCTCTTGAATAAATTGCACTCTCTATATTTTTTCCCCAAGCCAAACTGTATCAACTTTATTAAAGATACTTTCCATAAACAATCATGGTTTTTCAGGCAAGACATGGGAAGACAACCATTAACAGTATACAAGAGCTTCCAAACTCCCTTCTTGTATAGACTACCAAAATCAGAAAGCCACTATAAAACCCGGTGAGTCTTCATTCGACACTTTGAAAAGGGAGAGAGCTTAGAGCAAGGGCTGACAGTTCACACTGAGGATGTTTTTTAACAACTTTTCCCAAGCCGACCCTGACTTTCAGGAAACGAAATGAACATGGCAGAATTATCAATCTGAAGGTCCACAATCTTTTATAAAAGTAACCACTGCTCTTTTGAGGACACTCAATGATACCACTGCAAAGTCCAGATTGCCCAAGAGACCCACAAAACCAATTCTAGGGGTCACATTCCAACAGGTGTCTGGTTTGAAGGAAGTTAAGTCTATGTTGATGGTACAGGGAAGGAAGACACAGAAATGAATTTAGAGTTTCCCCACACAAGGCATTTTGTGCCATGGTGGCCACATATGTCAGCATCAGGGTGTCTCTCCTGAGAGCCAAGAGGAGTCTTTCAAAATTATCAGTGAAAGATGTTTTCCAACATCAACCATCATCAATCCAGCTTGGAAGACATTTTGTTAGTGACACATGTTCCTTCCCCACTAAAACAATGAAGTGTTCCATGTGCTAACAACATAGCTTTAAAAAAAAAAAGTAAAACAAAATTCTGCATTTTTATAAAACTTGATAAAAATAGTATTTCAAACTGTGCAGTCACCAGAAGTACACAGTTATCAAAAATGCACACATTTCACTTGGCATCTCCAGCACCGTCAGCTTGCTGTGCCTGGTCTGTTTTGGCCTGTTTTGGCGTCTCCATTTTCTGCAAGATTATTCGCATCCTTAACCAGCATCAACTTTTCCCTTCTTCCGCTTGGGTACCTCCTCCCCCTTCTTTGCAGGGGCCTTTTTAGGCTTGGGCTCTGGCTTTGGAAGAGCAGGTTTAGCAGACAACCTTGCAGATCTTCTCTGTGGCTCATCCTTCACCTTGGCTTTATCTCCTTTAGTGTCCCCTTCGGCCTTTCTTTGGGGCGTGGCAGCGGTGGAAGACGGTGCTGAACTTGGGAATGCAGCGGTGCCGGGGTTTAACAGTCCTTCCAGGGGTCGTCCTTGCTCCTTCTCCACACTACTCCTGTACTGTATACTTTTAAGGTAATGCCTGAGCTGTTGCTGTGCTGTGCTCTTTCCACATGCTAGCTCCCTTCAGAAAGTACTCAAGCGCAGAACTTCTGGGAAAGACAATAATTTATGGCCAGGCTTCTGCAGACCAAAGACATCTTTGATCTGACCAGGGAAGTTGTTACTCGTCTGTTTTCTAATGCTTGGAAGTGTGTTGGACATTCTTAATCCAAAAAGTAAAAAATCCTAAATCTCCAAAATCCCAAACTTTTGGTGTGCTTACTTGACACAGCCAGGTAGAAAGCTTCCTACCTGGCCTCATGCGATGGATCACAGTCAAAGTGAAGTTGCACTGAAAATACTAGGTAAGGTGACTTTTAGAGCCTGTTGCAAGGTATATACAAAATGAATAAATTTATGTTTGACTTGAATCTCATATTTAAGAATGTATAAATGTATCTAAACAAGTATTCTGAATTCCTGCACCATAATTCAAAATTTGAAACACTTCCGGTTCTCAATTTTTTAGATAAAGTCTCAACTTATAACTGGAGCACAGAACATCATAAAGTTACCTGTTGCCAACGGAAAGGAATAGAAAATTAATTGCTTCCAAATTTCCCTGTAATCTTTATGAGCAGTTCTACCCTGTGACACACTGGGAATTGAGGAGGACAGGCTGGAAGCACAAAAAGGACACTTTGACTTGCCTTGATTTCTGCATACATGACTTACAGTTAAGAGGCTCTATGCTGGAGAGAAGTTCATGCCAACCTTGACTCTTTTAGTCATGAGTGGGTTTCTCTTTTTCAGTTTTTCCTATTGATTGATTATTTTTTTTTCAAAAAAATGTGTTTTTAATTGAAATAGAATTAAATCACTTTCTTTCCTCCCTCCATCCCCTCCCAGCTACCATCCTTTGAGCCCTTCCCATGACTCCGGACTCTCAAGTTGATAGCTCTTTTCATTGTTACATTCATATGTATGTATGCATGCATGTATGTATATATGCATAGATGTGTATGCATGAATATATTGCACATTTCTTCATTTAGTAGTAAACTATTACAAGACAAATACAGATCTAATCAGAAGTTCAAGACCGTTTTAAACTTAAGCTCCCTAGTGTTAATTTCTTTTTCTAGCTCTGCTGTCAATAGCCCAGGTTCATTTCTTATAAATTACAATAGATCAGTCATAAATTCACACCCACCATGGAGTGCTTAGAGTATAAGTTCTTTATGAAAATAACATCAGCTTGGTTGTTTGCAGTGCTAAAGTAGATTTTCTTCTTCTGGGGAATAATCCTCTTGTACACTGTAAAGATTTGTCACTTGAATTGGTTTAATAAAATGCTGATTGGCCAGTAGTCAGGCAGGAAGTATAGGCAGGGTGATCAAATTAAAGATGACAGGAAGAAGAAGAGCAGAGTTTGAGTCACCAGCATATGCAGGCGAAGCAAGATGAGAATGTCATACTGAGAAAAGGTACCAAGCCACATTGGCTAAACATAGATAAGAATTATGGGTTAATTTAAGTGTAAGAGCTAGTTAGTAATAAGCCTGAGCTACTGTCTGAGCATTTATAATTAATATAAGCCTTTGTGTGGTAATTTGGGAAATAGCTGCTGGGTATTTGGGAGTTGCTGGTATGAAAGAAACTTCTGCTTAAACCCATGTGCACCCCATCCATAGATTCTGTGGGTTGTATGGCCCCTTACCCTAAAGTACATCAATGCATACTTACTACAGTAGGGATATTTTCTTCCATAATCACAGTAAAGCCATCACCTTTGGCCAACTTCACATCAATACAACACATTATACTCACCTATGATGAGTTTTCTACTTTTGTCAAATGATGTCCACTCTAGGTTGAATCTAGGATAAGGTTTCATACTCAGTAGCTCCCTCAATTTAGTTTTCTTTAGTATGGAATGTTTCACCATGTTTTCTTTGCCTTATCATGACACTGGTATATCCTGAAGATCACAGTACCTCAAAAAAGGAAAGCAGTATTCCTCATTTGAAGTTTATTTTTCTTCCATTATGATTGCATTTGGGTTAAACATTCCAGTAAGGAATACATAAATGACATAGAACAATACAGTTTTTCCACATTAGATACTAAACTATAAAGATTCTTTCTATATTCTCTCTGTGTTTCACAAAAAGTAATGAATGACACATATCTCTTATAAAAACTTTATTCTGAATGGTGAAAATGGCCAGAGGAAAGTTAAGGGGTTTACATTATTCCTTAACGTATTAAGATAAATATAAGACTCCTGAGCTTACCTAACCATGATTGATCTCATTTTGCAGAGAAGAAATTGAGCCTTACTTTTAACAGGTTAAACAGTTTGTCTCCCCACCTTAATCTACCTCAAAGCTAACTCTTGCTTTCTCAAAAACAACTGTTGTTGTTTATATCATTTTTCTCTGCATTCCATTTTTCTATCCATCTGTCTACCAGCTCCTTTCCTGGGCCTCTATCATCTTAAGAAATACCACTCACTGGATTGTTACTTCTCTGTTTCAGATGTGCTTTCTGTTCCCTTTGTCTTTCCATTTTGTCTGCTGGTCTTGAGAGGCTGACATTGCTTGGGAAGCAGCCCCAGGCTTTTCCCTTTCCCGGCCTGAGTCATTCCATATCCTACAATACCTCAAACCTAACACTGTCCTAACCACCCTCCTTTTTGAGCTCTGGAGCCATGTCTGTTTATCTGAGACCTCACCTGGAAGCAGCCTGGCTCTTTGGTAACAACCTTTGCTTTCTCTTGGAAAGAACATGACTCCCTGCTTCATGCTCCCTGCTGTTCATTTACTTTATTCTCAGAATGAAAGAGAACACAAATCAGGCAGGCTACTGCAGTTCTAAGAACAGGGTTTATGTGCAGCTTGAGTGAAATGCCACATTGCAAAGCCACCCAAATCTATGTGTTCTGATGCACTCCTCAGCATTCAGTCAGGCTGTGCCCATCTAATCCAGGAGCTTCACTTCTTGTTACATTGCTGTCTAAAAATCATTCTGACTTTGAATAAAATGATCATAAGATTGGAATGACAGTTAACTCTATCATTCAAAGTTGGCAGAGATAGATACAAAGACAGATAGATCACTGATGCACAATTGATAGACAGGTGATACATACTCCTTGCCTTTGAGTCATGATAAAGGTGTGACAACCTTGGAAATACTGCATTCTAAGTGTTTTAGTTTTAACTCTCTAGGCCAAGAGAGGGCTGTTTGGCAGCCTCCAATTTGTGTCTTTAGTACTGAAGATAGAGTTTAGTAAGCCAAGGCACAAGTTGTTCCAAAGGTTTGTCTATTTTACATGAAGAGTTTTCAGATGGTTGTATGTGTTTAGTACTAATGATTCAATGAGCTGGTGTCTGTCAGTGACAGCAATGGTATGTCTTTTCCCTCTTCCCCTTTGCTTCTTGGGATGCTTCTTCCATGGGCCTGCCTTTGTCTTCCTCCCTTCTGACTCTTGATCTTTTCTCCCTTTCCTCGATTATACTTCCGTCATTCTCTTCTCCTGTTTGGGCTGTTATTGAACATAACTTGGAATTGAGTTATGTAAAAATAAATGATTTTATTAGTGAAGTAAGTTTTAATGTGCCCATTCCTAACCTCAGAATTGCTCTCAAAACTTAAAATAAAAATAAAAATGTAATTTACTAAAAATCTGTGCAATAGTTGGTTATAGTTTGACCCTCAAAGTTCTTAATTTGAATCTTGGTTCCAGGTTTGTTGCTGGTAATGTGGTGGAAACTTTAAGAGGTGGGGCTCTACCCTCATGAACAGATTAATGTCCTTTCTTAGGGATGAGCCAGGTCTCTCCCACCAGAACAGATTGTTGTGGAGTCTAGCACTTCTCCAAATGCCTTTTGTTATGTACACACACACACACACACACACACTCACACACACACTCACATACACACTCACACACACACTCACACACACTCCTGTCATTGTGATGCAAGCTGCGTGAAGCTTTCTCCAGAAGACAGCTGTTGAAGGCAGGCTGCTCCTTTGCTTTTCCTGAGGTCCTGATATTTGCAGAAGGAACATAGCTTCTTCACTGAAACCAGGAATGTGCTTGACAGGGCCAGTAATGGCCTGGGGCCAGAGCCTTGGCTGAACTGTGGCTTCAGATCCTGAGAACCCCTTCTCTTCCCACCTGCTATGGTTATCCATCCCACGGCCAGTGTATGCTCTGTCTGTACTGTCCTTTCAATACCCTGTGTTCCCCTTGTGTAACATTGTTTGATTAGCTTCCTGCTGACTTCTTCCCATTGTGTGATAGTTTCTGCTGACATTTCAGGAAAACTGTAAATAAGATGTACTTCTTAGTGAGCTTGCTTGGTATAAGACATAACTTGTGCAAGACCCCCACCCCAACCCCAACTTTCCTATTTATCTTTTGTTTTCAGCTCCTCATCTCCTGACCATTTTCTTTTCAGAACCCGTCACTCAAGAATGCTCTGCTAGTTCAGCTCAGGAGCAGGTGCTGCCACCTTGTTCTTCTTGAACCCCATAACTAAACCAAACCAAACCAAACCGAACTGAACCGAACCAAACCGAACCTACTTTTTATAGAGTATACAGGCTTTGGGCATATTGCCACAGCAAGAGAAATTAATGAAGAGAGTTTTCTGTAGCTATTTTTCCCCCTGTGTCCCATGGCTTTGCTCCAAATCCTGACCCTCTTTCACGGCTTCCCTCAAAAGGACAGCACTGTAAACCTTTGCTTTTTATCCCAAGTAACCTGTGCTTGTATAATCTTCCTGAGATTTGTATCTACATGCAGCTTTAATGAGCAGTGCAGGAAATGGTTTATACTAGGATTTAAAATGATGGCAGTTTAAACTCTGGCTCACAGAGATGGAGAGTTGCAGCCCTGTCATCGTAGCTTAAATATTTTCTCTTGGAAATAGTGAATACACGGCTGGGATGCTTGGGAATGTAATTGAATGGTCCCTTGATTTTGTAGCTTCTAGGCTACGAAGGAGCCATTTTTAGCTTTAAAATGTAAATTGGCTCTTTTCACAGGCGTGTTTCCATGTCAAGTGCCACACCCTCTGCACAGCACGTAGTCCAGTTTATAATTATGTTTGTTGTGTTTGTTTAATTATTATGTTTTTTTGTTAAAGGAAGCTTCTAGGCAAGTATATCACCATCTTGCTTACCAATTCTGTAACCCACAGTGCCTGGCACATAAGAATTGGAAGGAGTGAGCCAGGGAGGCAGAGAAAGCATATTCCAAATGTGAAGTCAGAACCATAGAGTGCACCAGAGGTTCAGAACGGTTGCACAGTTCTTCCTCGCCCCCACCTTCTTGCTCTTTTGCAATTTCAGTTTCGGTTGCAAATGTCCCACACATTGTGGAAGAAAATCTGTCACTCTGTTTGTGGTCGTGTAAACTGGCTTTCTGGAAATCCCTAGAGACTGCTTCATAGGAGTGATAGCCTAATTCCCTAGATGTAGGAGGCTCAAGGGAATTGAATCAAGTGCTCTAATTCTTTGATTCCTCAGCAAAGGGAATGGGCCTGTCTCTCTCCTCCTCCCAGGGGAGAAGACTGCACAACCTTTTCCTGCCTGGGCCAGCCAAACCTTGTGATGTCATTCATCTGGTCACCAGCTGATTTATAACTGGACTGCCCCGGTAGTAATAAACTAACAAGCAAGCAAACAAACAAATCCACAGCACTTTGAAAGATGTTGCTTGAAAAAACTTTAAAAATATACAAAAGTGGAAGGCATAATACCAGCATTGCCTTCTTGTGGAATCAATTAAAGGCTGTTATAAAGCCTTTACTATTCTCTCTTCCTGTGGCAGGGCTGAGTTAACTCATTGATTCATTGCAAAGGAGCATCCTGGTGCTGAGGCTAAGAAACTTCATAGTTCCCCCAGAGTGTTTGCAGCTCACAAACACAGGCAAGGAGCCCAAAACCACAGAGAATGAAGGAGTCCAAAGTTGTCACCATACACAGACTCCAGTGGTTAGGGTGTGACACAGAGAATGGCAGTAAGTTCTTGATTCTCCCTTTGTCAAGACACATGGGCTATCCACATATGAGCTGTTGATGACCAAGAGGGCCTATAATGAGTGCCATCTTCTTAGCATCAGACTTCTAATGCTAAATCAGACTTCATTCGCTAGTCTCAGCCCATAGCAGCCATGTTTGTACCTGTCTAAAGGTTCCCATTTGGAATTCTTTTCATGAAAGGGATCACAAGCACAGGCCACAGTGAAGAAAGCTTTCTTTTCTCTTTGTCCTTTCTTTAAAAATAACTAACTCAGCCTTCTTGAATTTTCATCTGAGGGAAAATGTTGTCCAATTTGAGTCGAAATGCATGGTCCAAGAGTAGCAGGTTACAGAGTGAATGCTGAGAATCAGAATATTGTCTAATTCTTGGAAGTGTTTAGAGCACTCTTTAGAGTTGCAAATAAAGTATCGATTCACCTTGTTAAGCAGATGATAATTGGAAAGTACAAAGCTTTCTGTTCTTTGACCTTTGCCCGGTAGGTACTGTGATAATAAAACAAAAATATTCCAGGTTTGCTGGATCTAGCACTCTTCCATTCTTCACATTCAGAAGCACATTTAATCTTTATTTTGAACCTTGTAATAGTTCTGATGAACACATTTGAGTGTTATAATGTTTAGTTTTGTTAGGAATACACACGCATTTTGTAATCCATCTGAGGATTTCAAAATTATTTTTATATTGTAGGGCTGCTGTGTTGTGGTAATAATGAGAGCAGTACTACGTGGAAAACCTCCTGTGCTTTAATGTGAAAGGAGCTGAAGGAACTTGTGGGGAAAAGCAACATATCTCTCTTCTTTAGAGCATGAAAATTCATCTCCCTCAAGTAAACTCTAAGAAAGAAACTTTTCTTAGAGTCCAGATGAATAGTTTGGGCTTTGTAAGACACATGGTTCTCTTTCATAACCATTCAGATTAACAGTGAAAAGTAGCCACAGACTATTGGCATGAGAAAAGAGGCCGTGGTTTGGGTGCAGCACTCACGCTTTCGCTCCATGCTTTCCCACCTAGCGCTTGGCCATGCGTCTTAACAGCAGGAAGGCATGGTCAACATTCATAGATTCTTAAAAATTGTTATTTTTCAATGTTCCTCTTCATAAATTGAAACATTTGGGGCCAATCACAAAACCCAATGACTTTGGGAAGACGTTACATGTGGCTATCTCACAGTTTCAAATGGCATCTGCCAACCTGGAAGTTCAGAAGCCTTGTATTCAGCCAGCTAGCCAACTAAACTACAGCAAATGTCTCAGTTTTCTACACCCTACACATAGACTGGAGTAGGTAGAGAGAACTGCCTCTTCATCCCTAAAGGGACCTAGTAAGGGGCACAGGGTGCACAGTTCTATAAACTTGCTCATTTTAAGATAAGTGGCTAGGAATTTACTAAGTGAAAGGACTGGATGGCCCCTGAGTTCTAGCTGTCACATGTCATATGCTCCATTCTGTACCCTGCTTCCTGGGAGGCAAGTTCCTTCTCTCAGCCTGGCCTCTGATTGTGCTAGTTAATGCTCCTTCTTGCCAAATACTCTCAAGGTGCTCCTGCCCTCTGCCACAAGTGTGGATTCAGTAGCCCACATGCTGCAAACCATATGCAAATGTTACCAGCATTAATGATTACTGGCTTGTTTGGAGGGACTATGATGCAGTTCAACCCTGGAAGGGCGACTGACAGTGACTGGTCCTGAGTTTAATTTTCATGAGGTCTGTCTGATCATCCACATTCACAGTTATTCATTCATAAAGGATCTGAAAATGAACCCTGGCCTGGAGACATTAAACCTTACTGACAATTGGGACCTGGGTATTTGAAACTGGGGAGGGTGAGTCATGTGTGTGTTCGGTAGAACCGGTAGAGACAGTGTTGCCATGTGGTGTTCATGATGACACTAAGTGAAATGATATTTGTATTGAAGAATGTTGAGAGCCAAAGCTGTTTTGGGGTAGGAGAGATGGGAAGAAGCTAAAGTGTGACTCTGTCTACAGAACTAATGTCCACTGTGAGAGTTTCTACAAGGAAGAAGATGGTGTGGGATACATGGGTTGTGCCAAACCATAGCCATCTTTGACTTGCAAGAAGAGTACTGGGACTCATAAACTCCAAGATTAATATCCTTGTTGTCCTCTCTCCTCCTCCTTCAATTCTACCCTCTTGTAATTTGTTGAGAGTTCCTGCAGAGCTGCAGCTGGTTTGATTTTGGAGTGTTAGCACCTAGCTTTGATCTGCTATTTGTGACTGCTACCTTTTGTCTCCAGTACCTTCTGTTTGAAGTCTTGTCTGAGAGTTTTTTAAAAGTGCAAAGCCTATACAAAACTTGGTTGGGGAACAACCGTGGTCTTCCTTAACTGAGAATTTGCATTTGGCATTGTCCCTTTGGGAAGCTTAGATAAGAGGTTTGGGGATATCGAAATTAACTTGCTAAAAGGTGTAAACTGGAAAACATTTAAAAAGCCCTTTGTTAAGTTACAAGTGTGTCAGTCCAAAGAGACTGATCCCCCTGCAGCTGGAAAGGCTAAAAATTTTCATCCTTAGAGTGTCTCTGTGCTTATTTCCACAGACCCATGTGAACCCACACACCTGATATACAACAATAATTAATTATTGAACACCTTTTACTAAGTGTAAGGTCTAATGCAAATGCAGTTCCATGGAGGAATGGATAGAGATGACAGAAACGACCACAGGAAGAGACTCAGTTTTGGAGGAAGAGGTGGCAAAGAATGAAGAGAGAGAGAAAGTGATGAGATGACTCAGAGGTTACAAATGCTGGCCATGCAGGCCTGAAGACGAGGCCCGTCCTTGGAACTTGTGGAAGGGTGGAAGGGGAGAAGCAACTTCACAGAGTTGTCCTCTAATTTCTGTATATGTACCATGCCACTCATCCATCCCCATAAAGAAGCACAATTAATTAATTAATTGATAATTAATTAGACAGAGTGTCCAGGTATAGCTAAAGCTATGCAAGTATATTTTAGGACGGTTGGAGGAGATGTGACCAGAGAAAGATGGAGGTCATGGCCATGGGGCCTGGGCATTGGGCCTTTACTTGAGGACAGTGAAATCTATAGCATCCGCTGGGTTCATGAACTCCTGAAGTGGAGGGTGGGTGGGTGGTGAGTGAATCAGGGTGAGAGAAACATACCTGAAGGAGGTGGGGGGCATTGATATACATCTATGGGATTTCAGTTGTACAAGGAAATGTGTGCTGGAGTTCCATGTCCTATTATAAATCTATGGGTCTTATGCTCATTGCAAATAGAAAATTACTATCAGCTATTTCAAATCTTAGCTCTGTTCTTAATTTTTCCCACACCTATCCTCCTTCCCAAGGGCACTTTTACGCCTAAAATTGAAAGAAGTTTATTTGAGGAAGGTTGTGTTAGCTGAACTTGGAATGAGGAGGTGCATCTTCAGAGATAAAAAAAAGACTTCTTTGGTAGGACAATGTTAAAATAGGAAGAACACTTGGTTTTATTTACTTGTGCAGAGTATGCACACCATTTTATTTAGATGAAGGAGCTGTACAGCAGAGGCCATGCAATTGAAAGGGAAGTCATGGTTATCTATGATGGTTAAGTTTAAGGGTCAACTTGATTGTACTGAGAAGCTCCTTGCTCCATTTGTGAGGTATAAACAATGGGGAAGACCCAATCTGAATGCTGGAGACACCATCCTATTGACTGAGGTCTCGATGGTAGAAAAGGAAAGAGGAGAAGGCCCACCAGCACAGGCTCGCTTGCTCCTCCCTCAATCTGGCTGCTGTAGTATGAGCTTCTCCTCCATAACATGATGACCTGAAACTGTTAGGATTCTGCCACTCCTCCAGCTGCATGACCACACATTGCATTCAGTAGCTAAGTAAGGGGTCTTATGTCTTAAGTCATCCATGCGCTGCGTGATTACATAATGCACGTGGCATGGTCACACAATCTGCTCGTGCGTGGCGTAGCTCTGTAAGCCCATATGTGCATATGCAGGGAAATCCTTAAAAATCCAGTCACAGACTCCTCTCCTCTCTTCGGCTCTCTCCTCCCTCCCTTCTCTCCTCACGTGTCTCTTCCACAGGCCTGGACACACTCTCTTCTGCCCACCCCCACTCCTAATAAAGCTCTGAGACTGGGTTTTGTCGTGCCTTGTGACCTTTCCTCACAGAGTAAAAGCACTACATTTAAAACCAACATTGGTGCTGTGATGAAGCAGGCTCTCCCAGCGCTCTGAGTTAGGACCCTGTACCAAATTTTATTGGATTTATGACTGCCTGCTTTTTTCATTTGCCCAGCTGCCGGGACTGCTATGCACAACACACTGGCTGCCTTAGATTGGTGAGTTTTCCCTTTCTGATCTCTTGCCATATCCCATGACCATAGCCTGAGATATATTTCTTGCATTGGACCCCCCACGGGGTCCTCAGGCTGCATACCACAATTCGTTCTCTCTTAACAAAGTATTGAACGCTGTCTGGACTCTGGGGGTCCTCCAGTACGTATGCCCCCCAGGCTTGCCCCTCCCTTGATGGATGGTGGGGTAACTTGTGCTGTTATACCAGTCCACAGATTAACTACCCTTGGGGATACCCAGGATAGGAGTCTTGGATCCTGTTTGTTATTTTAATTTTTTTTTTTCTCTCTTGGCTGCAGTCATGGGACATGGGGGCTTCCTCCTCATTGTCCCACTCCTCCTCTGAGAAATGCCTTAAATATCCCCAGATACCAGTAAATTTGGCCATGTAATGGCTGCTTGAACCCCAATATTTCACAGGAATTATCTAACTTCTGCAGCGAACGGGCAAATGAAAAGAACCCTCCCTTTCTGAGTCTTTCTCTCCTGCCCACTTGCATTCCTCAACCTGAGAAATCTCTCACTCCAAAGAACCTCCCCGTATCTGACCTCTGCTCTGTTCTCCGGTACTGGGTGGGCCACTAAGCACAGACAGGTCTGGAAGCAGGCTAAGACACATACAAATAAGTTTATGATCAGAATCCACATTGGGATTATAATAATCAGGATGGCTCTCTAGCCAGAGAGAGTTTACAGTTTACAGCCTGCCTCCTAGTGGGTCTTCCTGAAGCTGTCCTCAAACCAGCAAACTATCAAAAACAAAAACAAAAACAAACAAACAAAAAAACACTAATTCAAGATATGGAATAAAATCCGTCTCTTGTTTCCCAGAGCTTCCTGACATCAGGGTTAAACTTAAGCATCTGGAGAGCAAGGCTTCTAATCCCACAGATGGAAGTTTCAGCTGTGGCATTTAAGGTACCATGGGAGAGATGAGAAAACCCACGAACAGAATTGCCAAATGCTGGCACATGCTATCCAAGCAGCTCCTGCATAGGAGCTTCCAGGTCCCTGTTGTGTGCTAGAAAAGGCCATGTGGGCTAGTATGTGCCCTGCCTCTCGGGCTATCCATGGAGCCTTGTTCAAAGTACCACCTAGAGAGTTAACTGGTCAGCTGACTGTCCTCATGCACTTCGTGGCATGGGGACATCAAAGACCTCCAGCAGATCTCCAAGGCTTGGCCACGGGCACACAGGGAACCCAGGATGCAGCATAGGGCGATCCGTTTCCTTCCTGTTGGACACTGAGTCACTTACTCAGTCCTGAGCGAGTTTTGGGGTACCACCTCTCCTTCTCATTTCCCTAGTGTCAGGGTAGGGGAACAGTCTTACCCACCTCACCAGACTTAATTGTATTTTCAGGGTTACTTAATGGGAAGAGATTTTCCAGCTAAGGTAGGAGCTTTCATTTCATTTGTTCCCTCCATGTGCCTCACTCCAGACCGGTCAGCAGTACTTCTCATGCACAGTGACACAGACAGAGCCCTACTCTCTCTCAAGTTCCAAAGGTCATCAGAATCCACTGCCTTGTCCCCAATTCCAGAAGAATGAATTTTCATCCCACAAGCTTTTCTCTTCCTGGTTCCCTCTTCTAATCAACTACTCAGCTAATTGTTATGGGATCATCATAGAGCTGGAGTCCAAAGACCATCAAGTATATACCCAGGTGGTAAAGAGTAGTAACAGTTAAAAGGTATTCACACCCCCAGACTGAAAAGTGTCTGGGCTCTGCAAAAACAGACCTTAATATAACAATCTATTACTGTTAAATGCTCTCAGTAGTTGATCACCTGTGGTGCCTTAGAATAATCTGTTTCTGATAAAGCATCTCTCAGGTAAAAATTAAGAACATGTTCCAAATCTCTCTCTCTCTCTCTCTCTCTCTCTCTCTCTCTCTCTCTCTCTCTCTCTCTCTCTTTCTCTCTCTCTCTCTCTCTCTCTCTCTCTCTCTCTCTCTCTCTCTCTCACACACACACACACACACACACACACACACACACACTAACACTAACCAATATAAGCAGAGTACTAAACACTATAATGTCATGTCTTAGTCACCAGCCCAAGACTTTAATTTTCTCATGACTGCCTCTTAATATGTTCAAAATTTTTCAGAGCTCCAGAGAATCCATCTGAACAGGTCAGCAAGCTCTGGAACCAGCTTGAATCCACCTGGACAGCACCTTGTCAGATGATTCACAAAGCAGTGGACAACCCCAGGACACCTGTCTACCTCAGAAGCCCCCTTCCCTAATCCCACAGGAGTCAACTGATACCCACCAAGTCAGCTGGAAACAGTTTTTTGGGAGAAACTATTCCCCTATTCCTGTTCACCTGCTTTTTTATAACAAGCAAAAAGTTTGGAATGTTAGGATTCTTCTACTCTTCCAGCTGTATGACTGGACATGCTCAGTTCAGTAGCTAATCAAAGGGTCTTACATCTTATGTCATCTGTAGTGCGCACGGTGTGGTCACATAATCTGTGCATGCATGGCGTAGCTCCGCAAGCCCACGTGCACATGTGCAGGAGAATCCTAAAAAAGCCGGTCACAGACTCCTTCCCTCTCTTCTGCTCTCTCTCACCCCCCCCCCACATGTCTCTTCCACAGGCCTGGTCAAGCAATCTTCTGTGCCCCCTCCTCCTAATGATGGCAGGGAAAGAGGAAGCTGTCCCCAATTCTGCTGAAGTCCCTGTAGCACACAAATTCATTTGATTATTCTTATTACTTATTTACTTATTTTTCTTAGCATTTTCCCTTCACCAGTTTCTGGCAGACATTTGAAATTCTGTTAATAACTGTAGGGTAAAAGGGCCAGCCAAAGAAACCCACACTGGCCCTGAAACTAGTGTAAACATTTCCCTGGGTCTGAGGAAGTCACCATTGAGTGTCTGGCACCCCTCCAGTACTCTTGGAAGTGGAGGAACCCCAGCCATAGTCAGATGGCCCTCTTCACCTGGACACACTCTCACACCCTTAGAGCTGCAATTAAGCAGTTTCCTTAAACCCAGCTGAGTTGTAGCATCTCTTCCTGTCCTCTCCTCCTGTCTTCCCTTGGAGCTGCCCATAATTCCACTATTCCTCTAGGCCCTTGTGCCTTAGTCTTGGGTCACCAACTGGGACCTTCCTTTGCACCTGTTACATACGTGTTGAAAAAACTAGACCACAATATCCAATGTTGGATACCCTGTCTGTGAGCTCTGGCTGTAGTTGAACTTGTATATAAGTTATAACTTACATATAAGAAGTTAACCTTTGGGTCATCTATTCTGTCCTTTTTTCTCACCACCATCACACCTTCTAACATACAATGTCCTCCAAACACTACCTCCCTCCTGAGTTATCACATTTCAGGTAGCATTGGTAGAAGACACAACACTGACTTTTCAGCTGTGTCCTGTGGTGATGTATTGTGTACCCTAATAAACTTGGCTGAGGATCAGAGGACAGAGCCAGCCGCTAGATTAGACATAGAGGTCAGGCAGTGGTGGCACATGCCTTTAATCCCAGCATGTGAGATCTCATGCCTTTGCTTGGGAAGCACACATGCCTTTAATCCTAGGAAGTAATATGGCAGGGCAGAGAAAGGTATATAAGGCACAAGGAAACAGGAACTTACTCTCTTTAGGCTGAGGATTTCATAGAGGTAAGAATTAGTGGCTGGCTGTTCTGCTTCTCTGATCTTTCAGCTTTCACCCTGGTATCTGGCTCTGGGTTTTTTTTTTTTTTTTAATTGAAAGACCATCTGAGTTTCAAACAACAATGTCCACCATGGTACCTTAGATGGGAAATAGGAGTCATTGGTAAGCTTTACTATAGCATTTATCACAGCTGCCCACCAGACACAATCGAAATATAGAGCAAACACATCCCACTTTCTTGACCCCTAGGTACAGACACAGCAGAAGTGGTCCAAAGCTCCTCAAAGGTCCTTATATCCTTAATATCACCCCCGCTTTTTTAATGATATTGATCCCACCTCCCTGTCTTTGTTTCAGACCTTAACTACTACATATCAGCTATTGAATAATGCTCCGCCTGACCTCTTTGGAGAATGCTGGTTATGTGTCCCTCTAGGATCAAACTCTCACCCATCATTTGTGGCCTCACCCATTGTCCTATTAGATTCTCTCACCTTACCACTTGTTAACTGCTCCAAGCCAAATGTCACTACTGCCCCTTATCTCTCTCACATTCCCCTCTTCGGCATTACAGACTACTTTAACTCCTCAGGAATACACTCTGTGGGTACTCTGGATTCTGCAGACTGCAACAATATCATTACCCTTGGTACTGTCACCCTGCCCCTATGTCCAAACATTCACAACACCTCTATTCTCTGTGGTATTCAAGTTTATCACTGCTTATCTGCTAGGTGGTCTGGGACTTGTGCCCTGGTATTCCTGTTTCCTAAATTAGGGGTGGTACCTGTTGAAAGACCCTTGCCAATTCCCATAGCCAAGCTCATAGCAGCATGGCATGACAAGTGAGCAATCCAAGTAATACCCCTTGTAGCAGCCCTGGGCATAACTGCAGGCATGGTCTCTGGAAAAGCAGGACTGACTGCTTTCCTACCTATTTGCCATCAGCTTTCCTTACAATTCATCCAGGATTTCTAACAGGTAGCTCAGACTATCCTTACCCGAGACAAACAGACTCACTGGCCACCACAGTGCTACAAAATCGGAGAGGATTAGATTTACTAACAGCAGAGAGAGGTGGTTTTTGTCTCTTTTGGGGGAAGAATGTTGTTTCTATGTCAGCCAATCAGATGTAGTGAAAGATAAGATCCAACAACTTCAAATGGATCTTCAAAACCAGAAATCGCTTGATACCTCTAGCCAGTGGATCACTGATAGTCAGATATGGAACTGGATGCTACCCTCCTTAACCCTTCTTCTCTTCTTTTTCTTAGTCCTACTAATTGTGTCCTACCTCATAAACCTCTTGTCTAGATTTCTTCAACAACAGATCCCACAGATTTCTAATCAGACTTTTAACTGATTACTGTTACAAGATTTTAAGCCCCTAGCCATGGAACCAGAGACTTGCAGCACCTGATTACTTTCTGAGGATGAAGATCAAGATTGTCCCAAGAACCTCATGTTCCAATTCAACAGGAAGTAGTCTAATGATAATGTTGCCCTCTTTCCAGTCCCCCAGTTGTTTATTAATAAACAAAAAAAGAGGGGATGTAGGGTAAAAGGACCAGCCAAAGAAACCCACTCTGGCCCTGTAACCAGAGCTAGGGAAAGAAACCCACCCTGGATCTGAGACCAGCACCAGTGAAAGAAACCCACCCTGGCCCTGAAAACAGAGCTAAATCTGCCCCTGACCAACTGAACATGAAATCAACCAATCCTTGAGCAGGAAACCAACCAATCCCTGAGCACAAAATCTAGCACCCTGACTATGAAACCTGAGCCAGTGAATGAAACACACTTTGGCCCTAGAACCAGAGCCAGTGAAAAAAAATATACCCCGGCCCTGAAACTAGAGCCGAAAGGCCAAAAAGGCCAGTGAAAGGAACACAGTTTGGCCCTGCGACCAGAACCAACTCTGCCCTTGAAGAACTAAACCAACCACCCCCTGAGTAGGAAAATCTTCTCCCTGGGAAAACTCTGCCCCTGAGAAGCCCTATATAAATCCCTCTGCCTGTTCAGTTGTTGGCTGTACTTTTCCACCCTGACAGAGGCAGGCACTCTCCTGGACTCCTCCTTTCCAAATGAATCTCTTCCTTAAAAGAGTTTTGGGTGAAGATCTTTCACCAGCCTGGAGCAGAAGAACCTTTGCTGAGATGTTCCCTTATGAAATTGAGCAGAAAAATTAACAACTTGTTATCAGAACTGGAGGAGATTGCTGCTGGGATTTCTCCTTTATCAGAGTGAAGGAGAAGATGTAACATTTTGGACCAGAGATAAGGAGTAGATAGCTCTGCTGGGACGTTCCCTTAGGGGAGCAGAGCAGAAGAACAAGCTGAAGCAGGTATCTATGCTGGGAATCCCTCTTAAGGTGGGGCAGAGCAGAGCTCAGCTGTAAAGGCTCTCTCTCTCTCTCTCTCTCTCTCTCTCTCTCTCTCTCTCTCTCTCTCTCTCTCTCTCTCTCGGAAAGGAGTATGATTGCCACATCCTGCAGGGAGACTATGTCCCATAGTACCCCAGCTTCAGGTGTAGCCTGACTTCCTGAGGAATCAGGATACCTTTCTCCTCATGGCTGTAGGTATCCAGGACACTTCGCTTCACAGCTTCAGGTATAGCCTGACTTCCTGAGGAATCAGGATACTTTTTTCCTCACAGCTGTAGGTATCCAGGATACCTTCCCTTTACAGCTGTAGGTATAGCCTGACTTCCTGACAAGTCAGGATACCTTTCCCTCCAGAGCTGTAACACTTGCAATAACACCTTACCTTTAATCTGACATAGTTTTCTCTATCTGTGTTATGCTCCCCAATTACTTCCCTGTCCTCTGAAGTTAAAGAAAAGGAAGGAACTTTGGTGGGATGGAGGCTGGAATCTTGGCTTCTACTCTGTTTTCTAGTATCCTGCCTCCTTGGGTGGCCTCAGTTTTTATGCTCTCAATAAAAGGAATGTAATTCTGTTGGGACTGTTAAGGATGGCTAGCTCTCTAGTATGGCCTGCTAACTAGTCACCCCCTTTCTTTTATATATTCTCAAGCTGTTTCTTTTTTTGGAGGGGGTCAGGCAGGGAGGAGTCATATAACACTTCCCATGTAATACTGTTTCTGGGAGATACTCAGTACTTTCGAAAAAAAGAGAGCTTCAGAGAGGAAAGTCCTTCAGAGCAACTGGCCACAGGATAAAAACTACCTAAGAACATGCTACACTGCTGCTTCATGCAGCTGCTGAGCCAAGCTAACAGTGTTCAGGATTTAGGATTAGAATCAGGTGGGTATGGGCCTGTGTTTCACCCTGCAGGATTTGGGTGAATGAGTCTGATGAATTCCCTCTTACGTCAGAGACCCCATCAGATTCCGGTGTGTCACTTTATGGTCAAAGTGAACTGTCTGCAAATGACATTTAACCAAGTTTCTCCCTAGTTAAAAACTCTCAGACTTTCTTTATGGCCCCATAAAATAAGTGATCACGGAGTCTTCACATAGTCTCCTGTGGTGGTATTGTGTTCCCCAAAATATTGTGTACCTTAATAAACTTATCTGGGGTCAGAGAACAGAAAAGCCACAAGATACTTAGGCTAGAAAATGTTAGCACATGCCTTTAATCCTAGCATTCCAGAGACAAATCCCTCTGGATCTCTGTGAGTTCAAGGCCACATTGGAAACAGCCAGGCATGGTGACTCACGCCTTTAATCCCAGAAAGCAGCCTTTAATCCCAGGGAGTGGTGGCAGAAAGCAGAAAGGTTTATAAGGTGTGAGGACCAGAAACTAGCAGCATTTGCCTGGTTAAGCCTTTGGCTGGTTAAGCATTCAGGCTTCTAGCAGCAGTTCAGCTGAAAGCCATTGGGATGAGGACACAGAAGCATCCAGTCTGAGGAAACAGGACCAGCTGAAGAATTGGCAAGGTGAGATAGCTGTGGCTTGTTCTGTCTCTCTGATCTACCAGCATTCACCCCAATAACTGGCTTCAGGTTTGATTTTATTAATAAGAACTTTTAAGATTTATGCTACAGTCTCCACTTTCTGCAATGCCAGGAATGGCCTCTTTCACTGCCCTGGAACTCGGTGTCTCACTCTTCTACAATATCTTGATGCAGGTCACAAGCCCCTGCCTGTCCTCAGAGCTTCTTGTCACACCTCCTGCAATACTTCTTTCTAGGCATCTGACTTTACTGAGACACGTTAGATTCCTTCTCCCCTAAAATGCAGGGGTGGGCCCTTCTAAATGTTACATGCTTGTGTGCCCCAACCACTTGCAAATAAGATTAGACTTTTAACTTTCAGTATGAGGAAAACAGGCTTTGTGGAAGTGTTTTCAAGAAAGTTTATAAATATTAGGTATTGGTGTCATTGTTTAAACACACACACACACACACACACACACACACACACACACACACAATCAAAAGGCAAGTGCCTAGCAATGTGGGTTACTAAACAGGGCTGTAAAATTTCTTGCAGAAAATCCCTGGGTATGTCAGAGAGACTGAGTAATAAGGAGGATTCATGGGAGGACACCCAGATCTCCCTAGGAAGCGGAAATAGAAGAGATTTTTGTGAGTGGACTGCAGGCGGGTAGGGATAGGAACATGAGCAATCAGGTGGGGACACATGGGAACCTAAGTATACTGAAAGGGACTACTGGAAAGGAACTGCATTTTGGGGTCAGGTAAAAACCTGGCAGAAGGAAATCTCCTAGTAATCTACAAGGATGACCCCAAGTAAGACTCCTGAACTGGCCATCTCCTGTGATCAGATTGGTACCCAGCCCAATTGTCATCAGAGAAGTTTCATCCAGCAACTAATGGAAACAGATGCAGACCCACAGCCAAACATTAGATGGAGTTCAGGCAATCCTGCAGAAGAGTAGGAGGAGGAAAAAGGATTGTAGGAGTCAGAGGGGTCAAGGATAACACAAGAAAACCCACAGAATCAACTAACCTGGGCTCATAGGGGCTCACAGAGACTGAACTGACAACCAGGGAGCCTGCATAGGACTGAGCTAAGCACTCTGCATATATGTTACAGTTGTGTAGCTTGGTACTCCTGTGGGACTCCTAACAGTGAGAACAGGGCCTCTGATGCTTTTACTGGCTTTGGGACCTACTCCTCATACTGAGTTGCCTTGCCCAGCCTTAACATATGGGGAGGTGCTTAGTCTTACTGTAACTTGACATGCCATGTTTTATGGATACTCATAGGAGACTTGCCCTTTCCTAGACAGAAACAAATGACTGGATTGGGAGGTGGGAGTAGAGGGGGGTTGGAAGGGAGGGACTAGGAGGAGAGGAGAGAGGGGAAACTGTGGCTAGGATGTAAAATAAATAAATAAATAGATAAATAAATAAATAAGTTTATTAAAAAAAAAGAAAGAAAATCCTTGGGTGTGAGAGATGCCTTCCTTCTAAAAGAACAGATGATCAAAACTGTCAAAGATTCTGGTCTATCCTTCTTACATGCAGGGCATGACCCTTTGGGAGCCCTCAAAACTTCTAAGTGGCAGCTGGGTTACAGGTTCAGGAGTACTGAGAGCAACTCAGCTGTCCTTTCCCAGTACCTTTTATTTTGAGAAATAAAAGTCCTTCATCAGCTATATCTTGAAAGTTCCTCAAAGTGCTGAGTATTTGAAGGCTTGGTCCCCGGGGTAGTGAAATTGGGAGGCTGTAGAAGCTTTGAAGGGGTGGGACCTAATGGGTCCCCAGCCCCTTTTCTTCCTTTTGTGTTTTTGGCTATGCAATGAGTAGTTTTGCTAACATGTGCTATGACCATGATGTGTGGTCACTGGCCCAAAGCAACAGGGCCAATTAATTAAGGACTAAAAACCCCCAAACTATCAGCCATGGTAAACCTCTCTTCATAAGATGACTATTTTATATATTTTGTTATATTAACAGAAAGCTGACTAACGTATTTACCATATATAATCATGGTAAGATTCATCCCTAATCATAGTCCTTACAGTAGAGTAAATTTTTTAGGTGTTTTCTAAATTATTTCACTTTTGAACAACAAGATTCTATATAGGACGATACATAACTTGAAATGACCTAAGATAGTTGCAAGATTGGGATAACTATAGATATTCATGGACAAGGTCAATAAATGAAAGAGATATGGAGAAAATAAATGAAAAGGGAGAGGAGCCATGCTGTGTTTTCAGGTCTAGGGACTTGCCTGTCAGACATGCTTTTGTGGGGTCTGTAGGCTATAGTGAACTCATATCCACCTTCTGCAGGGCAACCTGTGCCTCAAATTATTGGGCATTTCCTATTGGTTAGGAAAACAGCAGTTTACCTTTATAGCTGCTGGACACAACAGACCTTGGCACAGGGCTATTTTTCTGTGTCTGAACTACAACAGTAGAGCTTTGGGGACATCACTTTTCTTCTCATCACTGACCCATTAATTCAAACAATCATACTTTGGCCTTGGGGTTGACTTTTAACTGGGGAGCTTTACTTGGATGTTCTTTTGTCAAAAGTTTCTGTGATTTATCTGTGTGCCTGTCTCTATTTCCCTGGAATCCATATAATACTATTTGTGCTCATCAGGACAAAAAATTGTCTTTGTTTGATGTCTATACCACTGCTGGCCAGAGTGAACACCAAGCAGTGGTTCAGAGGCTTCTGGATGGTTGTGCTGGGTGCCTGGAGTCAAACCGCCCCTACTGTGTTGTTCTTGCTGGCATAGGAGCCAATTTTGCTCACTAGATTTACACATCAGACACCCACATATCTGAAGACCAGTGGAATAAATTTACCTCCAACACATAATAGGAATTTGTGGAAAGACTGAGCAAACAAACAAATCCCAAGGATGGTAGACTAAAAAATTAGGAGATAAGCTGGGCTTGTTGGGAGAGCACACCTGTAACTCCAGCACCCAGGAAGCAGAAGCAGGAGATTCCTGGGTTTGAGACCAGCCTGAGTGACATAAAACATTTCAAGACCAGACTACTGGGTCATAGTTCAGTGGGTAGAGCACATGCCAGCCATGCAGTGAACTCAAGGTGCTGGGTCTGTCCCTAATAAAGAAAGTTGATCTAGGAATTAAAGAAAATGTCATAAGATACCCTTGGGACTTGTAAGCACATTGTTAGATTTGGGAGAGTGATCTGTTTAAGAAGAATAAGATAAGCAGTATGTATTTGCCTGGATTTTACTGCTGCTATTCTTAGCAAAACTTTTCCTTGTCATAGTAGCTGGGCACTCTTCAGTTTAGGGTAGATCTGGAGATTCAGTTTGAGGTACTTGATGGGTTCACAACACACCCCCATGGTTGGGCATGTTTGCATATGCCTGGCGGACCTGGACACTTCCGCCTAGCCAGTTCCAGGTCAAGATAGCCATTTCTGGGTCAAGGCATCTCACGTGACTAGGATCCGTGACTTTGCATGGTTACGTAAGCGCGAAACATAGCCATGTGATTTACGCACATGCGTGGAGTAGTTACATCGACCTGTGCACGCCCAGCCTTTATAAGCCGGCGCCATATTCCCGGCTCCTTCTTGTCTACACACATGTCTTCCACAGGCCTGGGCACTCTCTTTCCCTTTCATCTTAATAAAACTCTTATTAGCGGATTCTGTCATGTTTCATGACATTTCCTCGCAGGGTAAGAGTGCTGCTAAATAACTAACATCTGGTGCCGTGAACTGAGTGGGCACTTCCGGGCACCCTGCGCCTGTAAACCTGTAAACCGGGGACTGCTGCACACAACCCGGGGACTTTGCTCCGTATGTGACCGACTACTATCTATTGGCCTGGCTGCACATAAATTACATCCAACACCACTTCTCCGATTGGTGAGTCCCCCCACTTTTCGGCCAGCGTAGTTTCCTGAATCTGTGAGAATGACTGTTGAGCGTCCGGCATCTCACAAGTGTTCTTGAGACTGGGGGAACCCCCGGCCATGGTCTTTATTGGCTACAGTTGGCCCCTATCGCAGGCCTAAATTTCTAGCCATCTCCCATGTCTACAACCTGAGATATTTCTTGCAGTGGGATCACCGCCATTGGGTGCATCCTGGGGGCCACGTGAGGGCGACACATTTATCCAGCTTGACGAAGTGGCAGACACTGTCCAGATTCCCGGGGAATCCTTGCCTCATGTGGCGGGGCCCCCACTACTGTGGCTGATGAGCCAAGTAGCAGCCTGTGCCCAGTATCCATCCTTGGCCTTGGGGACGTCTGGGGCCTTGGCTCCGGATCACGTTTGTTTTTTTTATTTTTCTGCCTCTCTGCTGCAGACATGGGAAACAAGGCTTCCAACCCTATCAGTCCTTCCTCTCCATTAGGCTGTCTTCTTGAAGCTTTAAAACCTCTCAGCTTAATGCCTTACATAAAGATTCCTAAGCTGACCCGTCTCTGTACTAAGAAATGGCCCAAATATGCTTTAGAAAACAACAAAAAATGGCCGCGGAGTGGCTCCTTAGATCCCAATATTTTACGGGAGTTATCTAATTTCTGTCAGCGTACAGGCAAATGGAAAGAGTTGCCCTACGTAACAGTGTTTTTCTTTCTGAATGCTAAACCGTCTCTTCTGGATTCCTTCTCTCCTGCTCATATGCTCTTAGCTATGCCTAAACCAGAGGATTCTCTGACTCCAGAATCTCTGACTCTAGACCCTGCTAATGAACCTCCACCTGTTCGATCTATTTGACTTCCGTTTCCGACTCCTACTCCTAGAGCAACTGTTCCTTCAGCTCCTCTTCCGGGTTTTTCTCCTTCTAAAGCTGATCTTCCTTCGGTAGCAGCTGCTCCTCCCTTTTCAGTGGTCATTTCCAAAGGCCCTGCCCTGGCTCCAACCTTCACTCCTCCTGCTACTCATTCTCAAACTGCTAAATTGCCTGATTCCAGCCATCCAACCCTTCCACTGTTCTCCCTTTGCAAGAGGTGGCTGGTGTGGATGGACTGATTAAAGTTCATGTTCCATTCTCTCTAGCAGAACTCTCTCAGATAGAAAGTAAGCTGGGTTCTTATACTTCTAATTCTGCTTCCTTTATTAAACAGTTTCAATATATAACTCAATCTTATAGTCTCACCTTTCATGATATATACATGATACTTTCTAATAATTTACTTCCTGGGGAGCACAGGCAGGTATGGGAACAGGCTAGGACCCATGCAGATGAAATTCATCAGACCAACCTTTCACACCCGCCAGGAGCTGAGGTGGTTCCTGACCAAGAACCACACTGGGACTATAACACCCAGGGTGGCTGTCTAGCCAGAGATAGGTTTATTTCCTGTCTTCTGTCAGGTCTTTGTAAGGCTGCCCTAAAACCAGTAAACTATGAAAAAACTAAAAATTTCGTCAGGATAAGGACGAAAATCTGTGTCACTTCTTAGAGTGGCTCACCAAGGTTCTATTTCAGTTCACTAGCTTAGACCCAGAGAGCCCTGAGGGCAGGCAGCTGCTAATGACCCACTTTGTCTCACAGAGCTTCCCTGATATTAGGGATAAAGTTAAACTTTTGGAGAACAGCCCTCTAACTCCACAGGCAGATGTGCTGGTGATAGCATTTAAGGTGTACCATGGGAGAGATGGAAAAGCCCAGAAAAGGAACTGCCAGATGCTGGCAAGCACTATCTGACCAGCTCCCTGAAAGCCGTCTGGTCCCTGTTTCAAGTGCAGGAAAGAAGGCCATTGGGCCTGGGCTTGCACCACCGGCCCAAGAAGGGCACCAACAAAGCCTTGTCCAAAGTGTTGCCAAAAGGTCACTGGTCAGCTAACTGTCCTAATGTCCCAAGCGACATAGGAACGCCAGACAAAGACCACCCTCCGGCTGACTTTCTAGGCTTGGCCTACAGCGAGGACTGACGCTGCCTGGTTTCTGCCCCAGCCACTCTCATCTCACACAGGGAACCAAGGGTAATATTAAAAGTAAATGGGTGCCCCATCTCATTCCTTTTGGACATCGGAGCTACCTACTCTGTCCTGAGAGAGGTTTGGGGTCCCACCTCTCCTGCTTGTCTCCCTATTGTCAGGGTTGGGGGACAGCCTTACCTACCTCATCAGACACCACTCAATTGCATTTTCAGAGGCATCCCTCTCACACACACATTCTTAATGGTGCCAAGCTGCCCTTTACCTTTAATGGGGAGGGATCTTCTAGCTAACGTAGGAGTGTCCATTTCTTTTGCTCCACACATTCGCCTCATCCCAGATGCGCCAGCAGCTCCCCTCCTTCTTCTCCTAGCCACTCACTCTACTGACTCTAACAGTTCTTTTCCCTTGCAAGCCTCTCAGGTAGACCCAAAAGTCTGGGATACCCAAAACTCTTCTATTGCTAGACACCATCAGCCTGTTATTATCCAGCTACAAGATCCTGCCAGGTACATCACCCAAGCTCAGTATCCTCTCTCACTCCAGAGCCTAAGAGGACTTAAGCCTATCATTTCTGACCTTCTCAGGAAAAAGCTGCTCCGCCTAACCTCTTCACCTTTTAACACCCCCATACTTGCAGTTAAAAAGTCTAATGGAACCTACCACTTGGTTCAAGACCTCTGCCTCATTAACTCTGCAGTGATCCCTCTCCATCCCATAGTGCCTAACCCTTATACTCTCCTGTCCACTATCCCTTCAGGAACCTCTCACTTCTCAGTTCTAGATCTCAAAGATGCCTTCTTTTCTATTCCTCTCAGTCTTCAGTCTCAAAATATCTTTGCTTTCACCTGGACTGACCCTGACACTCACCAGTCCACACAGCTGTCCTGGACTGTTCTGCCACAGGGATTCAGAGACAGTCCATACCTATTTGGTCAGGCTCTGGCTTCTGGCCTGCTTTCTCTGCCTCTCCCTGGCTCTAAACTAATACAGTATGTAGATGATATTTTACTCTGTAGCCTGTCCTTACAGGTTAGCCAAACTAACACCTCTGCTCTCCTAAATTTCTTATCCAGCCGAGGTTACAGGATATCTCCTTCTAAAGTTCAGCTGTCAACTCCCAAGGTCACCTATTTGGGTCTATCCATTACTCCAACTCACAAGGCTATTACTGTAGACAGAAAGCATCTAATCCAGTCCCTCACAGTCCCTTCTACTAAATAGGAGATTCTGTCTTTCCTAGGAATAGCTGGCTTTCTACAGTCTTGGGTTCCATCTTTTTCTCTCCTTGCTCACCCCTTATACGAGGCAGCTCAGGGCTTGCCACATGAACCCCTCCTTCATCCTGTCACTAAACCTTTCCAAAACTCCAGCAGGCTCTTCTTCAGGCTCCAGCACTCCATCTCCCAGACTTAACCCGTCCCTTCTCCCTCTATGTAGCAGAGAAAGAGGGATTTGCCCTGGGAACTCTAGGGCATCAGCTGGGACCCTCCTTTGCACCTGTAGCCTATCTGTCAAAGAAGCTAGACCTTACTAGTCAGGGCTGGGCACCTTGCATCCGTGCCTTAGCAGCTGCAGAGGTCCTTATTCGGCAATCAAAGAAGCTAAGCTTTGGGTCATCCATTACTGTTTTCTCTCATAATAATCTGTCCCATCTTTTAGCTTATAAAGGCTTACAAACTTTACCTCCTTCCCGAGCTCTTTCTCTCCAGGTGGCATTACTAGAGGATGCCACACTTACTTTCCGGATTTGGCCACCTCTTAATATTTCAAGTCTCCTTCCTCAACCTAATGCTGACTATTCTCCTTCTCATTCCTGTACTGAAACTTTAGAAGAGCTGCTACCTCACCCTTCACACATACAGGAGGGCACATTGCCTCAGGCTACTTATACCTGGTACACAGATGGCAACTCCTTCTTATATGAAGGGACTTGTAAAGCAGGTTATGCCATAGTGTCAGATACTGAGATAACAGAGGCACAGGCATTACCCACACACACCATTAACTAACAGGCTGAGCTGATAGTTCTTACTCATGCCTTCCAATTGGCACAGGGACAATCTCTAAATGTTTACACAGACTCCAAATATGCTTTTCATATCCTTCTGTCCCATGCCGCTATTTGGAGGGAGCGCAGCCTTCTCACAGCAAAAGGGGTATCCATATCTAACTCAGGCCAAATAATGGCCATGGTGGAGGCTTCTCATCTCCCCAGGGCTATAGGAATTGTCCACTGCTGGTCTTATCAGACCGATAGCTCCATCGTCTCTAGGGGAAACAACCGGGCTGACCAGGCAGCCAGGACAGCGGCCCTCCAGGGCCAAGTCTCACCTCACCCACCACAGGGAATACATACAGTACAGCCTACACCCTCACAGGAACTCCAGACACTAGACAAATTCTTTCCTATCTATACCAGCTCTTTCATCCTAATAATCTTGTTCTGTCTCAATTTGTAAAAGCTCACCTGCGGCCCACCTCTGAGGACATACAGTTCTTAAGAACTATTACTGCCTCTTGTGAGATCTGCCAAAAAAACAGATCCCAATACCAAGTACAGGAGTCAGCCTTTTCCCACCCACCAGGCTAGAGGTTCCCTTCCAGGGACCTGACTGGCAGCTCGATTTTACCCATATGCCCACCATCAGGAAAGTTAAATATCTCCTCATGATGGTAGACTCATTTTCAAATTGGGTGGAGGCATATGTGGTTTCTAATAAGCGGGCTCAGACAGTTGCAGACCTCCTTCTTTGAGAAATTATTCCTCGGTTTGGGGTTCCTGCTTCTCTTCAGTCTGACAATGGCCCAGAGTTCACCTCTCAGATTTCTCAGACACTAGCTAAGGCTCTTAACATTCCTTGGCATTTTCATATCCCATACTGTCCTCAATCCTCAGGAAAGGTGGAGCATACCAACCGGTCTTTAAAAACTATTCTTACTAAGATGTCACAGGAACTTCATCTCGACTGGGTAAGATTATTGCCTCTAGCTCTTCTCAGGCTCAGGGCTCTTCCTAAAAAGCCTCTTTCAATTTCTCTGTTTGAATTAATGTATGGAAGGCCAGTTCTAACACCAGGTCTTTTATCCAAACCTCCAACTATTCCAGATAGCCTGTTAACTCCTCTTTTATGTCACCTAAGGTCTATTCTATGGAGCTATGCAGACTGTTCATTACCTCAGCCATGTAACAATAATTGTTAACCTCCAATACACATTGGGGATCAGGATCTTCTCTTCTCTCCAGGCCAGCGCCCTTTACCCCTTTCCCCTAAGTGGCAGGGACCCTTCAAGATAATTCTTGTGACTCTTACAGCTGCTAAACTTGAGGACTTTCCTCACTGGGTCCACCTGTCTTATCTAAAACCTTTTATCTCACCTCCATCCCAGAAAAATCTCTCTTCATATACAGTGAAACAAACAGGGCCTCTCACTCTCAAGCTCCAGAGGACATCAGGATCCACTGCCTTTTCACCAATTCCAGAGGAATAAGGTATCACCCCTTCCTTTCCCAACCAGGGCCACACAGAGCTGGAGGCAAAAAGGACCATCAAAAATATCCAGACAGTAAGGAAAAATATAATACAACAATCTATCATTGTTCAATACTCAGCAGCTGATCACCTACATTTCCTAAATGCTAACCTAATAAGGGAAACAGGTGCCTTAAATAAACTACCTCTAATAAGGCTTGTCTCAGATAAAAATTAAGCAGAGTACTAAGGCCAGATCTACCTCAGATAAATGCCAACTCCAAAAATAAAATGATAATGATTCTTTTTTCTCTAAGCCTTTTCTATGTCTACAGTATCTTGTCAAACAGAAGGTTCCCAGTCACAGCATGGACGGTTCCCAGCCACAGCACGGATGGACAGCTGCAGAACAAGGGGACGGCAGAACGTCATTCCAGGACCTCCCCACCATCATTCCAGGACTTCACAAGATACCCTCCCCATTTCCCCCAAGAGCCAACCAATGCCCACTATTCAGCTGGAAGCAGTCTTTGAGAGAAATGTCGTCCCATACCCACTAAACCACATTTTTTTTCTTCTTTTAAAAGAAGGAGTCAGGGATGATGGGTTCACAACACACCCCCACGGTGTCTCTACACACGTGTCTTCCACAGGCCTGGGCACTCTCTGTCCCTTTCATCTTAATAAAACTCTTATTTGCGGATTCTGTTGTGTTTCATGACATTTCCTCGCAGGGTAAGAGCGCAGCGCCGCAAAATAACTAACAGTACTGCCTTGGCCACTGTCACTGTCTGCTGTAGGTTTTAGAAACATGTTTGGACACTTTATAAATATGCACGTGTATCTCATCTAAATGGATTGCTTTTAGGAAAATGGACTTCTGTTTCATTTTATTTTTCATTATGATCGATGAAGACTCTGAGTGAATTATTCTTTATTTTGATCTTTACTCACTGCTAAAGGTTGAAAGTTCAAAAATTCTGGTTCTGGATGTTTTAGAAGAATTTACATAAGCAAATAGATTTTTACTTATCATACTCATAAAAAAGAAGAAAAATGGAAAAAAAAAGGGCAGTAAAGGAACTTAATGAAATTTAGGAATTACATTGCAGTATGAGCTTGTAGTTAAGTTTTTGATTGTTACAAACCAGTCTTTTAAGGCAACATGGGCAATGATTAGGCACATCAGAAGTAACCATGGAGAAATGTAGACAGGCATTGGAGAACCACCATGAAATTGGCGTAATATGTTAATAGCCTGTTACAGTCAGAAGTAACCATGGAGAAGTATGGACAGGTGCTGGAGAACCTCCATGTGTGGCGAGCCACAAGGATATGTTATAAGGAGTTCAGATGTGTATTAAAGCTATACTTTGACCAGCTAAGGGTCTGTCAAAAGCCAAGCTATTTATTAGGAATATTTGTTGTTATCCAGCTTTTAATATTTCAGCTGTCTTCTGCTATGAAATTCTTGCGTGCCCAAATATTCTTAGACCATTTGGCAAACAGTTCAACTCCTCAGACCTGCTGAACTTCTAGGTAACTAACTCCCCTGCTGAGCCTAGGAGACAGGCTGGCTGGGGATGCATAGCTTTGTTTCTTATGCAAATGAAGCTCAGACCATCCCCTTGCCTTGAGGCCTAGTGGCTCTCCAGAGCAATTGACTGAGAACAAAAGAGGTTTTTACATATCAAGGTAGAAGGTAGGGTGGAGTAACATTCCTGAGAAAGCAGAGAACCCAGTGGCCAGGGGAAGAAGGAACAGGCATTTTCTGTAGAGGGATAGAATGGCATGACCAGGGAGAAGGGAAGAACACAGAGGTTTTGTAGATGGTAAAAGCAGAACTCTTGTAGAGTTCATCAGAGCCAGGAGTAGAGAGCAAGTAGAGATGGAGGGTGAAGAAATAGAGGACGAAGATGAAGCTGGAAGCATAAGAGCTTAGTCATTCGCAAGACTATGAGAGGGCAGCAAAAAAGGATAAAGAGGAACTGAAGCTATGTAGACAGGATTTCATCCCAGAGAAATATAGTAGACAGACAAAGAGCTTGGTGTATCTAGATTTATTCCTGCCCTGAATGCCTGATGGAGCTGTAGCTGTAAAGATAGAATTTTGTCTTGGAGTAATAAAGTTAACAGACATAAGGGCATAGTGTACGTAGATTTTTTTCCCCTCAGATGTAGTGTCTTCCCCGGACTCTGGGTAATCCATAACCATGAACCAGTATAATAAGTGAATTGCCTGGTACAGTCAGAAGTAAAGATGGAGAAGTGTGGACAGGTGCTGGAGAACCACCATGAACTTGGTGTAATATGCTAATGGCCTGTTACACCCCAATATCTAGTTCCACTGCTATTGTTAGGGTATGTCATTAATGTTGAGCAGCAAACAGAAACTTGCCAGTTCACTTTCATGCTGCTTATATTTCTCATATTCCTTTATACTTACATGCATAATTAACAAACACTGGATGCCTAGACTGGCTCCGAAATGCTCAGGGAGACCCTCTTTTTGCACCTGCACTAACCCTTTTGAATTCTCCAGGCTTGTACTTCCATTTTGTACCCTCACTTCACACTCTAGGCTGATTTCTCACTGATATACCATGAGACATCTCCTTTGTGAATCCATCACTTCCCATCCTTCTGGTACTGCAACCTCCTCTCCTGTGTTCCTTTATGTTCTCATGAATAATTAAAATTAGGCTTCAAGCTATTTATCAATCTTCCTTGCCTGTGGAATTCATGAAGGTAAAAATTGACTTCTCTCTGCTGCTATGCTCCCAGAGATTCTGAAAAGGCTTAGTATATTTGATAATTACTTGATAAGTGGCATTGGGTTGAATTGAATGAAATTTGGAGATGTTCTAAATTGAAGAATTGCTTGGGTGCCATTCTTGCCCACAATAAAGACACAAATGATCTGTCCCTGGGACAGTGTATTAGTGTCTCCGGGGATGAATTGGCCCTTGGGGACACCATATAAAACACAAATTATCAGGAATCCATTCCCTGATGAAGACATGCTGCTAATAGGACAGAAGTAAATTAAATGCATGCCATCAGCAAGTATAAAGGTTTTTCAATTAGGATGTTGTATGCTAGTGAGCAGTAAAGGAGCAGTAATTTCCCAAGACAGAGATAGAGACCTCTTTGTGAAAATGATCAACTCCAGATTCAAAGTTCCTCCAATCCTCTGAATATGTGAGAACAAATTATATAAACTATTCAATTTCATATGAGGGTGGTTTTCATAGAGTTAAGTCTGGATTATACTTATCTCAGAATTTGGAGGTTAATAAAGTACAGAAAATTGTACATATAATTTAAGTACACACATGTACTTATGGCAATGACATGTTCATTCCGAGTCAAATGTTACTATTATGTTTGTTTTGAGTAATGAACTTACAAGAAAGACATGAGGCAGTTAACTGTAAAAGAGAAACTTTAAGTAAATGATTAACAGAAAATAATGAAAAAGTAATACATAATTCTAGGCTATTTTCTTTTCAACTGAGTACTCAATTTAAGCCTGAGGTTCCAGAAAGTCAAAATGAAGGGAAAATCATGGGTTAAATAATTTCCCCATCATATAACAGCAAGTAGTACTGGTTTTGGTAGACTACACAAGCCACAGTGATTAACCACGGTCACCATAACTGTACCATTCTTTTTTTTTTTTTTTTTTTTTTTTTGGTTTGGTTTTTTGAGACAGGGTTTCTCTGTGTAGCTTTGCGCCTTTCCTGGAGCTCACTTGGTAGCCCAGGCTGGCCTCGAACTCACAGAGATCTGCCTGGCTCTGCCTCCCGAGTGCTGGGATTAAAGGCGTGCGCCACCACCGCCCGGCAACTGTACCATTCTTAAATAATACAATGAGCAGGTGAACAGAGTGTTGTTTGCATAAACACTTTGCATAAGTGTTGTTTGTATAAGGCATGGGCAGACTAAACAAAATCCATTCCCACTCACAGGAGGTCTGCTTGGGTTTTCCACTCATGCAGGATGAGATATAATGCAGGTAGAATGAGCCCAGCATCTAAGTGCTAGTAAGATTGAAAGTACACATATGTGTGCATACACACACACACACACACACACACACTAATAATTAAATAAAGAGACCATGAACTTGAAAGACCCCAGAGAGGGGTACATTATAGAGGTTGGAGGGAGGAAAAGGAAGTGAGGAAATAATACAATTATACTATAATCTCAAAAGCTAAAAAAAAAAAAAAAAAAAAAATCTCAGAAAAATATGAAGTACAAATTCAAGGTTAAATAAAATGAATGATCACTGGCAGGTATGTGGAAGTTAAATGACACTAAGGGAGCCAAGAGGATAAAGCAGAAATCGGAAAGAACAATGGAAAATAGCACAAGCATATTTTTAAAAAGTAACAGATTATCAGGAACAAATGAAGCACTAAATCAATAATCTACTTCAGAGCTTAGGAACTGGGAGTGTGAAAGCAACCAAGTACACAGCTATAGCACACAGAACTAGTAAGTAAAAGAAAGGGGAGCAGAGGGCAGGGAAACCAGGCCAGGGGAACCGAGTTTGGCCCCATAAATGGTCAACAGTACTGACCAATCTTTATCTAAATTGACTAGAAAAGAAGAAAGCACTCAAGGTGCTAAAATTACAAATGAAAGTGACAACTTGTGTGGCTTCACAAGAATGAGGAGAGTGTAAAGCAAAGCCATCAGCTGTGCCCTGCTACTTGGGCAGTCTAGAAGAAATAAATATATTCCTTGACACACACATTACCAGGATTGAGTCATGAAGGAATAAAGAATCTAAACAAATCTATAACTTGTGGGTTACTAGATCAATAACAAGAATTTTTTAACAAAGAATAGCTGAGAGACCTGATTGAGCCACTGGTTAATTCTACTAAGCATTCAAAGAATAATCAACAACATTTTGCAAATATTACCAGAAATTTGAAGAGTTTAATGCTTTTTGTCTAATCCCATGAAGACAACATTAGCCTGATACCAAAGGCAGACAAAGACATTACAAGAAAAGTATGCATCTAAATCATCAATGAGTGTTGAAGCAAAAGTGCTCAACAAAATACTAGCAAGGTCAATTTGGAAACATTACAAAAGGTTTACATTCCAGGACCAAATGATGAAATGTGGAAGTTAATATATAAATGGGCTGAGGATATAGTCAGTGAGCAAGCTTGCTTGGCATGGCATGTGAGGCCCTGCTTAGGTTTAATCCCCAGGACTACAAAACAACATCAATAAAACAAAACAAATAACCAATACCTAAAGTAAATTAAGTAGTACAACACACATTGACATGATGTGAGATGGAAATAATTATCTCAATACATAGAAAATATACTTAATGAAGTACAACACAATAAGAGTGATGATGATGATGATGATGATGATGATGATAAGTGCATCCAACTAGGATAGAAGGAAATTTCTTTACCATACTAAAGGTTATATATGAAAGGTTCACAGTTAACCATCAATGGTGAAAGACTGAAGGCTTTTCATTTTAAGCCCTGTTAAAAACATGAATTGGCAAATGAGTGGTTAGTAGGGACAGAATTTCAATTTGAGAAGAAGAAATTTTTCTGGAGATGGATGGTAGTAATAGTTTTAGAACGGTGCTTCTCAATCTATGGGTCGTGACCCTTTGAGGGATGAACAGAAGCAAAATTACAGTTATAAAGTAGCACCAAAATAATGTTACAGTTGGAGGGGGTCACCACAACATGAGGAACTGTATTAAAGGGTTGCAGCATTAGGAAGGTTGAGAACCACTGTTTTAGAACAAGGTAAACGTGATCAATTTTGTACCATTTACCTAACATTTGTTAACATACTATAGCCATTTTTGTGCTATTTATATTTTTCCACAATAAAAATGAAAGACCCCACTTATAGCAGGCTTTTACTTAGCATAAGAAACGCCATTCCGCAAGGCAAGTACCAGAAAAACAGGGCGTCCTTGGCCTAACTGCAAAATGTACGTTTAGATAAACCACTTGGCATAAACTATAATCAGCCAGCTGCAAAAGCCTGGGACCAAGGGAACACCCACCCTGACCACCCGGCCTTGGGAGAGAAACCGTTGAGTCAAAATAAGATATCTGTGGTTGGCCACTCAGCCTTGGGGAATAAACAGTTGGGCTGGGAAAGCACCCACAAGGCCAAGTCAGCTACACACAGCAAATTTCCGAGAATTAAAAATATGTCCCCAAGTTCACCCTGGCCTTATTTGAATCAACCAATGGGAACCCTGTAACTATGCTTCTCGCTTCTGTAACCACGCTTCTGCCCCTGGGATCCTATAAAAAGTCCCCCTTACCCTAGGAAGGCGCGCAAGTCCTCCGAGAGACTTTGTCACCCCAGGTACCTGTGTATCTGAATAAACCCTCTTGCTGTTTGCATCTGATCCGTGGTTTCGGCGTGTTTCTCGGGTTTGGGGTCTCTCCTGAAGGAAGGCCTCCTCCGGGGGTCTTTCAAAAATAATCAAATGTTATTCCTCATTGCACTTGGTTAAGTTATGGGCTCACTAAATATCAAATTTGACACAAGGTAGGTCTAAATTTCTACAAACATAAATCAAATGTGTTGCTTTAGACTGACCAGCCTATCTAGTCAACTCCAACATTCTTACCAATATTACACCTTATGAGCTTCTATTAGCTCATTACCTTCCAGCACCCCAATTCACAGGTCTGAAACCCATGTAATTCCACTTCACATCTCCAGCTTTCTATCATCTTATCACCATGAGTCTGTTGTGTGGAGATACTCTCAGTTACACACAGAAATAAGTGATGTCAAGGGGCTGGGTCATGGGCCGTTCCGTGGCTTTAGATTTGAATTAGAATTGCCCTTCTCTGTATGACACATGGACCTCAATTTTTCTCATCTGTAAAGTAGGACTGATATCAGTCCTTCAGAGCACTGAGAAGGTAAAAGGACCCCCCAACACATAGCACCTGGCACTTGCTGGTAGTCTCTTGAGGGCCAACAAGTGCCAGTTTCTTCCTTTACCTCACAAAGTCTTCTTGATAACTGTGCCATATTTTAGCACACAAAGAAAAGAGAATCATAAAGAAATGTGGTTTAGTAGTGCATTTGGAGAGCTGACAAAAAAACCACTATGATTCTTGAAGCATTTACTGAAGAGCATGTTAAACCTCAAGTCAAGAGGAAAAGTAGACACGGCTCTGCTCATGCCAGAGGTGACAGTCACCGCTTCGAGAATAACAGTTGCATTTTGTTAGCATGATAAATTAAGTATCAAATGATGTGTAGGCCATTGTACTTTGCTCATATTTGATACTCCATAACCTTCTCCCACTCCTTCTCTCCTGTCCTTCCTCCCATTTGGAGGTTACCTTTGTCTTTCTTATAGTCCTGCTTCTGCTTTTACTTATTTATTTGTAAAAGTTTAAAATTGTAGTGTGTGTGTGTGTGTGTGTGTGTGTGTGTGTGTGTGTGTGTGTGTGTGTAGATTCCTCATATGAGAGAACACAGGAGATCTAGTTTCCCCACACTATCTTCTTGGCCCCTCTCCCCTCTTTCTTCCTGTAGACTCCTTTCTTCCCCATTACATTGCCCCTCTACTTTCTGTCACATATGTGCATACATGTATTTCCCATCAAATTAGACATATACACATATTCCTCATTTGAGAGAAAACATGATGTTTGCCTTTCTGAATTTAGCTTAGGATATGCCTTTCAATATTGGTGAAGAGACTCCCAATGTTTCCAGAAATCTAGATGAAAATAAAATTAATGCCAGATAAAAGAGAATTCATGGATGTTCACTTATTGATCACTTTTCTCTTGAGTTTGTGTTTGTTAGATTTCTTAGCTTATTTGAGGGAGAAATTGTTTTTCCCAGAACTTCTGATTAACTTGCACTCAGGTACTGATCCTTCCTATGACACACAGAACATCCCAGGGGAGATGTGTGGATAGGAGGAAAACCTCCTACCAAACTCAAGGGAAATAAGATGGATGAAGTGAGAAGAACAAAAGAATATTAACAATGTCTTCCATCTCTCTTACCTTCAAGACCCACAAATGTTCTAGTTCATGTAGACACAAGGAAGACATATAGGGATGGATAAATTCATTAACTGGAAGGAATCTCTAGGCTTCATACTGAATTCTGGCTTCAACACAAGCAAAGCAAAATCAGAACAGAAAAATGTGAGCTGAAGAAAGAGCAACAGCTGAATCTTTAGTGGACCACTGTGTAAGTGTGAAGTTAAGAACAGATTAGTACAGTTAGTGTTGATGGCTCTCCTCAGCAAGCTGCAACCTATTGCTTCTACTTCTTCCCCTCTTTGTGAGTTTTAGCCTGGGGCTCAAATCTGCTAGGGGACTACCTCACAACCCATCACTGTAGCTGTGGGGACAGTGAGCCCTCTTGTCCTGACGGAACACATATTTGGAACACTGTTCAGGGTTCTCATTTATAAATTTACAACAGAAAAGACATTTTACAAGTCACCCATTTTTTTTTTTTTCAAAGGTAAAGTTCCCTCCCACCAATTTCTACCTCCAAGACCTTTGGAGATAGCCAGGGTATGCCACATGGTAGATGAAAATGCTTTTCAAATGGGAACAAGAGCACTGTTAGTTGGTCCAACTAAGCACATGCAAGTCACCCATTTCTTTAAAGGAATTGTATATACACTTCAAACACTTAAAATAAGAATACCTTGATCTTAAATTGGAACATGCTTGCTCACAAGTCTTAGTACACATTGTAGGTTTGATACTGTGCACTCTCAGTATTTGACTTTGGTATCTGTAGCTCCTTTCATTATGAGGAGGGAAAGCTCTACTGAATGAACTGAGGCCCTTAAGGAAACAGGTGGTGTGCTGGTTTAAGCTGCCACCTGTTCGTGAACTTTTGGTTACTTCTTCCTTTTGAATGCCAGATATTCAAAGTATCATGAGGATTTCTGACTCCTTCCAGTTCTATAGACACCTCAACTTGGTTGATACATTCTTTTCTTTATAGTTTACTGGAAACTCAGCTGCTCACACATACCCCTGTTCTTTCTCAACTCCAACAGATGTTTCCCACTGACTGTTGACTGCCCAGCAGCTGCTTGAATAAGTCCCAACATTTCCTCTAGAGCACATGTATTCCAAGTCACTTGAATTAGTACCTCCTAAGTCCCTACTCTTTAAAAGACAGCCTTCTCACCTTGTAGGCATTCAGTTTGACTTTATTGACATTGTATCGCTTTCTTCTGAATTCTGAAGATACTTTCTCATCAAACTAAATAAAACTGATGACACTTCATCTTTTGTCTGAACCAAATTTACGTGTGTCTAGTGAAGATGTTGCCTGCTCCCAGCATCAGCACTTGTCAAAGCAGTGTCTTCGAGGCCAAAAGACTGTCAATTAGTCCTGATGAGGTAAGTCCGTCCATATTGCAGATGTATGTCAATGAACTGTGGAATCAGGACTCAGTTTCCTACTGTTCCACTACAACTATCCCAGGTTAAGGATAAAGGAGGGAGGAAACCAGCCAAATGCTAATGGCCATGCTCCTCTGAACTTGGGTTTTGAGGAAATGAAGATATGAAGAAAGCAATGTCCATGAGAGTGAATGGTTTCTGAAGAGTTTGATGAAGAATAATAGGAAACACTGGTTCTTCTGGTTAGGCAGAAAGTCCCAGGTAGTATAGTGGTGTCATGAGCTCTTTGGGCATGAGGAGCACTTGTCCAGACAAAGCAGGACCTCATTGCCCGCTGTTGTGATGGGGCCTGCATGATGGACATGCTTCAAGCAGTCCAGCAAGGCCAAATAAACATCCAGCATAACAGGAAAGGAAGAGCTATGTGTAAGATTGTCACCTCACCTCATAGCATACAGGTTCCCCCCTCCCCCTCCCCCCCCCCCCCGCCCCCAACGCTTTGGGCTGCTGTGAATTGCTGTACTGCTCATATCAAGATGTGTGTGTGTGTGTGTATGTATGTGTTTTGTAGGGGTATGTACTCTGATTGTCCCCACACCCCGACCAGACTCCCTCCCGGAGCAGAGGGTGACTATGGAGTTTGGCCTTTCCTGACATTGAGACTTGATTGGTTCAAAATGAGAGACATAGGCTCTTTGGTCTTTGCTCAACAAACATGCCTTCAGAGATACTTTTATCAGGCCTGGCAAAATGATAATACAATGCCTGGTCTGGTTGCCACTGGTGTGCCTGCCTCAGGGTATGGTAATTTTGAGAAGTGAGTGAGAGAACATCTACACGGTGAGTCTAGATATCCTGGGTCAGTGGGTACAGGTGCTTGCAGAGAACAAGGGACTTCAGGCTTCATTCTGCGTGAAGGTGTGCAAGTGTTGATGGGCCCTGAGAAAAGAGGAGATAGCAGTAGGCTTGTATTTTACAGGGATCACTCAGGCTGTGGGATGATCACTAGGCATAGAGACAAGGGCAGAAGCAGAATGGCGAATTAGGAAACTAAAAATAATTGAGGAGGATGGGGGAAAGTGAGAGCAAGAGGTATTTTTCAGTTAGCATCAGGATTGTACTACTTGCTGGTCTGGGTTTGAATTAGATGTGAGTAGGGCTGACAAGAACATTAGACTGAACAAGTAAAGAATGATATTCATACTTCCTGAAGTGGGAGTCTTCTTGGGAAAACAATGAAGACACTGATGGGACTGACTTCACTGAATCACTTTCAGAGTAAAATTAATAAACAGTAAATAGTGGCTATTATTTTTCCGAAGCAAAAAACATTAAAAATGTAGGAGAATAAATAAGCAGCATAGGGGTACTATGGTCTGTTTAAAAATATTCACAATTCTTTTGTAACTATTTTGAAAAGATCTAATGGAAGACTTTTTCATAGTTATGTTTTGAATAACACACACAAGTCTATAGTTAATTTCCTATCTGACTTTCAGTGTTTAGATTAATTACAAAATTCTATGGGATTGGCAGATTGGTAAATGGGCACCTGGGGAATATTGCTTAGAATCTTTAGTGCTTGAAATGTTTATTCTTGGATCATTAAAGAGAAATAGGGCATTTTCATGGAGAAAATATTCTTGGTAACTTGGTCCCCTGATTACGAGGCAAATGGAATGAAAAGTTTATTTAGTGTTTGGGTGTAAGGGGTGAGCATCTCTGATGAGTCTCGTTTTTCAGGTGGGGGTCAGTGAAGAAAGGATAGATTGGGGAGACAGATAATTGACTTGAGAATTTCCCCTATGACCTTTGGTTCTGCTGGAGAAACCTGGTTTGTCAGATGCTCTTTATTATGATGTGATGATTGTTCACAATAACACTTCACCTATGTGGAAAATGTCAAAGTAGTGGTCAAATCTAGGGCCTGTGGATTCCAACATATCTGAAGCCCAAGGGGGGAAAATGTTAAAACAGCTTGTTTGAAGATGACAGAGGCCTTTAAACAGGAAGAGAAAAAAATCCCTTATAGAAATCCAGGAAACACAAACAACTGTTCAAGACTTGAAAGTGGAAATAGAATTGAAGATGAAAACCTAAACTGAGGGAATTCTGGAAATTAAAAATCTGGGAATTCAAACAGAAACTACAGTGCAAGCTTCACCAGCAGAATACGAGAGATAGAGGAAAGAATCTCAATGTTGAAGATATGATAGAAGAAATGGATACAATGGTCAAAGAAAATGTTAAATCTAAAAAACTCCTGACAAAAAACATTCAGGAAATTTCCAAATCTAAAAATAAGAGGAATAGAAAAATGAGATACTCCCAGCTCAAAGGCCCAGAAAATATTTTCAACAAAATCATAGAAGAAAAATTTTCTACCATAAAGAAGGATATGCCTATAAAGGTACAAAAAGCTTAAAGAACATCAAACAGATTGGACCAGAAAAGAAAGTCCCCTGAGTACATAATAATCAAAACACTACATATACAGAACAAAGAATGAATATTAAAAGCTGCAAGGGGAAAAGGCCGAGTAATATATAAAGGCAGACCTATCAGAATTACACCTTACTTCTCAATGGAGACTGCAGATTCTAGGAGAATATAGATGCCAGCCCAGACTACTATACTCAATAAAACTTGCAATCACTGTAATGGAGAAATAAGAAATTCCATGATAAAGTCAAATTTAAGCAATATCTATCTACAAATTCAGCCTTACAGAAGGTGCTAGATAGAAACCACCAACCTAAGAAGGTTAATTATACCATGAAAACATAAATGATACATTTCTATGAATTATGTAACATTTGAAAAATTTGTTGATAATTTTCAGCCTGCTATTGAAATACTTAAAGAAGAAAAAGACATTAAGCATATTAAAATTTTGGACCCTTTCAAAATTAAATTTCTTTAAACTTTTTCCTTTCTAAAATTAAAATACAGGCTGCCCCAGTTGCAGGCCAGCAGGGAAGACTCCTATGGGCAGCGTTCCCTACCAATACCCCCCATCAGACCCTGCAATCTACAAGACTCATGCCCTACCCCAAACATACCCATCCCCTTGGGAGCTCAGTGGCTTCCTGAGACACAGAATCCTCCAGCTTTTATTGGACCAAGAGGTAAGTGACTCTTCTCCCACCCAGAGAGTCCTGCTTCTAGGACCTAGGCACTGAGGCATAACTTGTGCTCCCTCCACCCCCACCCATCACTTCCCCAATTGTAGGTAAGCAGGGAAGACGCCTGGCAGGATTCCTCTAACCGAACCAGCTCCCTACCCCAAACCCATCCATCCCCTTGTGACCTCAGAGGCTCCCTGAGACACAGAATCCTCCAGGTCCAATTTGAACAAGAGCTCCAATTGGACCAAGAGTGGTCACCTGAGACACAGACACAGCAAGCAGAGATTGGACCAAGAGCAGCTCCCCCAGACACAGGCACCTCTTATACCTATTGGAGGAAGAGATGGGGTGATACCAGTGTAAAAATACATACAACAATATAAAGTGTGTTGTGGCATCATCAGATCCTAGCAGTTCTAGAAGAGCAAGACCTGAACACCACAACATAGAGGAAGCAGAAGAAAGTGACCTTAAAAATAACTTTATGAAGATAATAGAGGCCTTTAAAGAGGAAATGAAAAATTCTCTTAAAGAAACTGAGGAAAAGACAAACAAAAAATGGGAGAAATCAATAAAACCATTAAAGAAAGTCAAGAAATCCAAGAAAAAAACAAACTAAACAGGTGAAGGAAACAGTTCAAGACCCGAAAATTGAAATAGAAACAATGAAAAAGACACAAAATGAGGGAATGCTGGAAATAGAAAAATCTGAGTAAATAAATAGGAACTATAGATAACCAACAGAATACAAGAGATAAAAGAGAGGATTTCTGGCATGGAGGATACAGTAGAGGAAATAGATTCTTCTGTCAAAGAAAACATTAAAACCAAAAAAGTCATAACACAAAATGTCCAGACAATCTGGGACATCATTAAAAGGCCAAACCTAAGAATGATGGGGATAGAAGAAGGAGAAGAATACCAATTCAAAGTCATGGGAAATATATTCAACAAAGTCATAGAAGAAAACTTTCCCAACTTAAAGAAGGAAATACCTATGAAGATACAAGAAGCCTATAGAACACCAAATAGACTAGATCCCCCCAAAACATCCCCTCTCCACATAATAACTGAACCACTAAATATACAGAATAATGAAAGAATATTAAGAGCAGCAAAGGAAAAAGGCCAGTGACTTATAAAGGCAGACCCATCAGAATAATACCCGACTTCTCAATGGAGACTCTGAAAGCCAGAAGACACTAAGAGACCATGGATGCCAGCTCAGACTACCATGCCCAGCAAAACTTTCAATCACCACAGACAGAGTGCACAAGATATTCCTAGACAAATTCAGATTTAATACCTACCAACAAATCCAGTCCTACAAAAAGTACTAGAAGGAAAACTCCAACCTACAGAAATTAGATGCACCCACGAAAACAAAGGCAATAGATAAACCCATAACAGCAAATCCCAAAGAAAGAAAATATACACACACTACTACCAGAAGATAACAGGAATTAACAATCACGGGTTATTAATATCCCTTAATATCAATGGACTCAATTCACCTATAAAAAGACACAGGCTAAGAGAATGGATATGAAAACAGGATCCATCCTTCTGCTGTGTACAAGAAACACACCTCAACTCCAAAGACAGACGCTACCTCAGAGCAAAAGACTGAGAAAAGACTGTCTAATCAAATGGATTCAAGAAGCAAGTTGATGTAGCTATCCAAATATCTAACAAAATAGACTTCAAACTAAAACCAATCAAAAGAGATCGGGAAGGACATTGCATATTCATCACAGGAAAAATCCAAGACAAAGTCTCAATTCTGAACATTTATGCCCTGAATACAAGGGCACCCACATATGTAAAAGAAACATTACTAAAGCTTAAATCACACATCGAACCACACACACTAGTACTGGGAGACTTCAACAACCCACTCTTACCAATGGACAGGTCTGCCAGACAGAAATTTAACAGAGAAATAAGGGATCTAACCGATATCACGACTCAAATGGACATAATAGATATCTACAGAACATTCCACCTTAACACAAAAGAATAAAACTTCTTCTCAGCACCCTATTGAACCTTCTCTACAATCAACCACATACTCGGTCACAAAACAAATTTCAATAGATACAAAAAAATTGGAATAACTTCCTGTATTTTATCGGACCACCATGGCTTAAAGTTAGATATCAACAGCAACAAAAATTATCAAAAGCCTACAATCTTGTGAAAACTGAGTAATGCTCAACTGCATCACCAATGGGTCAAGGGAGAAATAAAGAAAGAAATTAAAGACTTCCTAGAATTCAATGAAAATGAATGTACAACATACCCAAACTTATTGGACACCATTAAAGCAGTGCTAAGAGGACTATTCATAGCACTAAATGCCCACATAAAGAAATTGGAGAAACTTCACACTAGTGATTTAACAGCACACCTGAAAGCTCTAGAACAAAAAGAAGCAAGCCTACCCAGGAGGAACAAACCACAAGAAATAATCAAATTGAGGACTGGAAATCAATAAAATAGAAACAAAGAGAACAATACAAAGAATCAATGAAACAAAGAGTTGGTTCTTTGAGAAAATCAACAAAATAGACAAACCTTTATCCAAACTAAATAAAAGGCAGAGAGAGAGCATCCAAATTAACAAAATCAGAAATGAAAAGGGGGACATAATGACAGACAACTCGGAAATCATCAGGTCGTACTTCAAAAACTTGTACTTCACAAAATTGGAAAATCTAAAAGAAATGGACAATTTTCTGGATAGGTACCACCTACCTAAGTTAAATCAAGACCAGATAAACAATTTAAATAGACTTATAATGCCTATGGAAATGGAAGCAGTCATGAAAAGTCTCCCAACCAAAAAAAAAAAAAAAAAAAAAAAAAAAAAAAAGCCCAGGACCCGATGGTTTCAGTGCAGAATTCTACCAGATTTTCAAAGAAGAGCTAATACCAATACTCTTCAAATTGCTCCACACAATATGAACAGAAGGACCATTACCAAACTCTTTTTATGAGGCTACAGTTACCCTGATACCCAAATCACACAAAGATGCAACTAAGAAAGAGAATTACAGACCAACCCCCTTCATGAACATTGATGCAAAAATACTCAATAAAATACTGGCAAACTGAATCCAAGGACACATTAAAAAAATATCCACCATGACTAAGTAGGCTTCATCCCAGAGATGCAAGGATGATTCAACATATGAAAACCTATCAATGTAATCCACCATATAAACAAACTGACAGAAAAAAAAAAACAACCACATGATCATCTCATTAGATGCTAAAAAAGCCTTTGACAAAATCCAACATCCCTTCATGATAAAGGTCTTGTTGAGATTAGGAATACAAGGAACATACCTAAACATAATAAAGGCAGTTTACAGCAAGCCCGATAGTCAACATCAAATTAAATGGAGAGCAACTCAAAGCAATTTTACTAAAATCAGAAACAAGACAAGGCTGTCTGCTCTCGCCATATCGATTCAATATGGTCCTTGAAGTTCTAGCTAGAGCAATAAGACAATAAAAGAAGATGAAGGGGATACAAATTGTAAAGGAAGAAGTCAAACTTTTGTTATTTGCAGATGATATAATAGTATACATAAGTGACACCAAAAATTCTACCTGGGAACTCCTATAGCTGATAAACACCTTCAATAATGTGGTGGGATAGAAGATTAACTCAAAAAATCAGTACCTCTTCTATACACAAATGATAAACAGGCCAAGAAAGAAATCAGAGAAACATCACCCTTTACAGTAACCACAAAAAATATAAAATGCCTTGGGGCAACTCTAACCAAGCAAGTGAAAGACCTGTATGACAAGAATTTTAAGTCTTTGAAGAAAGAAATTAAAGAAGATATCAGAAAATGAAAAGATCTCCCATGCTCATGGATAGGTTGGATTAACATAGGAAAAATGGCATTCTTACCAAAAGCAACCTACAGATTCAATGCAATCCCCATCAAAATCCCAACACAATTCTTCACAGACCTGGAAAGAACAATACTCAACTTCATATGAAAAAACAAAAAACCCAGGATAGCCAAAACAATCCTGTACAATAAAGCAACTTCTCGAGGTATCACCATCCCTGACCTCAAACTCTATTATAGAGCTATAGTAATAAAAACAGCTTGGTATTGGCATAAAAACTGACATGTGGACCAATAGAATCGAAGACCCTGACATTAATCCACACACCTATGAACACCTGATTTTTGACAAAGAAGCCAAAATTGTACAATGGAAAAAAGAAAGTACCTTCAAGAAATGGTGCTGGCATAACTAGATGTCAACATGTAAAAGATTACAAATAGATCCGTATCTATCATCTTGCACAACAGTCAAGTCCAAGTGGATCAAAAACCTCAACATAAATCCAGTTACATTGAACCTGATAGAAGAGAAAGTGGGAAGTAGCCTTGAACGCATTGGCACAGGCGACCACTTTCTAAATACACCACCAGTAGCACAGACACTGAGAGCAGAAATTAATAAACGGTACCTTCTAAAACTGAGAAGCTTCTGTAAGGCAAAGGACACAGTAAATAAGACAAAACGACAGCCTACAGAATGGGAAAAGATCTTCACCAACCCCACATCTGAGAGAGGGCTGATCTCCATAACACATAAAGAATTCAAGAAACTAGACATCAAAATACCAAACAATCCAATTAAAAAAATGGATTATAGAGCTAAACAGAGAATTCTCAACAAAAGAATCTCAAATGGCCAAAAGACATTTAAGGAATTGCTCAACATTCTTAGTCATCAGGGAAATGCAAATCAAAACAATTCTGAGATACCATCTTACACCTGTCAGAATGGCTAAGATCAAAAACACTGAAGACAGCTTATGTTGGAAAGGATTTGGAGCAAGGGGAACTCCTCCACTGTTGGTGAGAGTGCAAATTTGAACAGCCACTTTGAAAATCAGTGTAGCAGTATCTCAGAAAATTGGGACTCAATCTACCTCAAGACCCAGCAATACCACTTTTGGGCATATACCCACAGATTGCTCAATCATACCACAAGGACACTATGTTCATAGCAGTATTATCCATAATAGCCAGAATGTGGAAACAACCTAGATGCCCCTCAACTGAAGAACAGATAAAGAAAATGTGGTACATACATACAATGGAGTACTACTCAGCAGTAAAAATAATGACATCATAAAACTTGCAGGCAAACAGATGGAATTAGATAATACCATCCTGAGTGAGGTAACCCAGACTCAGAAAGACAAACATGGTATGTACTCACACATAAGTGGATACTAGATGTAAAGCAAAGGATGACCAGATGACAACCCACAGCTCCAGTGAAGCTAGCTAACAAGGAGGACCCTAAGAGGGGGTGCATGGATCACTCTGGGAAGGGGAAATAGATAAGATTTCCATGAGTAAACTGGGGATGAGGGGGCACAATAAAAGGCAGGGGATGGGGGATAAGAACATAAGGGAATGGAATGTTCAATCTGGAACAGGGATGGAGTGGGAGAGCAATGAAAGTGATACCATGATAGAGAGAGACATCATGGGGATAGGGAGAAATGTGGTGCTAGGGAAGTTCCCAGGAATCGACAAGGATGACTCCAGCTTAGACTACTAGCAATAGTGGAGAGGGTGCCTGAACTGGTGACAGATCAGTGAATACCTTAACTGTCATCATAGAGCCTTCATCCAGTAACTGATAGAAGCAGATCCAGAGATCCACAGCCAAGCACCGGGCCCCACTCCAGGAGTCGAGACAAAGAGAAAGAAGAGGGATTCTTTGAGCTAGGGTCATCAAGATCATGACGGGGAAACCTACAGAGACAACTAAACCAAGCTAGTGAGAACTCATGAGCTTTAGACCAACAGCTGTGGAGCCTCCATGTGACTAGACTAGGTCCTCTGCATAAACAAGACAGTTGTGTAGCTTGATCTGCTTAAGGAGCCCCCTGGCAGTAGGATCAGGATCTGTCCCTGGTGCATTAGCTGGTTTTTTGGAGCCCACTACCTATGGTGGGACACCTTGCACAGCCTTGATGCAGAGGGAGTGGCTTGGACCTGCCTCAACTGCATGTGCCAGGCTCTGCTGACTCCCCATGGGAGGCCTTACCTGGTAGGAGGAGGGAATGGGGAGTAGGTTGGAGAGAGAAGGCTGGGGTGGCGGGAGGAGAGAAGAGCGGGGGATCTGTGATTGGTATGTAAAATAAATAAAACATTTCTTAATTAAAAAATAAATTAAATTAAATAATTATATTATCACACACATACTTTTCTTCCTTCTAATGTAATGTTTCTCAATTTCACTAATGCTATGACACTGTAATACAGTTTCTCATGTGGTGGTGATCCCCAACCATAAAATTGTTTCATTGCTACTTCACAGCTAATTTTGCTACTGTTATAAATCATAATATAAATATTTGATACACAGGATATTTGATATGTGCCCCAAAGGTGGTCATAACCCACAGGTTGAGAACTACTGCATCCCTCCCATGTGCCCCCTCTTGCTTCCTCTCAAAATTATTATTGTTACATATGTGAGTGTGTGTGTATGCATGGCTAAAAGTATACACAAATCCTTTCAGTCTATTAAGTATTGCTTGTGTATACACGACATCAGGGCCAGCCATTTTACAAAGAGCCAGCCAATTACGAAGCTCATCCCTAGGGAAGACTACTTCTCCCACTCCTAGAATTCCATAATTGTGTTTGTCTAGGGTTGGGACCCCATAAAACTTCTGCCTTCTCTATTAGCATGACTACTGATGCTATAGGTCTTCAGGTCTTGTTTAGGCAGCCTTGTGGGTGAGGAAACACAGTTCACAGATGTATATGATGCACTCTGATCACACTCTCCTTTATCCCACCCCCATGCTGTTCCATATTCTCAGCACATCTCTCACTCTCATGTCTTTCTGAACACATTTGTTTTTGTTTTGTGTTGTTCTATTTTTGAATTGGACATTTTGTTTTCTTATTGTTGAGTTTTAAGAATTCTTTGCATATTTTGGGACCTTTACCTGGTGGGTACTCTGCAAATATTTCCTCCCAGTCTAACTTATCTTCATTCCTATTACTTGTCTCCTGATCAGCAGACATCTTTAATTCACACATTTAGTTTTAAATGTCTGCTATATCACGAGTATCTTTTTATAAACTGAGGTGATGGGCTGAGGTCCAGAGAGGTTAGCTGAATCTCCTAAAATAACAGAACATCAAGAGCCAGAGTGCCACCTTTCCCTCCTGTTTTTATTTTCAAACACACCTCTCCAAGATTTTTGCTTTGCACAATCTTTATCATAATTGTTTTCTTAATAAGTGCTTGCAACCTTCTTGTGGGAATATAGATGAATAATTTTTGAGATAGTAACACTGTTACTATGGAATTCTGTCTTTGAAAAGTTAATAGAGTGTTTTTAGAGCTGCATAAGTCGGCTTAGAGAAAGAATGCAGTAGGAAGCAGAAGGGATTCCAATTCCTTCCTGCTATACCTTCACTTGCTGCTGACACCTTACATTTATTCCACTTGATGGGCTGATATCCATGCATTATTGTTGAAAACAGCCTTGCTCTATATTAACATTCTGTTTCTTTTGCATATTTTATGGGCTTGGATGCATGTTCACTGTCCTGTATCTATCCTTATAATACATAGAATAGGTTCTGTGCTGCAAACACACTGGGTCCCACCTCCTCATTCCCCCCTCAACTTCTGCCAATCTTTGATATTTTTATTGTCTGTATAGTATTGCCTTTTCCATAATGTTATTATTATTATTATTATTATTTTATTTTGTTACTCACAGTCCAACCTACATAATTCCTCAGATGAGGCTTTTTCTCTCAGATGACTCTAGGCTATGCCAAGTTGACAATTAGGCTAACCAGGACACCTTGAAGGGAAATATTAACTTCATAATCAATAAGGCCTATCATTCCACACTTTGGAAGGCAGATGAGTACAGTGTACCAATAAAATGGTCTGAGGTTGCCAAGCTGCCGCAGAGGAGGAGGAGAGATGCTCAACACTTGAGGCCCAGCCACTGCACAGGCTGTAGCAGCAGCGTCAGAGAAAACAATGGATCTACTACGTGCTGCAAATGGGTAGTAGGGACTGCAAAAGGTAAAAGTTTCACACTCCAGAATTCCCTGGGATTTGTGCAAAGGATGCACAGGCTGGTTCTCTAGATCCACTGAGCACAATACACAACACCATGATCAAAAGCAACCTAAGAACTTGAGGTTCCAGAGGGATAGATGTCCATAATGCCAGGAAAGGCATGGCAGTGGGGCAGGAAGCTGAGAGATCATATCTCAACCATACACACAGGAAGCCAAAAGCAAACAGGAAATGAGTCAAGGTTATAAATTCTCAAGGCCTGATCCGAGTGACATACTTCTCCAGCAAACCTGCCCTTCCTATAGGTCCTATAACTTCCTCAGACAGCACTGAGAGCTGGGCACCAAGTGCTCAATGTGAGCCCATCAGGGACAGTTCTCATTCAAACCGCCACAAAAGTCTTAAGAGGAACTTTAACCAACAAGAGATACAAATGACTTTAACAAGCACATGAAAAGCTGCCTGTCATCAGGGAAATTAAAATTGAACAAATAAAGAAGTACACTATGAAAGGTCAAAACACTGCCAACACCCAAGTTTAAGAATGTGGAGCATTCACTGCCGGTGGGAATGCAGAATGAAACAGCTCCTTTGGAAGATAGTTTAGTGGCTTGTTATAAAAATAATACTTCTCTTAACATGTCATCCTGCATGTGTACTCTCAAGTGAATTAAAAACTCATGTCCACACAAAAATTTGTATGGTGATGGTACTTATCAGCAGCATATTTCTAATAGCCATACTTTGGAAGCAACTGACCAGTCCTTTAGTAAGAGGACAGATAAATAAATTGTATTGCATCCAGATAATGGACTGTACACTAAAAAGAATTGAGCTGTCAAGCAATAGAGCCTGGAAGAAGCTTTGAAGGTATAATGGAAAGCAGAGCAAACACACCTGAAAACCACACTGTGTATGACGGGTGGTACTGATTGTCAGCTTGACAGAGTCTGAAGTCACTTTGGGGAGATGGGCCTAGAAATGCCTGTAGCGAATTGTCATTGGTTTGGTTGATGTGGGAAGACCTGACCTCTGCAGGTGGCATCATTTTCTGACTTGGATGATTGACTGTTCACACGGAGAAGGGGAACTGAGTAGCAGTGCTCATTTATTAACCTCGCCACCTTGCGTTTCCTGCTGTGGTAGACTATACCTTTGAACGAATCATCAGTAATATCTGCTATTCTTTAGAAAAGCAGTTACTATAATGTAATTATTTTAAGGAGTCAGCACATACAATTATGAAGTCCTGTGAAGCAGAAATACCAGCAGTCCAAGTTCTAGTATAATTCTGAGTTTAAATGGAGGAGAAAACTGGTGTTCCAACACAATAGTCAATGGACAGAGATATTCTTTCTTACTCAACATTAGTGCTAGCGTGGCCTTCAGTGAATTAAATGGGACCCACCCAAATTGGGGAGGGCAACTTCTTTATTCAACCTACTGATTCAAATGTTAATCTCATCCAGAAATACCTTTATAGACATAACCGCAACAATATTCAGCCAAGGAGCTGGGCACATTATTGTCCATTCAACCTGACATATACAAATTATATAATTTTCTCTTTTAGTGTATCAGTCAGATAATTACATTGATTGATTTTTCTGATATGGAGCCAGACTTGTATCCTTGGATTAAACCAAGGTTTAATATAAGCCAAGGTTTAACATGATCATGATATAGAATTCTTTTTAATATATGGATCAATACTAGATGTTAATGTTTCATCAAGGATATTTTGCATCTGTGCTCATGAGAAATTGGTTTGAAGTTCCTTAGTCCCATATTGTTTTAGAAGTAAGATGATAACAGCTTCACAAAATGAGGTGGAAATGTTCCTCCTTCATTGCTGTGGGAGGTTCTCAAGCTTTAGTGTGAATTTTAGAAGATTTACTAGAATTTCCAGTAGAGCCACCTTAGCCTGGAGAGTGTCCCTTCCTTCCTTCCTTCCTTCCTTCCTTCCTTCCTTCCTTCCTTCCTTCCTTCCTTCTTTTCTTTTGAAGTCTTAATGTTACTAATTCAGTATTATTCATAGATATAGGCCTAGCCAAATAATATATTTTATATAGCTTGAGTTGGGGTAGTTTTAGAGGAATTTGTTTAGTTCATTGAAGTTGTCAAAACTTGAGTGCAATGCTATTCCCAGCATTCCCTTATTCTCCTTGAGGTTGCAGGATCTGTATGGATGTTCTATGTCATTCTTAACATGCCCCTCCCCCTTAGCCAGTATTGTTGGGGATTTTTCAGGTTTGTTGGTCTTTTAAAAGGTTTAGATTTTTGTTTCATCATTTTTCCTATTTTTTTTCCTGTTTTTAATTACATTACCTTTCCCCATATCCTTTCTTTTGTGACTTTAATTAGGTTCTTCCTCCTCATTGTTTTTGAGTTTATTTTGTTTTTCTCCTACGTTTATGTTCTTCTTATTTAATTAATTAATTTTATTTTTTAGGCCAGAGGCTTTGAACTTCCCTTAGCACTGTCATAGTTACCTATAGGTTTTACATGCCATATTTACATCTGGCTCAGTATAATTATAAACAAACAAACAAATGTTTAGACTTCCTTTTATACCAGTGTATCATTTTGAAGGGTGTTGTTTAGTTTTTAGCTTTTTATCAGTCCTCTGCTGTCACCCATGTACTTGGAGATCTGCTGGGATCTTAAATGCTGCAGATCTGCCTCAGTCTATTCTACACTTCTATTTACTATTGCCACTTCCAACAGAAAGCCCATTTCCAGGCACATTCAATGTTTTACACCATGCTTTGAATATCCCTTCTTGAGCCTTCTTTGATTTCTCATTTTGTTTATATTTGGAATTCTTTGACTATCAAGTTTTCATTTCATAAGCAACAGTTGCAAAGATACCTAAGGTTATCCCAAGGAAATGTGCGCTAAGCTTTGCTAGTTTAGAATAACCCTGTAGCTGATAAAATGAAGAGTGATGATTCTCGGGGACAAGATGGTCTGGAAAGAGCAATCAGGTCAGTGCACAGGACATTTTTCTGTCTATCGATATCAATTGTTTGCACACAGCAGGAAACACTTGCTTGTGCCAGCAGCATGTGACATGTCACCCACTTGACAGAACATGGGACATGTCACCCCCCTGACAGAACATGTGACATGTCACCCAGCTGATAGAACATATGACATGTCACCCCCCTGACAGGACATGTGACATGTCACCCTCCCGACAGGACATGTGACATGTCACCCCCATGACAGGACATGTGACATGTCACCCATCCAACAGGACATGTGACATGTCACCCCCCTGACAGGTTAACTGTAATCAGTTCACACTCATGTTCTTTTGCTTTGAGAAGTTGAGAAAATTTCTCATTTTTTTTTTCTGAACAGAGCCGATTACTATTCACTTGCAAAACGCCTGGAGTAAGAAAATCTCATGTCTGCAAAGTTTAAAAAATATATAATTAATAACAGTATGGCATGCAATTTCACAGAATATGATTATAGTCTTTAGTCTGAGAGAACAAATATATCTAATTGAAGCCTGCTGAATAATAAAGAATAGAAATTCATTTTTAGAAAATACATTCAAGGAAAATTATTAGGTAGTAAATCTAACGCAAACAATTATCTTTTATTATAACCCTTTGAATTTATATTGTGCTCTTTTCTAAGTTCAGTGAGTTTAATTAAATGAATTTTTTGGTTAGTAAATGAATCATAAAATAATACTTTCTATGCAGGCTAGTACATGTGTTTATGACTTCTATTTAATTCACCAGTTAAAGTAACATCTGTTTCTTGCCTTGAGTGGCATTCTGACCTTTTATGGGATCATTATAGGATCTCCATCCCGTTCTTTGTTGCAGTCACGGTGGCCCTCATGACTGTCTCCACCTTTATGCCCACACGGGCTCGTCCGTGTTAGTGCCCTAGGCAGCAGTCTTCACATGGGGATCCTTGAACTAACTCTGTCCTTGGGAACACTGAGAAAAGTTTTTTAGTCTCTAAGTGGTGTGTGTATCAGTTGTTGAGCATGGAAGTCACCAGCTGACTCTTCATCCTGTCACCCCTTCATTCATTGCCTCAATGTTTAGTCTATTTAGCATCACCGATCACGTTATTTGTGTATTATTTTGCATGTGTTCTTAGCTGCATAACCTGTGTGCATATTTTGTTTCTTCAACCACATTTTAAATTCCTCACAGATGGAATGATTTGTTTCTTTAGTATTCGGGACCAGTGCCTTGCTCAGGCCTCTGAGGCCAACAGGTGTTCATTAAATGCATTTCAATGGACTGGTTTTCCACATATACACTCAGATTCAGAAGAGTGACCATGCCCGGGGAGCACTATGTGATGCAGTGCCAGGTTACCCATGTATAGACGACCTAATGAGACATACAGCTACAGCATAGCATACATGACTTGTCTGGCACTTTATGTGAGGGAAGGGACCATTTTAATATAACCTTATTGGCATCCAATAGGGATCTGTGATTAATTAAAAGCATTAGTGAACACTAGTGTCTGAGAGTCAGAGGAAACATTATTTAGTATCTATTGTGATTATTTCCTAAATGCCGCTCAGATTTTTGTCTGTTCTAGTTCTCTCAATGTACATTTGTTTGAGGAACATAGAATGATAGATGACATTTCACTTAAGCCAACCATTTCTTAATATCTCAAGACTTTAATTGCCTTTTCTTTCTTTCTTTTTGTGGTTTATGTATGCACGTGTGTGTTTGTGCACTGGTGTAGATATGTAGATGCTTAGAAAGGCTACCAGACTTGTAGATCAACCAAAGAGCTAGTATACTGTACTAATCTATGCTAATCAATGCATAGAATTTAGTCATCTGTATGAACATTGAGATCTAGCCCGGGTCCAGGTTTCAGACTCTGGTGGCAGCTATCCACTGAGTTATCACCACATCAGTGTGTTTGGGCTGTACTGCAAAGGCTGCTCCAACTAAGGGTTCCTACGGAATGTCATCAAAGAAAAGCAAGAGGAAGAAGGAAGGCGCTACACTTGTTTAGAGAACTGCTGCCTGCGTGAAGATGAAAACTTGAAGCCTGTTTTGGAACTTAGGCAAGGATGTACTTGGGCTCCTTTATGAAAACAGGAACTGCATAATTGACAGTGTCTGTCTTTTTGTTTGTCTGCCAAAAAACTTAGAGCTAAATTTAAAGCTCAGTCATGCTGGTTCCGTAGCAACATAGCAGCGAAATGTCTGTGCTGTTTTGTCGCCTGGTCCTGACATTTCACTCAGTGTTTTTCAGGTGCCTCCTGCCCGAAATCTTCCATGAAAAACTATGGCAAATGAATTAAGACAATAAATAAGATGGCTGGTTGCTTTGCAGTGCAGGACAGGTGAAGATCTGGGACAAGTCACTGAGCCTCAGTTTTTATCTACAAAACAAGTGTTGCTTTCTCCCATATCATAGGAGTGTAAGGATGGATTTAGGTCAGTTCATTTATAAGGAACCATAACTTCACATTTGTAAGAAGGTCCCCGCTGTGAAGACAGAGCCATTTTGGCTCTAAGGATTCAGAATCATTACTATTGGGTATGCAAAGATGGAGTTCTCTGCCCTTCATGGGAAGGATTCTGCCCTAAGAAAAGGAGGATTGTGAGCAACGTATTTGAGAGGTTGGATGTCAGTGGGCAGAACAATGTTATTTATGGCCTGCTGGTCCTTCCTGCTACACTGATGCCAGGGTCCCTTGGGAGAGAAATACAGAAATCAGAAGGACAGTTTAACTGATCCCCTGTGCGGCACTGAGATCATCAGGCTATAACAACTACTCACTCTGTAAACAAAACCTCCTCTTGCTGTGTGCATTTCCTCCCCTCCTCCCTGCTCTTCAGGCTGTTGCAGTCTTTGGATTGATTGGCCACCCTGTTCTTGGGCATCTTCAGAAACTTCATTAACAAAGTTTAATGATGACCTTTTAATGGCCAGGTCCAACATCTCATTGCACCAGTTCCTTTGAAGTCTGGCAGGTTTCGGCATGTGTTCTGTGAAGTCTTTGGATTTGCCCTCACATTGGTCCTTCTCTTCCCTCTTGCTGGTCACTTTACTGTAGCCCATCCTTCAATACTGGAGAAAACCAGGGTCCCACCTTGCACCTGTTTGTTCTCTTTTTAACATTGAACTTTAGGATTTTAACAATACACTATGTGTATTTTCTTGACAACTTATAAGTGCTAATAATAGAATAACAGTGCATGTTAATTATCTGGCTTTTAAAGTAGAATACATTCACAGCTATCTGACTAAATTTACATTTTGATAGTCTTCTCATAAGAAGTGGAGAGAGGAAAGGAAGTAAGTCTAGATGTACCCACCTTTAAAGACATATAATTTTATTTGAGTGGTCAAAAGAATTGAGGGCTGCCTAGCCCATCGATTCCTGGCTATGGTACTTCTGCCACATGGACCTTGGCAACACTCAAGATTCATCTTTACCTCATAAATTTCTTTAGCTCTCTGGGGTGACAGTTCTAACTGGATCATGCATGATAGAAAAATATCCCCTGGGAATTCAAACTCAAACTTGTCACCTCTCACATGTTTCTTCCTTTCCATTCAACAGTCTGTCTGGGAGTATTCTAGATATATATTCCTCTCCACACCACTGTGTGACCTAAACCTTACCTACATTTCTGTGCTTTGTTTTGTAAGTCTTTCTCTAAGTCCACAGTCCTGCGACTACCAGCATCTCCTGTGGAGGGCCCTATAGCACAGATGAGCACGCCTTATTCCCAGAGGCCAAACCTGGTGTGCTGGGATGGGGATGACAACATGCTTTTCTAACAAGTGCCAAGGTAACCTGTTCTTCCTGCACTGCACTGTTCCACAGCCACTAACACGTGTGGCTATTGAGCACTTTAAAAGTGGTAATAGCAGCAAAACTTTCAGTGACTGGTGGCTGGTGGATATAGTATTGGACTGCATGACTCTGTCTCATTGGCAGGCTGTTCAGGACAAGAATCTGTCCAGATTTCTTCTCCATTTAAAATTCTCTGATTCTCCCAGACTAAAGATGGATTATAGACCAAGCCAGGTTCAGCTCTGGGGTGAGTATGCCCGAGATCAAGTACTTAAGAGACAACAAACTGCTTTCACTTGCTTTCAGTCTCCTTGTCAGCCACCATAAAGCATTTTTCATAGTGACCACAGAAAGTGATTGGCAGAACTCATATAATTACAATCATTAACCACAACAATAATTATTAATCCAAATTTCTTTGTAAGATTTTCAAGTTCCTTCTTAATAGGTGACAATCTTGATTTCTAACCAAAAATTTTATGTTTTGTCTGATACATTAACTTCTTAATTCTCTGAAATGTTTGTATTTTCCACAAATACTTCAGTCTCACTCACACCTTTATGCTTTTCATAATGTTGGCCCCTTGATGGTTCACTCAAAGGATTGTTCTTTAAAATCTGTCTGTTTTTTCTGGTACATAAAGTAGAGCCTATCCCCTGTTTCTGTCAGTCACCTTTATTGTCCACAATGATCTTTTGCTAGAATGTATTCGTGTAAAAGAGGATTCTCTTTCCGTTTCGTTTGTCAGGACCCAGTACTTCACAATTGCAGGTGCTAAAACACGCTTGCTGCATGTTCAGAAGGTAGATTTTTATTGTTCCCTGACCAGAAGAAAAGTATTCATACCTCTGCTTCAAGATTGTTCTAACCTATGTGACCTCACATCAGCCAGCCCAGTCTTCTCCCCTCACAGAGAGCAATTAGGATCTCAAAAATTTGTCTACCTTTCACAAAGTTGGCATAGATTTTTTAATTTTAATTCTTTTGAGCTTATATTATTATTATATTATTTCTTCCTTCCTTTTCCTCCTTATAAACACTCCCATGTATCCCATCTGGTCTTTTTCAAATTCATGACCTCTTTTTCTTTAATTGTTTATATATATGTTAAGAATATATATATGTATATTTTGCATATTTAGGTATATATTTATTTATATTTATTTATTTAAGAATGTATACATACATATTCTTAAATACATAAACACAACCTGCTCTTGGCATTCTTTAGTTGCCTGTCGTTCTTTGTATGAGATGAGACCTCATGAAATTTCCCTTATCTACTTTAACCTGTCTGTTACTTTCCTTGTTTAGGTCGGGTTTAGGTAGCCATGTTGGTAAGACTTTGTGTCTGGCATTTTTAGGAAACACAGTCTCACAGCGAACTTCCAGTTCCTCTGGCTTGTACAATTGTTTGCAATGATCCCCAGCCTTAGGCACAGGAGTCGGGTTGCAGATGTGTCGGTTGGGACCGGGCTCCACAACTCTGCATCTTGAACAGTTGTAGTTTCTGTTGTGATCTCTGTTAGTTCCAAAGAGAGTTTCCATGGAGGGGTGTGCAGAGATGTTTTTAAGCAAATCCTCCATTTCCTCTGCTTCTGTATTTATGGACTCAACCAATTACGAATAGAAAATATTTGGGGGAAATTTGCATTTGTACTGAACACAGACTTTTTATTGTCATAATTCCCTAAGCAGTAAATAGAAAGCTCTACAGCATTTTCACTGAACTAAGTATTATATCAGGATGAGTTAGTTATGGGATGATGTATATAGGTTCTATGCAATATGATATCATTGTAAGTATGAGCTTAAGCAGCCTTAGATTTTTTTTTTTAAGCTTCAGGGGATTCTGGACCCAGTCTCATGAATATCAAGGAGAGGGTTATATTGTTTTACCCCCATATTAATTATTGAGATTTATTTTTTAAAGTAAGGGTTTTAAAATGATCATTTTGTTTTAAACTGTATTTACAGAAATGTGAAACACTGAAAGTGAGATTTTTGAAAACAAAGCTAAAAGTCAACTAACTGGCCAGGCATAGAGTGTGTTCAGGTAACTTCAGGTATTTGGGAGCCTAGAAGGAGGCACCCTCCCAACAGAAGACAACAGAACTTAGAAAGCAAGGATTAGTCCTACTGTTGAAGAGCTTCATTGCCAGGAGCTGCAGTTTGTTCCTATTCAGCAGCAAATAGGGAGCCACAGGAATGCTAATGTGGTTATAGTGTTTTGATTGATCCTATTAGAAGAGGCAGATACAGAAATTTCAACACTGTTCACAGGACACTGGAAGTCTGAATTGATATTATAGGAAGAATTTCAAGGAAGTTAAAGAGACAGAGTTGTTGTGGTGGACAAAAATGGAGGGAGAATAAGATGAAGAATTACTCATGCCTGCACACCGAGGAGGACAGTGCGAAGCCTGGGAAACGAGAGGCTCCAGAGGAAAAAGTCTGTGGAATCCTCAGTGAAATCAAATACGGAAAAATGGCAGAAAACCATGAGCCAAGGCCAAGTGGGGTCAGAACAAGAAGTGATCGGTGTGACATTCCTGTTTCATAGGTGGGGCAGATAAGTACCTTAAACCCTTTAGTTATGATTTAATCATCTGTGAATGAAGGAGGACTCTGAGACCGACTTTAATAGATAATTCAGAAAGTGGTTGATGTTACTTTTAGGGAAACACTTCATCATTATTTTGAGCATGCACAGAGAGGAGTGATCTTGTCTGAAAGACATGCCTGTTTTGGTCATCCAAAGGTTTTTTTGTTGGTTTTTGTATCAGGTCTTAGATCACAGATTAAAATGAAACTGCAACAGGCAAACAGTTCTTCAGAAGTGGGGAGAAAACTGCAGATGAAAGCAAAACACTTTAGAAAACACTGGTTTTGTCCCTCTGTGTCCAAATACCCTGAGCTATAGTTTGATATCCCAAAGCCAAGAATTAGAGAGACAAAATTGGAGGTGACATCTGGGTCTGCAATGTTTACTGAGTGATGTGATGCATTTCCCTTCTGAGGGGAATTATGTGTTCTTCTCTCTGGCTGGGTACCTCAGGCTAAGATTTGGCTTATGTAACAGATGACTGGAGGACACTATCTCAAACATCTATGTATGTTACTTTCCACCCCATCATCCCTGACCATGGCCTTCTGAGGCAGAAACTGGAAACCTCACTTGACTTTTTAAAAACAAAAAGCTCAGAAAAAAATGTGAGAAGCATAAAAAGTTTTGTGTGAGCACATTTTGGGACGATGCATGGGAACGGAACTGCTGGTCATGTGTTAACTAGATACTTAATTTTCAAGACCACCGTTTCCCAAGTGAGCCGACTACATTCTCTCAGTGCTGACAAGGGAGCAAGGCTCTGGATGACTGCTTTCATACCAACACTTGGCACTGCCAGTCTTTTTCTAGTGAAGCCATTCTGCTGGGTAATTGACTGGAATTTATATTTCCTCAATTACTAAGATGCTAAGTGTTGTTTCATGAAATGACCACCTAGCCATTAGATGTCTCTATCCGGTGAAGTCCAGTCATCTTCTGCTCACCTTTTGCTGAGCTGCTCGAAATGTTACTGAGCTGTAAGAGTTATTTAGCTCTTACTACAAGTTTTATTTTACAATGCTGTTTTAAAGTATTCTATTCCAGCCTACAGCTTCTGATTTCATTTTTATAAGCTGTCTTCTAGAGATGAGAAATTTATCATTTTTGTGAAATTTAATTTTCAGTTATACTTTGTAGATCAGGTTTCTGGTGTCACGTTCAATAAAATTTTGTCTAAATAACAAAGTTTTTTTCTTTGTTCTCTAAAGTTTTCTAGTTTCAGATCTCATATTCAGTTTTATGTTCCATTTTGAAGTTATTTTCATGTCTGACACGAGCCAAAGGTCTAGGTTGGTTGCTTTTCCTGATAACTCTTCCATTCTCTTAGCAGCTGTTGAAACAACTTTTCCTTCCCCAGATTTGCCTTGGCCCTTCTCAAAAAATAAATTGATCGTAAAGGTGAGAGTCTATTTCTGGACTCTGAAGCTGTGCTCACTTGTGCTTGTTACAGTATTAATTATATTCTCCTGGTTTCTGTAGCCTTATGGTTAGTTTTGAAATTAGTCAATGTACAGTCACCAAATTTGTGTTTGTTATTTAATTTTTGGCTCTTCTAAACTTTATGCTTTCTCTACAAACTTTTAGGGTCTTTTTGTCAACGTTTCTGACAACAGATCAGTAGTCACGTGACAACAGTGTTTTACAGATCATGAACACGGTGTATTCTGCTTTGTGTGGGTGCACATTTACATGCCATGTATATTGAGTGATTTTGACACCAGCCGTCTTCCTCAGGTATGCAGCATTTTATTTACGTAGGCAGGTTCTCTCCCTGAACCCAGAGCTTACAATTTGCTTAGTGTAGCCAGCTGTCTTGACTGGGAATCCTCTGTCTCTGTCTTAGGAAATAGGAAATGGATGGGCTGTTCCTGCCTGACTTCTGTGTGGGTGCTAGGGGTCTAAATGCCAGTCCTCATCCTTGAGTGGCAAGTGCTTTATCCACTGAGCATCTACCTAGCCCAGTGAGAATCTTAAAATAAAAAAGTTCCCATGTCCTTCATACATGTATATAAATGCATTTTTCTCACAGTCATCTATCATCCTCGCTTATCTCCTCCCAATAACCACTTCTTCCCAAGAAATCCCCCTCTTGCCTCTGTGTTTTCATTTTTTGTTTTCTTTCTCTTTTTTTTGGTGACTTGCTAAGTAGGTTGCAAGAACGTGTGTGTGTGTGTGTGTGTGTGTGTGTGTGTGTGTGTGTGTGTGTGTGTGTGTATTGAGAGGTTGTAGAGTGTCTGACATTTATAGCTAGTTTCCTTTCAGCTTTGGGAGGATTCTGAGTATTATTTATTCACAGACATGATCTTCTCTACAACTCTTCCTACTTTCTTTTTGCAAATTCCATTTCATGTATGTTGGTATGGTTAATATTTCCTCACGTTTTTGAGGTTGTTTTTATTTACTAGATTGTTGTGTATATATTTTCAATGGAGACAATATCTATTGATCTGTCTTTCCATTCACTGCTTTGGACTTTTTATTAAATCTGTTGTTGAACATAAGCTAAGTCATCACTATGTTTATTTACTTTTCAGCTCAATAATTACTATTTGATTCTTTTTAATTTTTAAATGTTTGGTTCAATCTCATTATAGGAAGTTTCTACTGGTTGGGTCACAGCAATCATACCTTTCTTCAGTTCTTTGCTAAATTTATCTTCTAGGTCTACTCAGGGTCATTGCTATAGCTATATATATATTTTCATTTTTTCCTAAGTATTTTGCTGTGAGTTGGTTCTGTACGCTGTGAGTATGTGTTGCTCTCATTGATTGATAAAGAAGCTGTTTGGTCAATGGCAAGGCAAGATAAGGTTAGGTGGTATAATCAAACTGAGGATGGAGATGAAGAAGGGCAGAGTCGGGACAGATGAAATCCAGCCACCCAAGAAACAAGATGCTAAAGGACTGGTAAGCCATGGGGCACATGGTGATGCATAGATTAATAGAAATGAGCTAATTTAAATGTAAGAGCTGGTTAGTAATAAGCATGAGCCATTGGCCAAGCATTTATAATTAACATAATCCTCTGAGTGATTATTTGGAAGTGGCTGTGGGACAGGGAGGGACAGAGAAAAGCCTCTGTTTACAGTATTTGTTACATGTTCCTGATTCTTTGCATGTTTAAGTAATTCTTATGCTTGAAAATGGAAACTTTGGAAAATACATTGTGGCAGTTCTAAATTCTGGTTTATTTGTTCTGATGATTTTGCTATCATTATTTAAGTAACTTCCATATATTTAAAGTATTCAATATTTTCCCCCTATGGCTTACAGCTACTGGGGTTGCCTGGATAGCTTAGTGATACATTTGAGATTTTCTCAAACATCTCCAGCCCATAGGCTTCTTCCCACAGCTGGCTGATGTTGACATTTTTGAGTCCTACCACTCTCAGGTCTGCCTTGACATTAGCTACCTGTCAGGCTCCCAGGCATCCCTTCGGCAGGTCAGGAGCTCGTGGAAAGCCTATGCAGCCATTCCATGGATCCCTATCTTCTAGTATAGCCCAATGTGATAGTTTGAATGGGAAATACCCCTATAGGCTCATATATTTAAATATCTAGTCCAGGTTGGTGGTACTGCTTGGGGAGTTCCTGGAACCTTTAGGAGGTGTAGCCATGCTGGAAGAAGTATGTCACTGGAAAAAAATTGAGGGCTTTCTCTAAGCAAGCACCCTGTTCTGTCTCTGCTTTCTTCATATGGATGAAAATGTGACAAGCAAGATTCCTGCTCCTGCCTCTGTAACATATCTTTCCCACCATGAAGAACGGACACTATCCTCCGGAACTGTAAGTCCAAATAAACCCTTTCTTCTATATGTTTCCTTTGGTCAGGGTGTTTTATTACAGCAACAAGAAAGTACCTAATGCACTCTGTTTAATTCATCATTGTTCCATTGCCTGTCATAACTGCACCCGCAGCCTTGGGCTGCATGGCTGCTGAATCTTTGGAAAAACTTTAAGCATTTAATTCATCATTTTTCCACTGCCTGTCATAACTGCACCTGCAGCCTTGGACTGCATGGCTGCTGAGTCTCTGGAAAAACTGTAAGTCTTGTTTTGCTTTTTAATGAGTTTTCTACTGACAGTCAATAAAGCAATGGCGTTTTTAAAACTCATTTCCTAATTGAGACAGTCAAGGCCACTTGACTCCCTGTCCAATTTTAGGTGGGAAAAACAACTGTTCCTACTGACTGCGTTGGGAGGAGAGATGTTTGGGCTCTGTACAGAAAACCACAGGCTTCCACTGTCTTCACCTGAAGCTCTACCAAAGTATTTTTTCATAAAGTTATATCAATTTGTTAGTTATATTGGTCAGTTTTTGACTAATTTTTACTTTAAAAAGATGATAATTTACTACCTTTTAACATCAGCTGGGCTGGAAGCTATATCATTTATAGAATAAAGGACTATCATATTGATTTCAGAAGTACTGGAAGAACCAAAGGGAAAGTACTGTTTCCAGTCGATATGGTGCTGGCCACAGAACCACCAATGCTGATGTGGCCTTTACTGTTACCTGTACTATCCTGGCTGCTTCACTGTGGATCCCTATAATGCCATGAAACACGAGACATATGCTCTGTCTCTAGCTTCCTCCTGTGCCAAGAAAGAAAATGCTAGCCCACAGGCTGACCATGCTGGTGTAGATCATGTGGGAAATCCCTATCTGTGGCTGAGATGAACAGTGGGTAAGAAACAAAAAATTTAGGAATTATGTGATTTTATAAAACAGCAGGGCTAAATAAGGGAAAATTTAATAAGACACAGTAGTTAATAAACTCTGCCTAGAGCCTGTTCCTCAAACCATGTGCTTTCTACTGAATAAAAATATCTCACTCAAGAGCTAGACATTTTGTAGATAGGCAGACTTCTGTCTGATAGATCAAAACCTGGTATTATGGGTTTCTGTGGTTTTGTGTGGATGGCTAAGACCCCTTTAGTCATGACTGCTGGAAGAAATGTTTTGATTTTTCAAAATAAGTTTTGTTTCATACAAACTATTCATGTTAGTGACTGGCCATTGTGTGTCCTATATCTTGATCTCTGGCTGGAAGTCCAGCTATAGAGGAAGATGGTCATTTTACTGAGTCACTTCTTCCCACAGCTGTTACTACTTTATATAAATAGAATGAAGTCTAATAAATTTCTGGTAACACCAGAGTTGTGAATAAAAATGTAGAAAACACGGAAGAGCAAAACAACTCTTAGTATCCTAAAATAACCAAAGATGGAAAGGAACTACAAAACTATAGACACTTGGCTGTTCTTTTTAGCACACTTGACAGGCATCTTGCCTGCAGGGACTTTGTCACTGGGTTTCCTCAGTCTTGAGAGCAAGGAAGGCAGCCACATGTCTTTCACTCTCTGGCTGATAGCCTACATCTTACCTAGAGTGTCTGACAGGGAGTCTCCATTTAATGAGAGGATAATGTTACCTCTTTTGAAATGGATACTTTAAGAAACCAAGTGCCTAAGTCAAGCTAAAGACGTCTCAGATTCCCTGGTCTCAGGCTCCCACTTCTCCATCTCCAAAGAAAGTGCAGGTGGAAATGTGCAGAGCTTGTTAGCTGTCCTTATAATTCTACAGCACTCCAAAAGTAAAGGCCTCAGGAAAAAAGTCTTGCCTGAATAATATTGCAAGCTGAAACATGATTGTTGGTAACCAGTAGCCTTTTTCTGTGGAGGGCCACCTACGGGCTATCTGCTAGACAGTCTGGGCAAGGAACCTTTCCCAGTACTCATTTTTAAGGAAAGAATTGTGGCTATGGAACACTCTGACACTGACATTGACATTGTAAAAAGAGTGTCAAAGCATTACAGATCTTGCAAGTAGAACTGTTAGCCCTGCACCTGTTACCATAGTCTTCCCCACCCTCCACCCCACCCTCGCTTGGTCAACTGTCTCATTCAGACTGTTCTAACTCTACCTGGGTGAAGAGCCCATCTATCCTTTGTGACTTCAACCTGGGGATGAGCCATGAACTTAATCCTTAGCCTCTTCCACTCTTGGACATGAGATGGTTTTCTTGACCTTTTAAGTGTCAGTTTTTCCTGGGTAGATCACTATGTGCCCGGCTTTGAAGGCTGGACCCATCAGGATAAGTATCTCAAGTAGATCTCTTTATTTTCATAGTTAGGCACTTTCTATCCCCCTCCTATCACTGGTTTTAGCTGTTTTTCAGACACATAGGCTATTCTATCAATTTAAAAAGAGATAGAAGTAAGACTTTTTTTTACTCTGATGCTAATGGGACTTTTTCCTATCCAAATTTTCACAGATAAAATGATGTTTTAAAAAACAATTAATGTGCCACGGGTGGTGGCACACACCTTTAATCCCAGCACTTGGGAGGCAGAAGCAGGTGGATCGCTGTGAGTTCGAGGCCAGCCTGGTCTACAGAGCAAGTTCCAGGACAGAGCTGTTACACAGAGAAACCCTGTCTTGGAAAAAAAAAACCCTCATAAATAAATATCAACAAATCATTTGACTTTTTTAAACATAATTTTAAAACTTTATTCTTTGGGAATTTCATATCATGCACCCCAATCCCACCCATTTCCCAGTCCCTTGGTATCTGTCCTTCACCATGTAGAGTCACCCACAAGGAAAACTTAAAAAGAAATAATAAAAATAAAAAAATAAAAAATACAAATAAGAATATTAATTAAAACAAAAAACAAAAACAAGAAAACAAACAAACAAAAAATCCACTTGGATTTTTCCTCTTTCCCACCTCTCCACTGCCTTTTCATTTCTCTTAGTGGCCTTGGGAGTTGCTGTGTATCATACAGTAGATCCTTTTGTCTAACAGCGTTACTTGCAAATGTTTATTGTGTAACATATTGTTTGTTGATCAGGTTCAAGGCCTCTGGCTTCTGGTCCACCATCAATCCTGGACCCTCACTGAATCTCCTCTTGGGTATCCTGCTGTTATCCCAGTCATGGAGATCCTGCAGCTCTGGTTCCACAGGACCAGTCCCTCACATGCTCCTGAAGGTCATAGATGGGGTAGATGTTGGGGAGTGTCAACTCAAAGCCCTGGGTATGTGCCTGGATGGTAGCTGAGTCTGTCAGTCTGGGTTGATAGGACCACTCTTTTAAGGTGAAGGGTGGAGATGGCTCTCCCAAGTGCAGGTGCCAGCTCTCCTGTGCCAGGATCATTGGTCCTTTATCCCAAGGCCTTCAAGAGGTAGGGTCAGCTCTCCAATAGGGAGGGGTGGGGCTTTCCTTTGGGCCAGTGAGGGGTGTGGCCAACTCAGTACCGGCCCTCAAACTTCCACATATGGTTCAACACATGGTTCAGCACATGGTTCAAATGGGCCCCTGCAGTAATATGGACAATGGACGTTAACACAGACCCCATCTACAGAAGACTATGAACTCAGACATGGCCATCAGCAGCAATTTGGGCACTGATGTCACCATGGCCTCGAGTGGCAGCACAGGCCTCCAAGATCAGCATGTGCCTAGCAGCAGCATGGTCTCTGAACTCCAACATGGCTCCCAGTGGCAACCCAGACCTCAGGCAGTCACACAGCCTTCAATGGTAACAGGAGCCATGAACATTGATTCAGACCTTGGTTGTAGTAGGGCCATGGATCCAGATGTGGCCCTTGGCAGCAGCTCAGATTTGGACAATTGCATGGCCCTGGGTGGCAGTGCAGGCCATCCAGAGCAGCATGGACCTGGCAGTAGCCTATCCCTTGGCCCCATGGGGCCCAGAACCCAGGCAACCTTGTGGTGTTTGGTGGTAACCTGGGCCATGGACATCAACACAGACTCTGACTGTGTGTAGGACTATGGACCCAGACATGGTCCTCCTCAGCAGCCTGTTGGGCCTGGATGTCACCATGTTCCTGTGATTTGACTTTTTATAAAGCTTTTTTCACTGGAAACTAACTCCCTTCCCAGTGGAGATGCCCATGGAGCAGCCATGTGGCCATGGCTTTGGGCAGTTGCAGACATCTCAGAATAGGCATGTTGATGAAGACACTAAGTCATTATCTCCAAACTTTATTGGGAAAACTCATTACAATGGAACAAGCACCAATATCCTTTTAAAGTTGTTTGGCTCCAACCTCGCTTTCGAATAACCTCCCAGTGCCAAAATCATGGAAGACTGGCTGAGCCTCCCAAGGCAGAGAGCCCCACAGCCCCAGTACCACATGGAGATTTCATCTCCAAGACTGGCTAACCCAAAGCTAAGCATCTCTGTGTGGCTCCTGGCTCAGATCTTCAACACACCTGTTCTCTTCTCTGCCAATTCATGATGGAGGATGGCTTGGTATTGGGGTAAGAAGGTGAAGTCTGGCAATATGGAAGCTGCAGGTGGGACATTATAATCTTACAATTCTCTGAGCTCAGAAAGCACAAAGAAATGTGTTCTGAAGTTTGCATAATAAGTGTGTGTGTGTGTGTGTGTGTGTGTGTGTGTGTGTGTGTGTGTGTCTTGCTCCTACGGGTCAGAGGCCGTTTGTGAGAATCAGTTCTCTCTTTCTGTCCATGGGTCTGGGGGCTGGAACTCATCCCAGTTTTCATTAGGTGGCTGGAGCCTTTTCTGATAGGCAGTGTGGGCTTTTGTACCCCCATCACCTGTAGAACAGGGAGCCTGTTTTGCCAGCTACACAGGAACAGGAATATTCACATGAGCCACCACTGTTCCTTCTGGAGAAACAGCCCATCATGTAGGTCTTTTTCTTCTTCTCCTAAGGTGTGTGCTGGGTGGGGGCAGATACAGGTCATGTCTTCTGATCTCAGGGTGATCATCCCCAAGACACACTTGGTCAGGGGCTTTTCGTCTTTTCCCCAGACTGTACTGCTTTGAGAAACCACTTACTTTTCTCTGGTTCTGATCTAGAAATACAACTGGGAAGGGATATTTTCAGCTAGAGGGTTGATTTTTAGCCTTATTTGCTGTTAATTACCCCTTCTCTGCAAGTGACTTTCTCTCATTAATGTCATTTGTTTTGTTTTGTGACCCACTGAGCTTAACTCGGACTTTCTATGTGAACACACATTTGGAACTGGCTTTTGGTCATGCCTATATGACTAAAGACAATGATTACCTGTCCCAGAATCCATTGGTAGCCAACAGTTCAACAATGAAGGATAGGGCCCTGTGAGATCATCCCTGACTCATGACTAATGACAGGCCTAGTCTTGTTCAGGCCTAGCGGAGGCAACTTCAGCTGATATGGGATCATGTTTGTGTCATGCACAGAATGTTTGGTCTTCTGACCCCCCACTTCTGGCTCAGATAGTCTTCTTGTTATCTTAAACCTGGTGCTCCTCAAGCCTTGGGGGTGGTGGTGGTGGAATAAATGTCTAGTTTAGGTCTGAGCACTCAACCATCACTTGTTTATCAGAACTTGGAGCAGCATGAGTCTCTCTACATTCACTATTGTTCCCTGCAAAGAGAAGCTTATCTAATTACAGCTAAGAGTATCATTTGTCAATGGGTATAAACATAAATATTTAGAAGGGAGTTTGGGATCATGACAATTTACCAACATAAAAATTTTCTTAATAATAAAAAAAAGAAAGTTAAAAGTGGAAAAAAAAGCTACTCCATAGATCTGAAGTTCTCCTTAGCCGTGGGTTTCTGACTGGGTTTATAGTACCAGGCATCAATTCTTTCCTGTGGTGTATGCTTGAAGTCTAACTAGTTGGTTACCTCCATAACATGTCTCCATTGCACAAGTGGGAATACCTTGTCTTGCAGATTGGCATCAAAGTTTATAGGATTCAAAGCTGATCAAACCTGCTGCTGCCTTTTCCCCACTAGCAGCCTACATGGTCCTTCTAGTACTATGAAAGCCGGCCAGCAGAGAGGAAGCTTCCAGCTTGTTTCCAAGTTAATTTCTCCATGTCTTACTCTTCAGCAATTATGTCTTATCATTAGTTCTGATGGGTGCTGTGGGATGGTCTGTATGTCAAGTGTGTTGCTGATTGGTCAGTAAATAAATCACTGATTGGCCATTGGCTAGGCAGGAAGTATAGGCGGGACAAGGAGAAGAATTCTGGGAAGTGGAAGGCAGAGAGAGAGACACTGCCAGCCGCCACCATGACAAGCCGCATGTGAAGATCCCGGTAAGCCACGAGCCATGTGGCAAGGTATAGAGTTATAGAAATGGATTAATTTAAGCTGTAAGAACAGTTAGCAAGAAGCCTGCCACGGCCATACAGTTTGTAACCAATATAAGTCTCTGTGTTTACTTGGTTGGGTCTGAGTGGCTGTGGGACTGGCGGGTGACAAAGATTTGTCCTGACTGTGGGCCAGGCAGGAAAACTCTAGCTACAGATGGGCAGCTGAGAAGAACGTAACTCTTGTGTTGTTTCGGGGGCTTCTGGGGCTTCCCTAACCAACAACTTTCAGAAAAATGTCAAGATACAAAATTACACTACCAAAAATAGCCTTTCTCTATCCCAAATGTCAAACACACTAAGAAGAAAAGGAGAGAAACAATGGCATTCACAATAGCCTCAATAAATTCACTGGAGTAAATCTAGCCGAGGATGTAAAGGACTTCTACAATGAAAACTTTAAAACTCAGGTCCTTCTTGTGTGGAAAGTCTTCACCCACCGAATCAGCTCCCCGACAGCAATTGCTTCTTTCATAGAAATCCTGACAATTTTTACTTATTTTAACTGTAGATAACATGCTTCATAATTGCTCAACTCTTTTCTTCTCACTTTTGTTTTTTGAGACAGGGTCTTGCATAGCAGAGGCTGCTGGAACTTGGTGTCTGGTTTAGTCTGACTTTGAACTCCTGACTCACTTGCCTTCTTCCAAGTGCAGAGCTTACATGTGCACACCATCACACTCAAGCTTTATTTTTAACTCCTCTTGCCATCATCTTATTGAACAATTTATTTTTCCCCATTCCATTTCATGCTGGTTTAGCGGCCACATGCTTTGTTCTTAGAGGTTACCTTAGAAATCATCACCTGAATGTCTTGACCCAAAAATCTAAATCTGAATCTTAGTCTCCCTCCCACATATTCACCAGACTGGGGCTCTGTTTAAGTCTATTTATCCCATTCACATTTACTTACCATTCTTTTTACAGGATTTAAATTCTATCTTCAATTTTAAGACCCACAAATAAGACATTTCTTTTTTACTGTTTAATACCATCACTGTTTGCTTAGGTTTACCTGCACAGTAATCTCCTCCTGCCTTCTGCCTCATTACTTCTTGCATATCATGCTTTCTTTATGGAATAGTTCTTCTATCTAAATATCAACAGTTTTATGAGCTTATTTAGTGCCTGTGTGTTCATATTAAGTCTTCGTAGTTTTGCTTTTGTATCATATGACCAAAACATATTTCACTCAACATATACTTCCGGATTGATAAATTTCCCCTTCTCTTCCTCTTCTTTCTCCTCCTCTTCCTCTCTCTCATCTCCACACTTTGAAGATATTATTTCAAAACAATATGGCTTCCATATCTCTTACTGAGACCTAGCACTTAGTCTAAAATATATTTGTTCTCAAGAGCCTGGCTCCAGAGACAAATGGATTTGGTCGAGCAGGTTTTGAGTTTTTGGACCAGAAGCTATGTTTATCTCTATAAGCCATGTTGTCAGGAACAAAAGATCACTGGCCACTCCTTAACATTGATTTTGGCAGGTTCATTTTTTTGCATCTTCTGTATTAGATTTTCTTTTTACCCTCTCTTTGGGATCTGCCTCCCATGTCTACAATTCACTTACCTCCTGATGTGGGAAGCCTGCTTGGGAGTACTGCTCCCTGAGCATCAAGGCTGTTTTGGTGCACTGCTGTAGGTGGTCCCCTTTGGATTGAGCTTGGATTGAGTTGACTTGTCTCCTCTGCTTCTACATCTCAGGGGGCTTCACTCACTGAGCCATTTTGCATCCAGGTTCTCTCCTGCAGTCACACTGGATATCTTCTCTCTTGGTTGCACCCAGGATACCTTCAGCATTTACTCATTCTTTGTGTTTCTGCTCCTTCCTACTTTACTTAAAGAAGGTTGTCCAACCCCCCATTGCTACTGCTTTTCTTATTGCAAGTCACTTCACATTTCCTTTTAAAAGATTTTTTTGTTCTGATTATTTACACTCCCAAATGATCACCATTAGGCCTGTCTGGAAACCACATACAAAACCATTTTTACCCAGCCATGCAATTTTAACAAGTGCAAACTTATTATTTATTAGTTTTCCTTGGTGTCTTTTATTATCCAGATCTTTCTTTAAAGACCACGTAGCATTGTGTCATTTAATCCTCTCAATTATCTCCCAAAGTAGATCATAGTTAAAAATCCCAGTTTTATAAATGAGGAATTGAAGCCCTGCCTGGTAGGTCAATGCTATGTTTTCTTGCTATTTAATACTGTGGGCGGAGTTACCTAGACAGTCTGGTTTCAGAGACACACTGTGCTCTATGAAGCATGGCATTTGTCTGAAGTAACAGTTTTTAGCAGGTCACAAAGGAGTATTTGGTCAGTGTTGTCCCTCTGTTACATTCTTATGTCCATGGGATTTTGAGGGGTGATGCCATTTTAACCACAGAGCCCTGAAGCTGACCATGTAAATGTTCATGAGCATCATCACACTGAGGAGCTCAAGATGCTGGCACCAGCCCTGAGAGGAGATGATAATCTTCAGACAGGCAGCTGCTTTGCCACTTAAGCCCAACTCAAGAATCACAGGTAAACTTCTAAATGTGATTTGGGTTAGAAACCTCCCACTTTAATATAGCAAATTTAATAAGCTCTTTGCTAAAATTATTTGTGGATTTGGTTTGGATAGTGCAATCTTGTTATCAACACCTTTATGTTCAACATACTGCCTTAACAAAAACGTAATTTTTTTCTCTTTTCTGTGACGAACACATATTCAATCTGTGTTGAATGCTTGAGTTGGAAAAGCAAAATCTCATAACTTTTTATACCACAGATTCCTCTTCTTTGTTTAAAAGACCAGACAGAACAGCACGAGCAGTGAAAGTAATAAAAATGCTAGGCACAGATACAGACTCTGAGAGCTTCCTGACACTTACAGTCTTTGGGATCAGGTACTCCTGCCCAGAGCTTCTGTGGTATTTGGATCAATGAACCTGTGAAGCTTGAAAGGTCCATAAAGAAAATCAATTCCAGTGCCTTTACTTTGCAGAAGGGAAATAGAGGTTCTGAGGAGAGGAGTGATTTGCAGAGTGACCACCCTTGAACTCTGCCCCAGAACTCTGTGGATCCTGTTATAGAGACATGAGAAAAAGCCATATTTGATGACATGTACTTGGCAATAAATTGTCAGTGTCTGAGGCTGGAGGTCAAAAGACCATGGGGGAAAAAGTCCTTTTTGAGTTATAAGAAAAAGCATGGTCCAAGGAAGCAGAATTCCTTTCCAAAGTAATGGAAAAGGACTTCTGAGGTCAAACCCGAACACAGCTCAGGAATTTTCCAGGATAGACATTAACTTTTGCACAACACCATTCTAATTCCGCTGTGGTAAATATAGGCTTCTGATCAGCAACTTGTCAAATGCATTTATTTTTAAATCCCTCTTTACTTAAAAACACATCTGCAGATGAATCTCAGCAAAGCTGCAGCACCGGTAGGCTGCTCTTTCCTTCAATGGTGGCGCCAATGATGGATGGGCAAGAGTTACATACATCTTGGCTGTCTAAATATTGTCACTAAAAATAGAACCACAGTAAAGCGAAGCACCTAGACATTCCATGGGAGTTGAGAAACTGTTAAACTGTCTGAATATGAAAAACACTTCTGATTGAATGTCTCATACAGCTCACACAAAAATCCCATCCATTGCAGGATGTGTTCATTAATGATTATCACAGAACAAGAAAGATTTGCAGATGTGGGGGATGGGTGTTTGACAAGCATGTAGCACTGGGGAAAACATGCTATACTGAAAATAATTTGTAGTGAGGTGTCCTGTTTGGGCCAGCCAGTTCAACATGCATCAATTTTTGCAGAGTACTGCATGTTTCATCCTCAAGCAGAATGCTGGTATCTGCCAACAGTCACTGAAAAGGCACCAGGACCATCTAACTTGTCTCTAGTATATTCCTTTACGTTTAGGGTGCAGGGTGCCCATCAGAACTACTTTATAGGGAAATCCAAGAGATGGGCAAAGTCTGCCTCCAACTTCCATTCTTTTCGGCCACAGTGATGAGGCAGGGACTTCCTGCTGGTCTGTGCCCTGCCCTTTGGATGTTGACAGTGTTTGAGGAATGACCTCAGCCTCAAAAGTGTGTCTTCTCTGCCGCATGGTTGTTTTCCTCTACTAAACTCAGTTCTACAGGAGATCCCTCTTCCTAAGGCACAATGGGTAGTAATGAGCAGGCTTTCAAACTAATCCTATTCAGTGCATCATCCGACTAGTCTATTAGCCTTATAGACGAGGTGAATATTTGAACTTTGAGCAGCTGAAACCAATGCTGGCATAGTTGCCGACTGGTGGATGGGAGGGAGCATATTTGGGGCAGCTAAAAATACAGGTATCATCGTGAACGTGTGAGTGGCCTTGTTTACTAATCTTGGATGTTCAAAATGACTTTAGCATGTTTAAGTGTGTATAGTGAGCCCTAAACCAAGGCACTCCTGATTTTTTGTGGGGTTATAAGAGGCCCCCAGACTTAGCACAACTGACTCCATCATGAAAGTACCATGCATGCTGTAAAGCTCAGCACACAGACAACACCACCTGCCACACTGAGAACAAAGACCTGATCCGTCAAAGTCCACAGTTATGGGGAAGTCCCTGGCTGCACTGAGCTTGCTCTTTGGCTTCTGGAGTTTTGATTCTGGCTAACCGAGGTATGTCAACACAGGATGTGATTTTTGTATGTAAAAGCTCACCCTGACAAAGGCTCAGGACTTCACTGAAATGTAGTTGTCAGCCAGCTAATAATGATTTCTATTGACTTAAACCCATGTCTGAGCAGTCTTCTCTGGCAGATACCCCACAACAGGGTGAGGTGTTGTATGCGAGGACAAAGGGGCACTCATTCTTTGTATTCTTAAGACTTACATAAGTCTTTTTATTTTATGTGTTTAAGTGTTTGCCTGCATGAACGTCTATGTATTATGGATGTGAAGTGCCCATTGAGGCTAGAAGAAAGTGCTCGATGCCCTGGACCTCAAGTTACACATAGTTGTAAGCCGTCATGTAGGTATTAGGAAGCAAAGCCAGGTCTAGAGGGATAATATTAATTTGCATGCCAGGTAAACAGGAGCTGGCACATGTGTCCACACTGGCTTTAAACACAAAGACACATGTCATTGGGCAGATGCAGCATTCCTGTGCAAAGGCTGTTTGAATTCAATTGTTCTTGCACCGAACAAATGTAAAAGCCTGAAAGTAAAAAGTCAGCAGAGATAATTTCTAGTAACAGATTTACATACACAAGTTCAGCATATCCACAGCAGACTGTGTTTGCAAACACTGTATGAGGATCATCAAGGACAGAACCCAGGTCTGCTGCCTGTTTCTGTGCATGATGTGATCTCCTTTTCAACCTCACATGGATATAACAATTGGATTTCATCCAATTAATACATGTTATTATATCATTTGCATATATATTTTTTCTAAGTGTTAAACATGAGTAGAAATTTAATAGCAAGGAAGAATAGTGAAAAATGAATATTTTCAAGCTTATGTAAAGTTCTTTATGAAATATTTTCAAAGCTGCATTTAAATTTTTTCCGCTAGTGAGACTATTTAAATAGAGAGAAGGGCTCAACTAGGAAAAGTCCCATTAGAACTGATGAAGTCAGCACACACATTTTGAAGTATAGGGAGAGTGGCATATGGTAACACATGCTTGGAACTCTGACAATGGGGAGGTCCATGTGTGAGGCTTAAGGGCTCTAGGTCATCCTCAACCCAGAACTACACAGTAATTTCAAGGCCAGCCTGACCTACATGAGAGACCACATTTCAAATAAAAAGAAAGAGAGGGAGAAAGAGAAACAGAGAGACAGAGATAGACTAGGGAGAAAATGTTGTAATATTGTGAGTCACTGTTAAATTTACCTAATGAATTGACTATATTTCACATTTGTTTCACATATATGTTTCTTGTTTAGTAAATAAAGGTGTGTGGTGTGTGTGTGTGTGTGTGTGTGTGTGTGTGTGTACCTTTGGGACTTGGGTCTCACTAACTGTCTAGGCTGGCTGGCCAGCAAGCCTCAGAGTCCCTCTTGTCTCTTGTCTTCAGGGCTGGGATTACAAGTGGACATCTCCACCCCTGGCTGGGATTACAAGTGGACATCTCCACCCCTGGCTTTCTTCAGGGGTGCTGGGATGGCACTCAGGTCTTTGTGCTGTCATGGCAAGCTCTGTGGCAATTACACTCCTCCCCAGCTGCTCGTAAATTATGTGTGGTGCTGTAGAAAGGAGAACAAGAAAGGGTAAACAGGTGACTAAGGACTGACTTCAGGAAACAGTTGTGTCATGAAAGAATATGAACCTGTTGTTTTTCTAGTTTTAGTCCTTATGTGGATTTTCTCCTTCCTTCCTTCCTTCCTTCCTTCCTTCCTTCCTTCCTTCCTTCCTTCTTTCCTTCCTTCCTTCCTTCCTTCCTTCCTTCCTTCCTTCCTTCCTTCCTTCCTTCTTTTTTTTTGAGACAGGTAAGTTCATAAATTGTAAATTTGATAGTGAAAATGTAAAATCTAATTTGAAACTCCACAGTTTTGGGAATGATTGTTTTAATTTCTCTTTTTTAGTTCTGGTTAGTTTCACTGAATGGCATTTTTTATTTGCAAATTATTAATAATAAAGTTTTAATAAATTAAAAAAAGGGAAACAAAAGTGGTGCATGCTATGTTGAAGATGGTTTGTTCTGGCAACTGCCAATCATTTGAAGAATCTGATTTCTGTGCTCGGTCCCTCTTTCCCATTCTTCCTTCATCAAACACTGACCATCTATCTGCTCTGTGTCTCCAATTCTCTTGACTAAACTTGCTTTTAAAGGTTTCATCTATTTAAGGAGTGAACCCCACCCCATCACACCGATGATAGTGCCATTTCCTCTGGGGTAAATTAGACTCTGGAAACTCATTTACAAATGTCAGTGGAATCATAAGAGAGCAATTCACTTAAACCAGGATCCAGTGCCCTTGGAAATGAGGGCACAAAAAAGTAAGTAAATCCAACATAAGTTTTTGCTATTTTTGTCTGTTCCCGTCACAGTTACACTAAAGGAGGCTGGACTCTGTGACCCTTAAGTTGGCTTCTACGTGGATTGGTTTTTACTCTATACCAGTAACTCTTTGATGCTGCAAGCCTAAGACAAAGCTCATGTGTTAACTTGTTTAGGAAACTACAGGCCTGCTGGACTTGGACATTTGCTTCCTCTCTGTGATATATTTCTGTCTCATTATTGAATGGTAATAAAGAATTCTTAGGCTGCAGAAGAAAACACTGCTTGAGAAAAGAGTACAGTCCATATAAAAAATAAATTTGAGCTTACAACTTAAAGTATTTAAAATAGAGCAGATTTAAAGTACTTAAAATAAGCTCACCAGAAACAATCTCCTGAAGGAGCTAGGTCTCCCCTTGTGGCAGAACAGACCCAGGGAGGGAAGCTGTGGATGAAGGTTCAGAGAGGCATGGGATGCCCCAGAAAGCCCCATGCTGGCTTGAGCACCCACAGCCATCCCCCTTTTTTTTTTGCTTTACCAAGGACAGAAAACCTAAGTGAGATTAAGCTTTGGTTTTAGAGGGTGAAATGTGACCATATCTTGGTAAAGGTAGTGAAAACAAGAAAGCTTTCTAAAATGAAAGAAACAGTAAGAATACAGCTAACAAAATGTCTCTGTTGAATAGAATTTTTTTTTCAGAACTTTAGATTTCTTCTGAAAAATGTTTTCATATTCACAACGGGAAACTCATCCATTACTGGTGGGAGTACAAACTTGTAAAGCCACTATGGAATCAATATAGCAGTTGCTCTGAAAGTTGAGAATCGATCTGCCTCAATCTAGCTATACCACTCTTGGGCTTGTACCCAAGGGGCATTCCATCCTGCCATAAGGACACTTGCCCAACTATGTTCATTGCTACTCTACTCATAATAGCTAGAAACATCTTAGATGTCCCTCAACTGAAGAATGTATAAAGAAAATGTGGTATATTTACACAATGGAATATTTCCCAGTTGTTTAAAAAATGACATCATGAAATTTGCAGGCAAATGGATGGAACTAGAAAAAAATCATCCTGAGTGAGGTAACCCAGGCCCAGAAAGATAAATATGCTATGTATTCACTTGCATTGGAATTTACCCATTAAATAAATTTTAACCAAGCCACAGCCCATAGACCCAGAGTAGATAGGCACAGAAGAAGGGAATGGGGGGAACATGGATCTCCCTGGGAAGAGGAAATAGAATCAATTTTTATGGGTGAACTGGGGGGAATGGGAACCTTTTCAGGTGAAAAGGGGAAAGGGGAGTGGGACTGAGGGAAGGAATGAGGGGAGAGACAGTTGGAATTGGGGGGGCATTTGAGGGATCATATAGAAACCTAGTGCAGTGGAAACTTCCTAAAATATATGAAGACGATCTTAATGAGGTCTTTTAACAATGGAGGATACAGTCTTAACTGGCCATCTCTTGTCAGCAAACAAGGCTTCCAGTATTGGGACTGGGTTGCATTCAATTGAATTGTTGGCCAACAGAGTCCCATGAATTTCCCCCAAACAACCCAGGCTGTTTCTAAGACAATATGTTGCTCTCCAAAAATTGAGAGTGGGACTCCATTGTTAAGGACAAAACCCACAAAACTAATTGAACATGGAAAGACAGAGCTGTAGCCTACCTAGAGCCTTTATCTCTACTTTCTAGTGTCTTTGGTGCAGGAAGGTACTCGGCAGGCTACCGAAAGAGAAATGTAAAAACCAACCCAGCCACAAACCCTTTGATCTATAATGCTGTCTTGCCTTCAAAATATGGTACAGTAGTGGTGGCACAGACCTTGTGGAAGTAGCCAACCAATGTCTGATTTGACTTAAGGCCCACTCTACAAGATGGAAACCATACCCAGAATTGCTTGGGTGACTAAGAACCAGAGACTAGATAACCCAGAGACCTATGGTAAAACCAAACACTACTAATCTAAAAAAAGTATCAATAAAAGTACTGTAATGATATTCTGCTATACTCATAGATCAGTGCCTTGTTAAGCCACCATCAGAGAAGCTTCCTCCTGCAGCTGATGGGAACAAATGCAGAGACCCATAGCTAGACAATATGTGGAGAGAGAGACCTTGAAACTCACAGCTCTCATTGGGATGTCTCCATCAAATCTGTCCCCTCAGAGCTCAGGGAACCCTGCTGAAAAGGAGATGGAAAGAGTGTAAGAGCCATAGGGCATGGAGGTCATCAAGACAAGGACCTTTGAATCAACTGAGCAAGGCCCATATGAACTCACAAAGACTGAAGCCAAAAGCACAGGACACCACATATAATTCATTGTCAAGCAACAGGAGCAACATGAAGAACTTAAGCTTAAAAATGACTCACCTTTTGGGTTATTCAGTAAAGACCCCAATGCCAAGTGTAGGATACCTCCTTATGACTCATTGGTCAGGGAAGCCCTAGAGTGCCCCCTTCATATAATACAAGTTCTTGAAATTCCTTTTGATTTCTCACCAGAACTAGATGATCAGACCCTGTTGTTGATGATGCCACACACCTTGCTTGCATGATATAGCAAAAGCCATCTGGATCTAAGCTGAAAAGCCTGTTCCCTGCTGACTAGCTTTTATAGTTTGTAATATTCTAATACAGGCTGCCTGGGAGGAAATGATAATAACAGCTTTGCCCAGCTGTGAATCCTATAAATTACAATACTAATCCAAAAGCAAGATGTACCTTTGTATAGTAGAGACATGCCTGTTCTGCAGGCAACCAACTGCTCTCTGCTTGGATCCACAGCCTCCTCCACAGGAATCCATACCTATCAGTAAGTTTGCTCAAAAAACCATCATAGGGAAGGTCATAGGCCCCCAAGGGGAAATAATTCTGTCTTTTATTTAAATCCATCTAGAGTTGAACCACCTTCTAAATATCTATTTTTATAACTATAAGCAATAGTTACTTCCTCACTTTAACTAGAGAATGGTGGTGAATTCAGAGATTCACAGCTAAACAGGGAGATGCAAATAAATGATAGATGAGTGTTTATCCTTAAACAAGACACATACCATTCCCTATAAGGCTCAGGGAACACTGAAGAAGAGGAGGCAGAAAGAGTAGGGATAGAAGATAGGGATAAGGGCTTCAGAACAGTATCTTCTGGCAAGACACAACCATTTGTAATCATACAAGCACAGAAGCTGCCGATGCTTCTCCTGGGTCAGCACAAGAATGAGCTCACCAACAGTCAGACACAGATGCAAAATGTGCTGCAGGGGCCCTACCCTCACTACTGAGTTATTTGCTGTTGTTAGATTCAGGAGGAGGGGATGCCATTGGCTTCAATTGTACCCACAGTACCCAGGCTTCAGTGGACAGTTCCAATCCAATGGTCACACAAATGTCTCTGGTTAACTTAATAGGTCACATAATAAAACCAAAAATGATGAATCAGTGAAACAGACAGGTTGAGTGGAGGTAGGGTGGTTGACAGGGGTGGGAGAGAGGGATAAAGGAGCCTGGTGAGAGAGGGAAACCAGAGTCCATCATAAGCATGTATGAAGTTATCCAGCAGGTGGGCTAACTGTAGATCTCCACCTCTCACTCCTCTCCTCTACATCCAATCCCCCAGTCTCAGCCCTAGCTCTGTAGATGACCTGCTGTGTCCTCCCCTTCCTCCCTGACTCCATCTCCAGCAGATGACACAGATCTTCTCCTTCAATCTTCTCTACCCTTACACATACCTTTACCTCAGCCCTCAACTCCAGCAGGCAATCCCTGGGAAATCCCAGGACATGCTGGCCAGGGAAGGAGGTAGGTAGGCTAGCTACAGATCTTCACCTTTCTCTCCCCTCCTCCAAATTAAGTCCATCAGTCTCACCCCCAGCTCTGTAGCAGACCACTTGCTGCTGCCTCCCCTTCCTCTCTGCCCCATCTTCAGTGGATCATGTAGATCTTCTCCAACATGTCTTCCAACCCATCCCATTGTCCTAGCCACGCCCTTAAGCAGGCATTCCTTAGGAACCCACCATCTAAGTCTGCCAGATAAACAAATAGGCCAGCAAAACAGGTGGGTGAGCTTCAGATCTTCACTCTCCTTCCAAATTCAATCCCCTAGTCTCATCCCCAGTTCTGTAGCAAACTGCCTGCTGTGGCCTCTCCTCACTCTCTGTCCCCCTTCCCAGGAAACTAAGCAGATACTGGTGGAACACCCTGATTTTACCCTTCTTGTGTACTATCTCACTGCCCCACTCCCCTCCCTTTATAGCCCATTCTCATGCCTAAGTGTCAGCTCCGCTACCTAAAACCCATTCTGCATAGAAATCCTAGTGGCAACACCTTGCAGAATCCCAGAAGTATTCTCTATCAGGAAACACATACTCACCACACTCTCCTAAGAACCCAAGAGGGCAACAGAAACTAAGGAACAAAACACCCACACAATAAAACAAGACCAGATATCAGCACCTTGATTTATAATCTTCCCAAACCCAAATACCTAGACACCAGAATAAAAAACAATCAATTCCAGTCAGAGCAATATTTCTCCACTTGATCCCAGAAACCCTACTACAGTAGGCTCTGAGATAGCTGAAGCACAAGACAAGAATCTTAAAACAGCCTCTATGAACATCATAGAGAGTCATAAAAAGGAAAAGAATGAATCCCTTAAAGAAATCTATGAAACACAAAGAAGCAGTGGAAAGAAATTAATAAAATAGTTTAAGACTGGAAAATGGAAATAAAATCAATAAAGAAAAAACCAAACTGAGGGAAAATCTGTAACTTGATCAGTAACCTCAGAGACAAGCCTCCTTAAAAGAATAAAAGAGATGAAAGAGAGAATCTCAGGCATTGAAAACATGATAGAAGAAATGGATAATTCAATCAAAGAAAATGTTAAGTATGCTTAAAAAAAGGAAGATCCTGGCATAAAACATACAGGAAACCTGGGACACTATGAAAACACCAAATCTAAGAATAAAATAGTAATAGAGGAAGGAGAAGAAGACACAGAAAATACTTTCAACAATACCATAGAAGAAAATTTTCCTAACATAAAGCAGGAGCTGCCTTAAAATGTACAAGAAACATGCAGAACATCAAATAGATTGGACCAGAACAGAAATTCCCCTCAGCACATAATAATTAAGACACTAAATGTACAGAATAAAGAAAGAATATTAAAAGCTACAAGGGGAAAAAGCCAAGTAACATATAAAGGAAGACAAATTAGAATTAAACCTGATTTTCAATGGGGTCTCTAAAATCTAGGAGGGCCAGAACAATGTTCTCCAAACCCCAAGGGACCACAGATGCCATCCCAGAATACTCAACCCAGCAAAACTTTCAATCACCATAGATAGAGAAAATTTGACATTCACAATAAAACCAAATTAAGCAGTAGCTATCCAATTCTACAGAAGGCACTAGAAGAACTTCAGCCTGAAGAGTTTAACCACACCCAAGAAAACACAAAGAATGAATATTCTCAGATCAGCAAATCAAAAGAGGTGGCACTGTGGACCACACACTAACAACAAAATAACAGGAATCAACAAACAGTGCTCATCAATAACTCTCAATATCAATGGTCTAAATTTCCCAATAAAAAGACATAGACTAAGATAATGGATGTGTAAACGGGATCCATCCTTCTGCTGCACCCAAGAAATACATCTTAGCATCAAGGATAGATATCACCTCAGGGTAAAAGGATGGAAAAAGTATTCCAAGCAAATGGACATAAGCAAGCTGGTATAGCCATTTTAATATCTGACAAAATAGACTTAAAATCAAAACTAATCAGATGAGATAAGGAAGGACACTACATACTCACCAGAGGAAAAAATTCACCAAGAAAACATTCTTAACATTTCAATTCGTAACATCTATGCCCCAAACATAAGGAAACCCAGGTTCATAAAAAACAAACAAACAACAAAAAACCCCAAAAAACCCAACCAAAACAAAACAAAAAACCAAAACCAGTATACAGCTTAAATCACATATTGAGCCCAACACAATGATAGTGGGAGACTTCAATACCTGACTCTTACCAATACACAGATCATCCAGACATAAATAAATAAATGGACCTAGCAGATATTTATTCATAAAACATCTCAAGTAAATACAGAAAATATACCTTCTTCTCAACAGCTCATGAAATTTCTGCAAATTTGGCATATACTCAGATACAAGAAAATTGAAATGACACCAAACCTCCAATCTGTCCACCATGGATTAAAGCTGAATATCAACAGGAGAAAAAACATAAAGCTTAAAAACTCATGGAAACTGAACAACTCACTACTTAATAAAATGGGCCATGACAAATTAAAAAGAAAGTTAAAGACTTCCTAGAATTGAATGAAAATGAGTACACAACAGACCCAAATTTATGGGACACAATGAAGGCAGTTCTAAGAGTCAAGTTCAGAGCACTAAGTGCCTACATAAAAAATTGGAGAGATCTCATTCTAGCAACTTAACAGCAAACCTAAAAGTTCTGGAACAAAAAGAAGAAATCACACCCAAAAGGAGTAGATGGCAAGAAATCATTAAACTCAGAACTGAAATCAATAAAATAGAAACAAACAAACAAAAACAACACAAAGAATGAAATGAAAAGTTGGTTCCTTGAGAAAGTCAATATAATTGACAAGGCCTTGGTGACTAAAAGGTGGAGAGAGAAGATCCAAATTAACAAAATTAGAGATGAAAAAGGGGACATAACAGACACTGAGGAAATCCAGAGAATCATAAGGACATACTTTAAAAACTTGTACCTGCCCCCCAATTAGAAAATGTATAAGGAGTAGATAATTTTCTTGATATATACCACCTACCATAGTTAAATCAAGATCAAATAATCAATTTAACAGCCCCACCACTTTTAGTGAAATAGTAGTATTTAAAAGTCTCCCAACCAAACCTAGGTCCAGATAGTTTCAGCACAGAATTCTACTAGACTTTCAAAGAAGAGTTGATACCAATACTCCTAAAATTTTTCCTCAAAATAGAAACAAAAGAAACTTTGCCTAGTTCACAGTTACCCTGATAACTAAGCCACATATAATGCAACAAAGAAAGAATTACAGATCAATTTCCCTTATGAACATAAATAGAAAAATTCTTAATAAAATACTTGCAAACAGAATCCAAAAAATACATCAAAAAGATCATTCACCATGATCAAGTAGGCTTCATCCTAGAGAAGCTAGGATGATTCAACAGTTGTAAATCGACAAATGTAATCCAGCATACAAACAGGAATGAAAGAAAACAAAACCACATGATCATCTCTTAGGTACAGAAAAGACTTTTGATAAAATTCAACACCTCTTCAAAATACAAATCCCAGAGATATTAGGGATACAAAAGACATGCTTCAACATAATAAAACAGTTTACAGAAAACTCATAACCAACATTAACTTAAATGGAAAGAAACACAAAGTAATTCCACTAAAATCAGGAACAATACAAGGTTATCCACTCTCTCCATACCTACTTAATACAGTACTTGAAGTGTGAGCTAGAGCAATAAGACAACTGAAGGAGATCCAAAGAACTGGGAAAAAAGAAGTTAAAGTTATCTTTTTTTTCTTTTTGCAGATGATATGTAGGATACATAAGTTACCCTAAAATTCTACCAGGGAACTCCTACAGCTGATAAACACTTTCAGCAAAGTAGCTGGACACAAAATTAACTCAGAAAAATCAGTAGCTTTCTTATTTACAAATGATGAACTGAGAAAGAAATCAGGTAAGCAACACCTTTCATAATAGCCTCAAAAATATAAAATATTCTGGGGTATCAGATAGAAGGCTAATATTCAAAATATATAAAGGACTAAAAAAATAGACGTCAAGAAAACAAATAACTCAACTGAAAGAATTGTGGTACACATCTAGATAGGAGTTATTAAAAGAGAAAACTCAGGTGGCTGGAAAACAGTTAAAGAAATGTTCAGCATCTTTAGTCGTCAGGGATATGAAAATCAAACCTACTTTGATATTTCATCTTACAACCACCAGAATGGCTAAGATCAATAAAACAAGTAACAGCTCATGCTGGCAAGGATGTGGAGCAAGGGGAACACTCATCTATTGCTAGTGGGAGTGCAGACTTGTAGGGCAACTATGAAAATCAGTTTGGCAGTTCTTCAGGAAGAAGGAAATTGATCTACATCAAGATCCAACTATACCACTCTTGGGCATATACTCAAAGAATACTCCATCCTACCACAGAGACACTTGCTCATCCATTTTCACTACTACTTTATTGATAATAGCCAGTCATCAGAAACAACCTCAATGTCCCTCATCAGAAGATTTGGTACATTTAAACAATGAAGTACTACTCAGCTGCTTAAAAAAATTGAAATCATGAAAGTTGCAGGCAAATAGATGTAACTAGAAAAAATCATCCTGACTGAAGCAATCTAGATACAGAAAAACAAATATGGTATGTATTCACTCATATGTGGATATTAGCTGTTAAGTCAGTGATAAGAAAACTACAACAGTAAAACCATAGAGGTTAGTTAGAGTAAGGGACTAGGGGATACAGATAGATCTCCTTATGAAAGGGAAATAGAATAGACAGTTATAGATGATGGGGCAGGAGGTGCAGCTGGAATGTGAGGATTAAACAGAAATGGAAAGGGAAGAGGGTGGTGAGGGAGAAACTAAGAGGAGACACTGCTAAAATTAAGGGCCATTTGAGGGTAGTATGGAAACCCAATAAGGTGGAAACTTCCTAAAATATATACATATATGAAGGGGATTGTGGTGGTTTGAAAGAAAATGGCCCCCAAAGGGAGTGGCAGTATTAGGAGGTGTGGCCTTGTTTAAGCAGATGTGGTAGGAAGTTGGAGGAAGTATGTCACTATGGGGGCAGGCTTTGAGGTCTCCTATGTTCAAGATACCACTCAGAATTTCAGACCACTTCCTGTTGCCTGCAAGATATAGGACTCTCAGCTACTTCTCCAGCACCATGTGTGCCTATATGCAGACATGTCCCACCATGATGGACTAAACCTCTGAACTGTAAGCAAGCCACCCCAATTAAATGTTTTCTTTATAAGAATTGCCATGGTCATGATGTCTGTTCACAGCAATAGAAACCCTAAGACAAAGATCTAAGTGAAATCTTCAAATAATAAAGAAAAGGAACCCCAACTGGACATCTCTTGTCACCAAATGAAGTTTCCAGTAGTGGGAATGGGTTACATCTAATTGAGTTGTTGGCCAAAGGGGTCCCATGGAAATTCCCAAAAAATCCAGCAACCCAGGCTGTTGTCAAGTCTATGGTTTGCTCTCCACAAACTTATGGCAAGCCCCATTGCTGGAGACAACATCTATACAACTCACTGAACATGGAGTGGTCAAGCTGGTGCCTACATAGAGCTTTCACCCTTTCAAACTATCACCTTTGATATAGGAAGAAGAAATGTAAACACCAACCCAGCTACAAACTCTTTGATACACAGTGGTGTCCTACCTGCAAGATATGCTTGTGCAAGGGTGATACAAAGCGTATGGGAATAACTGGCCAATATCTGATTTGACTATAGGCCCACTCAGAGGATAGGGTCCATATCCAGTGCTGCTTGAGTGACCAAGAACCTGAGACTAGATAGCACAGGTACTTAGGGTAAAACCAAAAACTATTACTCTACTAAAAGAACATAGCAATAAAATGACTCCTAATCATGTTCTACTAAACTCATAGCTCAGCCATTATTAGTGAAGTTTCCCCCCACAGCAGAGGGTGGAGCAAGTGCAAAGATCCACAGTGAGACAACATGAAGAGAATGAGAGACCTCGGAACACTCAGCCCTAATTGACATGATTCCGTAAAATTCCTCCCTTTGGGGCTTAGGGAACTCTGAGGAAGAGGAAATGGAAGGAGTGCAAGAGCCAGAGGACATGGAGGACACCTAGAAAACAGGGTCTAACACAACTGACCTGATGTGCATATGAACTCAGAGACTTAAGTAGCATGCACAGAGCCTGCATCTGTCTGCACCAGAGGAGATCCTAGAGCTGAAAGGAGAAATGGACACACACCCCCATCCCTATCCCAGAATCTATCTTTAATTAATAGCCACTTGCAAATGAAATTTCACTTTTTCCAAGGTAGTCTCACTGGGGAAACAAATTATTCTTAAGGGTTAACTGCACGCCCAGCAGTAGATGGTCAACAGAAAATGAACTTAATGGCATCTTTGGAGGTTCCAGTCTCAGAATGTCTTGCTGGAACTCCTTAAAATTTTAAAAATATTTTATCTTTCTTGTTTTTATTTCTATTTCCCTGCCCCCTTCCTTTGCCCCTCACCCTGCAGGTCTTTGGTGTATTTATCACGGTTCCCAGTTCTGTGTTTTATAGGATGCCCGAGTGTGCAGACAAGTGGGTCTCTGCATCTGTATCTGTTTCGTGTGCCTTGGGGGCATTCTTTTCCTTCTGTTTAGTTGTTTTGTCCTATTCCAGTGTGTTTTTTGTTATTATATTTGATTTTATTACTATCCCTTAGAAGCCTGTTTGCTTTCTAATAAGAAATAAAAGGTGGGTGAATTTGATGGGAGGGGAGGTGGAAGGAACTGGGAGGAGCAGAGGGAGGGGAAATTATAATCAGTATATTTCATATGAAAAAAACCTGTTTTCAATAAAAGAAAAAGAGATTTGTGTAACAGAAATAGTAATTTATTACCTTTCCTTTTTTATGTCTTTCACTTTTTTATACTCCCTAAAAAGTATATCTGCATCTATCCATAATAAAAATATTAAAAACAGAAAAAATTGTCAAGTAATTAAATTTTTAAAGTAGTGATTCTAATAAAACATGCAAAATACACATAGACAAAATATTTAATTGTTGCCGGGCGGTGGTGGCGCACGCCTTTAATCCCAGCACTTGGGAGGCAGAGCCAGGTGGATCTCTGTGAGTTCGAGGCCAGCCTGGGCTACCAAGTGAGTCCCAGGAAAGGCGCAAAGCTACACAGAGAAACCCTGTCTCAAAAAAAAAAAAATATTTAATTGTTTTAAATGATAACAAATATTCTCAAATTAAGACAAAACAATCATAGCAAAAGAAAACAACTCCCATTCCACCACATTCTGTGGGCCAAGGTAACTGATCTTCAGCTGTAGTCAGCTATCAATAAATACTGACATTTAGACACTTGGACTTTGATGTTGGACAACTTTTATCTGAAGTGAATTTGCAGTCTATCTACATGCAGCCCAACGTTTGAAGGAATAAAGGATTTCTGTCTATTGAAACCACCAAGAGGCTTCTCTGTGGGAAGTCGAGGCATTTAGTGGTTTTTCTCTCCTCTGGAACCATTCTGTGTTATCTCATGGAGAAGATGGAACATTATGTGAGCACATTCTAATTATTTCTCTGCTTAATCAAGGTCCAGATATTTCCATGACATCTGAATTATTAATCAAATTCCTTTACAAATATTTTTAATTAGCATTTGCATTTTGAGATATTATGGCTCACATGCAGTTGTAAGAAATAATACAGAGCAATCTATAAACTATTTGCTCAGTCCTCCTCACCCTCATGCTAAAGCTCCTGATGAATCAGATTGAACCATGTCTCAACACCCCAAAACTCATATGCTGAAGTCCTTGTGTTCAGATAACTCAGAACACTACGGTGGTTGAAGACAGGGTCTTTAAAGAGGTAATGTAATGACATTCCATCATTGCTGTGAGCCTAACTGCAATGTCACTGGTATAGAGAAAACCACGTTGGGGACAGGAGCTAAGAAAAGAGAGAAGCCTTAACAGAAACCAACTCTGCCTGCAGCTTGATCTCACATGTCCAGGCCCAGCTGTGAGAAATGCACTCTGCTGTTTAAGTCTGAAATTTGTGATACTGTCACTGCTGCCTTGGCATGGACACAATAGCTTGTTACAGAATTAAAATGCCATTGCACAGACCCAGGCCAGAATGTTGGCACAGCTGAGAAGAGTGTTTTTCCAGTCACCAGAGCTCTTCCTGCGGCTCCTCATCAGCCTTATCCATCTCCTCTTGCCTCTCCCCATCTTTACCCCAAAAGAACGTTTTCCTCCTTTTTCCCTTCCCTCTCCCTGCCCTCTCCCCTCCCCCTTCCTTCTTGATTTTCTTTCCATTTCTTCCAGCAGTGCTGGGGACTGAGTCCAAAATCTTGTACATATTTGGCAAGCCATTCTAACACTCAGATGCATACTACTATTCTCCTAATAATGTGTTATCTATGTAATCTTATCATCCAAAAAATTTTACAATAATGGTGGGGTTTTGTTGGCTTGTTCGTTCATTTTTTTTTATCACTTGTTTCTAGTTCACTAATATTTAGGAAAAAATTGCCATGAATATTGGTATATAATGCTTTATGTGAGCATGAAATTTAGTTTTTGAAGCATGTGTCTAAGAATGCAGTAGCTGAGTAATATAATACAGGAACACTTGTCTTTTTATGAACTTTGCTAAACTGTTCTCAGAACAGGGCTCTCTGTCTTCCATATCTATCATCTCTGTATGAGGGAGCCTGTTTCTTTGCAAGGGACAATCAGTTTTTTCAGTGGAATGACACTGGGTATATCAGCCACACTCTTGGGAGGGCTCCATGCTCAGGAGTAGCCAGCTAACACAAATTGTCCTCTATCATTTTTTTTTTTTTTTTAAAGAGAGAGAGAAAAAAAAAGAACATCAAGTTGGGTGGGTAAGGAGGTGAGGAGTTGGTGGGGGGATAATGTGATCAAAATATACTGAATGAAATTCTCAAACAATAAATAAAGACATTATTTTTAAAGCGGTGTCTCCATGTAGTTTAAAGCTCCATCTTTGTGATGGCTAATGATGTTGAACATCTCTTCACATGCTCATTGTATATATATGTTCCCTTTGGTGATACATCCTTTTACAACCTTTGCCCATAGTTTCCATGGATTGGGTTTGAATGTTTTGAGAGTTCTTTGAGTTTTCTAGCTACTGGTCTTTGTAAGCTGTGTGATTTATAAATGTTTTCCACCAATCCAGAGTTTACTTTTTAGCCCGTTTAATAGAGTTTCCTGAAGACATAACATTTTTAATTTTGACACAGTTCAATTTATAATTTTTCTTTTAATGGTTTTGCTTTTGGTGGAGTCTAATTACCTCTATCTACTCTAGATGAATGATTTTCTTGTGTATATCTTTTAAATGCTTTGGGGTTTCAAGCTGTACATTGAAGTCTGTGACTCACTTTGGGTTAAGTTTTGGTAAAAGAATTGAGATTGTACATGCAGGTTTTCTCTTGTTCTGTTTTCTGCCTGTGGAAGTCCAGTTGCTCTAACATCATCTGATGAAAGACTATCTTTATATCTTTGATTGATTGTCTGTCACATTTTTTCTTTGTAAAAAGAGAATAATTTGGGTCCAGTTTTGTGGCTGTTCTATGCTGGCTCCATCTACCTCTCTACCTCCCAAACAAGCCTGTTCTCTCTGTATTTCCATCACTGTGCCTCACAATTGGGGAGTCCGAGGTCTCCCTGCTTCTTCTTCTCTTTCCAAACTGACATAGTCTCATTTCCTTCTAAATGAATGTTAAAAACAGCAACAACAACAAACAAACATTACCTATGTCTAGAAAGTACACAGCTGAGATTTTTAGAAACTTTATTCATCCTGTATTGATTAAGTAGAATCGATATTTTTATCATTTTCAGTCTTAAAAAATTAATGAACAAATACATCTCTGTTTATTTGGATTCTCTTTGATTTACGAAACTAGGTTTGTAATTTTTACCATAGGTAATACCATAATTGCACGCTTTGCTGGATTTAAACTGATGTGAAGGGTTTGGAGTCCCATGTCCTCCATGTGCTATTTGAACAAAGTAACTCATTACCACCTGGTAGGGATGGAAGCTCAGGCCCCTTTCTACACTACCCCAATGGCATTTGGGACAGCCTGGCCAGTTTGGGCCCTTGACCGGGGTTTTTATTTGTTTGGTTGTTTGGTAGTATTTGACAAGGCACACTAGCTGTTGTCTTAAAGCTCTTTGTTTTGTTAGGAATGGTTTTCCTGGTCATTTTTTTTTTCCAGAGAGAGTAAGGTGGTGTGAGGGTGCACTGGACAGCTGTTTTATCTGCACCTACTGGTACTGCGATGTTCCAGATTTGAATTCTGTGACATATAAGGTAATAATGAAACTTTGGGAACTAGCTGTTGTGATGCTCATTGGGCACTAAAAGCTCCTCTCTGATCTAGGTCCCTTCTCTGCTTTTCTGGGCCTTTGAAAATGTTTATAGTGTCCATATTTTTGCTTTACTTAGTGTGAGGAACAGGAATGTGTACTGCATTTCACGTCTTGGGAGTGGAAGTGCTACAAATATTTAGGTGTGTAACAAGTTGTAAAAACTACACCAGCTCTCCATGTGGTAGAAATAATCTCAATAAAATGTATTGTTATCTTATATAACTTTTTCTGATACCAATGATCAAAGCCAAGTCCCCGCCCGCACCCCAAGTACTGATCAAGAACTCTATCACACAGCTGCTTCCCTTGCTCAGTCATGATTAGTTCAGGAAATGCTAGTCTGCACTGAGAGGCTGCCTGCTCCCTGCAGAAGCACAATAATGACAACTGCAAGGTTGGTCTCTAGTTAGCTTGACTGCAGATCAAGCAACAACTGCACACTGTAAAGCTGTGGATACCAACTCTCCTTCTGTCATTCTGGACTTGGAGAACATATCCAGGACCATCTCCTGATGGTCCTATATTAGATACACCTATATTAGGCAAATGCACAAATGTGAAACCTGGGATGATATCAACATCTAGTAGGTAGAATCTTTCAGAAGTAAGACATTTGTTCAAAAACATTTGTACTTAAAATAAGAGAACCTGTCATTTAGTTTAGAAGAATTGGTGTTGCTAAAACTAAATATGATAATTGCACAGAGAAGTTTATATATAATGCAAATATATAGACCTTTCTGTTTTGAAATTCCGTAAAGAAATAGTAATAAATTTGTTCACATTGTGTTGAATACTTGCCTGTTAACTATAATTTTAACAATAATTGGTTCAAATTAACACCATAAAATATAGCTTTTGTATTCATGTTCAACTGCAAAAGCATCGCATTACTGTTAACATATCCTTTTATTTGTAACCATCCTGATAATAACCATCACCTATAATTTTCCACAAGCACACCTCTTCCCGTTATTGGACATTGTATCTATCATGGTGGAGTATCATTTATTTAATTTGAAATGTTTTCAGATTACTACTGAACATCAAATTCAGTAATGCTGTTACTACCTGAATATATGTTTATGTGAACACAAAACACAGTATTACAGTAATAATCTAAAAGGACTTTTATTTACAATTACCATATTTTATATGCAACATTGACTTAGTTTGCTTTTACTGCTTGGAAATTCTGGTAAATAATTTGCTGTGAATAGCAACTATGGTAGAAAATTGTTATTCCACAGAGGTTATTACATCATCTATGAACTTACAGAAAGTCAGTCAATATTTAAAGATAGATTTATTTCTGTGACAGAGGGAATCTATTCCTTTGTGTTCACATGCTAAACATTTAAACAATAAAGAGAAGATTTGACAGCTTAACTTTTTAGCATAGTTTGGGTTGGTTTCCTTATTTCAAATCCTTGGTTGACTTGATTCTAATCCAATTTATTCTGCATTTAAGTGTTAAGTTTCTGGTGTCAAAATTTGCTTGGTCATTCATTCTCTCATTCATTTAAACTCTTTTGTGATTGGTTCTAGGGATCAATGAAGAATAAGGCATTCTTATTTTTCATCATGTATAAGTTCAGTAGTAAAGGCAGAAGTGTACACAAATGATACATATATGTTTTGTTAAGCCTAGTAACAAATGACAAGAGACTTGAGAAGGTGGCTCGGTGGGCAAAGCAAGTGCTGGGCAAACATGAAGACCTAAGTTCAGATGCCCAGAACCCATGTAAAGGATGAGTGAGTGCTGTCATCCACCCTAATCCCAGTGCCCCGAGGCACACTGTCCAACAAAGATAGCCAAATTAGCAAGATCCTGCTCACTGTACATACCTGTGTCAGTCAGTAAGGTGGAGAGCTAGACAAAAAGACGCTGGGTGTCAGCTGATGGCCTATCCACACACATGCAAACACACATACACACATGACACATACATACACAGGCAAGAAGAAAGGCATGGATATAAAAATGTAGGGGGATAAAAACTGTCACCAAATGGGGAAGGGGAGTGCATGTTGTGAATTTTAGGGACAAGTTCCAGGAGAAGATTCTACCTGAGCAGAGACTTAAACACTGAGTATCCGTGAACTAGGCATGGAAAGCAAGGAAAAAAGACAGCACACCATGGAAGCAAAACAAAGTGTGCAAATGTCCACATCTAACCTTGAAAAGTCCAGATCGTTCAAAGTAATATTAGATGTCATTTTTGTGTTCATCTTCCTTACAGAATTCTTCTCTAGTGGTGTGTGTGTGTGTGTGTGTGTGTGTGTGTGTGTGTGTGTGTGTGTGTGTGTATGCATATGTGTATGCCAGTGTGTGTCATACCAAAGGAGTGTGCTAGGATCACATATACTGGTGCTTCTACATTTGACTTTTATAATCTGGGTTCTGAGAATCTGAACTCAGGTTATCAAATCTGTACTGTAAATGATATTACCCACTGAGCCATCTCCCCAGCTCTGGAATTTTATGTAAAACATCCCACCATTTTGGTTTTAAAACTAGATTTAAAATTATACACTGGAGCTCATGGGAAATTTGTTGTAAATGTCTGCTGTCTGCGGTCTGATGCTTTGAGTTCTGTGACAGGCAGCTCGGGTTGAAGGCCAAGAAGTCATACATCATTCATTGGGGATTACTTACTGCATTCCCAGTGTGTGCCAGGTCCAAGAGACTTATTGGGAAATGCAAGTAAGAAATCCCATAAAATGCACTCCATAAAATACCTTTTTTCAACTGTAGTTGTTATCCTGGTGGTATTAACATGTGCTTGAGACAAACCTTGGTGTTCTGGGAGAAAGAACCATGTGGCCCTTGGTTACTTGAACCTTTGGGTTCATAATTAGTTCTTCACTTATTAGATATCACATACTCCACTATTAGATACACCTTAGGTATGTCCTGAATTTCTTTGGGCTTCTCTTCTGTCTTGCCTATAAAATGAACACCATGAATTGCCACTGATAAATTATTTTGATAAAGTGAGCTAGTGTCTGTAAGGCATTACACCAGTGTTTTGGCTCATATCAATTGGAGAAGTTTAGCTATAATAATTATGAGGATGGCTGACTTGGCACCCTGGCCCTGTGTCAAAGCAAAGATTTGTCTAGTGCTGAGAGGATGTAATTGTGATTTTTGAATAGGGAACCATGAGTAAGCATCTGAGAGACAAGCCTACAATTTAAAAACTATAAAGAAATTGATTTCTAGACTCCAGGATAATGTCCTGAGGTGATATGAAGCAGGCAAAAAAATAGATTAATGGCCAATCAGTTGCATACCACATGCTCATACAAACAAGATCCCTCAGCTGAGTTCCTGGGAGAGGGCAATGTATGTTTGGATGCTATAGGAATGGATGATGGGGCTGCTTCTGACAACAGGGGTGCTCAGCTAAAGCATCTGTTGTTCCCACTACTACAAATTTTGTCTTTGGAGGGGATAGATTCATGAAAAATCCACTATTGTGGTGATTTGTAAGCTGTAATCAAACTTACAGGTTCTGTTACATGTAATCAGTTTTATTGGAGTTTACAAAAAAGTATGCAACTCAAAAATCTACCTTTCAGTATAAAGTATTTACACTGACATACATGCTAGGGTAAAGAAGACCATAGGAATATTCCTAGTTTTCATGAAGTTTATAGCTCAAGGAAGAAATCATTACCTACATTCGGACACCGTGCTCATCCTTGATGCAGGGGGGAGGGGCTTGGTCCTGCCTCAACTGAATGTACCAGGCTTTGCTGTCCCCCCATGGGAGGACTTACCCTTTTGGAGGAGGGGATGGGGGGTAGGGGGTGAAGGCGGAGGCGGGGGGGGGGGGGAGCGTGATTAGGGATGAGTGAGGTCTGTGGTCGGTATGTAAAATGCATAATTTTTTAAATATAAAAAAGAAGACATTAAGAAAGTACTCACAGAAGTTGAGGGTCCTAGAGTAATACATAGAATGAATAGTCAACCTGAAAACTAGCAATGGCTTCCAAACAGAAGTGATTTGAAAAGTGACATTTAAAATCGAGTAACAGAGTAAGCCATATGAAGAAGGGTAGTGATATGAACCCCAAGAGAAGCAGGAGCAAATGTTATTGCACAGCCCAGTTATATAGAGCACCTTTCTGCTCAGATGGCCATCATGTTTAAATATTGAAATTATGTATCAAATTTGGTATTAGAATGGTTTTCAAGGTGAGTGTTGCTGTTCAATGGATTAAGTTATTAAATTACACATCATCTTGAACTTAATTCCATTTTAAATAAGCACACATGCTGCCCATTCTATAGATCTCAAATTCATGTATATATTGATGTTAGAGACAAGTAACCCATCACGTATTTATCCTTTCCTCTCCCATCACCACCACTCTTGTTTAGACCATGTCACTTTTTATTTAACTATTTAATGTAATTTAACTATTGAAATATTTAATGTAATATTTTCTTCATGGATTTCCTTACCTCAAGGTATGTTTTCCTACTGTAATTTCTTTTCATCTACACTGTAAAATTGTTTCATGGACAATAACATTGACTCTATCATTCTTGTGCTTAAAGAATATCCTGCTCTTCCCTCAGTCTGAGTTGCTGTAACTGTCCATTCACCCTGGCATTCAAAGCCTCTTGTCTGACCACATCCTGTGTTCTTAATTGATGCTGCATCACTGTTTCCCCTGGGAGTCCTTGTATAATACTAGCTCTTTTGTTGCTTTCTTGTTTCATTAGCTTTTGTTTAGATTAGCCTTCTGTTTCAGAAGAATTTACTGCTCTAGCTCGGATGTGTTGACATATCCACCTCATGGACCAATTCCAAAGTTCTTCTCTTTGTGAAGTTCCCCTTTTGCTTCCTGAATTCACTGTTGTATTCTCTTTTTCCTTACTTTTGGAGTCCTGTATCCACACACAAACACAGTAATATGTGTATCTTTTGTATTTCACTAGAAAGATATTCTGATGCCCTGGAGATAGATATTACATCCATCACATTGAGTTTTGATCTATTTTAGCACAACCTTTTTCACATTGTAGGTTACCAACATTTATTTTCATCTACCACTTCTATAGTTGTTTACCATAATTTATTTTATTTATAATTTGAGAGTCTTAATTGTATACATTTGTATTTGGTATGGTCTCATAGAGGATACCATACTTTAAAGATTTGTATATGCTGTATGATATAGATTATAAGTAATTCTTTATTAATCCTTTTATTTAGTCCTAAGGCCCATGGGACATCAATATAACACTGGTTAAAAGCCTGTTTCTATCTCCACCTCTAACCTATGTAAACCATTTGGTAAGGTAGGAAGATTCCTGAACTTAAATTTCAATGTTTTCATATTTCATCTAGCCTTTTCTTAAATTGTCTTGTGACCCCTGGAAAATTGCCTAAGATATTAGGGTATTCATATCTTAATCTCTAAACAAAGTAACTGGGAGAATCAAGTAGGATAATATATGGGAAACACTTGATAAACATCAAAGCACTGCAGAAAGTGAGGTGCTATTAAAAGGGTTATTGTTATCAGAAGAGGGAAATAAAGCAAGGGCTTGAATTCAATCCTTTCCAAAGCCCAAATTAAAAAAATCAAAAGTCTAATTATTTGCTTATTATTGCCTTAGAGAAGCATTCTATAAAGTGAAGCTAGGAGAGCACTTGCTGGGTTATTTTGAGTATTTGTAAGTGCTTTATAATGTTCAAATTTATTAATTGTATTTGTAATTGCACCATGAGATGTGAACTTCATAATCTGTAAAAGAAATGAAAACTTAAAATAATTTAAACACATGGTTTTTAGCATACTGTTTGAACAATAGCCAAAAGACACTGATGGATACCTTTTGGATATTTCTTGCTCTAGATTTCAGGAAGGAATATCTTGTATTTTTGCATAATATTTTTGAGAGTAGTTTACTTGGCTTATTGCTTGCCTTCTTAGAGAAACCTATTTAGTCCAATATGTAAAACAGCAACAAATTCAAAACAAAACTCAAATCACAACACAACACAACAAAAAAGGTTTCCTTCTGTTTTTCATTGGAGATGCTGAGCTGTTTATTCAAATTATCTGAGTGCATTGACCCTTAATTCCCAAATCTCAGCAGGACCCACTTGTGATTTCAGAAGGGCTTTGTGTTGTTATCATTAGGTTGTGTTAAGAGCTGGATGTAGAAGAAAACAATTGTAAGACAGGAAAAAAAAATAGGAAGATAGTTTCAATATCTCTAATCTCTCCAGTTTCCCTGTGCATCCTGAGGAAAAAATCATCAAGCCAAATGCAAACAAAAATGTTCTTGACTCTCTTTGTGATGAGGAGACCAGTCAACTATCGATGAAAATGAGTATCTAGACAATACTGAAGGACAAATCAATTCATTATTAATCTGATAAGTAGCAGGATCATAACTAGGCCCAAGGAGATCATCTGTTGATTCCTCATCTACTAATAATGTATCATTCTGTTTAAATGCCTCAGGGAGCTAGGCCAGTTATGTCATGCAGTAAAATATTTGGATACCAGTAGTGTGGTAATAAAACATTAAAATAAAAATCATTAGAACTTGTGGAGTAGATTGGACCATGGAGTCTAGGACTGTAAGACTAAAACTGAGTCTAATACATTTGAATGACAAACCTCTAAGGTTTGCAATTTCCTATTTTCTTCTTGATTTTCATATTAATTAATTGAGCCTGCACCATATGTTAGATCTTGCAGTAGATGCTCGCAGATATTGTAATATTGTAACATATTTGTGTGTGTGTGTGTGTGTGTGTGTGTGTGTGTGAAAGAAGCTGTGTTATCATGGAGAGCAAGGCTTTCCACTGCAAGAACTGGTGTGATTATTACCAGATGCAGGGAGAACCATCAGGTACACCAAGCCACACCACGTTTATGCCTCCTGGTGAGAAGCTTGTATCCAATGCAAAGGCTACTTTGGGCAGAAATAGGAGGTGTCACCTCTTTCCTTAACTTGAAGCCTCCACCTCCAGAGGCATGGCTGAGGCTTTTTTAACAATGACATCTGTAAAGTTCCTTTTTTGGCAAGTCCTGCCTCCCTACCCTTAACAGGGCCATGTTTGGAGCTCATGACAGTAATGTTTCTGTTTTCAAATCTCAGTCTGTTTCCCTAGGAGCCCACCTTATTCTCTAGGAGCCTGCTTTAAGACATCTGCTGTGGGTGTCCCAAGTACAAATAGTCTTTTTTCTTGGCACAGAAGATGTTCTCCCAATCCCATTCCACTTCTTTTCTGGAGGGCCACAGTGAATATGACCCAGACTTGAACATACTAAATCCTTCTCGGTATTATATGTTCAGTAAGTATAGAAAACTGAATATTAGCTATAAAATTAACACATAACTGTGCTGTTTCTGAAGAGAAACTAAATCTTTCTTTCTTTTTCTTTCTTTCTTTCTTTCTTTCTTTCTTTCTTTCTTTCTTTCTTTCTTCCTTCCTTCCTTCCTTCCTTCCTTCCTTCCTTCCTTCCTTCCTTTCTTTCTTTCTTTCTTTCTTTCTTTCTTTCTTTCTTTCTTTCTTTCTTTGTTCCTTTCTTTCTTTCTTAGGTATTACCCCATTCTGTTACTGTGTTAACATGTTTGTAGTTAGTTTTCTCCTCAGGCCTCCAACCTGTAACTGGATTTTTATTCTGCAAAATTTGAAAGTGGAAAAATCTAAGCAATCACCAGCAACTGTTCTGTGCATACCATGCAGAGAGTGCCATCACTAACCCTGTCTTTTTGACTGGACTGACCCGTGAACTGAATTCATCACTGTGTGAGAGGTTTAGCCATTTATTGAACCTGGGAAGAGAACAGAAAAGGAAGCATCTCTCATCAACCTGTGCTCTGAGTGCAGAATAAATCCAAAACTTCCCCTCATCCACTCTCAGACACTGCACCAAGGGCATGCCCCCAGGACTGCTAACCCCTATAATTAGGGGAGGGGATCTGGGGATTTACTGTTTACCAGGGGCTGGGAACTTGTGGAACCCCCACCCCCACCTCATAGTGCTGAGGCTTTGGCCCATAGTGTACATAGTCATTTCAGCCTAATTTGGGGGTTCCTTGATTGAGCTCCATTATTTCTCTCCACAGCAATGGCTGTCAACCTTGGCTGCTTGTGGAGATTCAGATACCTAGGTGCTTTTGCCTGGACCCTCAACCAGATACTCTGGTTCAATCAATTTGCATATGCCTTGGATGTCAGCATATGTAAACATTTCCACAGAGGACTTTGATGTGCATACAAGTTTGAGATCCTCTGTTCATTGAAGTTCTTTTTTTTTTTTTTTTTTTTTTTTTTTTTTTTTTTAACTTGCCTAAGAACAACTAAATAGAAAACGTTTGGCTGGATATAATATAATGAAAAGTTGTTGGTGTAATCAATTGCCTGAGAGGTTCTGGGCACTATCCCCTGACATGTTCTACCTCTGGTCACCCATGACCATCACTCTGGTCATGATCCTCCAGCTGTGCTGCCTCTACAGCAGGCTGAGCTCTCACAGCTGTCAAGGATTACCTACCTCAGATTGTTTAGCACATGGATGCAGAACCATCTTTTTATCGACAGAATTGATCTCTGCCAGATTACAGGCAGCCAGACCCTGTGTGTGCAGCAGTCACTCTTGCTCCAGCACGTGAAACTGCAGGTTAAGAACCTGGCAGAATAGGCAAGAGATGGGCGTTCATCCGTACCCACAGCCAAAGCATCCTTGGAAGAGCCGGTGAAGAGGCCTCTTCTGCAATGGAGCCTAAAGAAAACGAATCACAACCGTGTGCCCAAGCAAGAGTCTTTCTTCACTTTCTGTTTTCCATACATTTCTGCTTTGTTTCTTATTGGCTGAATTTCCAGCTCTTTAATCTTTTTTAGTGCCTTCCTGCAGCACCCTCTCCTAGCTCTGCGTGTTTATTTAACTTGTAAGACTCCAGACCAGGCCTTTAATTACAAATCTAAAAATTATGGTGAGAGTGTAAATATAATAACCTCATATTGCTTGGTGTTCTGCCTGCTCCGAAAGGCGCATCACTCTACTTCTGTGGCCTCAGCTTTGGCTGTACTCCAAGGTACAAGCCATGAGGTGACTGTGGTTTTATCAGTGTGATTATTATTGATAATTAGGATGGCTTCCATTTACTACTTGGGTTACTTGATGCCAGGTAACAAAGTAGAAGATGTGATTCAATTTTCACAACTATAAATCGTTTGTGTATGTAGGTGTAGGTATCTGTGTATGCGCATGTACATGCATGTGGGTGAGTGTGCTTGTATGTGTGAATATGTGTCGAGGCCAGAAGTCTATGTCAGGTGTCTTCTTCAACCACTCTCTGCCTTGTCTTTTAAGACGGAGTCCCTCAATGGAGCTTGATGATTCAGATAGACTGGCTGCCCAGCAAGTCCCAGAAATCATCCTATCTCTATCTCCCCAGCACTGGAATTACAGGCTTGCACTCCCATATCTAACTTTTTAATGTGAGTTTTAGAGGACCAAACCCAGGTCCTCACACTTGGCTGCACGCACATTGTCCTTAGCAGTCTTCCAAGCCCAAATGAACAGACTCTGACTTGCTGATCGCTGTCTCAAACTGCATCGTTTATATACTTTTCTGCATGTTCTAATCTAATATGTTTCCTAATGAAATCTTTATGAACTCTCTTTTACTTGAGATGGGATCTCACTCTGTAGCTCTTGCTGGCTTAGACCCACTATATAGCTCAAACTGGCCTTGAACTCATGGTAATCCTCCTGCTTCAGTTACCAGAGTACCCAGTTACAGGTACTAACCATGATATCTGGAGTCTTAATAAGGTATAACTTGTCTTAATATTAGAAAATAAAATGATGTAGATTCAGCATTCTTCTTCAGTAGTGGCCTTTTTAGAAGTCTAATGGTTTACAAATATCAAAGATGCCACTAGTGTTCTGTAATAATAATTTGTTGACTTATATTCAGATTTTCTTCTTCTTTTTTTATCCCTGGTCTTAGTACAAGGAGCTCAATAAATGCTTTCTGAGAGCAAGGTGTGGACTGAGGGACTTCTTTCTTCTATTGTACTACATGAAAGTAACTAAGACGTGAGTGGGTTGAGGTTCTGACACAGCTAGGATTCTTCACAACTGCAGTTGTGTATTCTTTGTTCTGCCTTCTCCCAGTGTCTAGGTGTGATCTTCCTCATTTCAGAATCAATGCCTTCGCTGCCTCTGACAAACTGAACAGGGTAATCAGAAACTCTGAAGGGCAAAACTTTCCCAATACCTGAACTGCATAATCTTGGAATATGCAGGATTTTTAAAGGCAGCACATATTGTCTGGCACTTCATTGTCAAGCTGTCTTTAAGATTGCAGGGTTTTTTTTTCTACATGATCACAGACTATTGATAGCAATGCAAGACATACTCTGACTGTTTTGATGGGACTAAATGTTCTGAATGGGAAACAAAGAGAATACAGTATAGCTATCCTGGGTATCTCTCATTAGTCTCTACCCTGTAAGTGTCAAAGTACCATAGCACCTTTCTTTGTGCTAGCTTGAAAAATAATATTTCCTTTAAGAATATGCAGAAGGCACAGGAGGACCATATGTTACCTTTGTCTTCTCCTAAGCATCCTTAAAAGACTTATGACTTAAAATGTTTTTGGAAATAATATGGGCCATAGAGGTGGATCCTGCTGTCCTGTTTGGCATTTGAATAGAAAAGACATTTTATTTGTGCCAGTGTTTTCTCTTATAGTGTTTGATGAGCCCCACCTTCTGGCCTTCATGCACTTGTGTAAGGCTCTTTCGCTGAGTACACAATGGCCTTCATGCACTTGTGTAAGGCTCTTTCGCTGAGTACACAATGGCCTTCATGCACTTGTGTAAGGCTCTTTCCTTGAGCACACAATGGCTTTAACAAACATAGAGTATGATAGAAAGGAATTTGCTTATTAAACTACATACAATGGCTTCTACCTTGGGAGGCTCTTTCTTAGACTGTTTAGCATGGAGATTTCCCTTTCAGAAACACACAAGGAGAGCATTAAGTAGATGTGTTTGAGAGTATGGAAACAGACATTCCCTTCCCTACCTTTTGATGGCTAATCTCTATTGCAAATTTGACGGGATTTAGAAACAACTAAGAGACACACTTCATTTACAGAAGGATTTAATGGATGGAACAGAGCAGACCTACTCTGAATGAGGGCAGTCCTATGGGCTAGAGATCTGCAATGAATAAAAAGGAGAAAGTGAGCTGAGCACCAGCATCCATCTTTCTCTGCTTCCAGACTGAGGATGCCGTGTGACTAGTTGCCTCCTCCTCCTGTTACCATGCCTTCCCTGACATGATGAACTATACCTTTGGACTAGGAGACCAAACCAATCCTTCCTTCCTAAAGTTGCTTTTGTTAATTATTTTCTCACAGCAAAGAGAAGAGTAACTGATACTGAATCTTAGCAGAAACTCCCAGTGATGCTGGAAGCCGCAGCTGACACTCTACCTGCGGCCCCACGAGACAGTTCAGACAGGCCCACTTAGCACAGCCAACTGCTCACACAGCCAAAAATTGAGCTAAGGAGGATTTATTTGTTTAAGTTTGTGATTTTGTTAACTATTAATGTATAATTAATACAATATTAAACATATACAAAATATTTCCCTTTGATAGCCTACAGTTGTTTTCTCTGTCTTTTGTAATAAAATACAAATGTATTTTCTTGAGGCATTCGTCATCTTTTGTTCTGCACTCCAGATGTCTGTCACTTTTTCTATTTCTCTGTAAACGTGTGGAGAATAAAGAAGCCATGCTATTGACTTTTGAATTCATGTAGATCCCAGGAATGGGTCATATTCAATGCAGATCCTTACTAAATATCTGACTAGTAAATATGTGAGCACATCTTGCTTCAAAGACCAAAGAACGTCTAGATAACTAGATGAAGACAAGGCTTCAATTTGATCTGCTAATCATTTTCCTTGATTCTTCACGTATCTTATTACGGGAATGAATGATTTACAAACATAGTCTCTGCATGGGATTTCTTTAAGTTTGATTAAATGACACGGGTTCATTGTTTCTCTGCAATGTAGAGGAATTTACCACATGTGCTCATAAGTCAAAGCGTAATCTCTGCTCTACTCTTAAAAGGACATGCTTTGTATAAAGGAGTCATTATGTGAAAGCTAACAGGAAAAAAAAAAGATTGTCTTGATTAGCAAAAAGAACTGGGCTCACACACACAACAAAACAATATTTTTACCTAAATTTTAATTGTATTCTTATCTCCAGTTTTTCATCATCTTTTAGTATAAAATATCACTAGTACAGAAAAGTGAGGAAGGCCATGATTAGGTGGGAACTGTGAGTCTGTGCACCACTGCTACTCATGAAATGGACATGACACAGAGAAACCACTGTTTTTGGTTTGGGGCAGGTCCTTTTTTATGTCCTTCTTTCCTTCCCTTCCTTCCTTCATTTTTTTTTTTGAGACAGTACCTCTCTGGGTAGCCCAGGGTGGTCTGAGACTTGAGGTCTTTAGCCTCTAGAGTAGTAATATTAAGGCATGTACCAACACACCTCTTGTAGGCCCCCAGAATATATTATAGAGATTCAGCTGTGTATTAAAGCTATACTTTGACTGTCCAACGGTCTGTCAAAAGGCAAGCCATTTATTATGAATATTTGGTGTTATATAGTTTTTAATATTTCAGCTGTCTTCTGCTATGAAATTCTTGCATGCCCAAATACTTCCAAACCATTTTGTCAAACAGCTAAGCTTCTCAGACACTGTCCCACTAGGTACTAACTCCCCAACGAGCCGGGAGACTAACAGGTCACTAGATGCATAGCTTTGTTTATTGTGCTAATCAGGTTCAGATCTTCCACAGCCCCAGAGTAACTTCTTAGATCAAAGGGGTTTTCTCTCACCAGGTGCTTCAGCTGTGATGCAGATTAACTAGCTATCAGTACTCCTCCCCTGCCCTGTCAGGAAACTGGTAGCAGAGAAAAATAGTGGCAGTTTTACTTTTAGTGACTTATAGATTTCTTTACCCTATCACCTGTAAGTTTATAGTTTGGGCTCATTTACGATAGACTCGTAATGTTTTCACCTAACCACAGTAAGGATAGATTCCTAGCACATAAATTCCTTCTCTGATTTATTCCAGCTCCTGTCTAACTCCACCTTTATTCTCTTCCCCCTTTTGGGGTTGCAAAAGAAGTTGTCAGGAAGCTTCTGGTGGGGACCTTGCAATTCATGCGTTGTGTTGTAAACATGAAGGTGTTGCTGTCTTGGGAAAGACATAGACCAGTCCTGATAGAAGCGGGAAGAATTATGATGGCAGAATGATGGTGGCGGAGGAATAGACGAGTTGGACGAACAAGCTCCGTGTATCTAGATTCTTTCCCACGCTGCTGGTGGGCCCTTGGGAAGTGTAATATTAAGGCTTGTCCTACAATATTAACAAAACATACCCAGCCTGATTAGGTCTTATATACAACCAGGGTTTTTTTCTTTTTGTAAACAAAATATCTCTTTCTATTAAAGGATATTTAAGGGATACCATTTTGCTACCATCACAAAACTCAGCAGTAAAGAGAATTAAGAAAATCTAAGTCAACTCTGTCATAAGAAAGAAAATTTGACATATTTCTTTGTCATTGGGTCAGTATAGCAGCTGACGTATTTTCATTTCTTCTTACAGTGAAGAGGAAGCAGTTTAAAAAAAAAATCGTGTCTATGCCCTTTTGAGTGTGTGTGGTGTGTCTGCACCTGTGTGCGCGTGTGTGGTGTGTATGCACGTGTGTGTGTGTGTGTGTGTGTGTGTGTGTGTGTGTGTGTGTGTGTTTCTGGACTAAATATTATTAACCCCGAAAAGGGGGGAATGCAGGACAGATGTAGTTTTGTCTCCTAACAGATTCCTCACAGTTTCCTGTCAGTGACATAGTTATCTGACTCAAACATGGGGAGGGTTCTGCCAGTGGCTTTAATTACTTTCCCTTCAAAGAACCATTGGACAGTTTCAGACATCTCATCTTTGCTTCCTGGGACACTTTAGAGGACAAGTGATTCTTCCTGCAATGGCAGGAAATCATTTGGCTTTGCTCCCCCAGCCAGTCTGTTCAGGACTTGCACATGTGCTATGGAAAAAAGACTGGGAGGGCGGGGCCCATGTCTTTTCACATCTTTAATGTGTCTGGTTCTTCTAGAATCAAGGTTCTCTGACCCAAATCAGATCAACTGGTGAGAAGGTATTTAAATTCTCTTTCTTTCAAATATCTTTGTTTGTAAGTGGATTTGGGGTGGGGTTGGGCATTTAAGTGTTTCAGTTTCATTTCTGTTTAATCTGGTCCATGTGATTCAAGGGAGGGGTAATGTCCGTGGGGGAGGCAGGTCCTGGTGCATCTGTAAGGAGACGCTGTGCGGGAGCCGGGCCCTGGTCTGGACGGAGGGTTTTCCTGCTGTTGCTGTTAGTTTCTCTTTGCTTCCCACGCTTCCTTTCCCTCCTCCTCCTCCTCTGCTGCTGCTGCTGCTGCTTTGAAAAGCTGTGCTTGCTCCTTTCTTACTTGGGGATTAGGCACTGAAATTACAGTCTAAAAGAGCCTTCTAATCATTTAGCTGTCCCTTCGCCACCCAACCTAGCAGAGAGGTGAATTCCATTTTCCTGGTTGATCGCTGAAGCCAGGCTTCAGTGAGCATTTGCTGGGGCCTTAGTCCATAAACCATGTGACATCTGCTCTTTGTCCTTTGTTCTTCCCTCATTAGGTAGTCAAGGGATCCAACACAACTCCTTGGGCAACTCTATGGGCGCTGGGGTCCCTTTTCTGCCACCAGTTGAAGATGTGAGGTTTCTCCAGTCAATGAGCCTTATGGAATTCCCCACTGCCTTGGGTCTATTTCCGTTTCTGACTTGGGGATACTAAGTTTGAGTTTGCTCAAGTGAGAAACTTTAAAGTTTAAAGAAGTGGCTTTTCAGGGAAGCATATACAGGTCCAGTAGGCGACAAGGTGTCTTGCCACTGACCTTCATATACAACTGCAACTCAGTGTTGTCAGGGGTTCTAGGCCCGAAGGCCCAGGTGGATAGTGTGCCGGTTATCACTGCACCTAGGCCATTTCACTAGGTGGAGTTGGGTGAAGCATTCTATCAAGTTTTGTTTCACTCAGCTTGAGGGCAGTTGCTGGGTGTTTACCTTGTTCATGAGTTGCCCAGTTCCCTCAGAGCCAAAGGGCAGGGGCTTTTTGGGTGTCAGAACAAACTTTCCAAGTGCTCCTTGTCCTTAGAGTCACTGCATGTGTCCTGGGGTCCCAAAGTAAACAGTTTTTATTGAAAGGATTCAATTCTGACAATTCACTATTTATTGTTCTAAGTATACCAATTTAGAAATTCAAATACAAAATTTAGAAAATCAAAATGTATTCACTGAGCATGTATACTGTGCCAGGTTCTGTGCTAAGCACTTTTCATGTTTTGTGCTGTTGTGTCCCAAAAAGAATTTGATGAGGAAGTATTAGTTATAATCCTGATAATGAGGGTGGGTTACCAATCTTTTTATCTTTCCATCTTTGGCCTCTGGAGTGGTAATATCACAAGCATGTACTACGATAATAAGAGATGAGGTAGAAGCCTTAAATTTCTAGACACAGGAATAGCTGACAAATAAAGAAGGGTGGTTAGCAGCAGCGATGGCAGAGGACTGGTGAGCACTGTGGCCCAGGAAGGAAATCCTAGGACCAGAGCAACTGTGGGAGGGCGCTGCATCAAATCAATGACTGCAATCCACTTGCAGACTCAGCTCATGTGAACGCCTGAGAGTCCACACATCCCTGGTGGGGAGATAGCATTGTATACCCAAAGGAGTTTCAAAGCCCAGGAAGAAATCAGTGCTGCGGTGATCCATGAAGATGATTTAGAAAGTCAACATAGTGGGTCAATGAAGAAGAGGAGACAAAGATAAGAACAGGGTGGCAAATAATTTTACCACATTGAGCAGAATTGATTCCAAACAGATGGCAATGTGTTTTCTTGTCACTGAAGAATGGCAGCAGAGCTTCTGTGGCAGCAGTGTTTAGGTGGAGTTTCTTCTGCACTTCTTAGTAGTCAGCACTCGTTTATACACAGTCTTTTCTGGCTATTAGAGTTAAATGGGAACTCTCATTTTCTCACACAGGTTTATGTTTAAAAAGAGATCCCAAGGCAACAGATTATAATTATTTATAAATTTTAACTGTTTTTAATTGATGTGTAACAATGGTACATATCTGCAGGCATAATTCTGCTGTTATTACTAGCATGCTCGCATTGCATGATAATAGAATCTTGGCATCTAGCATCTCCTTTACTTGATGTTGTATCACTTTTGTGATGAAGACATTCTAAATCTCCATTTCTATTTATTTTGAAATATCTAATACAATATATATATAGAAATTCAAATACAAAATTTAGAAAATCAAAATGTATTCATGTGACATCCATGGACAGTGGACAAGGGGAGCTGCAGATGACTTTAAGGCTCTTCTAAGTTAGTGACTGTCGGGGGGATATTGAACATCACCTTGCTGATTAATGGACCCCCATAATCTTAGAGTTCCTTCTTTTCTCTGTACTGGTCATGATTTAGGGGATAATAGCTCTATATGAATCCCAGGGGTCTTCCCTTTACTGGAGGCTCCTCTGGCTCAAATCAGATTGTGAATAAGTCAGTAGGTCAGACTCTCTGTGTGGGTCTTTCTGTTGTGGTCTGGGTGTAGCAAGGGCCATCATCCAATGACTCCCAGGTTCCCTTCAAGCTGAAGATATCAGGTAGTGTTCTATGAAGATGTCAGGTAGAGTTTCACAACCTCCTCTGGGCTTCACAGGATGGGAGCCCCAGTTTGTGGTGATAATGTGTGTGCTGATCAGAAAAGTTACACAAGGTACTTACTTTCCCCTATCTCACTACTTCCAAGTTCCAAGATGTTTGTTTATTTAATTATAAAAATATTGTGAACAAAAATTCCAGACCTTCCCCTTTAGATGTTCTCAGACTTCCCCTTCTAGCCCATCTTGAATCCTTTGTGTCAGCAGCAGATTCATAGAAACACTTTCTACCCGGGACCTCCAAAGGCCACACTGGCCTGGGATTAAGGTAAATGATTTTCACTGGCCTTTCTGGCCTCCATTGTGTTCTTTCCAATCTCACCTGTGGCCATGCAGCAGCCTGCTTCCAGGTGCCCCTCCTCTTATCACACTTACAACTTCTTGTCTCACCACTGGGTGTAGACAGAATCTCACTAGGCCTTTCCCACAGCTTCCATCAGACTTCTCCTAGCCCATCTTTATTCCACTTTCTATCACACCCACCACACTTTCCTACTCAATGAACTTCTATACAGTTGGAGTAGCCATTTGGGATGGAAGCTGTGGAGCATCAAACTGGATTTTACACTTTCATTATCAAATACATTTTTATGTATTCATCAACTACCACAAATGAAAAATCCGTGACAGAATTAGAACAAGAAAGCCAATTAGCTTAAAACCTTCTATTAGAATTCGAGTTCATTGCCTATATGAAACCCTTCCTCATTCCCTAATATTTAGCCTTTCTTGTTCTCTTTTCTACATATTATACTATACCGCATGTTCATTAGCTTCCTCTCAAGCTTCTCCATTTAGATTGCCAGGCTCAATTCTCTGCTACACATGTCCAATCTGACCATTACAGTATTGACACCTTGACTTCAAAAGGTGAGGAAAAGGGTTTCCCTCTGTCCAGTGAGTGCTAAGACAGCTAGGACAGTGCAGAAAGCCCAAGCAAACTTCTCTTCATTGTCAGGAAGCACAGAAATACTTTAAAGGAAATGTCTAAATCATCTAGTCTATTAAGGCGTCAAATTTTCCCACAAATTGTACCAGACATTTTTGCATTGTGGGGAAACAGGGATTTTGCAAAGATGTCAAACCACATAAGGCAGCAGGTACAACACAGCATCAAGACATAATTTGTGCTTGTCATCCTGTGAGGCAGGAGTTACTAGGAATATACCCAGTGAGTGAAGCAAAATACAAACACCATGCGTTGCTCTGCCATGATGGACAGGAAGATGCCTTAGCAAGAGTTACTGTGGTTCCTGATACACCTGCATATCTATTTTTTTCTTTCTCACTCACAAAGTAAAATCAAGAGAGTGCTGGTCAAAGGCTTACGCTGAGAAATAGAACGTGCTTGGATTGGACAAATTATAGCATGTAAACTGCTGAACTTGTTATGTATTGACCATGCAGACTGAAGTAGCAAAAGCAGATTAGGAAGATAAGAACACAGACATTTCTTGATCAACATGGAAATCAGATGTGCTTATTTGTTCTTTCTTCCTGGTAGATATTCCTGATGTAATGACTCAACAGCAAGGCACAGTAGAGTTTAATATACAAGGGCACTCAACAACAGTTCCTGATGATCTTAATTGTTGGATACAACTTCAGGTGAATTTTATCAACCTTAATCAAAGAATGAAGGGATTGTAATCTGAGGATTCTTTTTTTTTTTTTTTTTTTTTTTTTTTTTTTTTTTTTTTTTTTTTTTAAGACTGATAGCAGGGCATGGCATGGCAGTACATACCTGTAATCTGAGTTTTAAGATTGTGGAAGCAGGGAAGCAGTAGGGTTATGGGTTTGTGATCAGCCTGAGGCACATAGCTAATTTCAGACTATAGGGAGAGACCTTGTTTCAAAAAATATTTTAGTGGTTGTATGTGATTATCCGTCCATGTATCCGTCTGTGTTTACATCCATCCATTCATCTTTCAACTCAGTTTTATCAGTTATGTACTTATTATTATTCTGTAATACCAACAGATACCTAGAGAAACTTGAAGCAATATGAGGATACTCTAAAATAGAGTTTAATCTAATTAAAATAACCTATTTGTAATTTATGCATACTCTTTTAGAAGCTACTCCTGGACCCACCAACTTTAGCAGTCTGGTTGAGAGCATTAAGGGGTCCCAATCAATGAGGAACCAATGTTGGGGTCAAGCTGTTAGGAGAGCAGCCAGTGTGTCCTGAAGATCAGATGTATTTCTGCAACTGATACTTGCCAGGTATGAATAGTGAACACTGTTCTATTAATCCAGTTTCAGACAATGACTATGACCATGATTCAATCCTCTGCTTCAGTTGCCTTACAATTCACTTGTTGATCACTATCCTGAATGTATCCTAATTCTGCTGAGCCCACAGAACTACAAAGGCAGAAAGTGCCTGCTGATTTTTTTCTTTTTCCATTTTAATATGTGCATGTGTATGTCATGGATGTGCATGTGATAGTTCAAAGTTAATGCCAGGAGCCAGTCTCAACCACTCTTCCATCTGGGACACATCCCAGTCAACGCCACACTTTTGCTAGTCTGCTTGCTCTGGGATCCTGACTCTGTCTTGCAAGCCTGTCATGTCCAGAAAGCATCTTTATGCTGCACATCTCCCCATCCTATGTTTTTTCATTTTCATTCAATTCTAGAACTTTTAAATTGCCTCCTAGATTTCTTTATCGACTTTTTTTTATTCAGTTGTGTGTTGTTTAATTTCCAAGAGATTGTTATTTCCCATAATTTCTCTTGCTGTTATTTTGTTGTCTTATTCCATTGTCATCAGATAGAATACAAGGAATTATTCCACTTTTCCTATTTTCTCTGACTCTTGCATTGTGTTCTACTGTGTCCTATTTTTGAGAAAGTTCAATGGGTTGCAAAGAAGAATGTGCTTGGGTGGACTATTTAGTGTATGTTAGGTCCATTTGATCTATAGAGTTATTTAATTCCAATGTTTCTCTGTTTATGTTTTGTTCAGTTGATCTATTGTGAGAATGAAGCATTGAAGTCCCTATTACTGTGTTATGATTAACCTGTGATTTAATTTGTAATAGTATTAATTTTATGAAATGGGGTGACCTTTGTTCAGTAAATGTATATTTAAAGTTGTAAATTGATCTTGATAAATTGTTCCATTGGTTGGTATGAAGTGACCCTCTTTGTTTATTCTGATTATATTTGGTTTGAAGTTCATTTTATTACACATTAGAATGGTGACATCTGCCTGTATTTTAGTCCTGTTTGTTTAAATCTTTTTCCATCCTTCCACTCTAAGATAGCTTCTATCTTTGAAAGTGAGACATGTTTCTTAGAGGCATTAAGAGGAAGGATTCCACTTACTAATGCAATCTACTATTGTGTTTTTAAAGAGGAGAATTGAAACTATTTATACTCAGAGTTATTATTCAAGGATCTTTGTTGATTCCTGTCATTTTGACGCTTTTGTAGCTTTGGGTGTTTTCTTAGTCCTCTTCTGTTTGATAATAATTGTAGCTTTGTTTAACTTCCTTGTAATACCTTAGCTATGTCTATCTTTCTCTTCAGTTTGAAGTATCCCCTCCTGTATCCTTTGTGGAGCTGGCTGGGCGGTAATCAATTATTCAGTCTGATTTTGCTATGGAAAGTTTTTCTTTCTGTTCAGTTATGATCCTATTGCTGGGTATATTAGACTGGGTCTTTCAGAATTTAAAAAATATCTAAGACCTTCTGGATTTTTAAAGATTCTGTTAAGATGTCAGCTCTTATTCTGATGTGTTTGCTTTTAAAGGTGATCAGGCCCTTCTCTCTTGCAGCTTTTATATACTTTCCTCTTTCTACATACTTTGGTATTTTCTCTATATGATGTGAGGAGTCCTTTTACTAGTTCTGTCTTTTTGGTGTCCTGTGAGCCTTTTGTACATGGACAGACACCTCTTTTCTTAAGTTTGAGGTATTTTCTCCTCTGATTTTATTGAAATTATTTCCTATTCCATTGGCATGGAGTTTTTCTCATTCTTGTGCCTATGATTTGTGAATTTTGCCTTTCATGATATCCCAGTGATTCCGAGTGTTCCATTCACAAGCTTTTTAAAATTGATCATTGACCTTCACCAAACGATCCAACTCCTCCACCTTGTCTTGAAAGTCTATCATCCTCATGATTCATTTTCTCGATGTGGCTTTCCACTGTACTTTTTATTTGACCATTTGCATTTTTCATTTTCACCATCATGTCAATTTTATTTTTCTTCAGCACTTCATTCTCCTTATTGAATTTTATTTTCATATCCTGATTTGACTTCCTCATTTCATGCAACTGCTTGTGTTCTTTAGAAATATATTCATGGTCTCTTTGGGTTGTTTGAAGATACTTATAACTTTTATTTTGAATTGTGTGTCTGGAATTTTGTCTAGGTCATTTTCACCGGGAGCCATTTCTGTGGGATTGGTAATTTTATGAGGAGAAAAGTTGTCTTGGTTCTTCTTGTCTCTGGTGTTTTTGTACTGAGACCTGGTCATCTGGGGTCAGATCATTGTTTGAGATTTTTACTGTCATTTTTCATTCAGGTCACCTTTACACTTTTGGTGAAGGTATTTTCAGTGTTCTGGGAAGTCCAAGCTGTAATAAGGATGATGTGACATTTTTCTACTTTAAACTGCTCTTCAGGGCACCAGGCTCTAACACCAGCCAGACCTTTACTGACAGCTGAGCACTATCTGCAACTACAGTAATTTTCCTGCAGTGAATACATTGTAAAAATAGTCTCAGTTGATTACTAGGCAGTCATTCCTTAAGTACCAATTGTTTGGTGGAGAAAGGGACACTAGGAGTACTGTGCATATAAGTATAGTAGTTATTGTGGGTATGAGTGGAGAAAATAAAGAAAAAGGAGAAAAGAATCCCAGTGGGATTAAGTTGCTGGAAGCATAGGAAGTAGAGGAGGGAGCACATACAGAAGGAAGAATGTTAGAATCAAAGAGAAAAGGTGATGGCGGAGTGATATATGGATGTTTAGACTAAAAGGGTAGATGAAAAGACAGGTAAAGATATACACTTAAATAACAAAACAGTCTCATCTCTTAGGTGTGTGAGTCACTGAGACTGTAAATCAGGGCACTGCATATTCTCCATGAGAGGTAAAGAAAGATGATAGGGTACAGAGAAAAAAATGAAAAGGAGATGGGAACAGTGAGGGACTGAGGTGGCCTGCTACACTGACCTTGTCTATTCCATAAATAAAGAATAGCTAAAGATGGAAGCAAGAGGTAGGCGGAGAACGATGTGCGGTCCCAGCCTTAACCCTTACCTATTATGGAGGCCTGTGGTGGGAAATAAAGTCTCAAGTACTTGCAAACCATAAATAGTGATCAGGATCTGGGGCTGCAGTTTGGGCACTCTGCCTCCAGTGGCGACCTAGAGCTGAGGCAGGAGAGCTGCCATGCTCCCCAATCTCAAAATTTTGCTTACTGTCTCACCCATTGTACAAGCAAGGAGTTCCAGGTTACACAGTAAAAACGAAGAGAGGGAGAGAGAGAGAGAGAGAGAGAGAGAGAGAGAGAGAGAGAGAGAGAGAGAGAGAGAGAGGAGAGAGAAAAAAGAAGAAGAAGAAGAAGAAGAAGAAGAAGAAGAAGAAGAAGAAGAAGAAGAAGAAGAAACTGCTTTGAATTATTCTAAAAGCCTCTAATAATTTTGAACATGAGCTGCATCCCTAACCAAAAATACTGAAATTTTGGAATTCTCCAAACTTCAAAAATTCCTTTGAGCAACCACATGACATCACTTGTGACAATTCCAGACTTGGCCTCAAAATGTAATTCACCCAAAATATTTTATAAAATAATCTCCAGGCTATCTATATTTGAACATTTTTCACGTGTCTTGTGATTTACCGACTGGAATTTTAAATTCATTTAATTTTGTTTAATTCTTTTTTGGTGGGGGCTGTTGGATCTCATGCAGCCCCAGGCTCACATTGAACTCATTATGTAGATAAGGCTTGAATTTCTGATTCTCCTTCCTCCACTTTCCAAGTGATGAATTGCAGGCGTGTGCCACCATGCCTGGCTAGCCATTAGGGCTTCGTAAAGGCTGCTCTTTCAATAGTTGAATATAGTAGACTAGAATATGTTCTGTTATTTATCAGATGGGCAAAAAACTTCAGAAATATAAAAAAATGTCATTGGCAGTTTGCACTTTAGTAAAATTACTTTTGTTAACATGTAAACATTAACTTTATTGTCAATTTAAAATAATTTAATAAGTCTGTATTTTAATTTTTGTTTTAAGGACACACACATATGCATTATTTATTTACCTATCAAATCAGTATAGACAAAGGCCCTTTCCAGTCCTCAATAATCTTTGAGAGTGAAAAGAAAATCCTACTCACAAAAGTCATGCAAATCGCTTGTCCCAGTGGGACATCCACAGACCTGGGTGTGAATGCTGACACATCCTTAGCATGAAGGACTTTGCAAGCTGTTATTCTGTGTCTTCAAATTTGAATGTGGCTAATGTTTATGTCAGGGCTAAATCTGCAGGTTTGACGATGTAGGAAAGCAAGCAATCGGGCATCAGTAAAAACTGTGGGTAGAGTGGCTGGCTGCTGGCCTGGCAGCGTTTTTCAGCTCCGGTGGCTGCTGGGTGGAGGTCAGGGCTTGCCTCGTCCATCCCTGGTCCCCAGCTGGGTGAAAAGAGGCTGCTTCTGTATCCCTCAGGACCTAACTTTTGTAGCTGCCTTCTCTTGCCTTTGTCTGTGCTCTCTTGAAGCTCCATGATAATCACAATGCCTCCCACTTGGTCTATGCTGAGATGCCAGATGGAAAGAAACAGACTATTTCCCTCACAAAGGGAACTGTCCTCAGGACAGGCACAATAAACATCAGCACAGCCAATATATCCTGTCAGTTCAGAGAAGAAAGTGAAGCATAAAGCACTTGGATAATATTTCCAGAGTCAGCACACTCCTGTGTGTCTTCACTTGGTGCTAGCCTGTGGTCAGTAGGTTGAGTATCACCAAACTTGTGAGAAGTCTGTAGATATCAGACATTTGGATGAGGTGAATGGATATACATAGTGTGGTATCTTATGATGGTACTTAAATACGAAATTTCATTTGTTACCTATATATCTCATCCAGAGAATGTAAAGATAATCTTACATGATGTTTTAAGTATGCCTGTGCTTTGACTGACTACATGAGGTCAGGTGTAGAAGTTTCCAATTGTGCCACCTCTTTTGGATTTCAGAGCATTTTGGGTTTTGGTCTTTAGATTAGGGATGCTCAACTGATATTGTGCTTTTCTTGGGAAGGTGCCTGGGATTGTCCTAATGAAGTGGAACATCATTTTGAGAAGATATAAGCAAGGTAGGCATCATTGAATGATTGCATCACCAGCGTGGTGTTTCTCCTACTATGTCTGCCTTTAAGTCTGTAATTCTATATTTCTCTAGGCATTGACATATATTATTAGAGTCTTCAAGAGCCATCTTGGAGATGAATGCCCAACCATGCAGCAGAGACAGGCAAGCTTGTGAGCACAATACTGAACAAAAAGCACAAAGCACAGCTGCTCTGAACTCAGGAGCAGTCAGTACCTCTGTCCAAGCTACATCCTTTAGTGGAATGTACTCACCAAACTCATGAAATTCTAGCTCCTTCCATGCACTATTATAGTGAAAGCCTCTCAGGGTTTGAGTTAGTTCTATGGATTCAGAAGCATGGGGGTGAATCAGATGGGACTTCAGCTCATCCCTAGTCTTTCTACCACAGTCTGCCCATGGTGCTCTGACTTTCTCATTACCACCTGGAGGTGTTTCTTCCTTTCTACTTGACCCTATGACCTCACAGAGGAAATGATCCTCAGCAGCTATGTATGCCTTATAGTTTCAGTAAGGCATTTCTCCAAGTGTGGCCTACTGGTCTCATGTCTTCTTCAGCTCCAGCTCAGATATATGACATCAGGATGATCAGTGTCAAAAGATGCAAGGGGAAGTCTTACTTCTAAGTCTCAAAATGGCTCTTATGTAACTCAAATTAATGAATATGTTTATCACAGGGTATGCTCATGCCATGACAGCAATTTAGGGAATTTCAAGAGAACACTTTCCAGAGCCTTCTGGGTGGACCCTTACTTAAATATTTCCATAGAAGATCTCAGATGTGTACATAGCTGGTAACTAGGATGAGGAAGGAATTCGTGGTGTAGGGGACACAACGAACTATATCTGTGTGGACAGTTCTGGAAACTGCAGTGAGGGAGATGAACAAATCTAGATGTGAACTAGATACTTTCTTTAGAGAAGTGATATTTAGACAGATCACCCCTGGGGCATGGAGAGTAAGCTGTAAGTAGACACAAGAATCTGAGGACTGGCAGTCAGTCATACTCAGGATATTTTAGCTCAAGTAAAGAAGTACTTTTCTGCTTCTGCTGGTTTCTTTAGAATCTGTAATTGCTCCCTTGGGGATCTGGCTTGTGTGTTCATTGTTATAGGAGATGGTTCTCTCTTTCTCCAGCAGCAACTACATGGGTGTGAAGATTCATAACCTATTTATCTCTATTGTGTTGAGAGACAGCGGTTCAGATGTAGATATAGGTATCCTAAGTGTGAGTTTCACACATACCGAGTCTGCATTCCTATAGTCTGCATCTTTAGGTTCAACCAACCTTGGACTGAAAGTTACTGGGAAAAATTGTGTGTGTGTACAAAACTCTAAACTTGTACACTTTTGTCTTGCAATTATTCATTATATGATGCAATAGAACTATTGCTTTTAAACCATTCACATTATATTAAGTATTGTAGGTAGTCTAGAGATCATTTAAACTATGGGAAGATGTGTGTAGGTTATATTTAAATGCTACTCTGTTTATGTAAGGGATTTGAACACTCCAGGATTTTGACACCTGTGTGTGTCCTGAAACCGACCCCCAGTAATGCCAAGGGGCAATTGTATTGCATGTTGGGGGCCTGGAGCTGTGACATCTGGGTTTCTGGATGTTCATTTCCTGGCCTGATGTACCTGGCTGCTCCTGTCCTGAAAGTTTAGCATTTTATATACACACAGCTCCTCTGTACTGGGATTTGGTGTTAACGATGGCAGCTTCCTCTGTCACCTCTATTTGTATGTTCACTCTGACCAGCAGTTCCTCTTGCCAGGATCCTTTTGTCTGAATCCTATTGTCAATCTGCTGAACTCTGCCTGTGCCCGTGGCTTCACAGGCAAAAGCCGCCAAGTCAGAGAACCAGAGGAATGGCCTCCTGCGTGCAGACTCCTGGGATCACGTATTTGAGTTCCTGTCTGTGCCCTCATTCTAAGTTCTCAAGGTACCTGGTGGATTTCTACACATTTTGTGGGTGGAGATGGAATAGGAACTTGCATTTTAGTTGACAGAAATAGTAAGAACGGTTTAATAAAATCAGGTAAAAATCAAGATTATAGACTCTACTATTCATACAGTGAATATGTGACCCATGAGCTATCATTGTAAAGACACAGCTTCTTTTAGTTACAAGCTTGCTCCAGAAAGAGTGGCTATAAATGACTCTTGTGCTTCAAGCTGAGTGATAATTTTTTCTTGCCTTGTTTCATGATGGACATTTATTTGCATGTGTGACATGATTGGTGTGGACACAATTAGGCCCAAAGAGTTTGAAGAGGTGTCCTTTGTATCTTGGTCAGGAAAAAAATTTTCATCAATTCTAAACCCTCTGCTAGGAACTCAACACCAGAGACAGACTCCAACCCCACTTGGAGTAAGTTTCTTTCCTTGAGGTAAACTTAGAGAATAGCACGGCAGCTTACTACGTCCAGCCAGTCTTTGTGGAGGAAATTCAGAGGAAGGAGTGTGGTGCTCTGCCACAATACTGCCGTGACCTATAAGAATATTTTCAATTTGAAATGTTACATCTAAAACTGGCATAGGAGATTTTGTAGAAAACTATAACTTTAATAGGGCCCAAACACAAGAAAATACCATTTTTTCACCTGACAATGTCTGAAGTTCTTAAAGGCTTCTAGAGGAAGGTCCTCTTTGCTGCTCTTGCACTGAATTTGTCCACATGTGTTATTTGACTTCAGAAGAGAAATATAAGTCACTTCAGTTGTGCCATCACTGTGTTTCCTACAATCCTGTCTGTTTTACTCATCCTTAACTTCTTCATGTCTCTGCCTGAAAGTGATGAAACTGATGTTGTATTTTTATTTCACATGAACAGTGAACCTTCAGAGAAGTGACTAATATTCAGGAAGACACAAAGTCAGTTAACAACCAAGCGAAAAATGACATCTCTCGTCAGCATGCGTCAGCTCCCTTCAGCATGTGCTCTTTTGCTTTGTAATGCTGTCTCATTTTAAAGTTTCAATTCTACAAATCAGAAAAAAATTCTATTCTGCTGCGTTTAAATAGCGTGCTATAGTAGACTGTGTGGAAATTTATAAGCACTTAATACCTTCAGAATGCTGAGGCCAAGTCAATATCTAGACAAGGAACTTCAGCCCCTGCTTGGTTTCCATTTACTCCCTAGTTTTTGTGGGTATCAAAGTATATGTTGGTCCATGAAAGTTCCTGTCAATCCCTTTTCTAGAACTTCTCTGTGGTACTGTGGTTGGCTGAGTCTAGGGACATTCAGCTTATACCCGTGGAATCCTTTAAACTCTGGGAGACTTCAAGGAGGGAGGGAATGTTCTTGCTCTTCTGTCTACTCAAAAGTGCATAGGCACCCGGTGAGCATTTCAGGGAGTCATATCTATTTATGCCATTAAAAATGTATGTTCCTTCTTTCATCCCCCAAATATCTGTCTGTTATCTATCTATCTATCTATCTATCTATCTATCTATCTATCTATCTACCTACCTACCTACCTATCTACCTATCTTCTGTCTATCTATCTATCTATCTATCTATCTATCTATCTATCTATCATCTATCCATTTATCATCTATTGATATCTATACAATTACATAACTATGTACGTTATAAACAATATATGCATGTATGGTATATTGCAGATATATATGCAATTATATAGACTATATGTATCATAAAAAATTTAACTATAAACATATAACTATTTTCTCTCTGTTATATTACCTGACAAAGACTAGATATGTTTCCCTGCTACTGAGGACAGATGGAGTTGGGCTGATGTCAGATAGTGTTGCAGAAGACACACAGATCTCAGTGTAACATTACCTCCAAGTGGCTTAAAGGGAGGTGTTAAAGATGGATCTGAACCCCAGGAATGAGTAGCAGCAGGCATCTGCCCAGTGGCCCACTAATCCAGAGGATCCACTAATGTCTCAGTAGGGTGATTCCACTTGTCACAGTGTCTGAAACCAGCAGATGTTGGGACCCTTAAGGACCTTCAGTGGAGCTGGTTGATGAGAGGCTTAGCTGAAAACCCACTGATTGTGAACTGGGACTGAGAATACATACAAGAGTTGGTAGTGAAGCATGCAAGTGGGATGTCTGTGTGTCTGTGTTATGTGTGTATACTGTGTATGTGAACATTTGGAGGAGGCAATGGGAGAAAGTTGCCCCTGAGAGGGTAAGAAACTTCCTTCTCCCAACTGGCCCAGGCTGGATGGGGCAAAGCCATGTCTGTTAGCTACAATGTATTGATTGTATTTGTTACTGATTGTATCCCTTGGCCATATGTTGCTTTCTGTTCACATCATTCCACGTCCCAGATTAATCCATTGCACACTCCTTCTAAAATTAACCTGAGTTTGCTCTGAATAGGTGAGAGTTGGCAGTCTGTCAAACGCGAGAGTGACAGGAACACCAGCCTTTCCTGAAAACGAGATGACACCATTGAGGTGAGAGTTACCACAGCATGAGCAAGTTTCAGTACAAACTGCATTATTTACACATATGCAGTGTCTGGTCAAGGAGCAAAGTAAGTTTCCACAATTAAAAACCATGTTTGCTTGAGATGAAGAGAATAATTAAGGAAAGAAGCTAATTTTGTTCTGAGTTATGTGGACTACTGCTTTGCTTCACTTTTATTTATATATGAAGATATAGAATTAGGTTAGTTAATCACTGGGAAATATGGGAGAAAGATTGACTTTTGCATTGGAAAATCAGACTTTCAGGCTGAAGAGACGGTAAAGTGTTTGCTCTGAAAGCATAAGGACCCATGTTTGATTCTCTGCTCTAATATGAAAAGCTGGGTGTCATGGTACATGCTTGTAACCCCAGAGCAGGTGTGGTAGAGACAGGAGGATCTCTGGAGTTCACTGCTCAGACATCCCTGGGAAACCACTGGGCTTCAGATTCACTGAGAGACCTTGTCCCTACAAATAAGGTAAAAACAATAAAGGAAGATACACAAGATTGACCTTTGGTCTCCACGTGTGCACATATAAGTGCTCATATATTTATCCATGAACATGTGCCCCAAACACACACACACACACACACACACACACACACACACGGACTGACTAAAATTTAGCCTAAATTTCTTTAATCTCATGTTATACGTGGGTTTATATTTGTGTATGCACACATGTGTTTACACATATGCCTGTAAAGTCACAGGTCAACAGCAGGTCTTACTCCTCAGGAGCAGTCCACCACGTATTTGGAGACAGTATTTTTCACTGGGACTTGAGGCTCACTGATTAGGCAAGACTGGCTGGCCAGCAAGTCCCAGGGATCCATTTGCCTGTGCTCTCTTAGTACCGGGATTGCAGTATGTGTGGCTTTCTGTGTGGGTTCTGGGTATTGAACTCAGGCCTTCATGCTTCTGCAGCATCTTTTTCTGACTGAGCTATTTTGAGGAGAAATATGCAGATGACTTCCTTGGAGGTAAGATAGTGATAGCATGTTGTCAGACACTGGACACGCTAAGAAATTTATCAGTTGACCTTATGCTTTCCTTGTAAATGAGGTAAGCACAAATCAGCCCATTACAGTTGGAAAACTCAAAAACAAAGCCTAAATATTTTTAAAGTATACTTTTAGGTTCTGAAGTCCTGTTAGGCATAATTAGTTTACTTTTAGAGAACTCAAACAAATGTATTTTAAGTATTAATATAAACAGATATTGGCATTCAGGACACATTCTTCTATGAAGAAACCACAGCAAAGTAATTGCAGTTTTTCTTTGTCTTCCTCTCTGTTCTAGTTTATACTGGGAGTGTTGTTCACAGGCCTACATGCTGAAGTCCTGATACCCAATCTCCTCTCCAGTCTCTGATGGTACTGAAAGATGATGGGACCTTTAGGAAGTATGGGCCAACAGAAGGAAGTTGGATCTTTGAAGGGGATAGTGAGATATGGCCCCATCATCATCGCTCTCTTAGCTTCCTAGCCACCCTGAAGTCAACAAAATGCTCTTACCATAATACATGACAGGCTCAAAGGCAATGGAGCCAATTCACTATGGACAGGAACTGCTGATGCCATGAGCCAGTACAGCCTTTACTGTTTATTTTCTCAGGAATTTTGTCACAGTAGCAGAAAATGAAAGATAATTCAAGGTAGAGACTCTCTGGCTCTAGGAGCTATGATACAGATGAACATTTTCTTTGGGATTTTCTTTCTGGGCTAGTTTTCATCTCTCTTGCTGCTGTAAGCATCTGGTGATGCTCTTTCCCTACAGCTAGAACATGCTCTCAAATGGGCCCCCAATTACTCTGAATTTTCCTTCACATTGATTTTTATCCTTTGCAGAGAACTTCCCTTTTTATCATTTCCTACAGATTATTTGCAGGGCATATGTCCAACTCAATGATACACACAGAAGTATGAAGTTCAGCTTTGCTATTTCCTCACAAATTGCACATTATTTTTTTTAAAAAAATGATGTGAGTACTGAAGGGATTGAGTAATGTAATGATCAGCATTGTATGATGCCCAGTAGAAGATGGTGTATGGAAGGGCATGCTATGCCTTTCTTTTCTTTTCCTTTCTTTTTTTCTCTTCTCCTCTCTCTCTCTCTCTCTCTCTCTCTCTCTCTCTCTCTCTCTCTCTCTCTCTCTCTCTCTCTCTCTGCTTTCTTCAATTCTGTGCTTGCAGAATGTCAATGTTCTTACTTTTGTTTCTGAGGAAACCCAGTGAGACCCCTTGCCCAGGTGACTCAAACTCCAATTCCTCTTTCTCAGTGGCTCCCGTGGGGAGAGGAGTATGCCATAACCATTTGAGGTGCTTTCTCAAATTATTCCTAACCCTTCTCTCCCTACTCCCAAGTCACTTCAGAAAGCCTCACTGGTTCTCTGACACCTCAGAGGCAGAGATATTTTACATAATTGCTTTGATTTATACAAGAAAGCTCATAATTTGAGTATTCATTATCACAACCAATAATTATATCACTCTTCACAAGAGTAAAATATCACCAATATTGTGATCATTTATAAAATTCATTTTATAAGTCACACCTTACCTGATTAACACTATTATCTATTTTGGGGGTATATCTCCATCAGCCTTCATAATTTTTGAATGATAATTCAGTGGAAAGTGATTTAAAAATGAACTGGGAGAGGGGAGACCATAATGGTGAAAATTAAGGCAAAAACCAGGAAATGTCCTTGCAGACATTCTGATGTTGAGGAATATCAAACTGCAAACAAGAAAGATGGATTGTGGCATGTGAAGCATAGATAACTGAAGTGGAGCTGACTAAGAAGCATGGTAGATGCTCCCAAAGAGAATGATGGAAAGGCAGCTAAGCTGGAGGATTATGGAAAAGCTGGGAAAAATTGTGTGCGTTTTCAATAGCTCTCTATGACCGTGCTGAGAAAGTCAGACATGGTATATATTACATCATGTTATCATATGATGTGCTGGTAAGATTACACCTTCACCCTCCATCAAAAATGTGTAACTCTTTGTTCTATGAGTCAGTGCACAACAAAAGTCTACAGCTTGTCATATTGAACATAATAGAACAAATTTATTTTAGTAGTGTCTGGCTGTGTTTTTCAAGATAAAGAAAATAACTATTTTAGATGAATGAGAACTATTTTAATTGATTCCCTTCTGACAGCGGCTTTCCTCAAATAGTAAGGGTGTTCTATAGTTAGTTACTGAAGTTTCTAAATACTGTAGTGGATGGCAAACACGTTGCAGACACAAACTACTCCTTCATTCTAACATCCATAGAATGCAGTCAGTATCCAAGGGAGACTGACTGAAAGGAGCTAGTTCAAATTATAGTGAATGCAAACACGGGTTTGGATTTCTTTTGCTTGGGGGAACATTGAGAATGTAGTTCCCTTAACTTCAGAAAAGCGTCTATTTTTGTAATCTTAACTACCAAACGGAGACATTATTTCCGCCCATTCCATGCTTCTATTTCTTACATTTGTTCTGTGTTCCCAAATAAGCTTTCATGGGCGGGAGTAGGGTTGCCTTTTATTCTTCCACTATACTCAGTGGCAAAGTTCTGAACCCTAGCTGGTCACTAGGTTGCTGAGGAATTAACATGGGGAGGCACACAGGCACCACCTCCATGTGTTTGAAGAAAGAAAAGTTTCTAGGATTGATTTATTTACCTAGAAAAAAAGAAGCATCCATATTTTATAGGCAGTGCTTTAAGACAGCTCAGTCTCCTTAAAGGGAATGTTTGTTTACTGTTACCAATCCAGTTTCTATGCTTGAGATACATAGCTGAAACTATCATTTCATTTGCTTTTGTCTAACATTTACTTTCTTGCCAATTAAAGCTTTTCTACAATTGTGCTGTGGAGAGCAAAGCAGGCCAAAATAGCTCCAAGGTTTTTATATACCATGGAACAAAACATACCCCAACATTTTATGAAGAAGGTTTTTAAATGAAAACAAAATGGAGCAGCTAGTATAATTTTTCCTATATTTACCATTGATAGACTCAACTACGTTTTGCCACAATTGATTTTCCTATTTCTCTTTCCCCTCCCTTCCCCCTCCCTTACCCCTCCCTCCTCCCCTCCCTCCCTCCCTCCCTTCTTTCTGCCACGTCTTTAAGAAGTGTTTCTCAGCCACGTGTCATTCTGTCTTTACATGCTTCAGGAGGAATAGAACCATTTATTCTTCTGCAACCTCCAATTGTAGAATGTAGATTGTAGAATGTTCTGCATCTTTAACCTGATGAAAATTTTGTTCTCTTTTAAAGTGAGCCTAGTGATGTGCCTCTCATAGTCTCTTATTTTGGAAGAATCACAGTCTTGATGTTTTATTTTCAGATTATAAAGGTTCCATCAATTTTCTTCAAATGGTTCCATGACCCTTGGTTACTGATCCTTGCTGAATCACTTATTTCCATTGGCATTTCACAATGTTGTTTATACTTCTAAACACCCCAAGACTTGTTAGGTAAAATTCTTTTTTCTTTTTAGAATTTCCCTCAACCCCCGGGGCATCTGATGATTCTGAAATGCTTAGTTCATATTTATAGTCAACTTTGAAGTGAAAAGGTGATATTTTTGTCATTTCCAAGATGTACTTTCATCATTTTTCAAATAGTATTTCAAATTTACCTTCAAAATAGTAAAACAAATATATTTTCTATATTTAATATGTTACTGCCAGTTACATCTATTATTCTTATAACTAAAATTATCTCATTTTTGCCTTGCTGTATTTGGTTGCCTTTTAATTGGATGTCAGAACCCTCAAAAGCTCCCTGTTCCCTAAGAGCCATATTCTCATCTCCCCAGAATGCTTCTTCCATGACCTGGAGTAACTCTTCCTTCAAGGATCCGTCTGCTGACGTGCAGATGACTGGTCGCTCTGTGTCTCACTGCAGTGAGCTTGTTGTACCTTCTATTTATTTTAGTAGACACAGACTAAAATATATCGTTTTAAAAAATCATTAGCTTCTGTTGTTTTAAATTTGAATTATAGATCTTTAATTTTTTATTTACTTCCTTGGTTTTTCAACTTAGAACACTTTTATGCTTTTTCATCCCTCTATACTCTAAAATAGTTTTTAAATGATTGAAAATAATGTCACAATTACAAATGTGATTATTCAGTTTAAGATTCCTTTGCAACCTTTTTTGTTTAGACTATGTATCTCAGTAAGCCGGTTTACCCACAGTTTAAAACATTTGAAGTAAGTTCTTTCTTTGTAGTTATATAACCAACTTGGCCTGTAGACAGATTGATTCATATTCTTATTTTTAGATATATTTATATTCAATTTATTTTATTTCTAGGGTCAAATATTACAGCATGACATATTTAGAGCAGTGTTTCTCAACCTTCCTAATGCTGCAGCCCTTTAATACAGTTCCTCATGTTGTGGTGACTTTCAACCATAAAATTATTTTCTTTTTTTTCTTTCTTTCTTTTTTTTTTTTTTTTTAAGATTTATTTATTATGTATACAGTGTTCTGTTTGCATGCCAGAAGAGGGTGCCAGATCTCAATGCAGAGGGTTGGGAGCCACCATGTGGTTGCTGGGAATTGAACTCAGGTCCTCTAGAAGAACAGCCAGTGCTCCTAACCGCTGAGCCACTCTCCAGCTCTATAAAATTATTTTCATTGCTACTTCATAACTGTAATTTTGACACTGTTATGAATCATAATGTAAAAATTGTCTTGTCAATGGTTTGCCAAAGGGGTTGCGACCCACAGGTTGAGAACCACTGATTTAGAGAAATAGTTTTTCCTTATTTACCAATTTTATTAACTCTGTTCTAGTGTTTCCTTTTGTGAAAACGGGCATGTATGTATGTGCATAAGTTTTCCTTACAAAAATGGCACATCATATAAATAATTTTCCTGGTGATTCACACTTTAACAATAGAGCCTTGAAATTGTCCCAACTGGGACATAGATTTATTTGGTTTAGGTTAATATTATCTTCCATTGTGTAGCTATATCATATTTATTCGACCATGGACATTTAGAATGCTCTGAGATTTTGCTATTACAATGCTGTAGCTAATGAACTTGTTTAATATGGCTTCATGCTCAGGAAGCATGAATCCAAGACAGATGCTCAGAAGTGGAATCGTCATACCAAAGATGATGACTTTGTATCTCTCTTAGTCATTGTCAAGTTCAGTTCCATGAGGCTGTACATGCACCTCAACAGCTCATGACCTCTCTTGTTTGCACACAGCATCTGTGATAGAGTGTTATAGACATTCTCAGTCTTGTCATTTTTGTAGAGGAGAAATCATAGCTTAGTGTAGTTTTGACTTAATTTCTTTTGTGATGAAGGGAAACCATGCTTTCATGGCTTTGCAACTGGAGAGGGCTGTCGATTGAGGTTTGAGGTTTGCCTTTTCCTCACTTTTATTGAAAATAGATTCTTTTCTCATACAATCTATCCTGATTACAGCTTCTCTTCACTCTGCTCCTCCCAGCTCCTCACCATCTACCCTCCCTTTAAGATCCACCCCCTTTCTGTCTCTCATTATAAAAGAACATGCTTCTAAGAGAAAACAACAAAATAAAATATAAGAAGATCAAACAAAATCCCTCACATTGAGGCTGGACAAGGAGAACCAAAAGAAAGAAAAGAGCCCCAGAGAAGGCACAAGAATCAGAGGCCCACTTGTGCACACACTTGGGAGTCACATGAAAATACTTAGCTAAAAGTTATAATATATATTCAGGGGACATGGTATAGTCCTGGGTAGGATCTTGCTTGTGGCTTCAGACTATGTGAGTTCATATGAGCCTTGCTTAGTTGATTCTGAAGGCCTTGTTCTCATGGTGTCCTGCATCACCTCAGGCTCTTACATTCTTTCAGCCTCCTCTTCCATGGGATTCCCTGGGAGGGAATTGATGGAGACATCCCATTTAGGGCTATGTGTTCCAAGGTCTCTCCCTTTCCATGTAATGTCTGTCTGTGGGTCTCTGCGACTGTTCCCATTTCCCAACTGATGCAGGAGAAAGCTTCTCTGATGATGTCTGAATAAGTCACTGATCTATGAGTATAGTAGAACATCATTAGGAGTCATTTTATCACTGCTTATTTTTTTATTTTATTTTTTTAAGACCAGTGGTATTTTGTTTTACCATGATCTCTGTGCTATCTAGTCTCTGGTTTTGGGTCACCCAAGCAGTGTCAGGTATGACTTCCATTTCATGGAGTCAGCTTTAAGTCAAATCAGACATTGGTTGGTTACTCCCAAAAATTCTGTGCCTCCATTGTGCTCACATATTTGTAAGGCAGGACAGCATTGTAAATCAAAGGATCTGTGGCTGAGTTGGTGTTTACATTTCACTTTTGGTAGCCTGCAGAGTGCTTTCCTGCATCAAAGATACTAGAATATAGGGGTAAACGGTCTATGTAGCTACCAGCTCAACCTCTCCATGTTCAATGAGTTGTGTGAGTACTGTCTTCAGCAATGGGGACTCACTGTCAGTTTGTGGAGAGTAACACATTCTTTTAGCAACGGCCTGGGTTGTTTCAGATTTCCATGAGATGCCTTTGGCCAGCAACTCAATTGAATATAGCCCAGTCTCAGTACTAAAAGCTTCATTTGGTGATAAGAGATGGCCAGTTGGGACTCTGTATCTCTCATTGTTAGGAGGCTTCACTAAAATTGCCTTTATATATTTTAAGAAGTTTATACAGCACTAAGTTTCCATACCATCCCTCAAATGTTCCTCAATTCCAGCTGTCTCTCCCCACATTCCCTCCCTTAACCCCATCTCTCTTTTTCTTCCTCATCTGATCTTCCCTTTCCAATACCCACTTTTCCTGGTCTATCCAGGGAAATCCATTTCCTCCCTACCCCCTTCCTCTATATCCATCCTCTCTGGGTCTATGGTTTATAGCTTGGATTATATATCCCCTCATAAGTGGATACATACCATATTTGTCTTTCTGGATTTGGGCTACCTTACTTAGGATGATTTTTTTCTAGTTCCATCCATTTGCCTGCAAATTTCATCATATCATTTTTTAAACAGCTGAGTAATACTCCACTATGTAAATGTACCACATTTTTCTTTATCCATTCTTCTGTTGAGGGATATCTAGCTTGTTTCCAGTTTCTGGCTATTATGAATAGATCAGCAGTGAACCTGGTTGAGCAAATGTCCTTGTGGAGGAAGCATCCTTTGGGTATATGCCCAAGAGTGATATAGCTGGGTCTTGACGTAGAGCAATTCCCATCTTTCTGAGGAACCAACATGGTGGTTTCCATCGTGGTTGTACAAGCTTGCACTCCCACCAGCAATGGAGGAGTGTTCTTCTTTCTCCATATCTGTGCCAGCATGAGCTGTCACTTGTGTTACTGATCTTAGCCATTCTGACAAGTGTAAAATGGATTCTCAAAGTAGTTTTGATTTGCATTCCCTTAATGGCTAAGGATGTTGAACATTTCTTTAAGTGTTTCTCAGCCATTTGAGTTTCCTCTGTTGAGAATTCTCTGTTTAGATCTGTGTCCCACTTTTAAATTGTAATATTTGTTTTTCATATCTAGTTTCTTGAGTTCTTTATATATTTTGAATATTAGCCTTCTATCAAATATGAAGCTAGTAACAATCTTTCCCATTCTCTAGGCTTCTGCTTTGACTGAATGATGGTGTCTTTGCCTTACAGAAGCTTTTCAACTTTATGCAGTCCCATTTCTTAGTTGTTGATCTTAGTGTGCTGTTGATGTTTTGTTCAGAAAGTCTTTTCCTTGCCAGTGCACTCAAGGCTGTTCCCCACTTACTCTTTTATCCGAGTCAGTGTATCCAAGGTTTGCTGTTTAGCATAAAACATAAAAAAAACCACTTCGGGTATTTCAATGTATTTTTAAATTGATCAGTCTAATAGGAGGAAAATAAAGAGAGAATGGATTCCCAGTTCCTTTTTTTCTACCTATCAGTCTCTTGGAGAAGGGGTTCTCCCTCGATTAATTTAATTTCCCAGTATGCAAAGCTATGCATGCATGATAAGCAAAACCATTCCCAGAGCTACCACCATGGTACAAAGGGAGTGGCCTGCTCCCTGTACCTCACAGTCAACACTAGTAAAAGGTGACCAGTAGAGGGAGAGTGTGAGGCAGCACTGTACTCAAGCATGTGTGTGAGAAAGTGATGCAGCCCACATTCATGGCCGTATCATCCTAAGCTTTAGTAAACAGAGATTTTTTTCCCCAGTAGCTGAGTCTCATCAATTTTAAAAGAGTAAGAATGTTCTTCAGAGTTAATTTTACAGGTACCTATAACATCAGGGTTTCCAATATATTAGGAAAACATTTTAATGCATGCAATCTACAACTTATGCTGAATTAGGAAAAATGTAATCCCCAATTTACAATTTTTTTGAACCTACTACTATGAGTAAATCACATAGTACAAATACTTGTAATTTCTTTCTGGTATTAAAAATGTATTTCTTATTAGGCTTTCTATTGCTAATGATGTGTTCAATTGAAATTGACAAATTATACCCTTATTTAAGACACTTACATTTTTATTGTGATTCACACAAATATCAGGAGAAGCCTAAGGCCAGTAAGTTAACTGGAGATGAATGCTTGGTCTTTGTTTTGGTTTTTAAATATAACTTAGCCAGAAGCCTCCATCTGATTACAGATGAGTGGTTAAATTTATCTTTGGCCTTGAAGACAACCTTACTGCAAGCTTCAATAATCACAGGCAGGTTTCTACTTGCTACAGTTTTCTTATTGCCCTTAGCATTTTTGTCCTACAACCAAAGGTCTCTTCAGGAGCTCTTGCACAACTTGAACATAACAATGAATGTAAGAAACATTTCTCATCAAGGATATAGACCCTTCATAATAGGGAGAAAAAGAGAAATATTGCATGGATGAGTTTTAGCAGGCACTAAGAACCTGAGGACATGGTTATGTTTCCAAGCAACTGGGAACAGCAGTAACCAAGCAGATGAGAGTGTTGCCATGGGTGTAAAAAAAACCTCTTACAACTTCACTTTATTTCAGTAGACATTTAATAAGCACTGGGACTAGAAGAACCTAGTAAAGCAGGAGTATTTAGTAAATACTCATTAAATGAGTAAATGATTGTCAAATCCTGGGATAGACTCTCTAGGAGGATAAAATCTAGTATCGATTTTATTTTTTTCTTACATGGCTGGTACATCCAAATTTCTTTCTTACTACTTGTCAGCAAAATCATTCCATCTTTTCTTGAAAATTCATATTAAAACACACTCTTTCCACGCATTTTCTGATGGATTCCCTAAGACAAAGAATCCACTAGTCACTATGCCTACTTCATTGTAGATTGGACTTGATTTTAAGGGGTCAGTTTCATAGTAACCTAAAGTCCCTTGAACATGACAGAGACTCTGAGCAGATTACAGAGACTCTGGAGTAACATGCTGGCTACCAAGAAATCATTTTTTTATTATCATGGAGATTGTATGCTTTCTAGGGCTGCACTAATGAAGTATTAAACCAGGTAGCTTCAACAAGAGAAATTTATTGTCTCATAATTTTGGGGCTAGTGGTCCAAAATCAAGGTGTTTGCAGGACCACACACCTTGTGAAGGTTGTAGAGATTATTCATTCAGGCCTTTCTCCTAGCTTTTTATGATAAAGCAGTACCATTCCAATTCTTGCACGGTATTCTCCATGCATGCATGCACCTATGTCCAATATTTTACAAGGAGTTTTATATTGGATTAAAATTCTTTCTAATGCTCTCATTATAACTCATTGTATCTTCAGGGAACTCTGTTTCCAAATAAGTCTTAGGGTCAGGACTTCAACACCACAATTCAACCCATAACATGAATCTTAGTGGTAAATTATCATGGAAACCAGTTAATTGTAATTATGTACATGGATGCAATCCCAGGACATAAGAGCATAATATAGTATTAACAGTACCAACTCTTACCCAACTGGCCAGGAAAGCTTCCTGCTGCATTCTGATAAGTATGCCTTCCAAAACTGTTGTTTAATCCTAGTCTCTAATCTGATAGAAGGGGGAGACTTTGAGAGTCTGAGTAGGTCATAAAGAGGGTATGCCATGAGTAGGATTAATACCTATGTAAAATAGGCAGTGTTCTCACCTCCTAGACTATGTGAGCTCACAAAAATAAATAGCCATACATGATTCAGAAAGTAGACCCTCACCAGACACCAAAACTACTAGTCCACACCTCCAAAAATGAGAGAAAAAAATTTCTTGTGCTTTTAAGCAATCTACTCTATCCCATTTGGTTATGGCAGCCAGAGAGAAATATTGATAAGAAAAACTTGAGAGTAATAAACTGCTCTTTAATTTTCATTTTTTCAGGAAGTCTTTAGAGAGTGTCTTTAAAAATAAGCTATAGTATTTGTAATCTCAGTACTTGAAAAGCTGAGACAAGAGCACTGTGAGCAGCCTGAGCTACATGGTGAGACTGTGTGTGTACGTGTGAATGTAAGTGTGTGTGTGTGTGTGTGTGTGAGTGTGTGTGTGTGTTGGGGGGAGACAGGCGGATACTTGGAGGTCAGTGAACTTCAGGTTAAATGAATATGTGACCCTGTCTCCAAAAATAAGTTGAAGAGTGATTGAGGAGGACATTCAAAGTTGACCTCTGGCCTCCACATGCAAGAACAACCTTCTCCTTCCTACAGATCTACTGAATGTCTCAGAAGACATACTTCCTAGAAAAGGGTAGACTACCATATAATATTTGTGTCAATGAATTTCATTCCTATAAACAAAATGAAAATAATTTTCACAAATTTGCAAGAAGAACTAATCCTATCAATTAAAATTGAAGAACATTAATTCTACTTAGCATTCCATTGAGAAAAGCAGATACCAAGAGGGTTTTCTATTTATCTATGTGCATTCTCAGCTCCTCTTTGCAACTATATCCCATGAAAGATCAGAATTTCTAAAACTCTATGTAGAAAACATCACAAAGAATATGGATGCATAAAAAATACATTTTTGTTGCTATTGCATTTATTCTATTTCAATTTATCTTTTGAGTATAAAGTAATATCTCTCCTCTTGGGTTTTCTGAATGGATTAAAACATAATATAATATAACCACATGAGTTTATGCACTTTCTAAGTGGTGAGGCTACACACAGGCTGTTTTTGTTATTGCTCTTATCTTTTAACAAATATGCCAAAGGTATAAATATGCCAAAGGTAGAATGATTAGAACAATTTGAAACTATGAATTGTGCCAGGCTATCGTGTCTTGGTTTGTGTACATACACAAACAGTATCTGTGAGGACACTGAATGACGCAATAGTTATTTATAGTCTGATAAGATAGAGCAGGATAGCATAAGATATCATTATATTATTAATAACAGTGGACAAAACACCTGTGACTTACTTATTTCTGGAATTTTCCAGTTGTTGTAGGAGAATTGTCTGTACAACCAGTCCACTGTGCCAATAAAGCAACCTTGAATCAAAGACAGAGTCAGTGATTGGCTGACTGGAATTAGCCATAAAGTTTTTAGAGGATTTAGCAGGGGGCTAGAGGAGACAGGAAGTGAGGAGAGAGGGAACAGGAAGTGAGGAGGAGGAGTTCTGGGGGTTTTCTACTACTAGATGTTCTGGAAAATGTTGAGAGAGGGCTAGCCAGTTGCCCCACTTTCCTTGGATTTTTTTAGGTCTTTATCTCAGTTTCTGACTCCCAAGTTTTTTATTATACTATAATAAATTAGGTAATCGTTATGTCTGGCAGCAATATCCATATAATACTTTGCACTGTGGCTGACTGTAGGTGACAAACTCCAGAAAAAAAAAGGATAAGCGAGAATTGCTACATAGCCTAAATCCCTTCTAAAAACTTCACATTGAACATGTTGTATCATATAGCAAATACCCATAGCTTCAGCAGCTATTAACAATATTTTCATATTACATAAAATGGCATATGACATCACACCAATTTCATATCTAGGTCTTAATTTGGTAATGTCTCAGTAGTTCTATCTTTGATCTTTCTTATTCTTTTCCTAATCTCCCTTTTAAATTCCCAGGGAGTCTGCCTCTGTGGTGGTCTACTTGGCTGAGCACACCTGTTAAGTACTAAGTAGTGGCCCTCTGGTCTTTGACAACGCAGCCCAGGAGGAACAGGGCACGGCCATCTTCATGACTGCTCTGCTCCAGCACTCTTCTAGAAAGGGAATGCCCTTCTTCTGTTTTAGACTTGCCTTTCCAGTTTCACTCTTGCTATCCTGTGGGTCATCATCTTACTCTCATTCCCAAGACTTCCAATGCTTTTGACAATATTCTTAGGTTTAAAATCTTTGCTTTCTCTGTTCTAAATAAACTTGGATCCCTTGAGGCAGAAACACTACAGTTTTCTTTGTCAGTCTTTCCTCTCCCTTAGCAGAGCCTCTATGCCATTGCCTGGCAGGTAGAGGACAATAATATGCCCCTTCTGGAATGAGCTTCTGTTCTATGGTTGGGTTTCTGGGATGATGGATGACTCCAGTCTGCATCATGGTGCACGGCAAGTCTGCCTCTGTGTAAGCTGGGGGAAGGGAGACCAGAGCATGCTTTTCTCAGCCAGCCGAGAACTTCAAGGCTTCAAGTAGGAGATGGACCACCTCATCTCCCTGCTCTGTGTTGTAGAAGCTCTTTTCCCTAGGTGAGGCCAAGAATCACAGTCTTCTCACACTTCCAGGATGATTGTACCTGTGGTATAAGAGGAGCACTAGAAATACCCACCCAGAATGGAGCTTCTGTCAGCTGCTGTGTGAAATGGGATACACCCATACCAAGTGAAATAGAAACACTCCCAAATGCTTACTCATTTTATAAGACTAAGGAGCTGCATGGATGTGAGCTGCATGTAGAGGGCTCTCCTCAAATAACTGTCTAACCCTGGTCACATCCTCAGCACATCACCTTTATATACTACAGTCATACAGTGTTTCCACCTTCCAAACCTGCACAATGTGAACACAGAGCAGTGCTTTGGAGGTAACAAAAATTATGTGAAATTTGGAAATTGGGTATATTTGCTAATGAACCAGATATATGTGTGTGGATGGCCTTTTCAGAGGCACCAGTCTTTCAGCTCCTGGCTTTGCCTGGTTTTGTCACGGCATGGACTTAATGTTATCATGCCATAATCCCTGATTACCAACTTGTAAATGTCTCCTAGATGTTCTGCTGTCTCTTTCTTTTTCCAGCAACATATCTGCTTTAGTCAGGATAAACTTGTTTCCAAGAGTCCTTATTCAACAATTCAGTGAAAATATACAAAAAGCACAAAGCCTTCACTTAAAATTGACATTTCTTGTCCTAATGTCAAATTCTTGGCTGTTCTTTTCTCCCTTGAATATATACTTATATATATATATATATATATATATATATATATATATATATATATATATATATATATATATGCCAGGATCAACATATAGCTCAGCTAGCAGAGTGCTTATATGCTTGCATGAGGTCTTGGTGCTGATCCCCAGCACTGTAGAAAGCCTACATGATGGTAATGCTGGCCCATAGGAGATTGAGACAAGAGGGCCAGAAGTTCAAGGTCATCCTTGGTTATATCAGGAGTTTGGGGCAACTTGTCTTTTAAAAGCAAAAGAAAGAGAAAGAAACACACACACACACACACACACACACACACACACACACACGCCCCTCAGCAGTTCAAATGTAAGCTACAAACACACTGTTTCTGGAACTCCTTTTCTCTCCACTCCAACCCTGTAGCTATGATCTGATAAGTTCAATATATATTAAATAAAGAAATGCAAAATAAACAATATACATGCTGACCTACACACCTATCCCAGTGTACATTCACCTTTTCCTCTGGAGAATGAGAAAGAATTTTCTCTAAATGGTTTTCTCACTTGGATTTAGCCTGGGGCTTGTTATCTGGAGCCTATGTATCAGCTAAGGAAGCATGGTGCTGTTCTGCTTCTAATCCTGCCAGGAAGGACAAATGCTACTCTTCCCAAGGTTATATCTGTGTGTTCCAAAACAATGTCTTGACACCAAAGACTTGTGGGATTGAGCTCTAAATTCTCACTTGATGCTTCCCTCACTAGCTACCCATTATAGCACAATCTGGAATGCGAGACAGATTAATAAGTGTTGTCTCTGGGACCATTTCCTGACTATAAACCCTGATTCTGCTTGCTTTCTTCCTGTAACTTTAGACAAGTTGCTTTCTATAAATGACATTAGGATCCCAAAATACCTTCAAAAATTTCTCATCCAATTCAAAGTTATACAATAGGGATAATAATACAACTTGGTAGGTTTTGGGAAGACTAAATCAATATATTAATTATATTGTAATTAATAGGAACATAGGAATGATTTCTGTAATGTTCACTAGTTAACATAATCTTACTAAATTCCAAATTATACTTCTAATTTTCCTATAATAAAAAGTCAGCTAAACCAAAAAATTAAAAACCTACACCAAAAGTTCTTGCTTATCCAAACCTGAAGAATTCATATGTAAAGTACTTCTACGTCCTTTTTCAGTGAAGTGATTTAGCTTCCTTGTCCCTCTCCTGGACATGTCCAGTTCCTAAAGCATCTGTTGTATGAGCCAAGGATCAAGACCCATTCTAGAGATTTGTGATATTTAAAAAATTTCTTCAGGTCACAGTTACCATAGGGCAGATCAAAGTCTGGGTAGACACACTTTCTTTTTCAGCCTGTTTCAGTTGAACATTTGCTCAGCATTTGCCCAGGACTGGGGTTTATATTTCTACACATCTGGTTTGTCCTCATGGTTCAGCAAAGCTAGAATCATTTGGCAATTAATCAGTCCATATTCCTAAAGTCCCAATGTTAAAGAAAAGAGGTACCTTATAAAAAGAATGAAAATCATATCATTGGTGGAAACACATGAAACTGGAAGCCATTATGTCACATGCAACCAGCCAGACACAGAAAGGTGTGGACACTATGTTCTTACTCATGTGGAAGCTTGAAAAGTTGATTTCCACAGAAATAGCAGAATAGTCCTCACTAGAACTTAAGACAGGAGATTGGAGGGGTATTACAGGATGGATGACAGCTCTCTAGGCCCAGTTACAAAGGAGGAATAAGGTCTAAAGTTGTACAATACGGTGGGTGATTATTTCACCATTACATATATTTTTATAAGGAGTAAGACATGTTCAAAATTCCAAACACATGGAAATTATATTTGCTTCCCAGTTCAATTTTTTTTTTTTTGGCTGCTTAGTCAATAAGTTTATTATCTTTATGAAAAAATCTTCATAGAAAATTGCTTTAGCTCTCAGCAGCCCTTTCCTGAGCTCTGAGGAAGCTTGCCTTCTTTTGAGCAACCCGATCTTTCTTCTGGGCAAGAGACATTTTGGGTCGGTTCCACCTCTTCTTCTTCACTTCTCTCTTGGGCTTCTTCTCATAGACTGGATTCTCTCGGATAGCAGCATGAGCTTTCTTATACATCTCCTCCATCACGTCTGGAGTCACGTTGTTCTTGAGGTACTGAGAGAACTGTTTCTTATAAGCATCTTCGTCTTCCTCCATCAGGTAGCGCATGTAGTCTGCGACATTCTGACCCATGATGTGCTTACGGTGTACTTCTGCGTTGAACTCCTTGCTTTCAGAATCATAACCAGGGAATCGTTTGGTACTATGAGGAATAGACAAGCCTCCATCCACAGCTCCCTTCAGGGCCCCAAAAACTTTATTGCCAGTTGTAGTTCGGGCAAGACCTGCATCCAAATAGCAAGTGAAGGCACCAGGCTGACCATCAATGCTTTCCACATTGTATTCATCTCCAGTCACCTCCACTTGGCCTTCATAGATCTTGTCCATACCAAACCTATTGAGAAGCCTGCGGGCCAGCAGCAGGCCAGTGCAATAGGCCGCAGCATAATTTGTCAGGCCGACTTTCACACCGTACTTGGGCAGCTCGTGTGCATATGCTGCGCACACGATCATGTCCCCTTCTATACGGGCATAGGCAATCTGGCAGATGATATCTCTGTTGGTTACACGAACTATCATCCTGTATTTGGGTGTGTTGTACTTATTTTTGTCTTGGATCACCAATCGTTTCCGAGCATAGTAGTCAGTTTTACCCTCTCGCCGCCTTCTAAATCTCACTTGGTATCTCTTAAAGTAGGCCTTATTCTTGACAACTTTCACAAACCCCATCCTGCGGAACAGCAACCCGCGACCGCGGCTCCACACAGACCTGCGGGCCCGGCGGCGCTAGGGGGAAAAAGACCCTCCCAGTTCAATTTTTGAGACTCTCAAAGCAGTGCTGTTTTACATCATTCTCCATCTGGCCACCTCTACCTTCTGTGTCTGTGTCACTGACTTCCAAACTCATAACCTCACAAGAGCCAGAAGACCAGGATGTCTGCTACTCAGCAATGTCCTGCATAGGTGACAGAAGAGCAATACTCATGAACTCTTAACAGTGCAGTCACCTAAACTAATCAGCATAATGACAACACCAGGTGACATGCCAGTGTAGATAGAGGAAATCTCCCAAAGACTCATTCCTAAATGAAGAACTATAGGCAGTTAATGGTTTCTGAGAAGGGAGAGCCAGTCTCTTGAGGGACAAGCCCCTGATAGGTTATCCCAGCCCACGTGAGCAGCCCTAAGTAGATACACACAAGAACAACACTAAATGGAACTTACAAATATTTAAAGATACGGAATAACAGCTATACTGATTTGATCATTACACATTGTGGATCACACTGTAGCTCATGGGCACAAATAATTCTTATAGATTCATTTAAAAGAAATAAAGCATTAAGAAGTGGGATGCTTGTTCAGGACATAAGCTGGTTATCTGAACTATCCAAACTACTCGCTGGCACAAAACAGGTTTTCACAAGTCAGTCCTCCCTTTTGGATGCCTCATGGATAGAATCAATACCTAACTGAAGTCTTCCAGAACTGAAGCTCTGATTTCCATCTGCCCTTTCTTTCTCCTTCCTTTAATAAAGTTGCTGCAGAGGCCCTGGTGACATTAAGCATCACCCGTCTGCCTTTACTGCTATACTGTCCAGAACAAACTGCCTCAGACATATCAGCCACAGTATGTTCACCCTTCAGTAACTCAGAGTTGTCTTTATTCTGCTTTTCAAAAAACCTACCAGCTTGCATTTTATTCCTTGGGATACATTCATAACTGCTTTTAAATGTGGCTATCGAAAAATAAATGCTACCGCTTGTGTAATGGTGTCATGTTCAAAGTGTTCTTGTTCCAGGTCAGTGACTTCCTCCTTTGGAAGGAGGAATTTCATTAAAGACTTCATTGGAATTCCATTAAAGACAAATCATAGTTTAAGTTCTGCTAAAACATCAAACCTCAGCATCAGACAGATAATCACTGCCTCCTGGTGGTCTAGGATCAGGGAAGTCGACACTGGTGACTACAGTAATGTCACAAAGATTTGCAGAGTAGCTTTCCCCTTTACTAGCAGCATTTGGAATTTGCATACTATTTGCATACTATTTACATTTTTTTAGGTACTTCACAATAGAAATAACTCCTACAGGAAGCACAGTATCTATTTTTGTCTCTGATGTGAACTTTCCCCTTGTTCTGGTGTCTAATCTTCAAAGTCTCAGTTTCCATTTGGGGAGAATAAGAATCTGTATTACTCATGTGTTAGGAAGAAAGATGAGTGAAGAGTAGAGAGCTTCAAAGAAAAGATCTGATGGAAATGCTCTTTGCTGGACCTCACTCAGTCTGAAATCTTATTAAGCATTCATAAAACCAGCCATAGTTAAAAACAAAGATACTATATTAGTGATTCCAAACTACTTTCATTTGCTTTGGCAACTAAAAGTAAGATTTCTAAGTTAAGAGAGCAACAAAGGAAGATAATTTGGAATCAATAATAAGAATATAATATGTAAAAGCTAAGATCTGAAATATACCATATTTGGAGTAATTTTAACTTTTTCATTTATCCACTGAGGCCCCTCTCTAGTCCTACAGCTAATTTTTTTTAGATAGATATGGGATTGCTTTAAAGGTGAATATTATAAATATTAGATTCACCAAAATAAAAATGAACAGAACATTGGTAAAGTGTAGCAGGCTTCTTCCTTTGGGCCACCAACCAGCTCCCAAATCATGACATGGAGACATAAGTTATGAATGCTTGACCTTATCTTATGTTTCTTTCTTGATAACTCCTATAACTTAAACTGTCTCTCTTCATCTACATTTTGCCTGGGGGGATTTTTACCTTTCTTTCATTCTGTGTGTCTTACTTTCATGTTTCCTCCCTGTCTGTCTGTCTGTCAGCTGCCTTGCTTCTGTCCCTACATATCTCCCTCTTTTTCTCTCTCATTCTCTCTTCTCTCTCATTTTTTGAGTCTAGATTTCTCCTACTTATTCTCACTGCCTATCCCTCTACTGCCTAGCTATTGGCCATTCAGCTTTTTATTAGACCAATTAGGTGCCTTAGGCAGGCAAAGTACAATAGCAACACTTCTTTACATAATTAAATAAATGAAGCATAAATAAATATAACACATCTTTGCCTAGTTAAAGTAATATTTCACAATGGTAAAGTGCTTTATGGCTTGAAGTAAACATCATTTTGCTTGCTTAGGAGACTGGGCTTATAGATGACCTAGATTGACTGTTTTATCTATTTAATTGAGTATTTACTATGTGAATCAGTAGTAGGGGCAGTGGTGGGGCTAACAAATGTATGCTGTGAGGTCAACAACAGCCAGTGGATAGAGAGCTGGGCTTTCCTTTTGGTGACATAATTTCATTTCCTTGTTAATCTGAGCTTCAATCATGCTTAGTGTCTCACAATTAATTATTTAGTAATTTTTTTTCTTTGGTTTTTTGAGACAGGGTTTCTCTGTGTAGCTTTGCGCCTTTCCTGGAACTCACTTGGTAGTCCAGGCTGGCCTCGAATTCACAGAGATCTGCCTGGCTCTGCCTCCCGAGTGCTGGGATTAAAGGCGTGCGCCACCACCACCCGGCTTATTTAGTAATTTTGTTAATAAAGTGAAAGCATTAAAAATAATAAGTGAATGAAATGTTAAGATATCTTCTATATTTATTTGCTTTATGGATTTGCGGAAGGAGCTCTCACAGAGCACACATTTGATTTCCTGAAGGAATTTTTATTTAAATATGAAGAATGAACATATATTTCTAGATGGTTTTGATTATTATAAGCCTAGTTTGTACTATCTGTGTGTTCTTACAGATATTTTGCAATTTTTTCACATTATCCCTTAAGTTTACACTCAAGGGGGCTGGAGTAACAACTGTCAAAATCACTTTCTATCAGGGTTTTGATGACATCAGGTCCTTGATTCTGTTTTCCAAGATGCCACAATGGATTAGTGCCAAGCATCCTTCCCTTCCATTTAAAAGCATGCTACATTTGATTATCCTGCAAGGATACTTGGAAACATTCACAGAGAAATGATGTTGCCAGAGTCCCTCAGTCAAGCTCTCAGCAAAGCAAATGGAACATTAAGGCAACAGCGAGGGTCATAGTTCCTCCACATACAGACACTTTCCATTTAAACCGTTAACTTGAACATCAAAAGGATGTCGAGATAACGCCAGCTGAGTCAGATTAGGCTTACGGTTAGAGCCTTAAGGTGCATAACACAGTAATAAGCGTCCATGGTGCTCACGATACTTCATCAAGTTGTGGGTTTTGGCAGCCCTGGAGGGGTGAGAAATTTGCTCCACTTTTCAGTTTGATGCTCAGTTTTAAGTCTCTCTCAGTATAGAGACAGTGAGAAATTGAACAAATGTGGAAAGACTATGTTTCCGGACTTCATTGTTGTAGGAAATCATAGCAAGAATTGGGACTGCATGAGATTAAAAATCACCTATATAGCAAATAAAACACTCAGGAGAGTAGGGGGATATATATCAAAACCATACTGAGAACCCATCTCAGCCCAGTCAGAATGGCAAACATCAAGAAAACAAACAAGTGCTGGGGAGCATGAGGAGGGAACTTGCACACTATTGGTGCAAATGTTACTCAGTGAAGCCAATATGGAGTGCAGTGTGGTGAATACTCAAAGAATTACAATCACACTGCCACACGTCCCTGCTGTATCCTTCCTTGGTATATATTCCAAGGAATCCAAGTCAATACATAACAAGCACCTGCATGCCTGTTTACTGCGGCACAGACAATAGTCAAATTATGAATCAGTGTAGGTGTCCATGAACAGGTGGATGGAGAAGATAACTGTGTCCACATATATACACAGGAGCATTAATCAGCCATTAAGAATGAAATTATGTCATTTGTAGGAAAATGGAAGGAAATGATGAGCAACATATTAAGTGAAATAAGCCAGACTCAGAAACATAAATGCACCATGTTTTTTTCATATGCAGGATTTAAAATTTAAAAATGCTTAAAAGCAGAAGAGACACCAAGAAAAGGAACTAGAGGCTGAGTAGGGGGAGGAGAAGGCAGAAGAGGGTAATGGGGAGTGTATGAATGCGAAGTACCTGATACATGTGTAGAGTGAGCCTCATTAGTTGAAATGATGAACATACACTAATAAAAATAAATAAAACAATTAAAAGAACAGAAACATTAAACAAAAAAGACATTTGTCACACCTTGATAGAAAGTAAAAAGGAATGTTTCTTTGAAGCATTTTCAAGTGATTTAGTGATGAACCCAGCCCTACAACTATAATTCTTTCTTTGGTAATAGGGGCAGTGGTGGAAGGTGAACACCTGACTCCATCTGAGGCACATTTGATGAGCATGAAGCAAGATGCCTCGTGAATATACTATGTTGCTCTTTTACTTTCAGAGAAAATGAAAAGACCCTTGACAGAGAGCTGGAATGTTGGCCACAGACACTCCCTCTGATTCCTTGGCTGCAAGCCCTTTTGATGACATATACTATCACACCTTTGAAGGAATCTCTGCCTGTCTGTTCCACCCACAGCAAGGGTATCAATGGAGGGGTTATCTGGAACAGGAGACTAAATCATGAACTGGAATTGAATAATTAGATGGTAACTGTCAGGGTTTTTGGTTTGGTTTGTTTTCGCATGCTGAAAAGGCCACTTGTCCAATATAATTAGCTCAGCATTGTTGTGTTTGATGTGACACGTCTAAATAGCAGGGCAGTTCTCAAGTGAGAGGGGAGACTGGAGACTCTGGTGGGAGCGAGCCTTCCTCACCAGTGCAAAACCAGGAGTCACCCGAGGTGAGTGACGCCCACTCAGTGGCTTAGTCCTGTGGAGACTGGCGTTCATTGCCAGCAGTCTGGTTATTGCCATGTTCTATTTCCTCTCTTTCTTTTTTTAAGTCAGTTTTATTGTGATGAGTAGAGACAAGGTCTACATGGAGTTCTAAAAAAATAATACAATGCCCTTCAACTTAAGGAATTGAACATTACCAATGTCTGTGAGGCCCTTCCTCCCTTCATCTCAGCCCCACAGGCAGTTCTACTTCCTTGAATTTCATATTAATCATTCCCTTGTTTTGTCTGTAGCAAGCCACTTCTCGTGATTCTCAATATGTCTTTTATTATGAGACCCAAATGCACAGATGTTCCCTGAAGCACAATGGATATTTTATAGCACTAATATAAGAATTCTCAAGCTGTAAAAACAGCCAATTAGGCTTCCAGATCAATCTTGCACTTGGATCTGCCCCATTTAGCCACCAAGAGTCTCCAGCTCTGAGATGACACCACCAATTTTGACCATTCACCCTTGCTTTCTGTCTTGTCCACATTGCTTGATAATGTAAATTTGTAAAAATAATGAACTCCTCTGGGAATTTTTTTCCTCTGTACTTAGGGCATTACTTTGTACCCTATATTTTAACAAACTGTTGTTCCAAAAACAGAACAGAGTAACAACAAAAATCCTTTGCAAGCATTAACACTGCTCAGAGGGACAAACAAAAACATTTGTACTCCAGCACTGTCGGTTTTAATTTCTCTTCCCCAATGAAGACAAAAATCTGATTGGTACCATGGCAACATGTTGCCTCAAGCATTGAGCAGGTATTACTCCACGTAATCTCACTCACAAATTCTCTTTATAAGTGTTAGGAGAGGTGTGATCTGCTCCTGGAACTCACTAAATTAAAAAAAAGCTGGAGAAAATCTAATTAGTGTTTCCCGAAGTGCATTTCTGGGTCTGGCAATATCAGATTACTGCTTCACTTTCTTCCCTCTGGGTCCACAAGATGTAAGAACTACATGGAGATGTTCCAGTCCCAGTGGAGAGTGGAGGGACCCCAGGGCAGCAGCCAGGGGCAAAGACACAACCATCCAAAGTTTGAGTTTTATTTTTCTTGTCTTTGCATACTTGAGTTTCTTAAGAAGTTTGTTATTTATTTTTTTTACTCCTCCTTCTCCCTGCCTTCCTTCCTCATTGCCTTGAGGAAACAGTGGTGACATACCCCTAACTCCATCCATGGGTCACTTTGATTGTGCAGTCTTGGCTCTGAGGTGGATACTTTGACTTATCAGTAGCTTGTGTCTGGAATGTATATACATCAGAGCCAAATATTCTCCATGTGACCAAGAGGAAAGAACAATTCCCAATGACTTGACATGTGTCGGGGTGCCATAGGGCACTTGACCCTCACTGCTACCATGATTTCTCCCAGATGCCTGCCTGTGAGGCACACCTTGCTCTTTCTCACTACTCCAAAGAGGAAACTCACAGGAACAGAGGGAAGCCAAGGTTCCCAGCAAGGTCTTTCGATTCTGAACTTGCTTTCCAGGACAAGTGGAGGAAGGAGTGTGGAATCATCTCCTTCATCCTCCAGGGTGTATTGGAGGTGGGGGACGAATGCCATGGTCTCCTGTGTTACGATGGTTTATGGTTTATGTTAAAGCATCAGTACTGTGTACCTGGAGTCCCAGCTGTGTGTGAACTTTCAGGCGGGGAATTGGGGATGAGGAAGTAGGACTTACGTGTGGTGATTTGTTATTTGTGCTCAGGCTACACTTCTAGCCTAGACTTTGTATAACATGACAAAGCCATGATTTAAGGAACTCCAAAGCATCTCAGGACTATAGGAATGTTCTTAACACACATAAGAAATATACCAATTAGGTAGTGAGAAGCTAGTTTCCATGTCTAATGGAGTAGATGTGATATGTTAAGAAATTTTCAAGAAAAAGATACAACTTTTCTGTTTTAATAAATGTATATTCTTTCAGAAAGTATCAAGGTTAAACTATTTTGTGCTAAGAATTTAAGTCAGCAGATAAGTGGTCTTCTCTGGGACATTTCTGAGGTTTTGCAAACTCTGTGGGATAATTTGAGTTAAAAAGATAAGAGAATGCAGTGGTTGGCCCCGGAGGGCACAGGTGACCTCAGGCCAGATGGAAAAAACTCAGGGGAAGGCCAGTTAATATTTAACTTAGTTAATCAAAAGGAATTTAAATTAACAGAGAAATAAAACGTGAATTAAGGAATTTGTCTCTTAATAAATTTAGAGGGCTGTGGTGATATTTTATTTGTGCTTTAATAAATAAAGCTTGCCTAGAGATCAGAGGGAAAAGGCCAGCCGTTATAAGTAAACAGAGAAGTCAGGCAGTGGTAGCACATGGCCTTAATCTTATCACTTAGCAGGCAGGATCTCTGTGAGCTCAAGGCCATACTAGGAGACCGAGCCAAGCGTGGTGACACACACCTTTAATCCCAGTACCAACCACAGATGTCTGGAGGTCTATACAGACAGGCAGAAAGTGACAGAGCTGTGTAGGAAGAAGAAGTGATGTGGCTGGGCTAAGACAGCCAATGAGAGAACAGAACAGAAAAGGCATATAAATGTGAGTATACAGGAAGAAGCTTTCTTTGGAAGCTGCAGAGTTTGTGAGGTGAGGTTGGCTGGTGGGTGTCCCTATTTCCCTGATCTCTCTAAGACTTTCACCCAAATTTATGGCTCTGTGTTTTTTTTAATTAAGACCATTTAGAAATTCATCTACAGAGGGCTCTCTTCCACTTCTCCATCTGAAACTAGAAAGAAAGAAAAATAACACAGGTGGAGTGAGCAAGTTCCAGACACTGGCACACTTACATTCTTCTTTAGCAGTTGGACGATATTTCTTGTTCTTCGTTGTAAATGGTGCAGAGGTGTGGAGCCCAGTCCTCATGGATATATCTACAAAACATCCCTGTACCCAAGGCTCATGGAACATTTCCAAAGACAGGGCAAAAAGAGTTTGCTGTGAGGTTTTTGTCTCCTTGTAACATGAGAATCTATACCATATATACCATGAAGTCTCACCAACATGATTGCCCCAATGTGAGCTGAACAAGGATGGCACCAATAGATGTGCCAAATTGGATGGGGAAAAACCCATGAGGCCTCAAACCTACACAAAGAACTGAGTAAAGCAGCGAGTGGGAGAGGTGGTCTTCCACAGAGAAGAGCACACCAACTGGTTGTCCAGTGCCAAATGGTCAGCCCTGAAAACACACATACATTGTATAGACTGAACAGGTCATATTTAGGAATATATATGTATATGCATATACATATATGAATGCAATAACAGTTAGTGTAAAAAGAGGACATGTATGTGAAGGAGAGCAAGGAAGGGGTGTACAGGAGGATCTGGAGAGAGAAAAGGGAAAGAAGAAATGCTGTAATTATAATCTCAAAAAATTCTAAAATGATATGAAAATTAACAATATAAATTTCCCGTCTTAATTATCACAGGTGCACAAGTCAGCAGCAGTAAGTTCCTCCGTATTTTGTGTAACTATCACCACCACCTACTTCTAGAAATCTTCGTTCTGCAAAACTGAGCTCACCCCCTGAGCAGCAGCACTCCACCACCGCCCGGGCTGGGGAAACCACGGTTTTCCTTTCTACTTTTACGAGTTTGGCTCCTCTAAGTACTTTATCTAAACGAATCCTGCAATTATTGTCTGCTGTGTTAAGCATAGTTTGCAGGGTTTGTTCGTATTGTGCATTGATGGGTTCCCATCCCTTTGGTGGTGGTGTCTTGAGTCCATGGCCTCCTGCATGCTAAGCGTGCTATCTGTCTGAGCCTTTGTTTTTAATGTTAAATTATATTTCATTGTGTGGATGCTGCACTCCTTGCTTATCACTCATCTACCAGTGGGTGCTTGGGCTGTTATAAATTTTAACTACTGCAAATCTTTCTGATATGAAAATGATTGTGCACATGTCTTTTCCAGACTTCACTTTTAGGTTTTTGGACAAATGCCCAGAGGTAGCATTGTTTGCTCATATTGTAACTGTAGTTTTAATTTGTCCCTGTAATGCAATATAGATTTCTACAGTGGCAGCAGCATAGTGGCAGAACCATTTTATAGTCCTATGAACTGTATATCAGTGCATTAAGTCCTTAACCTGTTCCTGAGCATGTTTCTGTGTGAGACTTTTTACTTGTTTGGTTTTGATAGTAGCCATCCTATCATCCTAGATGAAAGGTGTATCCCATGTGGTTCTAACTTGCTTTTCCATGGTGACTGGTACTGCTAAACATTTTTCATGAGCTAATTGGCCATTTTTATACTTCTATAGAAAAATAGCTCTTCAAAGCTTCTGTTCAGTTTTGAATTAGGATGTTATTTTTGCTGTTACTCCTTCCTTCCATGATTCCCTTCTGATATTAGGAGTTTATGGTGTCTATATTACTTATTTCTTTCAAAAACATAATACCGCAGTTTAGATAATGCAATTTTCCTGTCAAAGAAAACAAGACTCTCCATGGTTAATACAAATGGACTATGAGGTTAGAGGAAGTGTGAGAGCTGATCCAGGATGTTTCTCCACACTGAAGTCTGTCTCACCTTTCAGGATACAGCAATCCACTCCCTACCCAAGCCTGGAATACCTGCTCTAACTCATAGCTCTGGAGTTACTTAAGTCTTGACCTTCAAGGAAGTCACTGTTTATGTTTGACTTGAGCATGATAATTTTCCCTTTTGAACGTAGACTTTTTCCTCCCGTGAACTTGCCAGTTCCCAGTTCACTTCTGTGGACCAGAACAGAAAAGGAAGCTTTCTTGTTTACCTCTTTAATGGCATGACAGGGGTTCTTACACTGATTCATGTGTTGCTGAGCAGTGCTAGGCTATGAACCCTTTAAGGGTAAATGGATTTAGCCATCTTCACTTTTATAATATCCAACTCAGTGCCTGACATGTACACATGTTCAATAAATGTTTCAAAGTAAATGAATGCAATAATTAATGAAGATTTCCTTCAGGCCCTAATTAAAACACCATAGGCTGCCTTTGTAAGATGTGTTGTTGGACCCATCAGAGTGGTTCATGGGACACTTGAACTTCCTCAGGATCAGAGTCAATGTTTCCTGCCTCCTAGGTGAGCAGAGAGACAGCACTAGGTCCAGGTATGGGAATGCAAGCTCTCAGGAACCTGATTTCTCATCAGATTTCTCTCCAAGCAATTTTTTATTTGAATTACATCACTTATTCCATGGGCCCAAGATTCCCACTTGACTGAAACTCTCTGCCTTAATTGATTTGAACAACAAATATCCTTCTATATTCACAAAGCATTTACACTGTGAAATATACTCCAAATGGTTTTTGTAAAAGCTTCATTTTCACTATTCTAAATTTATATTTGTCTTTGAAATAGTGTTTTGCATTTATTTATTCCAAAGATCTATGCTAAAAATATTTGCTTTCTACTTATGCTTAGGAGCTATGTTCTAGTTGGTTCAAACGAGTTTTAACTCAAGGTTTTAATTAATAACAGCAAGGAAACCTGGAAGTACCAGCCTTTTTTTAAATCTTGTGCTATGGTTTGAATGTAGAAGTTTTCCCTCAAGCCCCTGTGTTCAGGGGCTTTCCTCAGCCTGGTGCAGATGGGAGCTGGTCAAGCACTCCTCACAGTAGGTCACTGGGGATGTGTCCTTGAAGGAAATGCCATTTCCTTTCTTTTTAATTTCCAGTCACCATGAGCAGAAAACTAGAGACTTCCTCCTTGGTGTTTCTGCTATCTTGTTGTAGGTTCAAAGCATTGAGGTCAAATGACCTGTACTGCACCCTTAACTAGCATTAGTCCAAGTAAATCTTTGCTCTTCTTAAGTGAAACACCCAGCTATTTGGTCACAGTAACGGAAGGCTGCCCGACACATCTCCAGGCTGGAACCACAGCTGTTTCCGCTCTGCCCTGGAGAACTGCATGCTCTATAGCATTCTCCCAGGGTCTGAGCTGGCAATATTAGGGATGCTTAAGAGCTTTTGGAATTTCCAAGTTTTCTCAGTCCCACAGACTCTCACTCAGACTTCTCCTGCAGCTGAGCTTTAAGCTGTGGAAATTGAGGCTCATAATGAAAACGCTGACAAAACCTTAGTCAGGCAGCACTCAGCAGGCCTGTCCCTCTGCAATCAGAGGCTCATTGTGAGCTTTGAGGAGTGAATCTCCATGTGATTTTATACTAACAAACGTTTCACATACTGATTGAATCAGTTGCTTTCCTCAGTCTTTGACTCTTTCTCTCTCACTTTTATGTACAAGAAGATTTTTTTCTTAAAATTTTTCTTATGCCAATCATAGGAAATTATCCTTATTATTATATCATGAGCGGGCCTCTTTATTTCTGCTGAGTCAGCAGAAAAATTAGCTTCAATAAAAAGAATGCAGTCTAACCTCAACCTATTGAATATACAGAAAATGCACTTCTGTACAGGATTATGATGAAGCAACTAGGACTTTGTGGGAGCTTCCCTCACCAACCCACCCAATCAGAGTTAGGTTAAAAAAAAAATCATGATCATACAACTGTCTGCAGTTTCATTTATTTTAAGCCACTTGAATAGACAATATAGCAAAACACTTTTGAATTTCTTATTAGGTTGACCTCACCTGTCTTCCTTTTTGTCTTCACTCAGCAAACATTTTGATTGCTATTTACAATGGTTATTTTTAGTGCTTAGAGGATGTAAGTACCGCACATGGGTATTCATCAGAAACAAACCTCAGCCATAAGTTTCAGCACTGGTTAAAGGTAGGGTAAATGGAACATAAAAGTGGGATTCTGATTCCTTGAGAGTGCAAACTACTGAAACACTATTGCAATTTGGGGAGGTTAACCTTCACCAAAGAAGTCAGCCCTGGGAAAGCCAGGGTCAGAAGGGTTTATATGACTTATGGCTCATGGCCTCTGGATGCCTTCTCTTTGTCCCAACAAAGTTAAAACAACAGAGTAGACACTTCTCTCAGGATCTTTCTCCATCATCACAGCACAATTGCCTAACCATGCTGTTCACCACAGCTTGGTCTACCACCCTGCACCTGGACCTATGAATTTATTCACATATTAGAAGCAAGGAGAGAAAGGAGAAAGGAGGAATATTGAGTGGAAAAATACCAAGATTTGTGCTTGATTATTGGAGATAATTAAGAGAACCTAAAAATAGTCAGGCCTCTTATTTCATTTTATGCTGAAAATGATTCAGATTCAAAGCTATTCACAGCTGTGCTGGGGGCTGATAAACCAACCACACAGAATTGATTTGAAGCACTTGAATCAGTGATAAGCAGATGCAGCCTCTCTCTGTTCTGCTAAGTATAACTTGGGGTGGTACCATGACTCAGACACTATGGAGTGTAATAAAGAGATCAATAATATCATTACCTATCCTTTATTCTGCCAATACATTTAAGCAGAGTAGAAAGAAATGGCCCCCAGACCACATGAGCTTTGTGAGACTTTCTTTGCAAAGTGATTGCTGGTAAGTCTTTGAAATTGAAATCCATGTATGTATTGATTGAGCAGACCAGAGTTTTTTACTATTTTGTTGATTGATTTTCTGGTATCTCCAAAATATCTGCAGGTATTGGGCAATGAAAAATTACTGGTTCAAAAAATGCATGGGGCTAGGGATGTACCTCATCAACACAGGGTGTGCCTAGCATGTGCAAGGCTCTGGGTTTGATCTTTAGAAGCACTATGTAAATAAATATCAAACAGGACAAGAAAACAGCTTCTAGTGGGTAACCACTGCTGTTAGACAGACACTCCAAGTATTAGGAATCAATCCAATTTTGTGCAATAAACTTCGTTGGTCTCTGTTACTCAGAGGAGGCTATTATCACCCAAAGACACAGGCATGTACCAAACCCATGGTACTCTCTCTCTAGTTTTCTTCACTCTGCCAATTTTTCCTTTACAGAGCATATTTCTTTCCTGTTACTTCATCATAAAAATGTATTAGGTATTATTTGTAATGCAGCTGGAAGTCTGCTCTTCTCATGAAAATTTCTGTCATTCTGTCCACATTCTCTGACACTTTCTTTATTTGAATGGAAGTGCAATGGTTTTCTACTTTCTAGGAAAAATAAATAAATAAAAAATAAATAAATTAGCCTTCTGAACATGGTAAGCACATGGCAGGATTTTTCAAGCCAATACGTTTTGAGTGTCGTTGGTGTTCAGGCTCTTTTCTATAGTCCTTATTTCATAGAGCTTGCCCTTAGGTGTGGGTGAGAATATTAAAGAGTATTAATAACATGCAAATATAAGGATAAAGTTCCAAATGTCTGTGGAGAAATTATTGCAGCATCTATTGGTGAGAGAATGAACTGTGTGTTTTCAAAGTGACTGTCGAGCTCAGTACTGAATGAAGAAAGAAGGCCATGTGAAGATATGGGGGAATAGCAGGGAAAAGACTAGGTAATGCAAAGCCTCCACTGAGGGAGCAGACATGGCCTGTCTAAGGAACAGTCCATGGCTAGTGCTGCTGGACATGGGTGACTATGGGAAGAACAGAGCAACACAGAGTTCAGATCACAGCATCTTGTCACACACTCATCCAATTTCTACTTGGTTGTACTACAATGAGGAGTCATCAAAGACTTTAAACAAGGGGGTAAAGAGACATGAATCCCCAGGGCTACTGTGTGGCATAGAGAGTGAATGCAAAGCTGGTCCACTGTAGAGCACAGTTGCGCTGTGTTTGGGACTATAATATTATTGATGGTGATAGTGAAGGAAACTGTGTTTTGAATGTGGAACAGACACAGTTTTCTAAAGGCATAGATTAAGAGGTGAGTGAAGAAAAAAGAAGGATCTTTTCTTTTAAAGTAAATTAAAATCAGATTGAGGCATTGCTCATTAAGAAAGCTCACAATGTCAAACTTTGTTGATGATTTGAAATAATCTCATACACGGGCTCCTATTGCTGCTGGGAATATACATTGTCACCCTCATTGTGGAAAATACTGTGGCCTTGTCTCCTAATGGTTGGTGCAAACCTGATGACTCAGCAAATTCACAAATGCATAAAGACACAAAATCATACCCATTAGGAAGCAGTACCTCTGAAGTTAACAAATGCTTCAACAACCATTGGATGGATAAATAAGTTGAGGCTAATTTGTACAGTAAAACATTACAGGGTAGTAAAAATGAGTAGACTACTATCACATACTATTACAGCTCATGAAAATATTTTTGAATGATGGAATCCAAGTATACATACCTTCACACACATACAAATATATATATGCTTATAAAATATATGCTTATAAAAAGTTGAAAATACTTTTTCAGAATAATGGTCCTACTTACAAAAGGGGTCATGATATAAGGCAAGGTGAGAGCAGAGATTCTGTGGCATTCTTCACATTCTTTCCACATTGGTAGTAGTTGTTTACAGTTGCATATACTGCTGTATACTATGCTAGAGCATGTATATGTATTATGCATATATTGCTTATGTGTTATAATGCTCAAAATTATTAGGCAATACAGAAAGAGGATGAGAAGTGAGGAAGAGGAGCTAGAGAATTCAGACAGAACATTTAAGGAGTTTTTCTGCCAAGTGCAGGAAAGCAACACTATGATAAGTGATATGGGTCTGATTTTCTCTTTAATAAAGATGGATATTATTAGTCTGCATATTTATATGTTGATGAAAATGATCCTGTCTATTTTTCCTAAATGGGTAATAAAAGTAAGGAAGGAGGGAGGGAGAGAAGGAGAAGAAAAAAAGAGAGAGAGACTTATTAGATAAGATATGAACAGATGAGAGGAGCTGGAATCCAGTGACAAGGAAGAGGAGGCATAGATGTAGGGTCACAGCATATATGTTTGGTACACTCAGCAGAAGAAGAGGGAGGTAGATATAATGGCGGAAAATAAGTAGCTTGTATTTTATTACTTATGCTGTGTCACCAGAGTAAGGAGAGAATCCGCCTGTTTAGAATGATGCAAGTTGGCCATTAGAAGTGTGAGATCACAGAAAGTAGGAAATGGTCATCATGGAGACACGAAAGTGAATTACAAGGAGAGATAAGGTAGGATTGCTGTATAATGCTGAGCAGTCATTTGAGATCTCTTAAGGAGAGACATACTGAGTGTCCCCTCAGCCACTGGGAGGTTGTACCTGGTGCCTCACGCAGTCATTGTCAGGGAAGCTTTCCCTCTGAAATTGCATTGACAGACTTGGCTATGGAGCCTGTAAGCTGGGAGCAGGCACACAGATGGAATGAGGCTGCTGGAGGCTCTGTGGACTACATTTTCCAGGCTTCTTGACATGCTGTCTGTTGGGTTCTGTTAATAAGTGTCCCTAGTGGGAGGGTGCAAGTTGGGTGGCAAGCAGTTCTTTATTTTGGCAGCCAGCTCAAGCTGGAACCTGTTATCCAGCGCTCCAAAGCCCTGGCCTCTAGGTGTCAGCTCTTGTCTTTGGCTATCAGTTACTCCATAGCTTGAGAAAGCATTTACTTGTGGGCAGTGAGAATATAACAGTTGTGTGTTCAAACTGCTGAAGGTTTCTTTGTGTTTGATATAAACAGGTGTGTTAGGTCACCAGACCCTACTCTCGTGACAAGTAGCTGAATGTCAAGTCATCACAAACAGCCCACTGCTCAAAACAGGCCTTTTACATTTCCTTTTTTTTTTTTTTTTTTTTTTTTTTTTAAGATGTAAGATGTAACTAGTTGGGCCATCTTTACCTCTCTTAGGTTTTCGTTATGTCATTTTTCTATGGCTAGGAGTATAAGTTGACATTGTGATTACACACAGAACTCTGTAGCATTTTGGGCCGAGCATGCTGCCTGATTCAAAGATTACAAATAAAACCAACTGTAATCTGCAAAACCAGATTTTCTGTACTTTTCTCTTTTCACATATGCCATATTCTTGCTCTGCCTGGCTTGCTTCATGGTAGTCCCAGTGGTATTAAGATCTGGTCCCCTTGGTCATCCAGAATTTGCCTATGTGTGCCCTTCTTTATTAATCTGAGAAACTTGTTGGCCCCAGCCCTGAATCAGGAGTGTCTTCCTCTAGGCACTGATCTCTTGTTTCCTGAGCAGCTGCTTCTTATGCTCTCTTCCTTCCGGCACTGGTATATGTGATTGCTGATATGATGTCTTCATTTTAAAATATCTGACATGCTCTTCTTTCCCAGGAGGGGAAGGTCCTCTAATTATCACATCATCACAAAAGGAAAAGCCCAGCACCAATCCATCTTAGACACTATAGTGAGAACTACAGAGGCCCGGGGCTGACTGCCGCTCTGCAGACCACTCTTCTTAAGTGCTGTGCAGGGCAAGGCAGGCAGTACAGAGCATGCTGAAGGGTGGAGGCAGAGGCAGGGCACAGCCTTTACTGTCCACTTCACAGTAGAGAACACAAACCCTCCACCCAGGGTCTAAAATAAGGAATTTCCTATTTTACCCTGGTGCTACCCAACCTTCCCAAGTCTATCAAAATTCTGTCTTCTCACTCATCTTTCATCTATCAGTTTACATGTTATTAATTAAGCTACTTTAACCACACCACACAGCAAGAGCTTAAGTTTAAAATACAAAGAATATTAAAATAAACAGTCCCAGGAGTCAAAGGAGCCAAACTCTTGTTGAGTGTTCAGTTCCACCTAGGATGAACTCTGGTGATAGGCTGGAGGGAACATGTTGGGCACTTCCAGTATTAGGAGTTTGAGGTAGAACATTGCAGGGAGGAAAATACCCTGTGAGTTCTTACTGTGTTAGTAACAATGCTGACTGCCGTTCTTTGCAGATTGTGAACCTGTGGTTGAATATGGTAAGTAAAGGAAGATTTGATCAAACACGGATATCAGATGGTTCCTTTTAAATTCGAGTCTGAAATCTGCCTAAATTGTTTGGGAATGAACAAAGGGCACTTCAGTTAGAAGTTTAAGAAGAGGTAAGCAAACTGTGGGCACTTAATGGTTGATGGGGAGGGAGACATTTTCTTCAGTGGTGTAGCCATTAGTAAGTCTCCCTTACCAGAGGTCCTGGTAGAGAGGATTCATTGAGAAGAAGAAGGGGACCATGCCTGGTGCAAGAGGAGGCTTAGGAGCCCACTACCTATGATGGGACACCTCGTGCAGCCTTGAGGCAGGGGAAAGGGCTTGGACTTGCCTCTACTGGATGTGCCTCCCCATGGAAGGCCTTGCCTTCTTGTGGGGGAGTTGGGGGCTGGGTTGGGGGAGACTGTGGGGGTGGAAAGGAGGGAAGAGGGGGATCTTTGATTGGTGTGTAAAATGAATGAAAAATTTTTCTTAATTAAAAAAAGAAGAGGATCAGTGAGAGTGGGAGAGAAGATGATGGGGTGACTATAATCTGATTCAAACACATCATGTACATTGATGAAAATGTCATTACAAAATCTGTTCCGATGTGTACTTAATACATGCTAATAAAACAACAAGTTCACACACACACACACACACACACACACACACACACACACACACACTTTGAGAGCCCCTCCTATGCTTGCATCCAGAAAATATCATCATGCATTCTGGAATATACACAAACATATTGTACATTTCTACATATGTTTTTCTATGTAGTTTGTAGTGTTACATTATAAAATTTAGGACAATATGAAGTTTGGGGGCAAATTTTGTATAGAGTTTCACACACCATTACACACATAACAGACATTCAATGAATATGCCAATGAACTAACTAAAATAGAAACTGCAAAGCAGATAGATTTGCACTCTGTTCTGCACTTTGCATCTTCTGCAGAAATACAGATGTGGAGATGGCAGGTTCGGTGATAAGTGCTGGAGGCACAGGAATGGTGAAGGACCGAGGTTCTTCTCTGAGGAGGCCATAGCAAGGAGGCGGGCTCTGTCTGCATCATTTTACTATGTCTTAGATTAAAAAGCCTGAGATTTAGGTCCTGAGGCTTATTATTAGGCCATGACAGACAAGGTGACCACATTTTTCTGGATGTTTTAGGAAAGCCCTTAATTGCTTACTTCTCCAATAGACTCATATGATGCAAGACAGGAAAAGAACTCCTAGGCTCTAGGGCCTTCACTTTGATACAGGGTACAGGGCTAGCCTCAATTTTGCTATTATAAGGATGACCTTGAACTTCTGATTTTCCTGCCTCCACCTCCCAAGGAAGGAAGCCTGGTTTTATTCACTGTCAAGGATGCAATCCAGAGCTTCTACATGCTAGGCAAGAACCCTACTGACTCAGGTACATTCCAGCCCCTCCAATTTCACAAAGTATCTAGGAAAAACTGCTGGCAAAGAGGGCGATTTCAAATGCACACAAGGACACTGAAATATGAGCAGATGTGAGTAGAAGTATAAGTGACTTGCTTTGGCTTACCAAAGCTTTCCTGAGTACATGGCTTGGAGACCGTATTTCTTCATGTGTTAGCTTCATCACTAACAAAGTATAGGGTTATAAAGAGTAAAGTCTCTTTTGGCTTCCAATCTTAGAAGTTTTAGTCTATGGTTGACTTGTCAAGGTGGTTTGGGTAGGTGGTGAGGAAATTCCTGGTGGCGGGAACATGCGGTAGAAGATGCTGTTTGTGTCACAGCATATGGAAACAGAGAGAGGAAGGACCAGAGTCTCGATACCCCTTTCAAAGGCACATCCTCCATGACTAAGTTTCTTCTGCTAAGTCCCCTGTCAGAGATTCTGCCATCTTTCAACAGCACTGTATACCTTTGGGAGACATTTTATATTCAAAACACAGAAGTCAATAACTCATTTGGAATACCACAACTAAATATACTTGAAAGATAGAATGTCATCTTTCCAACCATATCAAGCAAAGTGGGAAATTAAAAATGAAGAATTAAAACCATTTGGAAAATATGGGAATATTTGGGTTGGTAGACTGGCACATGGCTTTTGAATGAGGCTTCAGTATGTAGCCAGATGTGTACTTGGATATCAGAGCCTAGTACTGCACTGTATTTGTGCTTGACTGTGGCACAGGAATAGTCATTGCAAATGTTACATAGTACACTGTGGGCCTGCACAGCAGTCCTATGGCTGCTGTATCGAGTACATCTTTGGACAGAGGAATTCTGACACTGAACAATGCTTTTCTGCTGAGGAAGGTCTGTAGACAGTTTGACATAAGTCGGTTCTGAGAGATGTCTTTAAACAAACTAAACTCCAGGACTTCCTACATATGTCAAGTCTGTAGTTTTACATCTAAAATAAAATGGAGTTATAGCTACACCTGCACATATCCTTTTATGTACTTCAAATTATCTCTGTATTGCTTATGATACCCTCATACAATGTAGATGCTCTGTAAATCATCATGCTTAGAACACAAAGACAAGAAAAAGATTAGACAAGCTCTGACCAGATCTACTTAAGTCCCAAGACTTTTTTCCTGCATATTTTTGCTAATTCAATTTACAGATGTGAACCCAGGCATGTGAGGGTTCACTACAATCAGAAAACCACCACCACAAAGCTAAAAATGACTTCAGAGACCTTCTACCCAGCCTACCATTTTACTGATTCCTTGATTGGCCATGTGGGCATAAGTCTGACCACTAACCTTTGACCTGTGCTTTCACTATTATGGTGGAACAAAAATCCTAAGTTCTTGGTCACTTGTTCCAAGTCCTAATCTCCCTTGTATCATTAGGACTTTCTAATTCCTTGTCTTGTGACATCTCAGAATGAATGTTTAAAGACTGGCTGTTCTGGAAGACCTACTGTTTTCATTGTCACTAGGCTTCCTTTTAAATCAGGTTTAGGCACACTCCTGCCTGGACCTTTATTCTTGTTCATGCCTATCAAAAGGTCTGATCATTCTTTCTTAATGAAATTTCTTGGACTTTCTTTTCAATGGAAACACATTAATTTGCACCTAAAATCTTGACTGTTCTTTCTACTTTCACATGCTGTTATTTTTGTTGTTGTTGTTGTTTAAAACATCAGACCCCCACCTAAGACTCACTCCCCGAGAACTTTTATTTTTGCAAAAGCCTCCAGTAGACAGATGATATGCACACTACAGTCTAAGAAGTGCTATATGCCAACTGTCTTTGCCAAGTGCTCTGCATTCACTATCTCACTTAATTTCCACAGTCTAGTGAATTAGGTACCACTTTTATCCTCCAGTACACACAGGCAAATAGAAGCTTAGCCATGATGTGAGAGCTGCCTACAGATCTTGGCTGAAGTTCAGGATACTATGAGGAAATACTAAGTAGGCCACACAACCTGGAATAGGCAGCAGGCCTAGCGAAGGTGGCTGTACTGTGTTTAGAGCATAGGCATGGATGTGCCAGGCTAAGGCACAAGGGAAGTTAACGTCTGAGGCAAGGCTAACACCTGTGCAGAGGCTCTGAGGAGGGAGGAAAGCTCAGACATCCTCAAAGCAGGGAGGAAGAGAATGTGATGACTACTGAAGAAAATCAAGTGACACAATGACCTTCAAAACTTGCTCAGGAATTGAAGTTTCACTCAGTGCCAACAGAAGAGCTGAGTATATTTGTAGGTCCAACAGGCTCTAGCAATCTTGGTGATAACCACAAGGAGAATGGAAGAAAAGGAGAAGGGTGGATGTGATGTGGGAGACCTACTTGGTCATAAGGGCATGTGTCAGGGTGGAGCTTGTTTGCCAAGGGAAGGGACAGCACACAGTCCACCTCTGCCTCTCAGTCCCCATTCTTTCCCTGCTGATCTGCCTTCATCTCCCTCTCCTCCTGAGATATGAGATTGATATGGGGGTACTCTGGCACCAAGAAGCACAGGGCACATTGACTACCTTGTCCTTCATAGCTGGACCTCCTTAAGTGCTCCTTACACACAGTAGAGTTGGCCCCAGGACTTCTCCACTTCCCGAGAGCAGCAGCTTACTAGCTCATGTTAACAGAACTCGGCTGACAGCATGGATGAAAAGCTTCGGCTGCTCAGGTTTGAGCTGCAGCTCTGTCCTGATTCATGGTCTCAGAACAGCAGTCAGGCTGTCTTCCTGGACCAGGAGGAACTGAAGGATGATTATATTTGCCAGCTCTCCCCTAAGCCTGTCAGCCTTCAGCACAATGAGGCCACACTGGCTTAGTGACTCAATAAGTCAGGAGAGAGAAAGGATTTTCAGTTAACAGAGTTTTGGGCATCATCTACTTTCATAAGGAGAACTCAATTTTTAACCTTTGTTTTTAAAATGTCATATTTTTTTGTTTGATTTTCTTTTTGTTTCCTATAGTGTCCTTCAGAGGGGAGATGGTTGAAACTGGGGAAGAAAAGTGATTTTCCTTTTATGGTATAATAGTAGTTTTAGTCATAGTCACATGAAATGGCTTGCAGATTTAGGATGATTCTCAGCCTGCTAAATAAGAATGATTTGAGATTTTAATTGACAGCTATTTGGAAATATCTCACAGGTTTCTTGCCTGTTGATTATCTGCTTAGAGGACTGTGCTTTTACATTCAAATCCCAAGAATTTCATCACTAAAGATGCATGAAATGCATGTCAAATTAAGCTCTTTTATTGAATTTCCTTTTTTGTTGTTGTTCTCCAGAGGGAACGGGCTCTGTTCTAATAACCTACATCAATTTCATTCATCAGGTGGCTCATTGTTAGAGATCATCTGTGAGCAGACATGCCTCCTGGTAATCGATGTCAGTGAGTAGCCTGAACTGGTCTCCGGCTGTGGAGGGTTTGTAGTAGATCCTCTTGTTTGCTCTGTGTGTTTTCATTCACAACATCGTAGCCCCTTCATTGTTAAAAATCAGCAATGATAAAATCAACCTCATGGGCTTACTTGCCGTCTATATTCAATGGCTTGCCTGATTCTACTGATAGTTTTGTCACTGTGCGCATTGATCCCCTGGGGAATGACACAGGTCTGCTTCCCCACAGCACTCTGAAACTTGATAGTAAGCTTTCTTTGGCCAACACTGAGGTCCAGTATATAAGCCCAAGTATGGCTGGCATAAATGTAGAGGGCTTTGTAGATAAAGGGAAAAGAAACTGTGTCAATGAAGAGACTCAATTCAAAGAAACCCAAACTTTGGTTGCTTTGTTTAGGATAAATAAGGCTAAGCACTGGGCCAGGCATGGTAGTATACACTTGTAACTGCAGTATTTTGGAGTGCTTTTTTGTTTTAAGTTTTTGAAAACAAGGCTTTCTAGTGTAAAATCAGAGTTGGGCCAGGAATCTTTGAAGTAATGGGCCATTCGCTTCTAGGGCTCTGTGAGCTGAATGAAATTCTCTGAAGCAGCCATATTCTTTAAAGATCTAAAAACAGCTCAACCTTGACTGAGCAAAACATTGTGACTATAGAAAAGGGAAAAAATATCTTGGGCTGTCCTTTATAACTTATTATCTGCTTCTGCAGCCGACATGCCACCTCTTAACTTTTGGGAAGTTTCCTAAGCTTGCCACACTGATCCTCTACCAACCCTGCAGCTGAAAACATGACAAGGACGCAATTCAAATCCCCTGCCTGTCTGTCTGTAGCCCACCTGTCCAGTGGCCCTAGTATATGTTTTATAAACACACTAGTTCATGTATTTTCTTTTCTGTGCTTATAAAAGTTCCTGTGATACTGAGCATAATGTCAGATATCTGTAGTTCTACACTTGGACTGTAGAGGCAGGAAGATAAAGAACTCAAGTTCAGTCTCTGCTACCCAGTAAATTTGAGGGCAGCCTGTGCTATGTGCATTTCTGCCCTTAACAAATCCATTAAAAACCTGAGAGGTCAAGGACATTATAAAAAAAACCGGCAGAAAGTCTCAACTGACAATCAGGGAGCCTGCATAGGACTGACCAAGGCCCTCTACATATATGACAGTTGTATAGCTTGATCTTCCTTTGCTTGAACATCTATTATTCAGGAATGATTCTCTTCCTGATAACACTTTTTCTGGAAGTGTACTTCTTGAAGCCATCATGTGACATCCTGTGCCACATGATGGATGAAGGGAGGGAGGCAGGGGGTAGGAGACAGAGAGAGAGAGAGAGAGAGAGAGAGAGAGAGAGAGAGAGAGAGAGAGAGAGAGAGAGAGAGACTTGTTACTCTGTTTGATGACCGGTCAATTTGAAGAAAGACAAGATGACTGATTTGCTCCAAAACAACCATATAATAAATATGTGCGTATCCGGCCTTGACTCCTAACAGTGGGAGCAGGAGCTGACGCTAATGCTTCGGCTAACTTTTGAGAACTTATCCCTCATGCTGGGTACACTTGCCCAGCTTTAATAAAAGGGGAGGTGCTTGGTCCTACCACAACTTGATATCCATGTTTTGTTGATATCCATGAGAGGCCTGCCCCTTTCTGAACAGAAACAGAGAAGGAGTGCATGGGGGTACAGAGGGGAGGTGGAGGTGGCTGAGAGGAGAGGAGGGAGAAGAAAGTGTGGTCAAGATGTAAAATAAATAAATTTAATTAATAATAAAAATCCAATAAAAACCATAAGAAAATAACAACAAATAGTGAACTTTCCCATGGTGTAACATACCATTTATAACCAAGACTGTTTCCAAGTCATAATCACTCATATTTGGCTCAGAATAAACAGATAAAGCACAGTTGGCATTTTCATCTCCACAGCACCTTCTTTTCCTGTCATAGTCACCTTGGCCTCTATCTCTAATTGAAAACACCCAGACAAATTTAACATGCTCTTTCCTTAACAACTACAAAGACACTAAAAAATCCAAACACCTCTCAGATCAAGTCTCTAGATGGAGCATGACAGAGCATGGTAATGCTGTGTGTAACTCAGACAGTTCTGCTGAGGAGGAAACAGCACGCACAGGGCACTATGCTATTCAGGAGACATTATCAGCCTGCTTACAGGATTGAGAAACACACCAGGAAACATATTAATTAGAAGTGTCCCTTACTCACCATACTTATACCAGTTTATATCCCTATCTATCTATAGTAACCATCTTATATCCATGCCTTGTTCTAGGATGGTTCTGAGTATCAGCCCCCAAAGAAATGTCAGGGCCACTTCTTGAGAGCTGCTGGTAGCAAAAGTCCATGAGAATATACAGCAGTGACAACTAGAGTTCAGAAGGTCAACCTATCAGAACTAAGGGTTCTGTTAGAGGAAACCGTCACACAAGGCATTAAGGAATTACTGCCTTTTGAATGAACTGGCTGTCTCTTGTAAACTTCTTGTGCAATAACAGCTATGATTCTCCCCATTTACCGTGCATTTCCATGTTATGTGTACGTGTAATCTTACGATTGCATCTCTATCTTGGGCACAACTTTCCCTATACATTTGGGGTAATTGGACAACTGTCCCCTGCTGTGTTTATTTTTCACTAACATATGTCTGGCCAGGGCCATTCTCCAGACAAAAGTATTTCAGCAAAGATACCTTTTTCCAAGGACAAATGCAGAGAGAGAGATAAACATTAGCTCATCTCACCCACAGATAGAGAAAAGAACCACTAACAATTAAATCCTCAACTCCTTACCTTCACCCTGGGTTATTTACACAAGACCCTAACTTAAGAGATTTCCTGCTCACATTCCAGAAATGATGTTTTAGCCACTTGCTAGTTATTGAGTTAAGGTAGTTACTTCCCACTGACCCAAGGAGATTGCCCTCAAGGTCAGGCAGGCAATAGGTGCCAAGCTTCTTTCTTGTGCAAATTAAGTTTTAATTCCTCCTCAGCCAGGTGCTATTCCTAGATTCCCTAATTGATCTTAGCCTTTAGTTGACCTTACCAGAGAACTCCCCTTTAGTCACTCCCCTTTTTGATTGTAATTAGAAGCTGACATTTATTGCTTTATTGTGGATCCTTATTACCTCTCTCTGTGACCCTGAAAACTTCAAGCCTCGCATTGCTTTGCCAAAGAATTACTGCATGGGTATATATACTGGTTCTCTGAGAACACTGCAGAGAATTGACGGAGAAGAATAAAGATGAGGACGGAGATGGAAAGAACTAGATAGAGATGAGAGAACAGCAGAAGGGACTGAGAGCAGGAGGGACTGAGAGGAGCTAAGTATGAGAACAGAAAAGAAACTGTGCAGATGGAATTGACTTAGAAGAATAAAGTGAATGGACTAACAAGATCAGTGTGCTTAGATTCATTGAATATCTCTCAGATTAATATCCTTAGCTGCCTGTAGCATCTGTTCTGGACCCTGATAGAAATCTCCTCAAGGCAAGCACTTAGGGGAAATTCTTAGCCACTTATAAATGCAACAGTCTTGCTGATCATATGGCAGAACAAAATATTAACCAGATACTTATCAACCTTCCATAAAGCCTATAATACAGAAATAATATATTGTTAAATATTCATAAGATTTCCATATGATTTTTAAAAATAATCATCAAGGTAACTTTTTTTTATATGTCCCTTTCTATTTCTTAATGCCAAAGGCAATGGTATGTATTATCCATATATATTAGACAGAGAATAATAGTTATTGTTGTCTTTGTAACTTTTTGCAAATTATTCTACCATGAAAACCAGGCTTTGACTCTATGCCCATAGGGAGCAAGTGCAAAATCATAAATCAAATTTTTTCCTGCTAAAATGACCATGACAGACAAGGGTGGAGGAAATATCATGCATAATTCACAAGTCATGTGCAAAACAGCAGACATACAAGAGGCCTGTGTCAACGAAGGACATCAGACATCCTTGGATTGTGACAAAAGTTGCCAATCTCTCCCCCATTTCAGAAATCAAACTGTGAGCCCATACCTTGGAGGGCCTGCAAGCTGTGAGTCTGTACGATGATGCAGAGCTGCAGGACCAGCTGTGGAGCACTCTCCAGAAAGGTGGCTAGCAAGTGCAGCATACTCACATCCGCATACTCATACACCATCTTCCAGTAAAACCGCCACCTGCCACTCTCCCCACTCTGCCGGCTCCGAATACCTAAGTATATTGTGTGCAAATATCTGAAAGGAAACAGAGAGAGAAGATAGAGATGAGTAACAACTTAAAATTTAAACTCCTAGGTCATTTTCCTTTGGTACAAGCCACCATATTCAAGCATGTTCACAGAACAAGGAATTTGGTCACTATTTGAGCATCCACAGTCTCACAAGCTCAGTTTGGGAGATCACAGCTCTGTAAATCCCTTCTCAGATATCCCACTGAATTGAAATATGAAGATGTAAGGTGAAATTACGTGGGCATGGAGTATGGGAGGGATTTTCTCTTGGAAATTTACTTCCATCCTTTCTTGTCAGATCCTGGATGTGCCCAGTTGTGAACACAAGATGGCTTTCTCCTTGCACACAGAGCAAGCCTGAGGTTCTAACAGTTATGTGCATGTAACTTCTCTTGTGTCTTTGGAAAACTTTTGCATGATTTAAAATTTCCAAACATATATAACAAAAGGAAATTAGGTTAATGAACCTACTATGCCTGTCATAAAGACTGGCTATTCATCGATATGTTGTGGGTATTTTTCAACTCTATATCTGTTTGTGTAGTGTGTGTGCATATGTGTGTGTGTGTTGCCTGTGACAGCACAGGTGTATGTGCAAACATGTAGGCCAGAAATCAATAAAGGGTCTGCCATTCCCAATTTTACTTTAAAAAAACAGGGTCTCTCACTGAACCTGAAGCTTGCCAGGACATGAGCAAGGACAGCTAGTCAGTGAATAATGTCAGGGATCCTCCTTCTCTGCTCCCACTTCCCTACTGCACTGGGATTACAGTGTGTGCTACCATGTCCTGATTTTTACATGAGTGTTGGGGATCCAAACTTAGGTCTTTATGCTTGGACAGCAGGCACTTTACCAATTGGTCCACCCCCCCAAACACAATTTTTATTAAAAACAATTTTAAAACCAATACTGTTATCGTGCATGAACCATGATAGACCCTTCAATGGTTTATACTCGGTCGGCTTATTTTCCTGGTTATCATAATTCTTGACAGTTTCTCAAACAAGGTCTACATTAATGATTACTTAATATACATCTAAAGTCTCTTTTATACTGTGGTGTGGTGATATTGTGTTCCCCAAAATATTGTGTACCCTAATAAACTTATCTGGGGTCAGAGAACAGAACAGCCACTAGATATAAAGGCCAGAAAATGGTGGCACACACGCCTTTAATCCTAACATTCCAAAGGCAGAGATCTGTCTGGATCTCTGTGAGTTCAAAGCCACACTGGAAACAGCCAGGCATGGTGACTCACATCTTTAATCCCAGGAAGTGAGCCTTTAATCCCAGAAAGTGATGACAGGAAGCAGAAAGGTATATTAAGCATGGCTCATGAGCTGAGTTAAATACACTTGTTTGAGCTGTCCCTCAGAGAAGGCAGTATGGTCTCATTTCAGTCAGGTAGTCAGAGACATCATAAAGACCTTAGGGGTACAGGAATCCACCCTTCCCTGTGTCTTGTTAGTTTTCCCGTCTTTTTATTTTCAGTTCTACACTCCAGTTGTGCAGTGTTTGCTGCAGATTGGTGCTCACTTCCAGAGTCTGCCCAGGGCACCTCCTACATCCCTGCTTCTCTGCTATCACTGTTCCTTGGATACGAATCAACACCAGTAAACTTTGGTTCCTGCAATTTTCTTCCTCTGCAATACCACACCTTTCCACCTTTCTTAACCCTGAAATGTTCAAACATCATCCCCCTCCCTGCCCTGCCTTCTCTTCCCATCCATGTAGAACTGTTTATACCAACTGTTTTTATTTGTATTTTGACCAAAGGAAAACAATACTTTTGTATTTATTCACTGCTATGTTAATAATGTACTCTAGAACATTAACTGCCAGGGAGTATTTATGTACTCCTATTCCTTCAGTTAATTTATATACTTTTATTCATTCAGTGAGTTCATACTGAACACAAGGTATGTCTATCACTTTGTATTTTTTCCCAAGGAAATGTAAACTTGTTGGAGAGTTTTGAATAGAAAAGAAAGGAATCTGACTTGCATTTTATCACCATTGGTCATTGCTTGGGGGATAGAAGGCAATCGGTAAAGGAAGAAGCAGAAGCATTGGCTTGAAGTATTGGAGGAGCCCAGCTGAGAGAAGATGACAGTGGTACTGTGGCTGGAAAGCTATCTGAACAGGGCTGTATCCTAAAGACTTCATGGACAGCTTTTGCATTTTGAGGGACCAAATTAATGGATAAATGCACAACTGTATTGCAATTATCTTTAAACTCCCACAGAGGGCTCCCTGAGTTATATTATTTCTGGTTCCCACTGGGAGGAAATCATGCATGTTCATGGCATTTTGCTGCCACAGTTTAAAGACTACAAACAGCTCTGTGGTCTCTGGTCTTTTAAGACTGGGACTCCTGGCACAAGAAAACATTACCTTCCTAGCACTTTGAACTCACAGTAAACCCAGTACTATTGACAGGATTCTTCTGGAGAAGAAAAGTATTTGGTGTATTAGAGTCAGACACAAAATGAAGCCTTCCAATAACACACACACAGAATCCAAATACTTAAAAACTAAGGAGGGTGAGGAAAGTTACTACAAGTTTTGGGTAGTTTTCCTAGATTTATTTTTAGTGTACTAGAATAAATAACAGCAAGTTTAGCACCTTAACCATTTTATGTGAACTGCTCAGTAGCATTAGTGCATTCATATTGCAGTGAATTTGTGCTGACCATCCATCCGTAGAAGTCCTTTCCTCTCACAAAACCAAGTCCCTGTCCTGATTCATAGATAGCTTCTAACTCTGACTCCCTCCTCCATTGCCCCAGCCTCTGGCATTGGCTTTCAATCTCCTTTCTGTCTCTGTGAATATCTTTCTCATAGCTATTTAAGTTTGACTATGCAGTATCTGTCCAGTGATTTGTTTATTTTGATTATTATAATATCGTTAAGGCATATCTACACTGTGGTGGGTGCCAAGTTCCATTCTAGACAGGAAGCTTTTAAATGAATGGATCTTTACAATAGGCTACTTGATATGTCTAGCCTACAAAAAATGAAATGAAAAAATATTCCCTAATAAGGTCTCATCTATTGTGGCCTAAAGGTCTTCCACTATAAGGTGGTCATGTGAAGTATCAAGCTAGGGATACATTTGTGCTCTTTATCTTTAAAAATAGCTACAGGTTAAGAACATGCATAAGTACTTCACTAAAAATTAGTTACAAAAATATGCAATATGATATTATTCATAGAACAAAAGAGATTCAAGTTCAAGTGCTCAACAGGGTATGAATCAAATCATAGTCTGTTCATACATTGTATCTTTGGGGAAAGGTTCCAAGACTTGTTTCAGATACTCAAATCTTCAGATGCTCAAGTCCCTTAGAGAAAGTCTATCTATGCACATCTTCTTCCCCTATCTGGACATAATCTCCAAATTACTCATAACATTTAATATAAATTGAACATGAAGAAACAGGAGTCATACTGTGTAGTTCATCAAGTAATGTCAAGAAAAAGTGTGTACACATTCAGCTCAGATGTCTTTTCTTCTGTTTTGGATCCACTGTTGGTTAAATCTGCAGGAACTTTTCTAGCCCTCCTGAGATTTATTGTTTACATAGGTCTATTTATGCTTGTACTTGTGACTCTACAGTTTCCCCACAGATCATTTTCACTACTGACGTGAGTTTTTAAAGTACTAATTCTCAATTTGGTTTCTTATATGGATCATAGTAACTAAATCATAACAATCCCTACTTCGTGTTTTTATTACAACATTACAGCCTGGAATCATGGAATGAATAAGCTAGAGGGATTTAGGGATCAGTTGCCAGGGCTACAGGACTGAGAAATGGAGATTAGACCAAGATCCCTGATATTTTGAGGCCAAGACCTGTAATCTTTTATCATGTCCATCTGGCTCTAATAATTCTGGAATTTATCATATATAAGACACAGACACAATTCATTACTTTTTTTTCTCATCTTCTATCTACATGCTTTTGTTGTTGTAGCTTAGAGAAAATAAGTGTCAAGGTGAAGAATTTTATATCTAGATAGGACTTGGATTGTGTTACTAGTTCTAGGACTCTGGGGGAATGACTTATGTTGTCTTAGCTTGACACTTCCATTGTGTAATTTTTTAAAAGATACTTAAATCTTTAAAAATAAGATGAGATTATATGCATATTTACTTAGTGAGCAGTAAGTAATGTCAGATGTCATTTAGAATAAGTCTGTTTCAGGAGTTAATTGGAGAATAGTAAAGATACCTTAAACTTTGGATTTTCTTTGTAGTTAGTTATCTTAAGTTATCTTCAGTTATACTCAAGTCATCATGTGACTTAAGGATATGTGAGGGCTACCTTATCTCAGGTGTTCTAAATCCAGTAGACAGTCATAGCTCTGTCTCGATCTCCTATCTTTTCCTCGGTGTCATATATAAGCATCTATCTTTATCTATCTATCTATCTTTATCTATCTATCTATCTATCTATCTATCTATCTATCTATCTATCTATCTAATTTATTCATTCATTTATTGTAGGTGGGAGAGAAACTTCTCATTCCCAAATATCCAGCAGCCACTTCCCGAATAATTGACTTACTTATAAATGCTTAGCCAGTAGCTCAGGCTTATTAATAACTAGCTCTTACACTTAAATGAACCCATAATTCTTACCTATGTTTAGCCACATGGCGTGGCTTGGTACTTTTTCTCAGTGTGGTATTCTCATCTTACTTCCTCTGCATCTGGCTAGTGACTCCTGATTCTGCCCTTCGTCTTCCCGGGATTCTCCTAGTCTGGTCGCACTGCCTATACTTCCTGCCTGGCTACTGGCCAATCAGTGTTTTATTAATTTGAGTGACAAATCTTTACAGTGTACAAGAGTATTATCCCACAGCAATCTATCATCTACCTATCCATCTATATCTACCTACCTACCATTTACTTATCTATCTGCCATCTGTCTACTTATTTAATCTGTCATCTATAATCACTATTATCACCATTAGTCATTAATATGGTCAATTGAGATGCTTCAGACTACATTATAACTATAAATTTATAGCAGGAGAGAAAGATGGCCAGTCTTTAGAAAATAGCCTTTGTACATTTGAAACAAACAAACAAACAAAACATTTGTTTTTGTGACATCTATATTAGCATGATCCCACTGGAAAAGTGTTTTTTTTCCTCTTGGACTCTGATCTGGAGTTTCTATAGATGAAATTAAGAAAGATGATATCTCCCTCAAAATTGTTGTGAAGGATAGATGACAGGCTGTTTCATACTTGTTCCTCATTTATTTTCCAGATGTGTGGCCCAAAATGACAAGTAGTCTTCTAGAATGAAGAAACTCATGGTGGAACGTTGCTGGGCATCAATATGTTATGGATATACATACATATACACATATGTACATACATATAAACACATATATTATGGATATAGCTCCTTAATAAGCAAAGGCAAATTTTTGTTTCCATTTCTCACTAGAAATTTTGTTCGTGCTCATGTTTATTCAACTGTGGATTCTAACAGCGTTCCTGGCAGAGTGTGTCCTTTTGATGTTGATCCAAAGGGGAAGAGCATTCTGGGTACCATTCTACTGAGAAACAGGATGCTCTAGGTTTCCTAAGCATTTGATAATATAAGCTGAGGTTCAGGTCTTGTGGAGCAGGGGAGCTCATTTTCCTTTCTGAGATTAAATTTTTGATTTCTTGTTGGTTAAAGAACATACTTCCCAGAGGATGGTGGTGGCCAGGAACAATCATAGAAATGGAAGCTTCAATTTTTTTCTGATACTTATACTATGTCAGGGAAGACTCACAAGAATCTCTTACTTATGACTAAAATTTATTTGGCATAATTACCAAAGAGTGCCATTTAAGAAGGAAAAAAGTTAGAAAGCTTTGCTCTCAAGGATGAAGTCCTTCTGAACCTAAAAATAAATTAAACAGCATGGATCTTTCATCACTGACATTGAAGACTACTCCTCATAAAACTCTCTTTGAAATGTCACTGTGTCATCCACCTCTTTGAGAAGAAAACCATTGAGAAGGCATTTGCCTCCCTTACAGCAGGATTCATTTTTTTTCTTCAATAGGGTAGCTCTCATTATTTATTCCCAAGGGAAACATGTTAATGGAAAGTATAGTTTTCTTACACTATCAAAGGCTATCAGGCATTCTGCCCCAGTTTTCTCAGCATAATCTCAAACCAGTAATATTTCACTTTCCTAATTTTCTTAGTACTGTTAAAGGTATATCCACAAACACACTAATACAGCCCCTGCCACACCATGTACAAAGACATGTGTATGTAACCTACTCTTACCACAATACAGACAACATCAAATCACCAGGCATTCTATAGATGGAAATTGTATTAAAATTCCTAGTTTCTTTTAATCAACACCTTTCAAGTGAAAAAAGCACACTGGAGCCAGATATGGTATCAAAGGCTCATAACCTTTGCTACTCTACTCAGGAGACGTAGGAGGCAGCAGCATCTTGATTTTAACTCTTGCCTTGGCTACAGAGTAAGTTCAAAGCACCCTGGGCAACTTAGATCCTTTCTCAGAAAACACAATTTGAAAAAGAGAGTTAAGGTATAACTCAGTGGTAGAGTGATTGCTTGGTGCAACAAGGTTCCAGATTCAATCCCCATTACTGGGAAAATAAATGTAACCTAGATTCAAGTCACAAAATTCAGACTGAAACAATACAGCAAGTGTAACAAGCTAGGGGAGTGGGGTTGTCCCAAGCATTTGGTTTGTGAAGCATTACATGGATACTATGTGTTTCATTTAAAGTTGAATGAGGTTAAGTATAATTCATATATAACTCATGTTTCAGGTAGCCCATACATAAAATTTGATCAACTGTTCTATTAGCTTCTGATATATGCATGGTTGAATCAGAAATAGCTCTAAAAATGTTATACATATACATTCTAATACTGAATTCTCTTTCATTAGCTTGTGGCACATTAAGTAATTTAGCTGTTACCAGTCATTATTTTTATTGTCTGCAAAATAGAGTAAAGTCTGGTAGAAAAGGTTTAGATGGACAACATTAATAGACTGTGACCCCAGAAAGTGCTAGTTTCCTCTGCTACCTGACTACAAAGCTTTACCAAGTAGAGGTATGCCCATGAGACTTCTAGGACCTGTACAATCACAGGAAGTTCTCCACTGGGCATGCTAAACCATAGCCATACCTTATGTGACGGTACATGCCTGTACTCCCGGTTGCTCAGGAAGCTGAAGGGATAGAGTTCTCTGAGCAGATGAGTTCAAGACCAGCCTGGGCAACACTGGAAGGCTCTGTCCCCAAACCACCATAAAAATGACCCTTACTGCTACAGCATCACTTCACTTAATGCCGGTGTGGCCATCATTTCCGTTTCATGCTGCAAAAAAACTGAACCTGACTTCAAATTCTGTCCTGCATTTCTTTTAGAAACTTGCCAACTAGCTGTTATTTAAAGAATAGATTCTATTTCCCATTAATCATCCAAAGGGAGAAACGGTGCATTTACTGAACGGGGGAAAAAATGAAAGAATTGACCTAGCACTTGACACCAGCATTAGAATCCCAGTCATAGGAGGACAGATGGGACCAGAAGGAGCTCTGACCCACCCTTGGGCTCCTGACACTATCTCCTTCTCTGCTGTCATTGTCACGATGCCTGACTGCTCCACCTTTCATCAGCAGCATAAAACCTCTCCCCAGATAATTAGCTGTTTGCAGTGTCCTTCTCAGAGGGTGAGCTGTGAATGTTCACAACAGAGACACAGGAAAACAACCTCTGGTCTTCCTGGGAATCTTTGAACCTGGCAGCTGTTTCCTCCTTGAACTACCCGTGTCTTCTCTCCAAGAGGGCTACAGTGTCTCTCCAAGTACCCAAGCTTCGGCTCTCTCTGCGTATGGTCCTCCCCTCAGCTGTGTTTCAGTCTCTTTTCTCTCCCATCAGATAAAAAATAGAATTAATTTGAGTCTCAAATACTAACATGGATCTAATAAAAAGCTGTGTTTCATGGTATGCGCCCTTGTCTGCTTGTACAATACAGGCATTTTGTATTTGCTAGGGACTATTTTTTATTGATTTCAAATATATTTTATGAAAATATAATTCATCCATGGGACAGGGTTATTTTTGTTTTGTTTGATTTTCAGGCATACCTCCTACATAAAAATACCAGTTATAAAAATAGTTTCCTTTCACAAATTCCCCAAGCTTACAGGCAAAAATAATGGAAATTTTCCCCTGCTAAGTAATTTCTTTTGTAATGGGCAGTATGGTTACAGTGTTTGGGGTAGCTTGGAAAATCCAGCTGAGATAGCAGAAGAAATTCCTGAATGTGGAAAGGAGGTTCTACATTCACACATAATGCTTCATAATGATTATAGCTTTCCCTCAGAAAATAAACAACATTTTTTATTATTGTTGAGGCAAGTTTGTTATGTAGCCCAGGCTATACTCAGATTTGAAATCCTCCTGTCTTCCGTTCCCATGTGCTGTGGTTGTAAATGTGTACCACCATGTCCATTCCAAAGTCCCCTCTTTTTTCTAAAGTACTTCTATGTAATAGTACTTTAATAGAAAACACGTGTTAAAATTGAAAAGAGAATCCTGAAACAAATACAGCAGTGACTGTTGCTTGATATTGGCGTGGTAGCTGCTGTAATCCAAGCTCTCAAATGGTTGTGACAATTGGCAGAAATAAACTGCATTTTTAAAAAGAGGCTAACAATATTTACTCAGATAGAATCAAAGCCTTCATCCTAAAGTCTGGTTTAACAGATCTTATGACAACTCGAAGAGACTGTCTGTCTCTCTCTCTCTCTTTCTGTCTCTATCTCTGTCTGTCTCTCTCTGTGTGCAATTATATATAGTACTTTCTTCTTTTAAAATTTTAAGATTTTTTTCTCTCTAACAGCTCTTTAGCACTTGATATTAACAGACCTATGGAATATATCATCTTTAAATGTAACTGAAAATCTGTAGTCCTGGGGCACCTGACTCATCACATCTACAGTTGACCAAGTGAGGAGGAGCGATTGGAAGGGTACAAAACTTGGGCTTCTGTATGTCAATTGGCCTTTAGGTCTTGTATGAACCATCTACAAGAAGATGGATAGTATAGGTTTGATCTTACCAGCAGAGCTAACTTCCAAATGCTTGGAATTTTAGGGCATCTGTGTCCATACCAATTTGAATGCACTAGATCTTGCTTGAATGGCTCAAGCTATTTTAAGGCCAAAGGCAATGATTTTTTAATGAGACTTTTTTATTCATTTATTAAATTGAATTATAATTTTCATAAATATCTGTTCACTCATCCATCTTAGGAAAAGAAATTCCAACTGTTTCTCTCCAAAATCACATCAGAGTTAGACAATGTAAATATAGTGCCACTGAAAGACAAGGAGGAAGGACTCTTGAGTTTGGGCAGAATGGGTTTGAAGTAGTTGATTACTTGTAACCAGAAGGGATGTCTTGTGAGCATAGTGTTCCCCTTGGTATCTTGTGAGCCTAGCAGGGTTCATTCCCCACAGAGGTCATCAGCTTCGGGTAGTCAGACTTGAAAGGAAGAAGAAGGTTCTTTCTGCTCTAAGCTTTCATTGGTTGACTTACTCTGGAATTTACCATAGTTCTCCTCTGGTTATCTAATCTCCAAAACTCACTAAGATAACATTGAAGAAACTCTGGCCAGCTCTGGTATGGTGGGCATGTCTCTGGCAGGCTTTGCCCTTCTCCCCCATTCCTTCTGCCTTACTAAAAAACTTTAGATTACATTTCTAAAGCTGGCCACCAAGGTCTATTTCCTTATCTCTCCACTTCCTCCTCCTGAGGCTGACTACCAAGGTCCAGCTATCAAAATATTAAAGTCCAGCAATCAAAAGACCCCTTTGGTTCACCCAATTACCATGCCCAATTAACATCCTAACACAGGGTCTCCCCTTGTACCTTTACGAATTGCCATTTTCCTATGTGCCATGTCTGTCTCCTCTCTGTCCAGATGCAGTTCTTTGCCACTCCCAAGAGGGCCAAATATCCCTGTCCCCTTTCCCTCGTTCTCTTCTCCTTCTCCCTCGTCCTCTCTCCTGTTTTTTCTCTTATTCCTTGTTTCTAATCCCCTGCCCACCATCCCCCCAAGGGGGGGAGGGGAATAAATCTCCTTTGTGCTGAGAACTTGGTCTTGGGGGTCCTGAGCTGATATTTTTCCTTTCAGTTCTGAGATCCAAGTTTATAAGGTGGTAACGTCCATTCATTAGGAAGAAAGCACACACTCATTGTGCTGACTTTTTACTTGGCCTGCTCGCTCTATACCGGGAGTGTTCCTGGAAATATCTCCACATAATATGGCAGAAAGATTAATCCATAGTTATTTTCTTATAATATTTTTGTATCAGCCTGTGTTCTCAACTGTTACAATACTCCAGGAAAAACTGTCAAACTCAAAAAATGGTTGTACGAACTTGACAAATGGACTGTGAAAAGCAATGTGTTAAACAGCAGGGTTTGGATGGTTCCCCAGCTAAACACTCTAATTTCTAGTCTTTTCAGGAAAACCTCAGAACCTTGGTGGTTTCCTACCATGGTAGTTACTATAAAGATTTCCACCCACTGCTAAGAGTTATGCCTAAAAACAAAAGTTCTGTATTTTTTTAATCTTTATTCATTCTTTTAGTAAGCATTTATTGAAATATATACTTGAAGATTGGCATTCTTTTTATTCATGGTCTAAAGATGGATAGCAGCACATGAAACATGCTCTTGTGTGTTAGGAGGAAGACAAGCAATTAACCAAATAAGCAAAGAGATATCTTGTACACAAATCTTTATACTAATTAATTATATATTTCCAGAAGCACAGACATTGTGTATTTTCTCCCTTTGGACCTAGTATTCCCATTGATACTGTCAATGCAGTGCTCAAAACTTCAAACGTGCCGGGCAGAGGAGTCACAGGCTTTTAATCCCAGCACTCGGGAGGCAGAGGCAGGCAGATCTTTGCCAGTTCAAGGCCAGCCTGGTCTACAGAGTGAGTTCCAGGAAAGGCGCAAAGCTACACAGAGAAACCCTGTCTCGAAAAACCAAAAACAAACAAACAAACCAAAAAAACAAAAAACCTTCAAGCATTTCTCAGTTCTGTGGTCGTATCTTGATTCTTCAGATTCTCTAATATCAGGTCTACTATCAGTGGTTTCTCATTGCACTGAGATTCTGGTGTCATCCATGCAGTGTGGTGATATTTTATTTGTGCTGAAACGTGGTGATATTTTATTTGTGCTTTGATAAATAAAGCTTGCCTGGAGATCAGGGGAAAAGGCCAGCCATTTTAAGTAAACAAAGTGAGGCAGCACACGCCCTTAATCCGATTACTTATCAGGCAGGGTCTCTGTGTGTGTGTGTCCAAGGCCATACTAGGGAACAGAGCCAAGGGTGGTGACACACACCTTTAATCCCAGTACCAACCATAGAGACCTGGAGGTCTGTACAGACAGGCAGTGACAAGGAAGTGAGGTAGCTGGGCTAAGATAGCCAATGAGAGGGCAGAACAGCAAGGCAATAAAGGCGTGGGTAAGATAGGAAGTAGCTCACATTTGGAAGCTGTAGAGTTGGTGAGGTAAGGTTGACTGGTGGCTTTCCCTATTTCTCTGATCTCTCTAAGGCTTTTACTCCTATATTTAGCTTTATGTTTTTTATTTAATAAGATCATTTAGAAATTCATCTACAATGCAGAATACTTTCCCTGGGTTCTGCATGCTCCCTGTTCTCCTTAGAGATGGCTCCATTCACATAAGGCCCAAGAACCTCCCTCCAAGGTTAGCTCAAGTTTATCTGACTGCTGTCCCTTCCACAGGGATTCTGGAATTTCTATTATATTCACTCAGTGCATGTAAAAATACTTGATACTTCATGATTTCTAATTAATGGGTAACAAAGAAGCTTTTTTGTGAAATCTGACTCTGATTCATTGCAGGTAGCTGCTGAGGATTCTGGGGTAGCCACAGAGCTTCCCAAGATCAGGGAGTAACACTACCCATCGATGAGCAGGAGCCAGAGAATTCTGGGGTAGCCACTGAGCTCCCCAGGACCAGGGAGAACACTGCCCATGGATGAGCAGGAGCCAGAGGGTTCTGGGGAGCAGAGAACACTTCCCCTTGATGAGCAGGAGCCAGAGGGTTCTGGGGAGCGGAGAACACTGCCCATTGATGAGCAGGAGCCAGAGGGTTCTGGGGTAGCCACGGAGCTCCCCAGGACCAGGGAGAACACTGCCCATGGATGAGCAGGAGCCAGAGGGTTCTGGGGTAGCCACGGAGCTCCCCAGGACCAGGGAGAACACTGCCCATGGATGAGCAGGAGCCAGTGTAGCAGGATTTGGCTTGACTCACCTCACGTTTGTGGTGTGTAGTTTTAGCTCTTTCATGTTATTGGCTCATTAAAATAGTAATACAATTGCACAGGCCTTCCTTCTCCTTCAGTCTACCTAGTCAAAATCTTGATTCAGTAATCAAAATGTAAGGTTGACATATGAAGTTCAAATGTACACACATGTATACATACACACATACAGTGTTAAGAACAACTTAAACTATACACTATGTAGACAGAGTGGAAATTACCCTTTTGTTGGCTGGCTGATCACAGCTACTTGAATGTACAATGGAATATAAAGGGTTTTAAACTTTTTCTGTGCATTCTACTATACAGATTTTCCTGAGATTTCTCCTTTTTGTGTCATATGCATTTTATCATCAACTAGTACCTCCTCAATGATTTTCTTTAGACATACAAAATCAAGAAAGAAAGAAGGGCTGTGAACATGAGTTCTTTCAGGATGAATTCCAAACTGTTCCTGTCACTTGTGTTAGGTTTGGCATTGTACTGTGTGTTCAACTCATCAACATCAATTAAGACTTGATTTTGTTTTGTAGATGATAAAGGAAAATCCACTTGATTTAGTGGATGGCTTTGGTTAATAAAAATAATAATAGCAAAAATCTGACACACTCATAAGTTTTTTCCTAAACTTCTGTTTTAGATTTTGGTAAAGTGATTCATGGTGTTGTGTTAAATATTAAAATTAATGTAAGATTAATTTAAATTTACGGGGCAGCTTTTTGTAATTTACTGTCTAGCACACAATTTTTAGCAAGCTGTATAAATAACAAAGACTGCCTACATCCTTCTGTTGTTTCACTGTGGCCCAGTATATTAAAATTAAACTTGCTGAAAATTTAAAACATTAAGCTACCATACCACCCAGACCTAGACATCAATTTGGCATAGACTAGCCACTGAGGGGAGCCCCAGGAACTCTTCTGAGCAGTGTGTGGATGGGGACAATCTCAAGATTTGCTATATCACTTAGCTTTCAGATGAACACACATGATCAAGCATTGGGAAGCCACAGTAACATTCTGCCTAGCATATAGATGGGGGAAAATACCAAAATAGGCATTTGGCCTTCTTCCATTAAAATTATATTTGGGTACAAACAGTCTTGATCCCAACCCAGCCTGATACACCGGATAGTTCAGAGGCTCTTTTCAAATGCTGATTTCAGGAAGGCAAGGGTGTAACTGGACTATGGGTCCTAAAACCTGGGCAGCGGCTTCAGAGACATCTCGCTTCATGCAACTTTATCTGAAACAACTGTAAGCATCATCTGAGGAATCTTAACTTCAGTACACGATAACAATCAAGGATGAATTTTCTAAATCAAACCACAGAGTGTAGGTACTTCACACATTTTACTGTACTGTATCATGCTTCCCAGCACCTACCCGCACCCCCACCTTCTACTCAGCCATTTGCCAAGGTGTAATCTAACAGAATCTCGGCACTCTGGACTCATCTGCTCTTTTGTCTGAGGACTTCTTAGAAACAAGATGTTAACCCAGTTAGTGACTAGTGGGGAAAAGGAGTTATTCTCTTCCCCTTTCTGCTGTATGTCTCTTCAATTTCCAATGGTCATGACCAGGTGGGCTGTGCAATGTGGGTTGGCTGTTCCTCTCCACTTTTCCTCTTCTCCCACTCTCTGAAACACCCAACACAAACTACGTTTCCGCTTCTGTCTGACTCCTGCTTTGAGGGGACACAGGCTAAGATGTCTACCTTCAGTGAACCTACAGCATCATTTCTCTTAAGAGCTTTATGGGAAAGGTAATGAGGAAAACCACAGTCACCCAAGTTAAAGATGCAAATTTTTTAAAAGTGGGAGTACAATTAGCATTTTGCAAAACAGATTCCCTTTTATTTTTAAAGGCAAATCTCTCTCACATCCATATAACTTTCATTTTTCCTGCATGCCTTCACATTTTAAAACTTACTGCTCAGTTAACTGTACCATATAGTGCATGTCAAGTTCTGCTTAGTTCCGAGGCTCACTTTTGTTTGCAAGCAGTGTGAGCAGGAGAAAAAACAGGAGACATGCTATTCATAGCAAAACGAAGAAGTCTCATATTGCATATGACAGCCAGGTATCAGATATCACCTGGTGGACTTTCTCACTACACAGTGAGATAACTAGCCTCTCTTTTCTGTCAATAATAATAATAATAATAATAATAATATATTAAACTATTTTCCTATTCTCAGGAGGACTATGGGATACAAGCTAGGAAAAGCTGATAACTCTCTTTAGAAAGCCTCCCATATTTCATTAAAGGTTTTGGATCAGGCAAACATTTTACAGCCACTCCATTATATCTACCCATTTTTCTACCACTGCCCCCACTCTATGTACATTCTTTCTCTCTCATCTCTACCTGATTGCCCCCCTCACATCCTTTTTTAAAAATAACTCTTTCTTTCTTTTTTCATACTTTACTTTATTTTATGTGCATTGGCGTGAGGGTGTTGGATCCCCTGGAACTGGAGTTACAGACAGTTTTGAACTGCCATGAGGGTGCTGGGAATTGAACCCAGGTCCTCTGGAAGCACAGCCAGTGCCCTTAACCATTGAGCCATCTCTCCAACCCCCCTCACTTTCATTGCCTTCTTTTTCTCCCCTCCCCTCAAATTTTAATATGACCTGACTAGATATTTTCATTTTTCTCAGGTATAAATTGACAAAAAAAAAAAAAAAAAAGTGAAAAAATATAGCCTGGTCTATTTCTGAGTCAAGGTCATCATACATTTGAGGACTGTGATCATTAGGTGAGAAATGTGGTCTTTAACCACCAGACATCTAAAAGCAAAGTGAGTTATAACCTCCTGAGGTGAAGAGCAAGCAAAGCATGAGTTAGTCACTGGGATCCTTGAACTCAGTTTGGTCCCAGAACCTCATGCTGATATTTTTAGGAAACACAATTTCTTTCCTAGTGACCATTTTGGTGGAAGGGGCCATGGACATCTATCTTAAAGAGGAGAATGTGGTGGAGCATTGCTATGACTCACAAAGATAAGGATAGGGGATGTGCTGGATCAGACAGGACCAAGAAGCCTTGGAAAATGGCTGGCTTTGGCTGTGTGTGCAGTGCTACAGTGTGTAGACTGGCTTTGCTTGGAACTCAGGGGATGGCTCTTGGGATCTTCTGTCAAGAGAGTTTAGGTTGATGGGAATACAGCTGGAATCAGGAGACTGAGGTCCTGGTACTTTCTAAATGGCTGGATGTGGAAAGGAAAAGCAAGCATCTCAAGGCAACTGAGAAAACTGAAGACATTGTACAAACATTGTTTAGTTACTGGTGACAGTTTGGGGACAACTAGAGAAAGCAGGCTACCAAATGACAGTTGTTCCTCATTCCTTCTTCACTATGTGATAACTTTGAACCTGAAGCCTGCATGGGACAGATTCAATGGACAGAAACAGGAATGCATGCTTTCCTCAGGTTTGGATGACACCATCACCACACCGTGCTTACATTTCATTGCAAAGCTGCATTTCATTTTCTGTTGCTGGAACCTCTATGACTTTGGCAATTGGCATCCTATTTTTTTTGCTGACTCAAAGGTCAGGCATACCTATTTTTCTCTATTTAAAATGTCACAGAAGTCAATGTTATTATGGGAAATATTTGTTTCACTCACATATTTTGCTACAATTCTATGTCAAACATGGCTCTTTATGTCTAAAGAATGTTAATTTAAGATGAACACAATCACTGAAAAGGCATTTTGCTACATTTATATTTATTAAAGGAAACAGTTTTATTTGATTGCAAGGTCTTATTGAAGAATGTTTCTGGTGAAGTATAACCTTCAGGCTATTCAAACCAACAATAACCTTAATTATGATGTACTGGAGAGGTTCATAAAAGTCCAGTGTGACCTCCCAGCCATCTCCAGCAATGAATAGATGATATTGTTAGTTAAAAATTGAAGGGGACACTCGCTTAAACACAACGCTTTATCAGTGGTTCTGTTAAGGACACCTCTTTTCCTTTATTCCTTTGATGCAGGGGCAATATAAAAGAGGCCTTAAAAACAAGAAATAGATTTCTGCCTTGCTTTCTTTAAAGCAAAAATACAGATATTTGGAAAATATTATACATATTTTGTTTTTTTTTTCTAAATGGGAGGAAAACCTACTAAGTTCAATAAAATCACTTTGACATTTATGCTACATTTAGATGATGGTACAAATGATGACCCTGCTCATCTCTTATATCTCCTGCCTTAGTCTGCTTCCTGTTACTATAACAGAATTCCCAAGACTAGGTAATTTGTAAAACAAAAAGTCTTATTTTGTCTTATGGTTCTGGAGGCTAGTTAGAATGTCTGAACTCTGTCACCTCCATCTAGTCAGGTCTGTTTTACTGTGGGATGTAGAAATAAACAAGTGTGTGCAGATGAGACCAAACATTAGGGTGAACTCTGTGACAGCCAACTCTCAGAATAATAAATCCAGTCCCGAATAAGGATGGACCTGGCCAGTGTCCGTGGTCCTGACCAGTATTTCATAAAGCTTACTTCAAATTTGTCTCAAAAATTGTGGTAGTGTTCTTATTCCCACATGGTAGGATCAACACAACATGCCTCAAATACTTGAGATTTGATTTATAATCTCATTGATCAAGTCACAGCAACAATGCAGGCATGTTCATGGCCATTGTGCTTTAATAGTGAATGGTTTGAACAGAATGTGTATCAGAGTAAAATAGGATTACTACACATAGGATTACTACACATTGAAGATAAAGGAGTTACATTTAGAAGCAAGACTGGAGGGGATAAGACTTGGACATATATTATTGAATGAATAAAGCAACTTGAGAAAAAAATACTTGGAACATGATTGTGTCAGTGGTGAGGGACAAACACACAGCTCTACATCAGCCTCAGTAACCTGGGCACTTCCTCTAATCTTTCAGGGATATTTTAACTCAGACCAAATGCAGAATTTGTAGTTTCAGTGTAAAAAAAAGCATTTCTATACTAGTCAGTTTAAAGCAGAGCATGAAGTTTATTATAGCTATTTTAATATAGACTTAAGAGGGTTAAGAGAAAGAGAAGGACTCAGAGTAAGACACACCCAAATAGTGCTACATACTTCCCAAGGGACTGTAGGGGAGAGACATAATAACTGAGGAACAGTTTCCTCAAGGCAGAGTATAATTGATCATCTTAGCATCAGAAGTTCCATATCACAATGTTGCTAAAAAACCTTCTCCCCTTTTCTTTTAATAAGTGATATTATAGGGTGGCTATAGCGATGTCTTGGATGGAATTATTGTCTGATAAGATGAAAGTCATGAGTCGTTAGGGCTGAAAAGGGGGTGAACTGCAAGTTTATGACTGAGAAGGGAGAGCAGCCTCGAGCAGGTGTCAATTGTGCTGGAGTTCTTGCTTCTCTGTTGGGGAGAAGACGGAACCGGATTCCCAAAGGAGCATCTTTCTGTCTTTGCATGTCAGTGCAGTTTCCCAGGCTTTGTATTCCACTTGCGTTTCATTTATATAAAATTCAGAAAAAGTGTTACAGGAGTACAATACATGATAAAATAGTGATGAATGGTATAGGAATAAAGAATTACAAACTTAGAAAAGAAGTTATTATTGTAGGGGAAAGCAAGATGGGATTGGAGAAATCAGAGAAATTTTACAATCATGAGAATCGTTTTTAATAGGTCAACTTAACATGAGTCATCTAGAGAGAAGGAATCTCTACCAAGAGAATGCCTTCAGAGCAGTGGCCTGTAGTAGTTCTGTAGGGCATTTTCCTGATTGATGATTGATGTGGGAGGGCCCAGACTATTGTGAACGGTGCCACCCTTGGAATGCGGCTGTAGAATTTATAAGAAAAACAAACAACCGAGCAAGTCGCGAGGAGCAAGCCAGTAAGCAGCATTCCTCTGTGGCCTCTGAATCAGCTCCTGCCTCTTGTTTCTACTGTGTTTGAGTTCCTGTCCTGACTTTCATAAGCAATTGGACTGTGATGTGGAACTGTAAAGCTGAAATAGAAACACTTTCTTCTCAAGTTTTTTGGTCATGATGTCTTATCACAACAATAGAAACTCACACTAAGACAACAGATGATAGATTCATATACATGTACTGTCACTGTACTTTATACATTTTGCCCACATGGTCATTAAAAATATAAAAATATAAATTTGTAACATTAACGATTTAAAAATGTCTGGAAGCCAGACAGATGGCTCAGCAATTAAAAAGAGCCTGACTGTTCTCGTAGAGGACCCAAGTTTTGTTCCCAGCACCTATGTCAGCGGCACCCACATGTGGTAGCTCATAACTGCCTATAACTCCAGATCTAGGGATCTGATACTTCCTGCTAGCTTTCCTATGCACCACCGCTCATTTGCATATGCCCTCACCCTCACACACACAATAAAAAATAACAAATATGATGGCTAGATAGAGAAGAATGAGACTATAAGAAAGAGAGAATTGTAAGGAGGAAGAGTGCAGTGTTACAGAAGTCAAGGCCATGGTCATCTGTCTCAAACACAGCCTTAAACACATCAAAATGAGGACATGTTCTCACACAGTTTTCTGCGAGGAACTCATTTGTTCCTTTGTAGTGAAAACTACTTGGGCGAAATTGCTAACAAAGGTAGTACATGGAGCAGAAAGAGAAGGTGGGGTTAGGGAACAGAACCAAGGAGTATTGTAGCTAGAGTTTTCCTGCCTGGCCCACAGTCAGGAAAAATCTCTATCACCCGCCAGTCCCACAGCCTCAGACCCAACCAAGTAAACACAGAGACTTATATTGGTTACAAACTGTATGGCCGTGGCAGGCTTCTTGCTAACTGTTCTTACAGCTTAAATTAATCCATTTCCATAAATCTATACCTTGCCACATGGCTCGTGGCTTACCGGCATCTTCACATGCTGTTTGTCATCGTGGCGTCTGGCAGTGTCTCTCTGACTCAGCCTTCCACTTCCCAACTTTATTCTCCTCCTTGTCCCGCCTACACTTCCTGCCTAGCCAATGGCCAATCAGTGTTTTATTTATTGACTAATTAGCAACACATTTGCCATACAGAACATCCCACAGTAGAGTATAGAAAACAGTATCATGAGGTTATACTCTGAAGATGGCTAGAGGTGGGTATAGAAAACACTATCACGAGGTTATACTCTGAAGATAGCTAGAGGGGAGTATAGAAAACACTATCATGAGGTTATACTCTGAAGATAGCTAGAGGGGGGTATAGAAAACACTATCACAAGGTTATACTCTGAAGATAGCTAGAGGGGGGTATAGAAAACACTATCACGAGGTTATACTCTGAAGATAGCTAGAGGGGGGTATAGAAAACACTATCACGAGGTTATACTCCAAAGAAAGCTAAAGGGACTGGGGAATGAGAGGTTCAATATGCTGTTGAGGAAATATTGGTTGTTTATTTTGGTGAGAGAGAAATGAACTTTTTTGAAACCAAGAAGGAATCTGTTCAAAGAACTCAAACCTACGAAGTGGAAGGGAGATAACCTATGTAGAGGTTTTATGAAAGGGTAGGAGGAGGCCATGGCAAATGAAGCCAGGTGGAAGAACTAGACCCTGTGGAAGGGAGGTTATCCTCTCCACTTCATTATCAGGGGACAATGAAGCAAAGGGAGTGGAAAGAGAAGTTCAATGTGAAGTCCAAGGATTCCAACCTGACTCTCATATGTAGAGCAGTCTGTTTGCTCTGACATAATTCCTGTGCATATGGAGTTGAATTGGTCAAAGGCTACAGTAGTGTCCAGTAACACTGGCAGTCACATCAGGTAGTGGCCCTGATTTCTGCTAGATCTCTTTGTCCAGCTGTAAACATTGTGATGCTCAGTGGTCTGGTTCACCTGAGGAGATGGGTTCATACAGGATAGAGACTTGTTAGTTGCAAGTGTCCAAAGGAGTGTCTGGGAAAGCGAGGGCAGATTGATAGTTTTTTTATTCAAGGAGATTGTGGCTACCCTGTTTTTTTTTTTTTAAATATTTTTAAAAGATTTATTTATTTATTTATTATGTATACAGTGTTCTGTCTGCATGTATGTCTGCATGCCAGAAGAGGGCACCAGATCTCATTACAGATGGTTGTGAGCCACCATGTGGTTGCTGAGAATTGAACTCAGGACCTCTGGAAGAGCAGTCAGTGCTCTTTCTTATCCTCTGAGCCATCTCTTCAGCCTGGCTACCTTATTTTTATAGTTCTTCATCATAACTAACTGTGACCGCTCAGCAGGTTGACACCGAATGTTTTTTGTTTTTAAATGTTTTAAATTTTTTTCAATTTTACCCATGTATCAATGCATTGTGCATCATATTCCTGCCAACCCTCTTTGAATCTCTTTTTCCCAGCCAGTCATCTCGCTGCTTTCATGTTTTTTTTTTTTTTTTTTTTTTTTTTTGGTGTGTGTGTGTGTGTGTGTGTGTGTGTGTGCGCGTGCACTTAATCTCCTTGTGCCTCCTGGGCTCAAAAGATACCAGGAAGACAATCAAGTGGTTTGCCTTTTTCCCCAACTGAAATTATTCATTGTTTGAATGGACCATTAGATCTGTTGTTTTGCACAGGTAAAGCACAGCTTTTCAACCACTGTGTTTTCAATCAATGACTAATAAGGCTTTCTAGCCTGCCTAGCCAGAAAGAACCCTTCGAATACCTTGGTTGCTGGGCTATTAAGCCCTTGCATTCTGCAGTAGATGGCACAAGGAGATTGAGTGCTGAAATGAATGTGGAGAAGGGAGAAGTCAAGTTTCATCTTTTCAGCAAGAAATTGAGCGTGGGGGTGTGTATATAATGACTCCTGTTAGAGCTCATCTTTGTTCTGCTCTGTCAGTGGATGCTACCTCCTCCTGGCCACTCTGCTTAGCTGGGAAACTCAGATTCTACAGCTTGAGATCATAAAGATATGAAATTTAACTCCATCACTGCCTATCTGGGAAAACTAGGCAATTATTTTTAGGTCTAAAAAATGGTATATTTCTTAGGATTATAAGTAAAAAAGAGAGTTCTGCCTAATGTAGGTGTTTAATACTTTGTGGTGTGTATTATGTATGTACAGTTGTCACTGTGTTTCCATGGGGAACATGTTCCAGGGTGTCTGTTGGATACCCAAATCCATGAATGCTGAAGTCTCATCTATAAAATAGCATTGTACTTGAACAAAACTTGTGCATATACTCCAGTACACTTTCAAATCAACTCGAGGTGATTTAGATGTCTAGCACAGTGTAAATGCCTTTTAAATACTCATTATTTTGTTTAGGGAATAATGGCCAGTAAAGACATCTGTCTGTGTCCAGTGTAAATGAATGTTGTTTTCAAATATTCCTGATTGGTTGAATTTGCTGACATGGAACTCAAGGATAAGAAGAAATAATTGCATTTTACATTGCTTGGATTTCAGTGTGATGCACTCCAGCAGCCTGTAAGCTCCTTAGGGGAAGGAATCACAATTTAACTTTCTTTGGAGAGTGGTGACACATATTATAGGAATTGATATAAACAGGAGAAACCTTGTCTCCACTATTGTAAGAGAATGACCCAACAGAAGCATGGCAAACGACTTCAGCGTGTGACTCGGTTGGTGGGACAGTGCATGTGCTAAAAGGGGACAAAGCTCATGTGTGCGAAGAACACTTACATTTCATGACATTCTCCTGATGGCCAAATAGCACTTTTCTTTTCTTTTCTTTTTGTTTTTCGAGACAGGGTTTCTCTGTGTAGCTTTGCACCTTTCCTGGAACTCACTTGGTAGCCCAGGCTGGCCTCAAACTCACAGAGACCCGCCTGGCTCTGCCTCCCGAGTGCTGGGATTAAAGGCGTGCGCCACCACCGCCCGGCTTTATTTTCACAGTAAAATGAAAATTCATCAAAGAATATGGAATAGTGAAGCATTCTTTCTCCTCAGTATGAAGTTGATGTTTCTAGGTATAGGTTTTACTATTTTTTAGAAGAGTTTTTATAAAAATATCAGAGAAAAACTAGCTTATATAAGAGTTCCTTTGATATAACTTGATTATGAGTCTTCCTAAGGCAGTTCTCTCTCTCCCTTTATCTAGTATTCCATGTCACCATGACCTTAATAGTTTTATATGGAAAAATTAGTTGCAGAGAGCAAGTTGTCACAAAAAGAAGGAAAAAAATCAGACAACTTAATAATTTCCTAGGAATCCCTGATCTCCTCCTCCAACAAAATGTACTATGCTAGAACGTTCCAATCCTTCGATATTATTTTTAATTTTGAAACCAAATACTTTATCCTCAAAGGTTCTTCATTGCTTTGGATCTGTGTTGTCCTACTACTGAATCTATCATATTTGATAAGAGAAGAACTTAAAGAAAATCTTTTTCTTGCAAGTCTGGTAGCAGCAGTTATATGAAATGCTAATGCAGAGGTAGGAGCAGGGATAGGAGGCACCTGCCCCTGCATCGGACAGCCTCCTGGGGTGTGCCTTCCTGTCTGCACCAGCACCTGCTTCAGGACAGTAACAATTCCGTGTTCATTTTTGCACCAGACACTGTAGCACAGCATCACGCTCAGTGCACAGCAGGATATCAGTGAACACTTTCAGAGAGCAAGAGCAAAGCCCAGACGAGGTGCTTCTCACTGGAGAGAACTGCCACGCAAATCCTTTGTCATCATGTTTTGCCTGCTCCTTGATTTGGGGCTGTGAATTGATTCAGGGTGGCGCAAAGCACTAAAGGGAACAGAATAGTCACCAACGTCAAATCATGTTGTTTGCATAATCAAAGTTTCCTTCACTTTCCCTAGTTGAATAATAGGTACTCAGTATAGTGTATTTAGCCCTTGTCTAAAATATATGGGGAATATTTGAGGTCACATTGATTTATGTTTTAGATTTGAGAATACGTGCATATATAATGAACTATAAAGATCCAAATGTAAAGTTCATTAATGTTTTGCATATAACTTAAAACATAGGCCAAAGATCATTTTTTTGGTTATCAAACAAAACCACTTCGTTGTTTTGCGACAGCCTTACTCATGTCCAGGTTGGCCTTGAATTCATTATGTAGCCTAGGCTGGCCTCTAACTCAGAAATCCCCCTGACTTTATTCTTTCCAGTGCTGAGATTATAGGCATGAATCACCACTCCTAGCATGAAGATAACTTTATATAGTATTTTGAGTGTGCTTGTATTTTGACAGTAACATATCACACGAGGCCAGTTGTGAAACTCCCCTCTTATGATGTCATGTGGTCACTCGAAAGGTTTTAGATTTCAGAGAAGTTCAGGCTTTCAGGTTCGGAACGCTCAGACTGCATTTCACAGCAGCAACTTGTTGATGCTTGAGGTATTTATAATTTTCCATCTGGCTTCACTGATCTCAGGGTTTTCTGTTCTTTTGACAGTTATGGGCTTTTATTCAAAGAAAATGACAAAAGATAGGCTGATTTAGTTTCAGACTAGTCTGAGTAAACATTAAATGCTCTTTTACTTATGTGTAAAAAAGGTTATAGTATAACACTGACAAAATACAGTATTAGAAACAATTCAAAAACAAGTCATTAAATTTTTTGAAGAACACAGAAGCATTAAAACAATGGTTAACAGAAAGCAGAGCAGGAAGAAAAACATTAGCTACCATGTTCCTTTTCATTAAATAGCAACATCCTCAGAGAAGAATCAAATCAACTAGTTGTCTTCATCTAGCAAAATACTACAAATATATAGCAAAATAATATAAACAAAGGATAGTATTGTGTTATAATTATATTTTTTACTAGGCCACTTTATCTTCCTCATACTAAATGCAGGGAAATAAAACAATCTGAAGAAAATTATGTCATCATTGTTATTCAGAATAAAAGCAGTCTTGGTATTTATTCTTATACAACCAATTGTTTTACAATGTGGGCACATGTGGGCTCCAGAGGACAAATGTACTGTCATTCTTTACTCACTGAACCATCTTGAGAGCCCTGAATTGTTTCCTATTGACAATGAAATATGGGGCTACTTTAATTCACTAAATTCTTCCTCAAAGAACTTAGACTGAAACTCCAGTCAATGAATCTGAGGTTACGATGACTGACTGGAAGTGAGCAGGGTGCTTTTTCTTTGAAGTTCTGTGAATGGTCATTGCAGAGACATTTAAGTGTGGAACTCAGAAGAGTTCTATATAAGGTGATATTGTTTTGATGCCTTATCAGTGGTAATCTGGATAGAATGCCCAGGAACTCAGGTAAATGAGAAGAAAATCCTTCCTAAACGAGCCAGACAAAGATGATCAACCTTCCGGGGCCCGTGCCCCAGTTTGCAGCTTTTGCAGAGATGCTGTCTACACAGACTTGGGCATTAAAACAAGTTTGATTATTTTTTTGAATTATTTTGCTAATTTAGAGGCAGGATTGGTGAGCAGTGATGTGGGTTAGGGATGAATTGTAGTTAGGAAAACAAAAATTAGTTTTTAAGGTACAATGAAATGAGTTGTACTTATCCTCCTCTGCTATACCACTGTTCTACCCACATGATGGTGAAATAATGGCCTTTTAGGGTCTAAAAAGCCAATACCACAAAGCCACAGATATTTTTCCAAGGATGACTTTGAAATATTTGTCCTGATCTCATCCCAGATTCTTATCTTAGGACACTGCATACCAATTTGATCAGCGACCAGTTGAAGCAACAGAGTTGTAATTCAGATCTCTGGAGACCTGGGAAGACCCTTGGCTACCACATTACTCTGCTTGAGGTTTTCCAATGTTCAGGCTGTTATACATTTGGGTCTCTTTCCTCAAGGTTAAAGTCAAAGTTCTCCAATAAAACATTGCACTTCTGGCAAATGAAATGTTTACCATTCTAAGTAGGATGGAACATAGGCACAGTCAATGAAATTTCAAGGACATTTTGTCTAATGGAAAAATGACCCCACAAAGAAAGTCCATAAGACAGGGAGGACACGTGTAATGCCATTGCCACAAATAGAGTACAAAGATGTTTCAAGTTGAAAACTGTAAAGGCAACAAACATGTAGCAAATAAAATTCTAGGTGATACCAATGAGCCATGCACAGGATACCAGCTACTGCCAGCTCATGTTCCTGAAACCATTTCCTTGAGCTATTGACCAAACAAGTGCCTTTCACGGCTCCAGGAAGAAATGAAGTGTTTAAGTACATCAGCAAGATTAATCAGTCTTGGGTTATATTCTTCCCGTGACATCTTACCACACTTCACCCGCTGCTCTGCCAGCCTTAATTTTTAAGCCATAGAAAATAAACGTTTATTAAAAGCTTCCCAGCCAGATAGTCTTCTCAATTAGCACTTCTCTTAAAATCTGATATCTATGTTATTCCCCTAAGAACCATTTTGGCTGTAATTTACTTCGAATATTGAATTTACACTAGGGAAATTCATTAGCCACAATGAGTGTAAGCTTTTCTTTTCACTTTCGTCCTTTTAATTCAGTCTAAACCATGCTGGCTCTGAGTCATACGGAATGCATTTGAGGGCTGAAATGGAGAACTGGTGGAGTGAAACCAGAGTAAGAGATGAAAGGAAGGAGGAAATGGGGATTGAGATGGATTAGCTAAAATGCGGAGGTGGGGTACAAGCAGCCAGAGAAAAGAGCAAAGACAAGAAGGTGAGCTGCAATATGAGCCCTCATAACCCTGTGAGTTCTGGAAGCCATACTTCTAAATCAAACTCAACATGGCTGCTTTCTAATGCGACCCCTCACGTATGCTTCCAGCTGCTTTCTGTTTCAATGCACCAGCGTGCCTTCGCTAGACCATGAGGGCCCACGGAAGTTTGGGGATTTTTAGCGGTATGTTGCTGTGTTTTGCAGTAAGGTTTTCATTTGGTAAAAACCACTGAAAATATGGAAAGTTTACTCATTATGTCAGTGTTTTTTTAATGAATACTCACTTTTTTTTTTATAGAACATTGGTAAAGCACATTTGAGGGATTTTCTGTACTGGCATGGTACAAGAGTAAGATGTGGCTTTGAGGAATGAAAAGCTCTTCTCACTAGGCACTAGGTGTCTACTGTGAGTGGCACAACCTAACTGGTAGTCACCCGAAGCACTCCCCTCCAGAAAGCCCCCTCTCTGCACAGAGGAGATGACATCATGGCATACCTGCCTATTCTTCAGCACTGACTGGGACATGCTCACCGCTGACAATGACCAAGGCTGGAGAGGAAATAGAAACATGTGCATGCTTCAATTCCTCTGGAGCCACTGAACTGTCAACTCTTGACATTCAATGTCCTAATCTCTTCTTTGTGTGTCCTTGGAGTGCAGCAGTATTTTGGCTACACAGCAGTTGTCCAAACATGAGTGCTGAAGTTCATTGCTCACGAAGCCAGGACATGCCACCTCAAACAGTTCTCTCTGTCCAGTTCCACTCGGAGGTACAGTTGATACATTGTTCTAACATGGGATGCCCTTTCACTAGAACATTCAGAAAGTGCACATGCAATCTGGAAGACTCTCCACAATGAAAAGACGTCATGATATCACCTATTCCAGTAATGTTTCCACAATGAAAAGACGTCATGATATCACCTATTCCAGTAATGTTACTCCCAAGCATTTTTAATTTCTCCTCTTTAGAGCCGATAGCAAAAATGGTCTATCAGGGCTCTCCTTCACTGGAGACCTTCATATGCCATGCCTGTTCTCCAGCAGCTGGAACTAGAGAAGAAACTACCCTCTCCTCCTGATTCATCTCATCTTGTCATTTTTTGGATTAAAAAAATCCATGTTCAGAGTTCTAGGAATCTCCCTTGTTGGATGAGGAGGGCATTGGTCCTCAGAATTCAACAGACTGTAATCCATTCTCTCTCCCTCTCCTTCCTGCCACCCCCTCCCTCTCAGAAGGAAGGGACTGTAATCCCTTCCTTCTCCCTCTCAGAATCATCTGCCTTCCTTTGGTTGTTACTGCTTTAAGGGGAAATCTTAGGAACATGTGTTGAACATCATTAAGAACAACAAACAAACAGAAACCCTCCAAACGTTCAACATATGTTTTACATATTTTTCTTTCATATTGTAATAAAAAAATTATAGGTAAAATGTTTTAAAATTCTTAACAGAAGAAAAGCAAACTTGGTCCTATTTATTTTTAACTGTGCATTAATGTAATTATATGAACACCTTTTTAGTTATATACTTACTATCATATAAAATAGTTTTCTTTTAGTATAATGATATGTAGAATTTTACTACATGAAAGGTCTTGTCATAAAGACAACTAAATAATAATGACAATAATTAATAATAAGTAATAGTACTTTAAAGGCAGAATTTTTAGTGCTAAAAGGCAAATACTATGGTAAAAACTAAGTCTGCGTCCCAAAGAAAACTATTTTTATTTCAAGCTCTCATAGGGATACAGGCAGCCCTCCAGGACTCTGTAGTAACTGTAACAAGGCAAACTTGGCCCTCACAGGCATTTATCTCAGTATGACAATTTCTCAGTAAGCTGAATGTCAGGAGAAAAGGCAGCATCTGCAGCTATTCTTTAGTTCAGTGCCTCCCAGGGAAGGATGCTTGAGGCAGGATGGGTGTGCCAGGGTGCCTTCAGACAGAGAAGAGCTATTATGACTCTTAGCTCTCCCAGGGTTTGACCTGTGTGCCTGGGGCTGGATGTAATTGAATTACCTCTGGTAGGAGGGACAATATTCCTGACCTAAATTCAGGATATCTGCCTGCCAGCATTTGGCATGAAGCTGGCTCATAATTTGAGTCACATTGAAAAATCTTAATTGCTGTAATAATTGGGTCTGCCAAGTTTGCCAGTTGGCTAAGGTCTTACAAGAATTTTAACCAAAGGATGGAATTTCCACCTGATGTTGGCTGGTTCTGGAGATGTGGCTACTGCTGCTTGGACACATTTATTTTAGGACTTCCTACATGTGCAGCCTGCTTATCATCAGTCATAACTTACTGTCATCTTTGGCAGTTGTGACTGACAGGGATTAATCTATTATTTGGAAAGGTAAAGAACTGCAGGTGTACAGGGTTTAAATGCCAGGCCAGGATAACTCACAATAATATTATAGTGGAACTAGACCCAGGCCTTATCTCTGCTATAATCCATCATTCTATATGCACTGGCTGCAGAGAATGCTACACTCTACCACAATACCAGTGACCCCAGGGTGAGATGCAATGCTAATCCTTCACAGACCCATCATTGGAAGCAGTTGCTGACTGGGCTGATCTTGAAGTTACTATTGATATTCTGTAGAAGAATGGCATTGAGCAGTATGGAATGTGCCCTCAATGTAACCCTTGTTTCTTTAGATTTATTTTTATTATGTGTATGAGTGTTTTACCTGCACGTACATCTGTGCACCACATGTGTGCCTGGTGCCCGAAGAGGTGGTGAGTGTCGATATGGGTACTGGGCATCAAACCTGGGTTCTTTGCAACAACAAGTGCTCTTAACCATGAGCCAAGCTCAACCTTTGTTTCTTTAATGGCAGCTTGTTTATGGACTACTTGACCAGACTAAGTAAGTAGATACCCCATCTAGTGGTTTTGACAGTCCCCTGCTACTCACAGGATGTTGGGTCTCTTCTGCCTAAACATTATGTTGTCACTGTTAGCTTGTACACTTGTTTTGACTAGAGACAGAGAGCATGTCAGGAATCTGCCAAGGCTACCACCTCCAAAACAAAAACACCGCTTTGATATTTTCCTCAAGTGAATTTTAACAAATTAGCCCTTCCTTCGATTTACCCATTACTCTAATAGCATCCTCAGAAAGGGTTGGACACGAAGCTTGTACAAATCAATGTTATATAGCTCCTTGCCAATTACTGCTTAGCCTACCCTAAAATGTTCCTCCTACTCATGATAATAACATTGTAAAAAGAACACAATGTATATAGCAATTTTATTTTGAAGAGTGAATTAGGAAATCTATCAAAACACTAACAGACTGGGAAATGCATAATAATAACACTTTACTTCTATGGGTTTTATACACCAAGGGAATTATGGATGCTTTATATAAAACACAGGATTAAAACAGCAATTAAAATGCTGTAAACCTAGAGAAAGGAAGCAGAATAATGTAACCAAACAACTGTGTTATGTGAAATTCTTTAAGGAAAAAAAAACTAATCAAAAGCTCCATTTTATTTAAAGACTCTAAACAGGGAACTATCCCAAAAGATTCCAATTGGATACATAATCTCACAGCTGATTTCCTAATCCTCTTGCTCTGACCATTTTTTTGAAATCATATATACACAAGCCACACTCAATGGGCTTGGCAGGTTGTATTTGAATATTTATGCATATATATGTGTAAAAATAATAAGCAAAAAACCCCAGGCTATTACTTTGAGAAGTGAGAGGGGGTAAGGGAGGGAGTTTAGAGGAAGGGGACATGGAAGGGGATGGAGGAAGGAAAGGGAAGGGGGGAGTCAGGTAATATATTTTAATGTTAATTTTTTTTAATTAAATATAGGGGGGAAATGAAGATCCCACATAGAAATCCACTAACTCGAGTCTAGTCTCTTCTGTCTCCATCCCACTCACAGGTGGAAGATGGCCAGGAGGAGTTTAGCATGCTTAGGAATCCAGTGGCTAGAGCTGTAACAGAAAGAGAGAAAAAGACACTGTGTTCTGATGTTTGTATCTGCTTTGTCCCTAACCAAATTCAGTTTGAGGCTTGTTCCTAAATGATGGAGTGTTGCTGTCTTCTCTGGGAGGAAATGTCCACTGCTAATATGAAGGCTAATGCCTCCGGGGACAGTCATGGTGACAAAATGAACAGTGACAGCCTGATCAAAGGTAATCACAAGGAGGCTATTAGTGTTCCCTTGTAGAGGGGGTTGTCATCACACCCACACCTGAGATTCTTGCTAAGATTCCCTTCGGGCCATCTGCACATAGTCTTGGGTTGTGTTAGAAGACAGGGAGAAGGAAGGTTGAGTGTGAGGTGGGATTTCTTCATGATGAAGTTGTTGTGAGTCACCCATGCTTCTGTAAGCATTCCTAGTAAATTTACTGGTTCTCAGCGGGGCTTAGACGGAGCTGTGTCTTGGTCTGTTGGTGCAGTATCTGGACTGAAGAAATCTTTTTATGTCTGCAGGAAAAGCCATTCAAGGCCAGTGTAATAGTGTTGAGAGGGGTTGGAGTTTCTAAGAGATGTATGGGGTCTCCAGACATACACTGCATGAAGGGATTTGTGCTTTTCCCCATTTGTGAGTAAGTTCTTGCTCCCCCCAACCCCCGGTACTGGGTGAACCCCCAGAAAAGCAGGCTGTTCTAAGGGGAGCTGATTCCCTGGCTTGCTCTTGTTTCTGCTCTGGGATACTGGTTTTCTACCCTGAAGCTCCCACTAAGGAGCTCTTGGCTTTCAAAACAATGAGCCCCTGCAACGCCCACCCCAAATCTCTTTAGTCAATTATACAGCCTTAAGCATCTTGTTATAGCAACAGAAAGTGGACCAAGGCATTCCTTCATTATATAAAAAGTAATCTTCAGAAATCAATGGAAAGAGAACATCTTTAAATAAGATCCTTTAGGGTTAATGGCATTAAAGATAGACTATTGTTCTAATATTCTAACATAAGAATATTGATATTAGATTAAATTCCATTGATCATATCCTAAAGTGCTTGCAATTTTGACAATTTACAGACTAATTGTTCACATCCTTAGCTGCTAACTTGGAGTCCTACCTAAACAGGGATCTCAGAGGTGGCAGAGATGCAATAGTTTGAAGACATCAACTTATTAACTATGCAAAGCAATTATAATGCTGTTGTAATTGGTCATAAAAAGAAATGGAGTAGACAACAAATTTATTATTAAAAATCTCATTTTCTAATTCTTGAAAAAGGGCAATTTATTTTTATCCTTTTTTTTGTCATAGGTTGTAAAGGTACAAATTGTTGGTGTTACCTCTAACTAATTTGAGAAAATAGTGTAGAAATTTAAAGCAGCAGAAACCCCCTGGGCTAGTCTCCCATTTTCAAATTGAAATATCTATTTTTTTCTAGTTGAAAAGAAAGAAAATAAACAAACAGAATGAAAAACAAGTCATAGTAAGCATGGTTAAAAATCTTTTTTGAGTCTGTGCCTAAAAACTACAGCACAGTTTAGAAGAAGTTACATGTTACTCTAAAAGGGAGGGGAAAAAGTCACAAGAGGCACATGGCTGAAAGCCTTTTAGAATAATTATCCCCATTTGACCATGAAATTAAATTGTGCTAGAACAAGCTGTTTCAGAACACATCTCAACCAGAATCTAGTTTAGTGGATGCTCGACTACTCTGTTTGGCAAAAGGAGGAAAACCCGTAGCATTGTGGGTACAGAACCATGGAAGCTCTTCTGTGTTTCGTGAAAGCTAAAGCTCAGAGATGTTTTCAGTCATTGTCCTTTTATAACTTTTCCTTTTACCATCCAACATGCAAGGGAAATGAAAAGGAACTTAAACTTGCCTAACATGGGTTCTTTCAAAGAGAACACATGTCCCTGGTGCCCTTTCTTCTGTAATGTGGGGACTTAATGGGAGGCATCTTCTCTTAGATAGAGAAGCTGGAGTTCTATTCCTGGCTGTGGCTCATCTCTACCAAACTGCATTTGACCCTAACAAGCAGTTCGTGCAATTTAATTAGCACCTGGCTCCCACATTCTCCACAACTTCATCTCCAGGGGCCTTCTCTCCTCTGATCTTGTCAAGCTGGGTTTCTTTTAATTCCCCAAGGTCATGTTCTCTGTATTTGGCTAGACCATTTTCACTACCTCTGTTTTGCTAAATTATTCCCTCTTCCTTCACCTAATGATGAAAGCCCTGTGTTACTGTCCCTGCACAAGTTACTCTCTTCTGTGATCCTTAGCCTCCTCATCCCTACCTTTTTCTAATTGTAAGCGGGGAGCTGCTGGCCTATTTCCTAGTCTCTTATATATAAGAGCCATTTAGGCCTCATCTTGCCAATGATGTTCACATTCTCCCGTACTCCCGTGGGTCTCTTTTCCCATTTCAGGCACAGAAGCCTTCTGTGTGGTTCACTCTCCAAAGCTACTTACATCTCTTTACCAGAGCCAGATCACCTGAGGCCAGAATTTCTGAACAGACTCATACTCAGAGCAGGAAATGTCCATACCCTAGTTTCCAGGAAGGAATGATTCTGATGATGTATGTGATCCATCTCACAGCAAGACTGGCATCATCCCTTCCCTGTCCTACTTTTCTCTCCCCAAATTTTCCTGGGTACATCTGCATAAGCATTCCCTCAGTCTTCCACAGAGCAGAAGATTATTTAATTTTAGTTATGTCATGCATCAAACTTTTATTCCTAGCATAGGAATGTGTAATTGTTCTAGCACCATGATTAGTGGTTCAAGAAAATACTGATATTTCATGTGGAAGTCTAGAATTTCCACATTTCTCCATCTTTGAAGCTATCCTTCCCTCCATTGACTTTCATAGCCTTTTCAAAATCAACTTATGCAATATCCTGTTATAAGATTATGCAGCATGCTTTATAAGTTTCACAATCTGAAGATAATTCTCTAAAATTTGTAAGTATGTTGTGTTTATTGGTGGCTCATTCTCAAAGTAGATCTGGACTATACATTTTTTTGTGCATGTGGAGACAAGAGGTAGATATCAGATAACTTTTTCAGTCACTCTTGATTTTACTTTTTGATACAGGGACTCTCACTGAACCTGGAGCATACCAATTTGGTTAGCCTTGCACACCAGTGAACTCCAGAGATCCTTCTTTCTCTGCCTCCCCAGCACTGGATGAAAGATATACAAGGTCATGTCTGGCTTTTTATGTGAGTGCTAGAGATCTGAACTCAGGTCCTTCATGTTTACATGACAAGTATGTTGCTGACTAGGCCGTCACTTAGTCCCTGGACTATGTGTTTCTAATTTCATTCTTAAAATATTTGTCACAGTGAAAGTAAAAATCTCAAATCATTTCAGCACATTTGTTTGGTTCCACAATATTCTTGAACCACATCTTGCCACTTTATAGATCCTTGAACTGCTAAGGAATGAGTTTTTCTATTGTGTTATAGTTTTCTGCTGTATCTCTATACTGGAAGTTGAATCCCTACATAAAAGATGGAGATACTGAATATCAAGACATAATAATAATAATGTCTCAATAAAAACTCCCTTAATGAATGCAGACTACTATTCTTTCCAAATTATAGGAACTTTATCTTCCTACATGCACAGTTTTCTAGTAAATATCCACACAGCTTATTCCTCCCTGTTTAGAACTAGGTAAATATACCTTCTTGTAAACCTGGTCTTGCCTTCTCTAGTTTTGGAATCTGTAGTTTGCCCCCCCCCTTCACCCTGTCCTTGTAGCCTCACTTATTAGTGTTTGGATCAATCTCAGAAGAGGGAATCTATACCACATATCCACTTAGAATTAAGATATATTCACATTTTTTATTCTTGTCATTTCTACCATTAGCTTATACTTTAACATTTTAAGGTATAAGGAGTAAATATGAATTGTATTTATACTGGGGAAAGTATGCCAAAAGAGCCATATCTTCATAACTGAATCAGATTGTGTTTTTCTTGACAGTGCCTTGTGGGGCTGTTGGGTTTGATTGACTGGAAACAAAGATAGCTGGATTCCATCAGGCTCCTTTCCCCTGTATTACTAGCATTAGTCACAAGCTTATATGTGTTTGATGTTTGATGATAATAATTTTGCACAATATTTAAAATTTATATTCTCATGACCATTGTGAAGTATTACATCCAATTTGGGTAAATAAGGTCTGAAAACTGGAGTTGCTAAATGACCCAAAGTACAAAGTCAGCATCTTCAGTATTAAACCATAGAGCTGTGCATTGCTTAATCATGGTGATACTTCCTGAGAGATTCACGGTTAGCTGACTTTGTGGTACACAATATAGAGTGCATTTTTATGAGCAAAAATGGCTATGATATCCTTGGAGACAAAATTTTATGGGATTACATCATACATGCAGTCCATTAGTGATCAGGCCATTGTTTAAGGCTAATTTGGAAGAGATGAGAAATTCTCCCCAAAGCTGCTCTGACTTTCTATACCACCTCTAGATTCTCTAGAAGAATGACATTTCTGGAAATCCTCACTCCAGGAGCATCAGGGCCCAACCTGCCCAGTTCAGGGCTCTTGGTCTGGGCCAGCACTGTTCAGCATTCCTTCTTCATGAGTGAAATGGCTTAAGTCTGTGCTCCCCAACATGGTGGCAGGCTGTGTATAGCCACTTAAAACTCAACATGTGGCACTGTGAGAGTAGAATTTTACTGATAATTAAAATTAAAATTTGAAAGCTATATGTGAGTATCTGGGTCTAGACCTTCTCCTTGTCTACCTATCTTTATTAGCTGATTAGAATTTGACCATCTCTTCACTTCCTACTTTTTCTGATCTTATTTGCTAGCCTTTCAAAAATGCAAATAAAGTATTTAAATTTTATTAAAGTATTTAATAATCTCACTTTTATTATCTCTGACATTTTAAGCTTACCCCTTTTGTCTCTGTTAGTAAAGCATTGATGAGAAAGTGAGAGACAGTATTTTGGACTTCATCTCATCACAATTACTCTTGAAGTATGGTCTTAGTCTCATGGTGTCAACCTTGACTTACTCCTGTTTTCTCTTCCTACACTATCACTGACCTTCCAGAAGTCTTATTTGCCTGAAAGTTCTTGAGTGTGTGTGTGTGGGTCATCATCTTTGTCATGTGGGAGGTCACTATGCGGCCTTGACTTTTGACTTGCAGGCTCTCAGGTAACATCTCATTACTCCACTTCGGTGATGCCTCATAGAAGACAGCCCAGCATCTCTCCCCTCTTCTCAGAGACATCCACATACTGTTATGACCAAATGCCAATCTACCACCTCTTCTTTCAATGATACATTGAAGTCTTTGGTTACTTATTCATAGATGTCCTTTTTATTCCCAAACCCTTTATTGTCCATTTTTATCACCATTGCCTTAATTTGTTTTATATGACTATAACAGGATTTCTGAGACTGAGCAATTTAAAAAGAATAGACAAAACCCAAGGGTTGGCTCTACTTTATAACAAGAGTTTCTACGTCCTCTCAACACCATTCCAGAGGGGATCACATTAATATGAATATAAGCCACATTCAAACTATAGTCCCACTTGACCTATTTAATCTTGCAATTTACATTACTCCACTGGAGCTAGCTAGCCTAAAACTATCACTCAGAAAAGTCTACTAAAGAAATCCAGATGCTACATACATCCCTGTTCTCTGACTCATATCTTCTATAAGCAACATCCTCATTTTCACTCAAACACAGCTCCTGCTACTTTTGTTTGACCTATGAGAGCTTCCCAGCACTCATTTTTTAGGTTCTGTCTCCATCTCCTATCCCTCCCATGCAGCCTGGAGTCTGCTCTCCATCATTTAAGTTGTTCATTTACTAATGGTTTCAACTCTTTTCCTCTGTTGAGCCCTGTCTCACTTGGCTGACCTCCAGCCCAAAGCAATTGATCTGCCTTGTTCCCCTCTTACAGAGCTATAATGTACTGCTGGAAAAGCTACTCGATCAACCGATAGTGGCCACAAAACTGTGGTTATTTAAGTTCCTGGGCTATCAAAACTACTAGAGCTTCTGGTCTCCTCAGTCTCCTTTAGTTCTCTTCTCCAGGAAGTTGCCTCTCTCCCAGAGGATCTTCTCTAGCTCAGTTTTCCAGTAACTGTGAGTTCATGATGACTAAATCTGTCCCTCTTGTTCAAATGCTTCTCCTAAGACACCCTGATTTTCCCCATATATACTTCAAAAACGTATCTACTGTGGTTTAAATGAGAAATGTCCCCCAGATGCTCATGTATTTGGACATTTGGTCTCTGGTTGGTGGTGGAGATTGTATGAACTTTTAAGATGTGGAGACTGCAGGAAGTATGTCACTAGGAGTGGGCTTTGAGAGTTTATGGGCTCACCCCACATCTGGCTTGTTCTTTCCACTCCTGGCATGTGCAGCTTCCTTCTCCTGCTGCCATGTCTACCTTCCATGATAGACTCAAGCCAAAATAAGTACTTTCATCTATAAGTTTCTTTTGGTTATATAGCCTATTATCACAGCAACAGAAAAGTAACTGATATAATGTTCAAAACAGTTGCCAGCCTCTTCTGCCACCAAGGGGCTTCCTGTGTGTCCCCAGTCTTGGTGAATTATGAATCTGACCTTTGCCCACTGGGGTATTCCAGCAGTCACAATGGTCATGTCTATTCCTTACTCATTTCCCCCCAATTTTCTCCTACATTTTTCCCAATACATTACATCTTTTTATCCCATCCACTTAAGTCCACAGTTATTTTATCTGAACTCTGGTATCATCTGCTGTACTCTCACTCATTTCTAGGCACTCAACTACCTTTAAGACATTTGTTTCTCAGAAACAAAAACTACCATAACTTTAACTGACATTCCTTAGTGATTCCCATCCCTTTCAAGGATCAATTTCACATTCTTACCGCTTTGGCCTCTGGAGGAGCTCTCTAGTCTCAAGGCTTGTACCTCCCTAGGCCCTTTCCCTCCTCAAATGACAATCAGGGTACACTCAACCCCCACCATCTTCTCATTTGTGACAAGGCTATTTTTCTTTCTTTGTCTTGTGCTGTTCATGCTGCCAGGAATATTTTTATCCTCTATTTTTTCCCAGTGGGTACTTATTAGCACCTACTTATTAAAATTAGCAGAGCCAGACAATTCTGTTTTGAGAATCGTTCTGTAAAAGCACTGGCTGGTGCTTTCCAAAATGTCAGGAATGAGAGACAGGGAGATAAACCTATTTTAAATCGAAGAAATGTGAGGACTAAATGCAGTAAGTGTACAGGCTGGACACCATCCTAAACAAGAGAAGATGCTGTAGGATTTGGACAACTGAAGAACACAGAATTTTAGTGCAGATCATGCTGGGTTTGGATCAATGCTAATTTCTTGGGTGACTGTCACATTAGAGAACAACACTTTTCCTTAGAACATGATATCTCAAATCTATGACATGACAAAACAAATTACATATATATGTGAATTATTAGAGGTGCATATAGAGTTGTATGATTCTAAATATGTCTATACCGTGTTCATGCATAAATATATGTGAATACATAAATATGAAGGGAGTGTGAGAGCAGGAGTAAGAATGAGGGAGAGAGAAAGAGCAATGTGTTAATTTTGGTGAATTTTGGGAAAAATACACAAGAGACCTATGTATTCTGGTGACTTTTCTGTGAGTTTGAAATTATTTTTATAAAAATTGAAAGAGGAGTTCTAGGATTCTTTGATTCCAGCTTTGTGATGATGGTTAAGTAGATGTGAGGGATTCTGTTCTCAACAATATTTTTGGCATATAAGAGCTAAAATTAAAAGGTGCTACAGAATTCTTACAGTATAAATATTTCATTTGAAAGGTTTCTGGATAATGCACTTCTGTCAGTATTTCTCTACCCTGAGAAGCAATACCACAGTGGGCAGAGGGTTGGTCTTAGCACCTGTGTTAATTGCCCAAGGTTCCATCCCTAGCACTATCAACCAAATTATGATAAAGAATACTTTTGAATAAGTCACAAGATAGACTTAAGGAATTCTGGATTTCCAGATGACTATTTATTCTGAGATGTGGCTTTGTAGTATCTTTTTCTCTCTGCTTCCACTGCTCACTGCAGTACCGGTGTAGTGGACACAGGAATGAATCATGAGTGCACACTTATGAGTACCAAACCATGCTCTAAGAACAATGCAAAATCTAATGTGTGGAAAAGGATTAAATATTTCTATAACTGGAGTATTCCTGTGTCCACCTGGCTCCTGTAGCTGTTCAGGCCCAGTTAAACACACAGAGACTTACATTACTTATAAACTATATGGCCGTGGCTCAGGCTTCTTGCTATCTAGTTCTTACATCTTAAATTAACCCATTTCTATAAATTTATACCTTGTCACATGGCTCGTGGCTTACCGATATCTTACATGTTGCTTGTCATGGCGGCGGCGGCGGCGGCGGCTGGCAGCGTCTCCCTGACTCAGCCTTCCACTTCCCAGAATTCTCCTCTTTCTTTGTCTCGCCTATACTTCCTGCCTAGTGCTGTGGGATGTCCTGTATGCTGTGAATATATGTTGCTATGATTGATTGATAAATAAAATGTTGATTAGCCAGTAGCCAGGCAGGAAGGATAGTGTAGGCGGGACAAAGAGAGAAGGGAATGCTGGGTGGAAGAAGGGAATGATTTAGGAGACGCCAGCCTGCCATCGAGGGAGCAGCATGTAAAGGCAACAGGTAAAGCCACAGAACACGTGGTGACATATAGATTAACAGAAATGGGCTGAGTTTAAGTGTAAGATCTAGTCAGTGGTAAGCCTGAGCTAATGGCCCAGCAGTTTAATTAATATAAGCTTCTGGGTGATTATTTTACAAGTGGTTGCAGGATCTGTAGGGCTGGGCAGGACTGGAGAAAACTCCAGCTACATATTTCTGTTTTCTGAAAAGAGTTATTTTGTATTTTGTTATCTACTAAAATGTATTTAGTTTCAAAAAGTTTCTGGATAAAAGCTGCAAAATTATGCTGTAAATATGAATATAAAGAAAAGCAAGCTTGTACATATATCCTCCCCAGAGGTCTGGCTCGAGATGTCTGAGGGATGAAAATTATTTAGACAAAACCCTCTTGAGAAATGTCTTAGATTATTTGACTGCCCATATATCTAAGGAGGCTGATCTTGTATTTTTTAGAGAAAGAACTATTCACAAAATTTTATAGTTTGAAAAATTATGACAATTCTCCAACTCTCCTTTATTTTAATCAATTTCTCAGTAAAATGGCAAACCTGGTCTTTTCCCTATAAGTACATGATTCTGTAATTCACAATTACATTACGTAATGCTCTATGCTAAATCTCAAAAGTCCAAAATGGAGAATTCTCTATAGCAACAGTTGTTGTAGGGGTTTTGAGGACAAGAGTCTTTCTGTTCCAACCTCTGTTGAGTATCAGGCACATACTGACTTTTAACAGTATGTAGCTATAGCATCCTGGTAATCCATCTTGGCTTAAGTGAACATTTTATTCTCCCTGTAAGTTGACTGCAAATGTTAGTTTAATATTGGACTTGTCTTAATTAGTAAAATTACAGTCCTGTATTGCTGATTCATCAGACCTGATGTTCTCACAGTACCTCCTGAGTTTGTTTCCCGAGAACACACAGCGTTCCTCTCCTCTCGCCTTGACTAGAATATAGCAGTGGTCCCATCACTAGTCTGTGACAATCCAGGGCTCCAATTCAAAACAGTAAGAGCTCCTTGAAACACTGATCTGTAATGTCCTTCAACACAGAAGATGCTTCAAAAGAATTTTCTGTTTCTTATTTCATAGATGAAGAAATTGATAGCTTAGACAGTGAAGACCGGTCAGGGGCATACAACTGAAAGTCTAAGGACAGAGAACCCAGAGTTCTTAATGGAACAATTTCATTGTTCTTTTTATGTGTAATTGTGTACTTTATTTTTTGAAAACATTAATTTTAATTTTTAATTATATGTGTATATGTGCACATGAGATGCAGATGCCTGTGGAGTCCAGAGATGTCAGATTCCTTTGGAGCTGCAGTTAAGGGCAACTATGAGTCACCTGACAGTTGTGGTGGGAGCCTAACTCAGATTCTGTGCAAAAACAGTATGCAGTCTTAACCTCTAGCCATCTCTGCAACCCAAGCTGTATTCTTTCTTTAAGTATCTCCCACCTGTCTCCAGAAACGGGTATTTGACATAAAGGAAAATTGCAGTGAATGTGAGAATTGCTGACTGCATTTCAGTTTTCTTTTTCATTTCCCCAGTTTTGGGGTCTCTACTGGCATTATGCAGTGTTAAGACATTTCTTTGTATTTAAAGATATAATATCTATCTTCTAATCATAGCAGGAGATAGAGGTTAGTAGTTTCTCTCAAGTAAGATTCATTGTTATTCATTAATTCTCTAAATTTTCAAGGAAATGAATTCCAGCAATGGGCATCTAGGTTTCATCAACATTTGTTTCCTCCAGAAGGAAAATAAAATTCAGGTATTGGAAAAGATATAAAAGTCTTTTATCACTGAAATGAGTTGTTTAGAGTCTTAACAAGTAATTATGACCATGCTATTAGGTTCTGCCCAATAACTAATCTGTATTTTTTGCTAGTAATGGTATGACAGTTCAGCTGCTCCAGTGGATGTCAAAGACACTTCTTCAGAAAAGAGAAGAAACAGTGATTGGCCCCTAAGTGTTACATGATACCCACAGAGTATAACCCAGTAGACGGTGGCCCCTGAGTGTTACATGATACCCACAGAGCGTACCCCAGTAGATGGTGGCCCCTAAGTGTTACACGATACCCACAGAATATATCCCAGTAGATGGTGTAGTCACTGAGTGGTCAATGTACAGAAAATAAGAGACTTTCCAGTGCTCAGCTCCAAATGGGACATCTGTACTACACCTCAACCTTAAGAATAATCATGGAAGAGGGGGCAAAACTTCATCAGAGCCAGAAGGAGTGGACATCCATAGCAAAAAAACAAGCAAACAAACAAAAAACAAAACAAAAAACAAAAACTCAAAAATATTTGCTGGATATGACAGAGTTGTTGCACACATGAACTCATAAAATTTGTGACTACATGCACAATAAAGCTAGTTGAAATCCCAGAATGAATGAAGGAGAGGCTCATGAAGTTCCACTCTTACTGAAGAGCTATTGGCAATTGGTGGCTACAGCAGGGAGGAGGGACATTTTCTTCAGGGATACAGACCCTGAAAGATTACCAATGTTCCAGCAGATAGTCCTACACTCATAAGCACAGGTTACACTCAATGGAGTTGATTGATTTTTAAAAATGGAGACATGTTGGGAGGGAATGGTAGTGGAGAGGGATAAGAAAGGGATTAGAAGGGAAGAACTAGAGGTAGATTTGATCAGAACATTCTATTTACATATGAAATTCTCAATAAAATATAATAGAGAATGAGAACAGGTATCATGATGAAAAGAAAAGATGTGAACAGTGTATGCAATGAAGTCTGATACCTAAGATGAAGTGAACTACATCCATGAGAAACTTCCATAAGTCACCTATGTGAAATATAATTTGAAAATCCTATAATTATTTAAAAAATAAATTTGTAACTTAAAGGCCATCCAAAAATTACTATGGTTGTGAGTATAACTTTAGATGACGTATGGCAATCCCTCCAGTATTATTCTTTTTTTTTTTTTTTAGAATTGCTTTGGCTATATGGGGTCTTTTGTGATTCCATATAAATTTTAAGATGTTTGTCTTTCCTATTTCTGTGAAGAAATCTCCAGGCCATGACAGTGTCACTGTTTGGTTTAAGGAATTAACACCAGTTCTATACAATGACTTAGAAAATACCTTCTGGTTCACTTTATAAGACAAGTGTTACCTTATTCCAGAATTGGGATGAGCTAGAACACACAGAAGTCAAATTACAGATCAATATGCCTTTTAAACATAGACTCAAATTCTTTGGCAAAATATTGACAAATAGAATTAAGCGGCACAAAAATCATGCATTGTAATCAATAGAGTTTATTCTAGAGATGTAAGATTGTTTTATATTTGACTATCAATACAATCAGTTTGAAAGTTTAAAGATAGAGAGTCATAGAATTATGTCAAGTGATACACAAAAACAATCTATAAAAGCCAGCATCCATTCATAATATAAAAGAAAAATTCGGTAAAATCAGAATAAAAGACACTACCGTAACTTGGTGTGAACATCTACAAACATCTATTTGGTCCCTATTTGTAGATGTCATGTTCATTTTCTAAGTGAAAAATCTCATTTAATCTAAAATGAATACTAAAGCAAATCTTCCTTGAATTATGAAGTCAGTTTTGCTGGTTCTAGGGCACATGGCCACACACAAAGATCAGTAGCATTCCCAATTGGCAGCAATAAACACTAGACATGAAGCTAACCTATCATAACCATTCACATGGCATGAAGAACCTAGGTGTGTATCCAAAAATCTTTAGATCTTCATGATGAAACGTGAAAGTTTTTAGAACTTCGTGGTACTATTAAGAGCAATGTCCTAGGCAAGAAGGAAGGCTGACTACACCAGTGCATTAGAAGACAAGGCATAGCAAAGATGCCAACTGTTCCCCCAAATTGATACATAGTTTTAAACAGTGCTATAAATATCCCTGTAGAACTGTGGCTAAGACAGGATCACCCTAACATTTAGAAGGACAGGCAAAGTAATCAGAATAGCTGGACACTGTACTAATAGAGACTACAGCTAGTGGAGTCTGTTGACTCATTTTCAAGGAAGGCTTAGTTTTAGAAATCAGTTGGGTGTCACTAGAAAAAGACATTGTTGGTGCAGCATACTGAGCCGTACAATATTGAGAAAAGGCAAAAGTAATTCACTAAAGTAAAATAAAATCCCCTTCAACCTACATATCACATTTCACAACTTACAAATAAAACAATTTGAAATGCATCTTAGTTTTGAATGTGGAACATGAAATTCCGAAAATTTATACTGAACAAAGGAGAAATTTTTCTCTGAGATTTAGAATTAGTCAAATGGTTCTTAAATTTGACATCAGAGATGTGAGAAACAAAGGAAGATTAATGAAGTAATTTGCATCAAAGTTATAGATTTTACTCTTCAAAGGACCCATAATGTAGGTCCATATGCTGTCAGTACCCAGGAAAACACCTTGTCAGCCTAGGGTCCTATGGCCTTAGGTCATTACGTAGTCTGTGTGCAGGCACTAAATTCCTTATTAAAGGCAAACCCCTCCTCTCTCCCCCATCTCTCCCCTCTCCCCTTTTACCTACCCCCCACCCCCACCCCAGGCCGGCCTGCACCCTTTTCCCATCTCTTCTTTTCCCCTGTCTTCCTCCTCTCTCCTCATCTCTTATCTCCATATGTACACTCTAGGTCTCTTCCCTCTCCTCCTCCAATAAATTTTCCATGTGAGTTCTGTGTGTGATGTGACTTCCTAGGGCCCTTGGCTCAAACCTGCCAAGGCAGCCACTGGCCATTTGTAAATTTTAACAACTATGCTTGGTGAAAAAAATTCATCAAGTTTTGAAAGTTATAAACTGTTCAACTTTATTTATACATTGTGCATGTGGTACGTACATGTGGTGTGTGCGTGTATGCACATTCACCTGTATGCGCAAGAGCACGTGGAGGTGAGTGCATGTGTGTGTACTGCTTGTGGCAGCCAAACATTGGTATGGGATATCTTCCTCAATATCTGTCCACATTGTTTTGGAGATCAGGGTATCTCGCTGCACCCGGAACTCACCAGTTTCGTTTGACTGGCTGGCCAATCAGCCCCAGAGATCTTCCCGTATCTGCCTGCACGGAGTTGGGATTACAAGCATGTGGCAAGTCCGCATCTCTCTATACGGATGCTGGGGATACAAACTCTGGTTCTTATGCTTGGGCAACAAGTGCTTCACAGATGCAGTCGTCTCTCCAGCTGACTGTTGTGTTTTGTATGGAGAACAGATTAACTGTTGCCATGATTCAAACTGGGGGCGGGGGGGAGGCTTTGAGAATGGCTGCCAAGGGCAACATGAGGAGCTCTCTTGTTGGGATATCATGTTCAAGCTTTTCAAGATTTAACCACTGGGGCCGACTGAGTAAAAGGAACAAGAATTTCTCGCTATTATTTTTTACAGCTGCATGTCAATTTGCAACTTTCTTCAAATTAAAAATACAATAGAGAAAATGACAGCTGGAGGAACCAGTGGATGTCTACTTTAAGACATTTTGCTCTATACTCAGCTTAAATGTTCTCCAACTATAAAATTCATTATTATTTGGCACAAAATGAGGGTGAGACTGAAATTACTTTTACAAGTGAATTAAAATATCTGGTTTCATTCCAGAAAGCACCTTCAGGATCCATTGTAGGAGCACTATTTTGGAAAATTTGAGCATAAAGTTCTTAAGTGAATTAAATGAATTTCACATCCCTTACTTTTCTTGGCAACACATTTGGCTATTATTTTTTAATTAACTGCAAAACAGCAAAGACTACAATTAAGTCACCAGGCATTGTATTCTTCACACACAACAGAGCTCTTTCCCTTAGCCCTTGAAAGCTGAATTGCAGCCTTTGTATGTGACTGAATGCTGAGCATTCCCATGGAGAGGACACAATGCCCTGAAAATGGATAACAATTCCCCTTAATCTTCTTGGATATACAAGAGGAAAGAGAAGAGGTGGGGATACGCCTTGTGCAGTGAGATTTCTTGGGTTCGAACAGTAAAGCAGAGTGCTCTCCAGTTTTCTAACTTGGGTTTGGAGGTGGAAAACCTTTGGGGAGCTGTGAAAGGGGGAAAGCCCAGTAGGTCACTGTCCTGCAAAAAGCAATCTACCAGTGACTGCACCAGGAGCTACTGTCCAGGGACTCTGCTGCTTGCCAGCACAGAGGTCTCGGGGGGAGCACTGGGCACAGCCAGATGTCCAGTTTCTTTTTGTTTGTTGACCGGAATCCCAGGGCTTTCTCAGGAGAAGTGGAGGCATCTTGTGTGCTGAGGTTGCTGATGGCTGCATGCTTGTCAGAATGAGTACACAGATCTGAAGTCTCTAGCACTTGCGTGTGCCCAGGTCTAAATGCATTTCCGAGTATGGCCTTAAACTTCACAATGCCACACAGATGGTCTCTTTGAAATTCACTCCTGACCAGCACCTGATCAGTAAACATGGAGATTGAGCTCCCACATCTGCATTTCTAATCTACTTCTTGGTATTTCAATTTATTTTTTGTTAAAAGTAGTGATTTTTTTCTTCCATATTTTAAAATTTCTAAATCTTTCTGTGTCACTAGAGAGGCCCATCTCTGCTACGTTTGGAGAAGGTTGGTGGCCAGGTATCTTTACCAGCTTTGCTTGTTTGTTCCCTCCAGAGCCACTCCCCCAGGCTTACTGTAGGCTCTCCCTGCAAGACACAGTCATTGCATTCTTCCACCTCCCTGCGAAGCTTAGGTTAACCCTTAGAGCAAAGCCTTTGATGGACCCCTGCTTTTGGTCCTCACAATAAAAAATGAGAGAATGGCCACATTCTAAGGTCAAGTAGCAGTCCTGGAGATGAAGCAGGCAGTGAGGATTAGTGTGTACTGTCCACTTGGCTGAATACAGAATGATCAAGGGAATGGGCTGTAAGACAGGAGTGTGGGTATTGTCTTGGTTAGGTTAATGAATGTAGGAAGATTCATCTTAGTTGTGGGTGGGATGATCCCCAGGACAGGAGCTCTTGAACTACATAAAATAGCAAAAGTGGGTTGAGTAGCAGCATGCAGGCATTGCTCTCCGTTCCTAATTGTGAACATAACAAGCTCAGTTGTTTCAAGCTTCTGATCCCCTAACATCTCTTAAATTTTGAGCTGAAATTAACTCTTTATGTAATGGCTCTTTCATCATGGCATCCTATCACAGGAGCAGGGACACCTACTGAGACATGTTTTCCAGGGAACTGAACTCACTTCCCATTTTTATAAAGTCCTTGTTTTCCTTCATTGGCTAATTCTACCTCCCAGACCCTCCATCTTCAGACCTTCTTAGATACTCTTTGTGGGGATGACTGCTTTCTCTTATTCTGTCATTTCACCTTTCAGAGTCATCCACTTCACAGTTGTTGCCCTAAGGTGCAGAGTCTGGGGATAATCTGACAACATCTGTAGGAATTCATTCTCATAGAAACAAACACTAAAAAGTGACAGAGGCAATGCCTGGTATTGTCCCTTTTCTCTTTCTTAGTAGTGTCTCAGTATCAGCAGTTGTGAAGTTGGCTGGCCTCACTCCTGGGTCAAGGCCGATAGGCAGGAGGTGTGCACAGACTTTAAGGACAGCACCTACAAACACATAAATATATATGCATATTTCAAGTGCAGAAATATGCCTTGCTAATTATAATTTTACTAGAGCTTAGCTATGAAAAAGAAGGGTTTGCAAAGTCTTTTAGCTAGAGGAAAGTATAACTGACATTTCCGCTCCACAAACATTTCCCTGACTGTTGGGGTCGTGGTTTTAATTCTGATGCTCATTTACTAGATACTTTTAATCAAAGTCACAGCTAACATATGTACAGCACTCTACAGTTTGTAAAGCACAAGTCTTCTGCATCAGACTTGTCAGGACATGTTGACATGTAAAGCTGACAGACAGGATTGTGAGACTCAGAGTTTAGAACAGCTTGTGCCTCAGCACAGTGGGTGGCAAAGCTGATACTGTAAAGAGGGCCTTCAACTCTGCTTAGTCTAAGGCCATCTCCAAGTCTCCCGACTGTCATGGAAGGTGAAGCTCTCAGCCCCCTGCTGAGCATAAAACGGTAACACCAGTCGAACCATGAGCGTTCAAGGAACAAAAGTGGTGCCGCGGCTCCAGCTTCCTTGACTAGAGTGGAGCCAACTACTTCACAGAGCTGATGTCAGAATGCAGCTTGCCTTCCCTCCTGGGAAGAATCATTTTGTCAAGGAAGAGGCAAGAGGAGCCCCACAGTTACTTTGCCAGATTGATTTGGGAATATTCAGTGTTATTCACGAAATCCTGGGCAGAGTCACTTGTCTATACAGACTTCTTATCTGAGGACATACACTTGAGGATGCTTGGGAAGTTTTTAACGGAGCAAGCCAATATTCCACAACATGGAAAGAGAGAAGGGACTTAACACATCTCTTAGCTAAACATTTTCTGTTCCCCTCAAGTCAGGAATGAGTCTTGATGAATCTATGTTCCTCTTCCCTTTCAACACACCAGTGAAACAACATTGGCCACAATGCTTACAGTTCATGACAGGGGACTTTCTAAAGTTTCCACCTGCAGTAAGCATTTTTCCCATCTAAGTTTCAACTTCCCATTTTAGACCTCCAATTCCTCCTCTGCCCTCTTCCTGGGCACACACATTCCTTTAGATTGGTGATATACATGTTATGAATTATTATTATGCACCCCCTGCTGTGGATATTGCTCTATATAAATAAAACACTGATTGGCCAGTAGCCAGACAGGAAGTATAAGCGGGACTAACAGAGAGGAAAATTGAGGGAATAGGAAGGCAGAGAGGGAGACACTGCTGCCATGACAAGCAGCATGTGAAGATGCCGGTAAGCCACGAGCCACGTGGCAAGGTACAGATTTATAGAAATGGGTTAATTTAAGATATAAGAACAGTTAACAAGAAGCCTGAGCCATTAGGCCAAACAGTTTAAATAATATAAGCGTCTGTGTGTTTATTTTATATGTGGCTTGTGGGACTGCGGGGGCTTGGTGGGACCTGGAGAGAGGCTCTCCAGCTACAACCCCCTGCAGGGTATCCCACGCATGCAGGGAAACATGCTGGGAAGATGCAGCAGCCGGCTGACAGGCGACCTATTCCATGTGGGCATGGTGGTTGTGGGGGCTGGTGGACATTCACAACCCAGACATTACATCCGCGCAGATATGGTTTATTATAGCAGAGAGATGAAGAGAAGATAATAAAGAAGAGAGAGAGAGAGAGAGAGGGAAGGGTTGAGGGGTGCACACCTCGTGGGAGTGGAGGGAGAGGAGAGAGAGAGAAATGGGAGGAGTTCTTCCTTAAGAAGAGGCTTCTATGTTAGGATGCAGGGTGGCCCCAAGGGGCGAGATCAGAATATTAACAATACATGCATGCTACTGAGCCACCAATCACTTTATTGAATAAAACAGTTAACATCTTTTAATGGATATGAATGTCTATTAATGAATAACTTAATTTTGTCAACAGAACTCAGTTGAGATCTTTGGATCATTATTTAGGTTGCCATAAACCTAATGATTAATTTTATGGATTTATAATTAATTAATCTTCAAATATTCTTAGGAAAGACAATGGCCAGATACTAAGAGAGGGTAAAATAAAACCCAAAGAAATTCTATGATGTCTCTTAGAGACAAATCAGGGTTTCATTTTCCACTGTACTCATTGACATTTGAAACACAGACACCATTAAAGACTTATGTTTTCTCCCAGAACAGATCAGAAGGTGGTAGACCAAGACATCCTTTGTATAGTATATTTTGACAAAACCTTTAGTTCAGATTCATCATAAAGTCTTCTGAGACCAACTTAGAATTGTTCATTGGGAGATTTCAGTTTGATGCTCACTGGGAAATGGATGGAGATTTTAGGGAACAATTTTGGAGTCTTTGGACCTAAATGAATGATAATATTTTATCCAGTAGAATGATTACTTAGTTCTGTTTTCCAATTGCATTTTTTATTTTCAGTAAAGCCATGGTTCACATAATGGCATCTGAACAATAGTTGTTTTTACATCTCAAATCAAGTACTTTTTAAAAATTCAGATTAGTTCTAAACTAAATTAGAACTAAATCCTATTAGCTCAAAGTGATCTAAATCCTTAGCAATGATTATAAACAGCCAGGCCAAAGTGAAGCGTTGGTACTATTGTAGTCAGGCCAAAGTGAAGCTTTGGTACTATTGTAGTCAGGCCAGAGTGAAGCATTGGTACTATTGTAGTCAGGCCAGAGTGAAGCGTTGGTACTGTTGTAGTCCTATCTTACATGCTTTCTCTCAGCAGGCTGAAGGGTTGGTCTCCAGCCTCAGGTGCTACTGAGAGGTGAAGGAGGACAAGGTGGAGGAAGTAGGTCATTACAGGCATGCCTATGAAGGGGATATTGGAATATTGACTTTCTGACTCAATGTGCTTCACCAAGATATTCTGTCTCACCATAGAACTGAAGCAGCATGATGTAATGGATTGAAACCTCTGACACTGTACACCAACATAAGTTTTTATTTTCTTCTTTAAAAATTGATTATTTCAGGTATTCTGTCACAATGATGAAAGTTAACACATGATTAACCAAATTAATCAAGTAGACTGTTAGCTAAAGTTGTGCTTTTTACTGATTTCAATGTCATAAAAAAGTGAGGAGAGCTAGGGCATGTAATGAGAGGACTGGGGAGAGAGTCAATCTCTACTGTTGTAACATGGGCAAGTACAAGCTACATAACAGCAGGATCTTTATTAACCAAACATTTATGTTTAGGACAGTCTGGATTAAGTGAGCTTACCGAGTGGGTTTTTCACATCTGTAAATTTATTCAGTGCTGACAGCATAGTCAGGTGCCAAGTCCTTAGTGTCTAGAGAAAAAATTCCATTTGGGGTCAGATGAAAAGAGGAACATGGTTGTCACAAACATACCCATGTTAGCTAATTCTCACCAGGAATCTCAGTGCAACACTCAAGGCGGGATGCTGCTATGCACATTTACATACCCCCAATACAGTTTCCAAAGCATGGCCTTAATATCAGGTAGTTTGAACAAAACAAAAGCACAGTATAAAGCCAGGAAAACCCATTTGGATGTTAGTAATGATGTTGCTATCTTTACACATTTGATGCATTGTTCCAGAAACAGATTAAAACCTTGTCATGGTCACATAGTCTCATTGTCATGAAAATGGGGGGAAGAAAGAATGCACTCATGGCTAGAGAGTAACAAAAAGAGCATTTCCTGCTGTAGTAATGTCACTACTTTGGTTCACTTTATGCTTACTTAACTATCGGCTCACACTGGAGAAAGGAGAAGAATATGACTATTCTGTGGAAAAGTACAGCTGTTCACACCTGTTCCACTCATCTAATTATTTGTTGGTTTGCAAAATGTAATACTCTGTGGGAACAATACACCAAGCAACTATCACTTCTCTGGTGATAGCCAACAGGTCTTCACCATAGACTTGCCCACACAGGATGATAAACTGAGAGGGGCAGACTACTCAGCATAGGACTCATTCTCCTGGCATTTGCATAGGTAGGTGCTTTAACCAGAAAGCAAAGGCTCTTCTTAGACAAGGATACCTCTCAAACTGGCAAACCATGACACTTAGGTTAAACAAATTTAATCAATAGATCTGAAATCCCAAATACTCCAAAATCAGGACTGACTACTGATATGATACCATAAGTGGAATCTGAAACTCTTCTGGTCCCAAGGCTCTCCAATAAGAGATAACAGCTTACACTAGATTATACAATTAGAGTTAGGGGTGCAGCTCAGTGGTAGAGCACCCAGCATGCATAAAGCCCTGAGTTCCATTCCAAGCACCTCTAACAATATAATTTGCTTCTGAAGGGGACAAAAGTGTCTCACTGTCCCCTGAACTCCTGTAGGTTTGTAGTAGAGACTCTCTCCTGAAACATACATTAGAAGAGACAATTAAGCAGATTTAACAAGCTGTATCATGCTTATCATGGATGGGCAAATAACTCAGTAGCCTAGGATCCTCACTGAGATAGCAGCCGAACAGGAGCAAATCCAAGAACACTGACAAGATGGAGAGAGTAATTCCTGCTTTTTGGAGTTGGCAAAATTGGAAACAGAAACTAATGAAGTAAACCTGCTTTCAGATTTCTCTGGTATCTTCAGGAAAGAGGATTAACTTCCTGCCTTGGGACAGATAAAAGACAGGGAGTCTCCGCTACCCCAGTTTACTACCTGACTCTCATCTCCACCCATTTTCATTTCGGTTCCACAATTTTCACTAATTTAGAGACAGATATTTGGTCCCAATGCTACCCTTCACAGCTCTGGTATATCACACTATGGAAGAGCAAATCTCAGGCTTATTTTGACAATAGCTAGAGACTTCACAAAAGAGCAAACAGAGTCCATCACAGTCAAGACAATGCTACTACATCTGCCAAGGAAGAGGAGAGCACTTGAGAATGTCCCCGCCTCAGTCTCCTGTGTGATTTGCAGACACTCTGCAGGTCAGAAGTTCAGTCAGTGTCTTGCAGAGCCCTGGATGTGGAAGGTAGATCAGGCCACTTTTCAAGCTTCCTTGTTGCCCATGTTTTACCCAAGGTAGGAGACCACAAGGAGATACCTTAAAGTTTTGTGCTACAATAGCCTTGGAATTGGATGTTCCTTAATTTGTGAGGAGAATTTAAACAGTGGAATTGATTAAACAAGAGAAAGGAAGAACAATAGTCTTGGAGTCTTCCTCTGAGGAGTGGGAACAACAGGTTCTTAAGTAAACATGACTTCCCAGCAGGGACCAAAGTTCCAGTTCTCATGTTCCAATATGTGCTTCTTTGATGCACTCACAAGTTAGACTAATTCTCCCAGAATTACCAGGAAGCTCAGACATTGTAAGCATTAGGCAGTGGATCCAGCAATCCCTTCCAGAGGCAGTAATTGAAATGTGCTCCATGAAGAGGTTAACTATAGAGGTAGGGACTATGAAAGACACATAGATCTCCTTGGGAGGAGGAAGTAGAATAGATTTTATAGATGGAATGAAGCCCGGGGGATCTGGAACTGGTGGGTCAGGTGGGAAGGGTGAGGGAGTATAGAGAAGGACAACTGGAGTTGAGGGGCCATTGAAGGGTTCTATGGAAACAGTGCAGTGGAAACTTCCTAAAATATATGAAGGCGATCATAATGAAGTCTCCAAACAATGGGTGATAGAGTCCCAACTGGCCATCTCTTATCACCAAAGGAAGCTTCCAATACTCCGACTGGGTTACATCCAATTGAGTTATTGTCCAAAGGGGTCCCATGGAAATCCCCAAACAACCCAACCATTTTCTATGAATGTCAGTTGCTCTCCAGAAACTGAGAGCAGGGCTCCATTGCTGAAGAGAGCACCCACACAATTCATTGAACACAAAGAGGTTGAGCTGGTGCTTACATAGAACTTTCACACCTATGTTCCTGTGTCTTTGGTATGGGAAATTACTCTGCAGGCTAGCAAGAGAAACGTATACAGCAACCCAGCCACAAAGCCTTCCATTTACAATGCTGTCCTGACTGCAAAATAAGAGAGGGCAATGGTGGCACAAAGCTTGTGAGAGTAACCTGTGGGTACCCACAAAGATTCCAACTTGTGGTTTGTTTCCATTTTGATTCAAGGTCAGAGAGTCAAAGTTTATATTGCTCTCCAAGGCTGCATTAAAGGATGTTTTGGCCAAAGGCATAGTTACCAGATGTCTTATGCTTCAAGATCTAATTACAAGAAGGCATGGTTACCAGGTGTTTAGAGAATTAAGAATGGGTCTACACTTGTTTGTATTTTGTACTAATTCTGAAAGGGAGAGGTCTTTTGACTCTCCCTTTGCTGGTGTATAAAAAGCCCATTAGGAATAAACTTGAGGTAACAGAATATTGACCCAGGGCCCTCCCAAAGCTATCCTGTGTCTCTATCTTTTCCTTCATCTACGTCTATATATTTTCCTATCTAGCTAACATTTCTCAATTCCTCACTCCCCCTCTTCAAGGACCCTTTGACAGGTCAGGGCAGGACCCCCACAGTAATCAAGTGATGTCTGCTTAGACTTAAGACCTACTCCTTGGGATAGAACCCATACCAAACGCTGCTTGGGTAACCAAGAACAAGAGACGAGATATCCCAGAGAGCTATGGTAAATCCAAATGCTACTGGTCTTAAAAAATAGTGATAAAATAACTCCTACTGATACTCTGCTACACTTAGATCAGTGCCTTATTCAACCATTATTAAAGAAGCTTCCTCTTGCAGCATATGGGAACAAATACAGAGCCCCACAGTCAGCCATTAGAGAGAGAAAGAGGGAGATGGCCAGGGCTTGGGACTCTCAGCTCTAAATGTGATGTCTCCATCAAATCACTCCCCTCAGAACTCAGAGAACTCCATGGAAAAGGAGGCAGAAAAAGTGTAAGATCCAGAGGGGATGGAGGACGCCCAGAGAACAAGGCCCTCTGAATCAATTGAGCAAGGCTCACATGAACTTACAGAGATGTAGTAGTACAAGGCCTGTATGAGTCTGCACCAGGTCCTCTGTGTGTAGATTATGGCTTCCAGTTTATTGTTTACATGGGACTCCTGAGTGTGGGCACAAGTGGGTCTCTGATTCTTGTGCTTGCTCTTAGGCTCTTTTCCGTCTGTTGGTTCTCCTTGTCTAATTTTAATATGATGCTTTTTGTTTTACCTTAGCATATTTTATTTTGTTATGTTTTCTTATTATCTCTTAGAAGCCTGTTCTTTTCTAATGAAAGATAGAAAGGGAGTGGAACTTGATGGGAGGGCGTGGGGAGGAACTGGGAGGAGAAGAGGGAGGGCAAACTGTAACCAGGATATATTATATGAGAAAATGATCTGTTTTCAATAAAAGGGAAAAAGAAGAGATGGGAGAGCAGACCTATGAAAACCAACAACAGATTTTTGTCTTATCATCAATAAATAAGAATTAATTTTGCTTGTGGAAAAAAAGAAAATGACCTATGTGATAGCAAGTTATATAACATTTTAAGTAGTTCATATTTTGTAAATTAATGGTAATTTGTCATCTATGATTCCTCATAATATTTTAATACAATTTCTGAACTTAACTACTGGTATAAATTTTCATTAATAATTTAAGGTGGTACTACCTTTATAAGTATTCTTAAATCAAAATTAGCAAAACAAATTCTAAAAGTTACTGTGACCCAAGGAAACAGACTATTTTAGGATAAGAGTGTGAAGATGTTAATTATAGCAGTGTGTTTACTGATTTTGTTGAAACAAAGCAAAGAAAGATAATATTTTCAAATAATACAAAATAATTTGTGATTTATGTCTGATTTATTACTTAGCAAGTGCTTCTGATCCAAAGCCTAATGTTTAATCTTTCATGTTATTAATTATACCCAGAATTGATTGATCTTTCCCTGACCTTCACTCATCTATACACCATATAAGTAATACTTATGTGCTTTTTTATTTTGAAGATTTGAAGGCACTTTTAGCAAGGTCAGAGGATGAATATAGTAGACCATATTGTGCTTAACAATTTGTTAACTTTATGTAAGACTTAAAAATATGTAGACAAGGTGGAAGGTGAGGTGGCTCATCACTTAACAAATGCTTGCTGTTCTGTCAGAGGGCCAGTTTGAAGCCCAGCACCAACAATAGGAAACTCAAAAAATTATTCTATTTCAGCTCAAAAGGATCTGAAGTCTGATACTGGCCTCTGTGAGCAGCCTCCCCCATCCTCCCTCCAACACACACGTAAAGAAAATGAATCTTTAAAACCTATTTAGATATGATAGATTGGCCTCCCTCTGTATTGTCTTACAACCTAGAGTGTCATAGAACCATGTATATGTGTAAGCATATATTTGTACTTATACCATCCTTTGTCTGTTATCAATATACTAGTGGTGTGCTTCTCTATTCTGTTAAATATTCATTTACCACATTTATTAGTAGCAACTTGGCGTATCAGATCCATAAAAAATAATGACATCTATGAGATGTAGCAATTGCACAATAACTGTTTTGAAGGTCATATGTCTGTAGTTCATTCAAGCTGACTTCAGTGAGGTCTTCAAGGTCTTCAAGCAGGATGTGTCACAGCATTCTGTCAAGGTTAGCTCAATACGCCATCTTGCCTTTGCATGGGCTTCCTCTGAGTGCTGTCAGCCTCAGCTATTCACAAAGGCAGTAGATGAAGCCCGGTCCTTACTATTAGACCCTCCATAAATAGCTACAAAACAATGGATGTTCCTGTCAATACTGTAGTTTGCATGGCTCTGCCTAAATATGATTTATTTCATTTTATTTTTCAGTTGTCTGATTGGCTTTATTTTATTGTTCCCTTTCCAGTTCAGATACAGGATGTTGATGCTTTTTGGGAATATACAAAAAAATTAAAATAAAATTACCCTCTTGTAATGATTGCATAACAGAACTATAGATAATGATTTATTTCTGTCTTGAAATTTCAAAAACAGTAATCAATGTTCTCAATAGTTACCAAAATAGTTTAAGTCAAATTTATCTTATTACTTTAAAAACTAAGAAAAATGGCTCGTTTCTATAATAGGACTCTCAGAATCTGTAGCATTCTAAGGAATGAACAGTAAATGGAAATAAATATAGATTTTATCATCAGGTCTCTAAAAGTCAACATGAAGAACTAAATTTCAGTCTGCCAGTGTTCAAGTTGTCTTCTGCAAAAGTTGGATGATGGAGAGGGCAGTTATTGATTTCTATACTAAGTTCTCAATTTTTCACTAGGTTTTATATTGTGATGTTTAGTACTATGCTGCAGCTACTTGAACACATGGGATTAAAATGGCGCATAATCTTATGTTTTGCAGACCATTGGAACAACACACAGAACCTTCTATGTCGTAGAATATATAATGTATTGATGAGAAGCTTGCTAAAAGTACTTTTGATTTTACATTATTCATTGCTATAGCAACACCAGCAAAGAGTACACTGATGATGTCATGTTAATATAATCTCAGATGCTCAGGAGAATCATGGCACTTTAAATACTGTGGGGCGTGTAGTCTGTTAGTAGGGATGCATCGTGTGGAATGATTTTGATCTTTTAAGAAAACATTATTAGTTTTCCAGAGGCCTTAAAAACATTCCCACTTTAAGGAATACTATGAAGAGAGGCATGGGAGAGTTGATGTTCAAAGGAAGCATGAAAATGTTAATGGAACATCTATTAGTTGTTGTTGTTGTTGTTGTTTTTAATGGACAAAATGAAGGAAGCACATGTCCCACCTAAAAAAAAGGTTAGCTCAAGTCGATGACTTGGCCAATGATCCTCCAGTGAGCATGTTGTATTCTAAGGGGAATTTGGAAAAGAAAAACATTTCCCGATTTCACTTTGTCTGTACCATGTGATTTTAATTAGTTGCTATAAGCTTAGTATGAACTCAACAAACTCTTTTGAAATTTGCTTGGAAGAGCAAATTTATCAAAGAGACATCCATAAGATGACATAACATTCTGTTGAAATTTTATTACAAAATATCAGTGCTCTGGATCTAAGTCCTCAGTTGGTAAATATATTTGTCCTTTAAATGATCTAGTTATGAAGAAATATCATGTAGTCTAACATAATTAAGATTGTTTTCTGACATTCTATAGCTTAGTTACATCTAACCCCAAATGCTTTTATGTTGTTCATCTCTAAATGAATATATAATACATTGAAAGAGCCAAAGATGTTCACATGATGTCAATTTTCTTCCTCATGTGTAATTAAAAATCAAGTTTGATTTTTATATTCCCTTTCATTTCAATTGTTTGATTTGAATTATCCTTCACATGTTATTATAAAATCAATTTTCACTTTCTTTATAGCAATAGATGAGGACAGCTTATGGCAATATTATGATTTTAGAGATCACATGCTTGTGTATGTGAGTGTGCATATGTCTATGTATGGTGTATGTGTGCATATGTATGTATGCATATGGTATATGGGTGCATCTGTGTGTGTAAGGGAGCTCATGCTGTGTACATGCAGATGCAAATGTGTGTTCACAAATGGTAGAAGTCAGAGGATGGCCTTGAGGTCTTCCCTGGTTACCCTATATCTTATTTTTGAGACAGAATCTCTCACTAAACCTGGAGCTCACCAACTTGGCTAAACTGACTCTACAGAGAAATCCAGGGACCCACATGCCTCTGCCTCCACAGCACTGAGATTATCGGAAAGCACTGCCACATTTGGCTTTTTACGTGGGCACTTGGGATCTGAGCTCAGGTCCTCACATCTGTGTATCAAGCAGATTCCAGAGTGAACCATCTCCCAAGTCATCCAAAATCACACACATTAAAAGTGTTCTTGGATAATTTATTTCCATTTAGTGTCTTAAAAATAGAGACTTAGAGTGATCAATATTTTAAGTTTTTAAATTGAAATGATTTTCTTCAAAATGAAAACATCACATTATTTTCAAAATATTTATACAGATGTTTTAGTAGCAATGATTTTATGCAAAGTACATAAAAGTCTTGATGAATTTAAAGTAAGATTTTACAATTCCAATTTTCTAATCTTTCCCTAGGAAAGAAGATGTAGTTTAAGATTAGTTTTCATATTGGAATCCTGTTTTTCACCCCAGGCACACAGAAAGGAATGTACTTATACTGGAATTTGTATTTGGTATGGATTGAAATTTTCAAATCATTAATCCCCAAATTGGATATCACCAACACTTTAGACAAAACTCTAAATGGATACAGGGTCTTCAATGAGGGCACTAAATTAAAATGAAGTCTGTGAGGTGGTCTCCAATCTAATACAGCTGATGTCCTTTGGGCATAGAAAGACATGCAGCAAACCTGTGCATGTGTAGGAAAATGACCTCTTAGCACAGAGGCTGGCATCAGCAAGGCCCCAGGAGAAGCCTTGCCTGTCAGTATTTTGATGTTAGTCTCGTAGATCCCAACACTGCAAGAGAACTAACTGCCTTGCTCAAGTCACCCAGCTTAGGACATTTCTCATGGTAGTCTTAGTGACAAATGTTCCCAGTGAAAACACTGCTATCCATTTTTCTTCCCCTCTTCTCTGTCAAGGCTCTGCTAATCACTTGTGAGTGCCTTCAAGTCCTGAGATTGTTCAGGGTCTTCATGTCCTGAGATTGTTCAGGATCTTCACTCCAGTTTCTGGGAATATGCATGGGCAGAGAGAAGTAAATGGTTCTGAGAAAACAAGGCCATTTCTGTGTTTTTCTCTTTCTTTCTCTCTCTCTTTCTTTCTTTCTTTCTTTCTTTCTTTCTTTCTTTCTTTCTTTCTTTCTTTCTTTCTTTCTTTCATTTTGAGCTAGGATCTTGCTATATAGCCTAGGCTTGAAACAGCTATGTGGGCTATTTCAAACTCCGAATTGTCTCACTTCAGCTTCCTCAGTGTTGAGATTTAAAAATGTGCCACATGCCCATTTTATAATTTTCAGAGTAAGGAAACAATACAGAATTAAATGGCTCTCAAATACCCCCTCTTTGAGCTTCACAACATGGTGCTACTGACTCATAAAGAATCTAACAATGGCATTCTTTATTGTAGTCATGGCAACACATAGATATACACAACCACACATGCACAGATGTGTCCACCCACTTCACCCTATACATACATCCTTCTTTTGCTAATAGTATGTTACTTTGATCCTGTGCTAGTCACAGTGACCCTGGGAAAATGAAGCTAATGTTTACTGTACTGTTTTCTTCCATGGAATGGAATTATACCACCACTTCCCACCATTCCAGACAGGCAGAGGAATTCTAGATATTTTAATCAAAAATTCAACTAACTGCCAAAGGGAGCAGTGGTGTTTATCAGAAGAGTTTATGCCCAATAGCTTACATATCTCCAGACATGATTAATTAATAGTGGAAAGTAAGTCATTCCACAGCTAATTAAAATTTACTCTGAAACATAATTCTTGGAATTCTTTAAAGATCAGAATAGATTAATTAACTATTTGCCATAATAGCAGCTGAACAGTGGCATACCATCTGGAGCAAATCAGAGGGCATGAGAACGTTTACTATGTACAAACTAGTGCTGGTTGGGTGGGCTGGTGGAGCCCTGTTTAGAGTTAGAAGAGATGGAAACTAAGGCTGACTCAGGTTAATGTTGGATCAGGTGGCACCACACATGGATTGAGTGAGAGCTGGTTCAGCCCAGGGAGAGCTGGAAACTGGCAAAAACCAACCAACTAACCAACCAACCAACCAACCAACCAACCAAACAAACAAACAAAAAACAATGCAAGAATCTTAGAGGGAATGCAGAGGCCTCAACTTTGCCATCACTATTTCTAGGGTTCTCCTATTGTACAGTCACTCTATTGGGAAACATCTTTAACACAGAGTTTGCCCAGTTCTATACTTCACTTACTACCCAGCTCCCTTTTCACCTCAGGTTCCCAGTGAATCCTGAACTTATTTTTCCTTCTTTTCTTTTTAAGATCAAAAGCCTTCAGCTGTGTGCTTCCTCTGACAGTGGTAGCACTTGATCTATTCTTGGATGAAATGCCCCCAGCCACTGTAGAAACTGCTTGTCATGGACAGAAGCAAATTAGTTAAGATTTTTTAAAAAATTGTTTTATGTGCTTGAGTTTTCTTCCTGCACATATGTCTGTGCACCATTTTTTGTGCCTTGTGCCTGAAAAGGCCAGAAGAGGTCGTTGTATTCCCTAAAAGAGAAGTTATAGACAGTTGTGATCTGCCAGGTGGGCACTGGGGATCAAACCTAGGTCCTTTAGAAGAGGATCAAGTGCTGTTGACCACTGAGCTACCTCTCCAGCTCCCAGAATATCATCTTTTAGTCTTCATTCTTTTAAAATTTGCTTCTCTTAGGGTCTTGCTCTGCCTAAACATCTGTATATTCAACTCTCTTCCATCCAGTGTGACCACCACTCACGTGCACAAGTGTAAGAGCCAAAGTCAACCTGTAAGCTCCACTTGCCCAAGGACCAGGTAATTTCCTGGAATGCTAGGAGTTGTAGTCCTTGCAAATTAATAAACCCACATGAGACATAATGTGACCATATGGTTTTGTCCTTAAAATCCCTCTACAACATGTGTCTCCACCACTCGCTGGGATTACAGGGAGTGGACTTGGCCAAAGTCCATCTATCTAGCCAGTCTTTAATATTTAATTAAAGTTTGCTTCATATTTGCCTCAGAATTGTGAAACCAGTTTTTCTCTTGCAAATCTCAGGATTGACACAAGCTTACAAACTCTTTGATCAAAATTTCATCTCGAGAGATTGGGTATACAAACTGACAATGACCAGACCATGTTACTAATAGGATTTGGCTTCCAACACAGCAATTTGGCCATGAAACCACCCTCCCTCATAGACAGTGTACAGCTCCAGAGGGCAGCCTGTGTTTAGCCACTCTCAGGATGCCAGATTTCTGTCTGGAGTCACAGTCAGAGAAGCCATACAAGGACCTCAGTAACCCACATGGTCTGATCTTGATTTACAACTAATAATTCCCTAATCTACTTTCCTGTTTCCAACTTACATAAATTAGCTGAAGCCAAAATGTACTTATTGAACAGCTATCTTCATTCAGATAATTTCTTACAGCTTCTACATCTTAATAACCTCCAATCAGAGCTCACCTAGAGTGTCCTTTCCCTAGCACAAAACCTTCCCACTCCTGCTGGCTGGCCAGTGAGTCTCTGTCAGTTGCAGTGACCTGGCTGATCAAGTACTCTGCCACACTTAAGAATCAGTAATCTTTCCTTTTACACTTGGTTGGTTTTCGTTAGTTCCAAGCTTTTCCTTCAACAATTCCTCTCTTTATTGTTTCTTGCAGGAGTTCTTACAACAACAACAACAACAACAATAACAATAAAATCATATTTTAAGATAGGCTGACTTCTTAACTTTGCTTTCCATAATTTTGTTTCCAATTAAGGTCTGTCTTAGTTAAGGTTTCTATTGCTGTGAAGAGACACAATGACCACAACAACCCTTATAAAGGAAAAACATTTAACTGGGGTGGCTTACAGTTTCAGAGATTTAATCCATTATTTTCATGTCTGCAAGCATGGCAGTGTGCAGGCAGACATGGTGCTGGAGAAGGAGCTGAGAGTTCAATATCTTGATTCATAGGCAACAGGAAGTGAACTGTGTCACTGAGTGTAGTTTCAGTATAGGAGAACTCAAAGTCCACCTTCACAGTGACACACTTCTTCTAACAAGGCCACACCTCCTAATAGTGCCACTCCCTATGGGCCAAGCAATCAAACACATGAGTCTATGGGGGTCATTCCTATTCAAACCACCACAGGGTCTAAATATACTTAGCAGTAGTTTTTATTGCTACTCTGTACTCTACTTCTCTCATTACCTTACCCTTATGTGAATTAGTGATGAACCTTACGATATCATGTTCTCTTTTAGTCTAAGAATGAAGCAGTGGATAAGGAAAGGAGATATCATATGGTAAAATTACCTAAAGATGTACAGGTTTAATGCAATCCCATTAAAAATACCAAGACATGGGAAGAGTTAGATGGAGGGAAAAAAATAGGAGAGAATGATGTAATTTTAATTTTAAAAAAAGTGTACAAAGAACAAAACAAATTAAAAGTTAAGAATTTGTTTTTAAAGTAAACAAAAAACAAAAGACAAAACCAAAACCAAATCAAGTTTCACAGAACTAGAACTAGATTAGATCCTAAAAGTCATATGGAAACATGACCGACCCCACGACACCAAAGTAATCTTAAATAAAAAAACAAAGCTAGAGACATTGCATGCCTGAATCTAAGTCCTAGTGCAGAATCATAGTATATCAAATAGCACGGTGCTAACATGAAATGAGACCACTGGAGGAGAGCAGAGAGCGGAGGCAAAGTCAGAGCATGCAACCACAGCTAGCTGGTTTTCTGCAAAGGTTCCACAGCACATGCTGGAGGAGGGGCAGCCTCTTCAACATATGTGCTGGAAAATGTGATATCCACATACAGAAGGATGAAATTTGATGTTCTTCCCTGTGGTGGTTTGAAAGAAAATGGCCCCTAAAGGAAGTGAACTATTAATAGGTGTGGCTTTGTTGGAGTAGGTGTGGACTCGTTGGAGAAAGTATGTCACTATAGGGATGGGCTTTGATGTCTCCTTTGCTCGAGCTATGTTCAGTGAGGTAAACAGTTCATTTCCTGTTGCCAACTGATCAAGATGTAGAACTCTTAGCTCCTTCTCCAGCACCATGTCTGCCTGCACACCACCATGTCTTACCATGAAGATAATGGATTAAACCTCTGAAACTGTAAACCACCCCAATTAAATGTTTTCCTTTATAAGAGTTGCCATGGTCATGGTGTCTTTTTACAGCAATAGAAACCCTAACTAAGCCAATCCCCCTGCCTCTATGAACATCAACTCAAAATGGATTAAGTATCTACATATAAGTTCTGAAATTACTAAACCACTAGGAGAAAGCATTGTGGTATGCTTTAAGATAATGGAATAGGCAATGAGTTTTTAATATGACCCCCAACACATAGAAAATAAAAGGAAATACAGACAAAATGGATTATGTAAAACTGAAAATCTAAGAAAATATCTAAAGTAGTCTACAGGATGGAAGAAAATGTTTGCTGATTATTTATATTTAGCTAACAAATAATCTAGTTTTATATAGGGTAAATAATTTAACATCATACTGAATTGGGTTTTTTTTTACAGGTGTGTGTGTGTGTGTGTGTGTGTGTGTGTGTGTGTGTGTGTGTTGTGTGCTTGGTGCTTGCTCATGTGTGAGCTTGCTCGTGTGCCACAGGGTACACATGGAGGTCAGAGGACAACCTTTGGGTGTCAACTTTGCCTTCCTACCTTGTTTAGGACAGTGTTTTTCCCCCAGTGTGTTAGCCATGCTAGCTGGCCATGAGCTTTTGAAGATTCTCATGTTTTCACTTCCCATCTTCCTGTAAGGGCACAATAGAATTTCACATTCTTGAACTACTGTGTCAAGAACTACTGAGTTCTACCCATATGAAACTCAGGTGATTAGGCTTCCTCAGAAAGTCCTTTTACCTAGTGAACCATCTCCCCAAAACAAAACCAAAATTCTCAAAAGAAGAAATAAGTGGAAAACACAAAATGCTCAATATAAGTCTATATCAAAACTCAGTATAAAACTGTGTATATCAAAACTCAGTACAAAATGTGCTCAATAAATTTATATCAAAACTATGATGAACTATCATCTCATCCCAATTAGAATGAATGTTATAGATAAGTAGATAATTACATATAAATAAATACCATAAATGTGAAAAATGGAGAATTTATGGGAATATAAACTAGTGCAGCAATTGTAGAGAAGCATATGGAGTTTCCTGGTAAAATTGAAAATAAATATATACGATTCAGCTATTTTACTTCTGAGTACATATCTGAGGGAAAAGAACTCAGCATTCCAAAGGGTCAGTTTTGTGGCTAAAGTTAATACAGCACTATACACAACAGCTAACATGCAGAATCAACAGTGGTGCCCATCAGTGGATACGTGGATAATGTTGTAAGGGTCTAGCGTGGTCTGGTCTGGTCCAGTCCAGTGCTGTATGGTGCAGTCCTGTGAAATCTGCTGTGGTCTGGCACAGTGCAGTACAGTCCATCCCAGTAGGGTCCAGTTAGTCAAAACAAAGAAGCCAATCCAAGATATGAAAATAAAATTTTTAAAAATAAGATAGAATTGCTGAAGAGAAACCAAACTGAAATGATGATTGAAATGAAAAACTCAAGAAGCCAATTTTGTAAAATAAACACTCTATGTAAGACACATATTAATAATCCCAGCACAATGATGTAGGTGACATTAGTACCCAACTGTTACCAATAGGCAGCTCATCCAAACAAAAAATAAACAGAGAAATGCTGGTATTAAATAACATCATTAAATTATAAGGACCTAACAGACACCCACAGAAGTTTTCGCCTGAGAAAGGAAGAATATACATACTGTATGGCAGTCTATAGAACATTTACCACAATTGGTCCCATATTAGGAACACAAAGCAAATCTCAACAAATATAGGAGAATTGAAATCACAACATATATTCTGTCTGGTCACCATGGGAAATAATTAGATGTCAACAGCAACAGAAACTACAGAAGTATATGAACTCATGAAGTCTAAACAACATACTACTGAATGATTTACAAGTCACTACGACATCAAGAAGGAAATGAAAACATTACTAGAATTGGATGAAGAGGAAGACTCAACAAATCAAAATCTGTTGAACACAATGGAGACAGTCTTAAGAGGAAAGTTTAAGTACCTACATGAAAAAATTTGAAAGATTTTAAGTAAACAAACTAATGATACACCTTAAGGTCTTTGAAAAATGAGAATAAACCAAAACCCAAAACAGTAGATTGAAATAAATGATCAAAATCAGGGCAGATATTAATGAAAGAGGAAGGAAAAAATTACAAATTAATGAGACAAAGAGTTGGTTCCTTGACAAGATAAGGAAAATTGAAAAATCCTTAGCCAAAGCAACCAAAGGAGAGAGAAGAATAAAACCTAACAAAATTTGCAGTGAAAAGGGAGATATAGTGTTACAACAGATACCAATGAAATCCATAAAATCATGAGAAAGTTTTAAAATGTATACTTTACTAAACTGAAAAACTTGAGAGAAATGGAAGAAGTTCTAGATGCATATAATATATAAAATTAAAACAAGCTAAAATAAATAATCTACATAGAACTATATGAGCAATGAGGTTGAAGCGGTAATAGAAATCTGCTTACTAAAGAAAACCCAGGACCAGATGCAGAATTTTACCAGAACTTCAGAGATTTTACATCAAACACACTCAAATTAGTCCATTCAGTAGAAAAAGAGGAACGGTTTCCATACCCCCTTTATGAAGCCAATATTGCCCTGAAACTAAAACCAGACCAAGACATCATTAAAAAAATGAAAATTACAGACTTACCTCCATGATATAAAAATTCTCAACAAACACTTGAAAATAAAACTCTAGATGAGATTAAATAAATCATTCATCATGAGCAGGTTGATTTTAATGTAGTTACCAGGAATTATTTAGCATATAAGAATCAATAAATGCAGTTCATTACATAAATGGACTAAAAATCACACAAAAATCTTAATAGACTTGTGTGGGATGATACTTCTGTATGCTGTGAATATGTATTACTCTCACTGGTTGATAATAAAGCTGTTTGGCCTATAGCAAAGCAGGATACAGTTAGGCAGGACAACCAAACTGAGGACTGGGATGAAGAATGGTAGAGTCAGGAAAGATTCGAGCAAGCCGCCCAAGAAGCAAGATGCCAGAGGACCTGTAAAGCCATGGGCCACATGGCAATACAAAGATGAACAGAAACGGGTTAATTTAATGTAAGAGCTAGTTAATAATAAGCCTGAGCTATTGTCCAATCATTTTGTAGTTAATACGTCTTGTGTGTTTGTTTGGGACCAGGCAGTTGGGACAGAAAAATTTCACCTCTGTTTACAATAGACACAGAGAAAGCTTTTGAAAATTGCAACATTGCACAATGGTAAGAGTCATGGATAGGATAGGGATGGAGGGAATATAATGTAATATAATAAAGATTATATATGACAATCCCATAGCCAATGTCACAGAGACTGACAGCATGCACAGGGCCTTAACAGGTTCAAGCCAGATGAGGTCCCAGCATTGAATAGGAGAAGTAGATACCAGCTCTCACCCCTAATCTTGAAGCTATCTCCAATTGACAACAAGGGAAAAATTAGTTTTCTTCAATGGAGTCTCACTGGGTGTATTAATAACATTTAAGGGTTTGCCCCATGCCCAGCAGGAGGTGGTCAACACAAAATGAATCAGTGGTATTCTTGTAGACTTTTTGTCTCATTATGGCTTTGTTTGGGCATTTTTTTGACTTGCTGGTCTTTTGCTTGTATATTATGGTTTTTGATTTTACAGTTATATGGGTTTGTGTGTGTATGTGTGTGTTTCTCTCTTTTTCATTTTTAATCCTTTTTTGTTTGTTTTCTGAAGAGAGAAGGAAGGAGTGGAATGAGGAATATTTAGAGGATCTAGGAGGTACTAGGGGAGGGAGTATATATATACTATATATATAATATAGTATATAAAAAATTTAATTGTTCATCCAAAAAGTAAAGAACCAAGGGCGAAAGAAATTCCTCACAGTTGAGAATGCCAGCTCCCCTTCCAAATGCGTGCTCCTCATTCTCTTGAGCACTTAGTAGAGGTTCATGATGATGCCCTGGGGACCAGAATTGAGGCAAGTGCTCTGCCCACTCCAAGTCTGCCTATTCTCCTCTTCCTCTGCTCCAAATGGCCATATGCACAATGGCCAGAAAGTCACATGTTCAAATGGACAAGGTATTGGAAGGGAGCCATCCACAAGGTGGAGTGCTTGTTATGCTTTGTTACTGGGAAAATAAAACCCCATACTCTTCAACACCAGGTCACTTAGGGTTTCCTGTTACAGTAGTGTCTCCATATCATTTAATGTGGATGCATGTGAATATTTTGTTGTTCCTCAGTGGCTGTGGAGGTCAGTTCTGGGATGAGCTCCCCTTGGATGATCAAGTCCCACATAAAACCTACACAATCCTCTTAGAGATTTCAGATTTCCTTTAGAATTTCTTATAATGTCTACTGCAATACAAATGATATGTAAGTAATTATAGTGTATTATTTAAGAAATAACTATAAGATGAAATATGTACACACCAGTGTAGGTGCCAAGTTGTTCTGAATATTTCATTTACATTTGGTTGAATCTCTGGAAGAGGGCTCTAGAGATTCAGAGGCCTCATTGTGCTCTTGGGGAGGAACACACCAAAGATCAAATAATGTTACTTGGGTTCCGAAACATCACAGACACTCTGTTAAAATGCAGGGACATAGGTCTGATTAACACACGGCACCCTTTTTGGGAGGCTCACGGTGGTAAGCACCAGATGGCAGCAACAGGACATGACCAATACCCCAGTAAAATTGGGTCAAATACATGAGGCATGTCATGAGGAAATGTCTAATTCTTCCAGGGCAAGTGGTGGGAGTGTTGAGACCTTGAGCTGTCACTCAATGGATGATTAGAAAGTTGCTAAGCAGCCAAGACCTCACAGCAGAGATGAGAGAGCAGCCAAGAGCTGAGAGAGGGAACGTATATCTGTAGCCCCACATACTCAGGGACTGAGGTAGAATGATGGGTAAAATGCAGGTGTTTGAGACTAGTCTGGAAAGTTCAGCATGTCCTCATTTTGAAAGGAATGGTGAAAAGAAGGGAGGGGAGGACAAAAGGGAGGGAGTGAAGAAAGGAGGGAGGGAGAGAGAGGGACAGAGAAAAGAAAGGAGGGAGGTAGGAAGGAAAAGAGGGATGGAGGGAAGAAAGGAGGGAGGGAGGGAGGGAGGGAGGGAGGGAGGGAGGGAGGGAGGAAAGGAGAGGGAGGGAGCAAGGGAGGGAGCGAGGGATTAAAGTATAGGAAATTACAGCTGAGGCAGAGCATTCAAGACAAAGGTAGGAATGCTCATGGATGCCAAACTTCAAAAGTGATTTCATCCACTACATCTGTTGCCCAGACCCCTGGTTAACCTTGTGGCATCCATTCTCCTAGAGCTCCATGAAGGAGGCAGCACAGTGGACCAAGGAAGTTTCTCTGTCCTGTTAAAAATGCCTAAATGTGGGACATTTGAAGTAAAATAAGTTTAAAAAAAGAACAATTACTAGATATTGATTTATTTTATAGGCTTATTTAAAGCACTGAATGTACTGCCCATTTCTAAACATGATTCTGCTTGCTACTTGGAGTAGAATGACCTGTGGAAACAGTGAAACAATGGGCTGTTGCCCTTACAACCTGACCACACAAGCTTACACTTGCCAACTATAACATATGCATTTAAAACAGCATATAAAACAGTTCTCAACCTGTGGGTCACCACACTGCTGGTAAAGTGCTTATTCCAGGAAGATTCCGGCAAGACATTCCCATTTATACTGAATTAAACAAGCGGCTAATGAAGTGAGAGTGATGAATCCACACTTGGTCCACTGTTATCAACGTGGAAGGAAGGAAATCTGGAACCCCGTTATAGAAAAGTCAATAAAATGTTCTGAATTGAAGTGCCAGGACAGTCTCACTGAGACAGCTTGGTGTGACAATGGTGTTGTTTGGGAAGTGCTGTTTTGGAGTTATTGGCATCTATGACCTTTTTTCTTTGTTTTATTTTGAGAAAGGACCTTACTGAGCTGCTCAGAATGTTCTCAAACTCACAATCTTTCTACCCAGCCTTCTAAGTACCTGCAACTACAGGCAGGCATGTGTTTACAACTGACATCTTGAATTATTTTGAATGTGTAATTAAATTGTAGTTTATAGTAGTCCCCAAAGAATTATAGGACACTAGAGCTGCCCTACCCATTGGAAGCTAAAATGTCGATTAGATAGAGTAGAATAAAAGTATCTGACAGGGCTAGTGAGAGAGAGGCGGGGAACTGGATAGAAGGTGGATATGGTTGACAGTACAGTTTGTATTTCAGTCCTGTCTCATCCCATTGAAACGTAGTTACCTGTGTGTATAATGATCAAATCAGCACAGGACTGCAGCCATGGTAACCTCTTGTCACATGGTATCATCTCTGCGAGACTCTAGCTGCTTTGGTCTGTATGTGTGCTGATCTGTGATGCTCACATGATGACAAAATCACCTAAGTGTGAATTCTAAACATATCTCCATTGTCAGGCTTCTGGGAGAGGAGTATTTACCCACCTTCTACAACTCTGGTCACACTGTGCACATAAAAGCCCACATTTTTGTCGTGAAGGCTGACATTGACTGAGGGCTCTAACAGGCCCAAACATGGCAACTTTGGGTCCTGCCCTCACTCCTTCTTTCTATTGCTAAACCACCAGACTCCCTCATTTGGCCACTTCCTCATTCCTGAGGCTTACTACCAAGGCCCAGCTGTCAACATTCCTTATTTGGCTACATTAAACAACATTCCAATCAGTACTTACCAAGGCACCCTAGCATGGACCTCCCCCTTTTCCTCCGTAAAAAACGACTCCTGCAGAGCCAGCTGCTGCTGTTTCCTCCTGATTCAGATTCAGTTACCCTGTCTTTCTATCTTGCATAATAAAGGACGTCTTTGTGCTGGAAATTGGTGTTTGGATGTGGTCTGTGTCTAGTCTGAGTCCACAAGGGAGCACTCCAAGGTGCATGGGTCCCTTCTTTGACAGCAGGGTCTCAGTTTAAACATTTTACAAACTATGCAAAATTTAGCCATCTTAAATGAATTTAGGTGCAAACATTGTTTATACTTTCTCTTTGCAGTACATTCCACAGCATCCTCTTTTTCCAGACCTAATACCTCATAGCAGAATGCAAAGTAGAGATCAACTCAAGCAAACAAGAGAATAAAGCCCCAGAACAACCCTAAATAGTTTATTTCAAAATCGTTACTTGAAGGCTGGGAAGATGGTTCAGCAGGTTCAGATCTCAATGACCCACACAAAGACTGGGGGCATGCATGTGTAACCTCAGTGCTAGGAGATAGATACGGGTGGATCTAGGGGCCAACCTGTGAGCTACAGGTTCATTACTTTCAAAAAAGGTGGGAAATGATAAAGACTCTGCCCCCGCCCACACACACTATTTGGAGCCATTTCACAGGGGTTTCATCTTTTCCATACGCTCTTGTCTTCTGTTTGTCAGGTTGTCACTCATCAGGGAAGATGTTGCAGCCCTCACACACCGAATTTCAAACCAACAGAAATGTGAGGATTGCCACAGTTCTATTGTTTGCGCCTAAGTTTGGTCAAAATGATTAAAATATGTAGAAGTACTCAGAACATGCAGAGTACAAAATGTGTTGGAAAACCAAGAACCACTCATATTCCAGAAATAGGTGCTACCCAGCACAGCTTCAGTGCCTCAGCATCAGCAGCCACGTCATCACCAGCAGCCAAATCCAACTCATTTCCACCGGTAGCCTTGAGTTGTGTACCCTGTATAAAGCCCCTGCCATCACGGACACCAACCCCCTCGCTTTCTCCCTCTCCTATTCCTGCTCAGTGGTCTTCCTTCCCCCAATAAATCTCTTAGGTAAAGTCTGTTGCACCATGGTGTGATCTTTTCGGCATTCCTTGGCACTCACTTCTCTGGAACTTCACTTAATCAAAACTGTTTTCTCATTGGGTTGGCAGAGCCAACTATACATGGGAGTACTATCTCCACCTGGGCAGGACAAGTCCCAGGCAGCAGGCATGACTCTGAGAAAAGGAACCAGTGCATGGCTAGTGCAATAGACACACTTTATGTGTACAGCCTATGCCGAGCAAGTTGTTGAACTGGGACCAAGCCCAGAGCTCTACCAATGTTACCTTTCCAATGGCAAGAACCACACACTAAAATTCTTTTTTACTTCTTAAACTAATTAGAAGTGGGGCTTGCTTTCGGTATATTTGTACTACACTATTTGTATTATCTCTAACATTAAAAATTGATATTCTAATATACAATTGTACCTAACAAGTATTAAGGTATGGGTGCCAGTGCAATTTCCTCAACATTGTACCTCCTGGCTAATATCGCTATCACTAGACCTATTTATTTTTGAGCTGGAAATAAATTCCTTTTAGAGTAATTACCTTGTAAAGTTCTCATCTGCTAGATCTCAATTAAAATGCTAATAATATGGTATTCCTTTTAATCTCAAAATGAAAATGAACGACTTTAATTTATGGAGAATCTTGTTATTCTCTCCATTCATTTCAGTTTCTTGGATGGAGGAGTGCAATGTACTCATGACGGCCAAATCAATATACTTGTGTGCTGTTTCCACAATGGCTTTTCATCATTATATAGTGTCCATTAGTTGGTGTAATGAACATCCCAAACCAGGCAGAGGCAAATGGTTCTGGGTGTTTTCTCTAATTAATCTTTCAATCTTTGATTTCCATTCTTTTCCTTACCTCTTCTTCCATTCCTTGGTCAGGATTCTTCTTCTAAATTAATATATTCTAAAAGGAAATTAAGGTTGTCTCAGTTACTTAAAGCCATGAGCTATCTAGTAGGGCTACAACATTTTATGGAATTTATTATTTCCCAGCTGACCTCTTCCAGAAACCTGTGGAATAATGCCCAAACAGAGGGAAGTTCCAGATTGGCCTAACCTTCCATTCAGAGTGGTAATATCTTCCACTGAACTAGTCATGCATCATCATTCATAATATGATAGTCATTATAAAATAATAAAACTGAACTATAAAAATAGAAAAAAGCAAAAGTAATAAACCCCTAACTTCACCAAAATATCTCAACTATTGTTAATATGATACTTACAGCTTACTGCTGCATTTATTTATTTATTGCAAAGAATATGCCTTATCAAGACCGTTTGCTTGGGTATCTTTGTTTCATCAGCATCAGGCTCCTTGCAGGGTGGAATTTTATTTTATTTGTCATAACCAATAGAGAGAAGATACAGATTATCACCTGAGATAATTCAGATATTTTCTATCTGGAATAACCACAGCTGTTTTATTTTTGTCTAAGCCTTAAATTAAACCTGCTGACCTCCAGGTGATTGGCTTTCCCATCCTCATCTCATACTCTGACCTCTCAGGTCCTAGATACACTAAAACCTCCAAAGAGCTCTTACCTCAATCCCACTGGAGTTTTCCATCTTTCTTTTTTCTAGCACTTATTAAAATATCTTTAAGTTCTGATACTTTACCTGTTTGTCAGTAGAAGAGACAGAAAAAATTCACCTTGGAAATCACTGTCTATGCACATGAGCTCCATAATTCTTTTCTCAGCACCGCATGTGATGTTTAGTTTATCCCATACTCAGGGCTTGTACTTTTGCACTCAGTGATTTCTATTTGTTTGTAATTAGAAGAGGAAGAGGCCATGTCTTTTTAAGACGACCACATCCCCTGGCTCAAACATGTGAAGTAGAGAGTTGCTGATCATAGATCTCAGGTTTCTGGTGCTTTAATAACAATATACAGTCACACCATCCAGAAAGTCACAAAACCTTTCATTTCTAATCTTGTGTTTGAGCAAATTGCTTTTCCTTCTCTCTTCCTGTACCTCTTGTATTTGACACTGGATCATCTCTTCAACTTTTCCAAATGTGTATTGAATTTCTATCCTTCTATCTGAAAGGACCAAACACTCATTCTTTCTTTGTGCAATGTGATGGTCATTCTTTCTGCTCTATTATGCTACTTTTTGGATGAAGTCTGGGTCCAACTTTCTTCAGACTTTAAGTCAGACCTGTCTAGGGCCACACTATATACTAAGACAGGGAGGGATGTGGCTCAGAACACAGGCCTATGAGAATAGTAGAATGCTTCATACCTCTTCTCTGACTTGTTCTGACTAATCTCTCCCAGCTCCTCATCATACCTCATGTACGCCTCATGTACGTACTCATGGATGCCCTGTCAGTCTAGAATCTGACTTGGAAGTTTTCTTTTCTTGTTTGTAGCTTGAATGTAATATTTACACTCTCTGTTTTCTTTCCGTCTTTGTATAAGGTGTCTCCTGATAAGTTGGAAAACACTCAGCAGAATGGGTAGTTGGATAGTGGTCCTACTAACGGCCAAAATTCATATGAAAGCTAGTTTTTTCCTCTGTGGTCAATGGGATTGGATGAACCAGCAGGAATGAGATTTGCAATCTTATCCATTTGCTACAACATTCTCTGCTTATTTGGATCTTAGTTGTATGGGAGCTGACAATAGAATATAGAAGCAGATGTTCTATGGTGATTGTGAACAGAGTGGTCAAATGAAATGCATCAAAGTCATAATTGAAGACAATGCCGATAGCCTGTGGAATTTTGGGAAACAGCTGCAACAGACAGAACCATCTGGCATCTAGCAGTTGGAAGAGACTTTCCATTTGGTTTGGTTTAGAAAGACTTTAAAATTGTATACATATAACACATATATTACAACTATATTACTGCTGTGTTTTCAGAAGCAGCTAAAAAGCCTGCATGTGATGTATGTGCTATGCAGATATCTTCTGTCTCAGATGCTATGCAGACAGAGGCAATCATTGACAGAAAAGGAATGATGATTGATGCTCAGTAGTTTGCCATTCAAGTTTATCCTCTATCTGCATGGAAGTTAAGAGTTTCTGCTTAGTGACAGCTTGCAGACCATGAAACTATTTCCCTTTATAGGACTATTTAGTTAAAATTAGAAGCCTTATGGAACCTCAAATACATCTGTACGTATGGAACCTCAAACACTAAGGTACTCACTGCAGCTGAGACAGTGAGTTTAATACTTTAGTGTGGCTAGCAACCACAGCTGTAAATAATTACGCTGATTACTCCTGCCCCATCGATATGAGCCAAGGCAGTTGCTCATCTACTTGTTTGCTCATTCATAAAACATTTCTTGATGTTTTTTATGTTTCAGGCATTGTCTTTGGTAGTGGCAGACAGAGAAGATTCAAAGTCTCTGTTCAGATTCAAAGTGTAACATGAGAAAGAAAAAATAATAACAAGCCAATAAATGTCTGCATGGGTTGAAAAAGGTGAAATCAAAATACAACATAGGATTAGGGGAGACTAAGGTTGTTTAGTTGCTTTGAACTCAAACAGAGGGAGGGAGTTGAGACAACATGTGAGAAGAGCCTAGAGTCAATGAGTTCACACCAGTCCTGGCTGCAGAGTGGATCTGGCATTGAGTCAAATAGGCACAGAGGACAAGGTAAGACAGTGTGTGAAGGCATGTGACACACTGCCATAGATAGATGGAGAACTGTGCCCTTAAAACAGTACATGCACAGAGATTCCACAACCTTCAATACCTTCAAAGTAATCATTTATCTAGTTTCAATCAAGAAAATTAGAACTGGCTTTGATAGATACACAATAAATTTCTGCAAACCTAAGTGCAGACTGATGACTGCAATTCTTCTAGACACCCAGATGTACTTCAATATACATCAACAAAGGCATTAGCTCTGAATGTGGCCCCTTTGTTAACACAACAAATTACCACACGATCATTTGGTAGATAGGTGAAGGTAATAAAAAGATTTATGGTTCAAAACAAATATGGACAGAATAATCTACTGATGAATGGAGACTATGTGTAAACTGCTTTGCAATTTTGGGTGAAAAAATGCTATATAAAGGTCTGGAGAAATGTCTTAGCTATTAAGAACACTGGCTGTTTTTCCAAAGGACCTGGGTTTGATTTGTAGAACCCACAGAGCTCACAACCATCTATAAATTCAGTTCCAGGGAATCTAACATCCTCTTCTGGACTCTACAAGCATGTGCATGGTGCAGACATACATGGAGGCTAAATACTTGTATACATAAAATAAAAATAAAAAAATAAATCTTCAAAAAAGATGTCATATAAATAGCATTACAGTGATTAATTTAAATATGCACTGTTTATATTTGCATACAATTTCAGCTACAAAATCTTGATGATCTCTTTTGTATTTATTTCTCCATTTATTTCTAGAAAAACCTATGTGCTTAGCATATTTTCTGACTAAACTTAAGCGATCTTGAGAAGAAAAGCAGAGGAAGGTTTAAGAAGAATGCTATCAGGTCATATGAAGGGGGTATGATGGGCTATACCTGGTCCTTCATCTTGTGGTACTTGGGTTAATATATAGAACTCAGTCCTTAGCACTACATTTGACACCAGCAATAGCTACAACAGTATTTCTATCCATATGTTCTCTTTAGAGTAGAAACACTGTTAACTCCTATATTGGTTAATATCCCTTTATTATTACTGTGTCCCCTTTCCTTGGACATATAGGGACAGAAGCACAGAACAGCATAAGTAATTTTAAGATGACCATTCCTGAATTAAGATGGGCTTAAAGTGTCAGCCAAAGGTTAAAGAGTAAATGAAGGCAGCATGTGCTAGCCCTGAGGCATGAAGACAAAGGATGCTTGAGTACAGATGTGAAGACAGGCAAGAAGATGCTGTAGGACTCAGGAACCTGGGAAAGCAAGAAACAGGAAGGCATTGCCCCCTATTGTGGAGATTTAACAAGGCAAGTCCATGTAGTTAAAAGGAGGTTTATTTTGGGGTAACTTACAGGTAGTAAAAGGGGTTGGTTACAGGGTCCAGGAGAGGTGAGGTGCAGTCCAGCAGAATTCTCTGGAGAACTCTGACTTGGTCTGCCGTCCAGCAGCCAGGATCACAAAGAACCAAGAGGGACAGCATGTCCGGATCTCAGGTCTGAAGGGCTTCTGTCCCAGCCACACCCCAGGGGCAGGTCCTAAGTAGGCATTGCAGTTACCAGCTTCCTCACTGGGGTTGTGCTTCAAGGTCAAAGCTGGGACAGCTACCCACTACAGTCCTCTTTCTGGAAGTTTATTTCTGTAGAAGAGTGGCCACTTCTATCGTGTTTTTACCCATTACAATGAAAAGATCCACAGTCCTTTGGTCCATTCATCAATTTATCTACCCACATCTGTTCTACCCTCTTTTATGCAAAAACTTACATAAAGTATAGTATATTGGTAGATTATCATGTGCTGTTTGAACTCACTGAGAATCTGGCTCTGGAAATGGGGTGGACCCTTCCACATTAGACCCAAGCATTTTTTATGTCAAGTGTCTTCCCCAAACCCAAGTCTTGTGCCACGTTGGTGCCAACTTTGTGACAGGGGAAAGAGAACAGCCCAATAGTAAAAACATTGTGTCCCTGAACACAGCTGGAGGGTAAATTAATTCCAATTACATCCCCAGAGCAAAAGGATCAACTACTATGTGTTTCATGATATTAAAAAAAAAAGCCTGCAGTAGAAACAGCTAATTGGAAGTCTTGCCCAGGGGTAATACATTCTGAGTGTGACCTCTTTGTCAATCAGGATCTCTAGGTATCTAGTTGACTATTATATTCAGGGCAGTGCCTCCCAACCTTCCTAATGCTGCGACTCTTTAATATAGTTCTGCATATCATGGACTTCCAACCATAAAATTATTTTTATTGCTACTTCATAACTGTAATTTAGCTACTGTTATGAACCATAATGTAAATATCTGTGTTTTCTGATGGTCTTAGTCTACCCTTGTGAAAAGATCATTCAACCCCCAAAGGTTCACAGCCCACATGTTGAGAATCTCTGATTTAGGGGTTTTTCTCTAGTCAGTGCCTGTTGGGTAATGTACACATCTGATCTGATGCTCTACTATCTGTATGCTGCATACAGTTTTATTGTTTTAGTCCTGCTTACTGTGTACTTAATAAACTCACTCATCCAAAATTAATGCATGGTTATTGTGAATCATTCTATGTCCCTAACACAATTGCATAGTCAGCAGGATCTATGAGATGCTATTTCTATTTTATTTATACAAACTAAAAGGGAACATAAGGAATGATGATGAGACCAATGATGAAGAAAGTGAGGATGTCCCTATAGAAACCCGGCCTCCCTGTGTTAACTGCTATAAAAACAAAGGGAATCCATATACTTGATAAACTCATTCACTAAAAACCCAAAGCACGGCTATTATAGATCATTCTCTGCATCATACAGCATGGACCTTATCAGCATGGACAGGGCAAAGTTCTACTGTCAGCTCTGCCACTTAACTTGGGCTTCTATAATAAAGTACCATAGACCTTATGGACTGATCCATAGACATTGATGTTTTACAGTTCTGAAGGCTAGAAAATCCAAGATAAAGATGCCAAAGACTGTATTTCTGGCGACTGCTCCTGGCTTGTATAAAATCACACTCTTGATACATTTTAGAAGGCATGTTTTCTGTGTCTGTGTGTGGGAGAGGTGGCCCTTGTCCTTCTTCCTTCTTCATCATAAGGGCTCATTTCATAGAACCTACTTTGTCCACCAAAACTCCACCTTATAAGCCCATCACATTTGGGGGTGATTCCTCAACATATGAATTTTTGCAGGCACTGCTATTATGTTAATTTAGGCAAATTGCTGAGCTTCCAGAAGATTTTTTTTCACGACTTTGATGGGCAAACAAACTCTCCCTCATATATTTATTGCATGGGTTACTTTTGGCAATTTCTATGAAGAACTTGCCTCAATCATGTCAATGTCATTCTGCTTAACTTTTTTCAATAACGAATTAATTTATCAGTATCCTGCCTATTTGTTAAGGCTCACAAAATATTTATATAAACTTTCTCTTCAATCTTAACCAAAGTCAAAGCCATTTTCAAGTTTATCTGATGATGCCTGGGACGTGCATTGTTCAACAAAGCTTCCAAACTCAGTGCTTTATGATTTCTCATATTATTAAAATTAACAACCCTGTTTTTTTTTTTTTTTTTTTACAGGTCTTGGATACTGATTATAGTATAAAAGTGACAATTAGTCTGGATATAGTTTAAGAAGAAAAGACAAAACAAACAAAAAGCCTCATGGTTTCTTTTCTTCTATGGAAAGAACTTGATATCACCAGCAATGTTAGTGACTCTTTGGATTACTATTAACCAGAACCTATTTTTAAAATTCTTTGCATTTCCATTGCCCCATGAAGAGTCTCCTCAGCTGCCCATTTCCAGATTCCTATTAGTTGAAAGCCAATTTTAATTCTAAAGCCAGCTTGAAGCTTATTTTGCATGAGCCTAGAGAACAAATTTAAAAGATTGCCAAAGGCTACCTTCTATCAATTTTGAGAATCCTGACAGTTTACTTTTATTAGTCTTTAGAAATAAAGGGTTAGGTACAAAGGTACAAAATAAAAATATCTTTTTAAACCTTGTGGGATCAAGGCTAATACCTGCACAAGGACAATAATTCCCTTAGTGTTTCACACACACACACACACACACACACACACACACACACACACACACATACACATAGAGGCAGGAAAGAGAGAGAGAAAGGGAAGGAGAAAGAGGGAGAGAGAGAAAACATGAATGCATTTTGATATTACAAAATGTTAAATTTTAATTTAACAAAATGTTAAATTAAATTCACATGTTTATTTTTATTATTATATGAATATAGGTGTTTTGCTTGTATGTATATCTATGCATCACTTGCATGCCCGGTGCCCTTGGAGGCCAGAAGCAGGTGTCAAATGAAAACTCTGTAACTGGAGTTACAGGTAGTTATGGGTTCCCCATATGGTTACTGCAAATCAAACCCAGTCTCCTGGAAGAGTAATAAGTGCTTTTAGTTGCTAAGCTGTCTCACCAGCCCCCTGAGTTAGTACATTAGAGCTGATCAGATCTACTAATGGGCTGACCTAAGATGGAAGTACTTTGGAGAGGGCTTTTCCAAGAAGGAAACTTGGTTCATTGCTTTTCCAAGATCACATGGTTAGTAGTTACCAGTTAGTGATTCTCCACATTCTCTGTCTGCCGTGGAATAATCCTTTTGTACACTGTGAAGATTTATCATTGTGATTGGTTTAATAAACAAGCTGACTGGCCAATAGCTGAATAAGGTTAGGCAGGAGAGCCAAACTAAGAATGCAGGGAAAGGGAAGGGAGGAGTCAGGAGTCACCAGCCAGACACAGAAGGAGCAATAGATGAATGTGCCATGCTGATAAAGGTACCACCATGTGGCAGAGCATAAATAGAAATATGGGTTAATTTAAATGTATGAGTGAGCTAGTAACAAGCCTGAGCTATTGACAAACAATGTATAATTTATATTAAGCCTCCAATTCAACTATTTGGGAAGTGGCTGCTGGGTATTTGGGAATAGGCAGACAGGAGACAAATGTCTGACTACATATGATGCCCAATGTAGAGCTTAAATTTCCACATAAAACCTGACAAAGCTTAAAAAAGGGATCATAAACACACAAAAAACGAGTCAAACTTGGGTTATTGGTAACTGATATTTCTTGTGTAGGCTGTTTGCTAGCAGCAAGCAAAAGTGAGGTCCCTTTAAGAGATGGTTTCCTGACTCAGTGTTAGTGGCAAAAGCCACATCATTCTTTTCAGTAGTCTTACTACCAAACACTTGTAGGGTGTTTATGATAAGCTGGTGACACACTACTGGGTGGCAGCATGGACCTAAAAACTTCTCAGAATTGGGGCAGTAAACATGTCTCCCAGAGCTGGCAGTAAATGTACCTCCACCATGAGACTAGCCTCTTAGGGAGTCAAGGGGGAGGAGCTAGCACCAGCAAACCATGATCTAAGTTACACAGCAGGGGTTTTTTTGGTCATGCAGACAGAAAAGTTTACAGATGTACAATAAGGACAGATTCAGACTAAAGAGTCTCTAAACAGGTCACAGTGTATGCTGTGGATATTGCTCTGTATGCTGTGAATGTGTTGCTCTGACTGGTTCATAAATAAAGTGCTGATTGGCCAGTAACCAGGCAGGAAGTATAGGTGGGACAAAGAGAGAGGAGAATTCTGGGAACAGGAAGGCTGAGTCAGGAGTTGCCAGCCAGACACAGAGGAAGCAAGATGTAAAGATACTGGTAAGGCACAAGTCACATGGCAAGGTGTAGATTTATCAAAATGGGTTAATTTAAGATGTAAGATCTAGCTAGCAAGAAGCCTGAGCATTAGACCAAACAGTTTTAATTAATATAAGCCTCTGTGTCTTTACTTGGGTCTAAGCAGCTGTAGGACTGGTGGGTGAGAGAGATTTGTCCTGACCACAGGCCAGGTGGGACACAGGAAAATTTCAACTACAAGTGTGTTTAAAAATATATTCAGGCTTGGGAGAGAAAAGAAAAAGAGTAGAGAAAGTCCTTAAAAGAGAACTAGAGTAATAAAACAAATAATAAGCCACATAAAGATGGAAAATACACAGAGTCTGGATACTATATGTTATTGCATTGTCTTTAAATTTTTTTGGCTGCTACTGAACAAATTATAACTGCTGAGAGACATTTGATTATAAAACTGCTGGAGTAAACCTACCTATATATTTTAAAAACATCTTGACTTCAAAATTTAAATCATAAGATATGTTACTTTGACAAAGAGATTCTGCTTCTATTTCTACATGAAACAAGAGGCTGTGGATTTATGCTGAGTTAAGAAAAATCAGATTTGATCAAAGAAGACCCCCTGAAAATCTCTAATGGGAATGGATGACCCAGATGATCCAATGTTTCAGAGTGCCTCTGCTGCAGTTTCCTCTGAGTTTTGCATCCAGAACAGCTTCAAGGTTGCTGCCTGAGATGATCTAGCCTCACAACCTATTGCAATCAGGACTTGACCATAATCTCTAAATTTTCTCAGGGTCCCCACAAAGATTACCAGTGCAGGAAGTAGTCTAGAGAACTATGCCCACAATCCCAAAAAATAAATTATGAATGTTTGTTATTGTTTAGGGGAGCTTAGTTACAAGTTGTTTTGGTAATTGTTGAAAAAAAAGCTAAACAATGGAGATTAGATTCAGGGATCTTGTTCTGAAAAAAAAATGGGAACACTCCTACACTGTTGGTAGGAATGCAAACTTGTACAGCCACTTTGGAAATCAATATGGTGCTTTCTAAGAAAATTGGGAATCAACCTCCATCAATGTCCAGCTATACCACCCTTGGGCATGTACCCAAGGAATGCTCAATCATACCACAAGGGAACATCCTCAACTATGTGCACAGCCACATTATTTGTAATAGCCAGAACCTGAAAACAACCTAGATGCCCTTCAACTGAAGAATGGATAAATAAAATGTGGTACATATACACAACGGAATACTACTCAGCAGAGAAAAACAATGACATCATGAGGTTTGCAGGCAAATGGATGAACTAGAAAAAATCATCCTGAGTGAGGTAACCCAGACTCAGAAAGACAAACATGGTATGTACTCACTCATAAGTAGGTACTAGATGTAAAGCAAAGGATAACCAGACTGCAACTCACAACTCCAGGGAGGTTACCTAGTAAAGAGGACCCTAAGACACAGGGATCACCCAGCAACAGAGAAATGGATGAAATCTACATCAGCAAACTGGGAGTGAGGAGGTATAATGGAGGGCAAAAGTCAGGGGAAAGTGAGCTTGGGGGAGCAGGAGGTCCCAGCTGGATCGGGAACAGAGGGGGAGAACAAGGAAAGAGACACCATGATAAATAAAGACCCCATGGGAATAGGAAGAAGCAGGGTGCTAGAGAAGTCCCCAGAAATCTACAAAGATACCTCCACTATAGACTAGTGGCAATGGTTGAGAGAATGCCTGAGCTGACCTACTCTGGTGATCAGATGGCCAAACACCCTAACTATCATGATAGAACTCTCATCCAATGACTGGTGGAAGCAGATGCAGAGATCCATGGCCAAACTCCAGGTAGAGCTCCAGGAGTTGAACTGGTGAGAGAGAGGAGGGATTATATGAGCAAGAGATATCGAGGCCATGATGGAAAAAGCACAGGGACAAACAGCCAAACTAGCAGAAACATATGAACCGTGAACCAATAGCTGAGGAGCCCCCATGGAACTGGACCAGACCCTCTTGTTAAGTGAGACAGTTGATCAGCTTGAACTGTTTAGGAGGCCCTCAGGCATTGGGACTGGGACCTGTCTTTGGTGCATGAGCTGGCTTTTTGGAACCTAGGGCCTATTCTGAGACACTTTGCTCAGCCTTGATGCAGGGAGGAAGGGACTGGACCTGCCTCAACTGAATCTACCAGGCTTGGCTGAATCCTCAGGGGAGACCTTGCCTTGGAGGAGGTAGGAATGGGGGGTAGATTGGGAGGGAAGGCTGGGGGGTGGGAGGAGGGAGGACAGGGGAATCTGTGGCTGATATGTAAAATTAAATTAATTATAAAATAAAAATATTTATTAAAAAAAGAAATGATAGGATAAAAGGTAGATTATTGAATACTTTAATCCAAAAAACACATATTAATTTTATATATTTTACATTAGTATGGATTTTGGTTTATCAATACAAATTTAAAGTTAACTTTGTAAACCTGTATGTATATTTTTAATCTTGTTTAGGGCATTATGTTTATGCAGCTCATTTAAAAATATAATATATAACTAAGAAATATAGATTAATAGTTACCTACAGCAGCAAATGTAGCTCAAGTTTTCTCTGGCCCTGCCCAGCCCCACAGACCCCACAGCCATTTATAAAATAATCACTCAGAAGCTTATATTAATTAAAAGTGCTTGGCCATTAGCTCAGGTCTACCACTGACTACCTCTTACACTCAAACTCAGCCCATTTTGTTAATCTATATGTTGCCATGTGTTCTGTGGCTTTGCTTATGTGCTGTTACATGCAGCTCCCTGGATGGTGGGCTGGCATCTACTGACTCAGCCCTCCATTTCCCAAAATTCTTGTATGTTTATCCCACCTATACTTCCTGCCTGCCTACTGGCCAATCATCGTTTTTTAATCAACCAATCAGAGCAACACATTCACAGCATACAGAGCAATATCACCCTCCAGTATAACCTTTTCTTTCTATTTAAAAGGAAGGTTTTAACTTCAACATAGTAAAATTACATATAACAAAACAATTATCTAGCAAGAATTACAGTTACAATATCTAGTCTATTTATATTTGGCAAATTCAAAGAAAATATTCTATTTATCCTATATTTGTGAGTCTAAAGTCTCATATCCAATTTATCTTTTATCATAACCAAGGAAAATTATAACTATTTAGTCTTCAACTACATCAAAGACCCCAGAAGGATATAATATTACCTAAGTAAGCAGGAAGAACATTGCAAGCAACTTCCAAAAATCCAGAATGACAGAGACAGCTGACTACCTGAACAGTTATCCAAAGTTCTTCTGTAACATTAGGGCATCCATTCTTTAGCCAACAGGCCTAGAGTCTCTCAGATGCTTCTCTCTGTGTCCTGCAGAATATCTGGCAGTTTCTTCTGCAAAGCAGGAACCTGAAGGACCATTTTGCCTTGCAAAATTCAGTGGTCACCTTCCTGTGGTTCCTGAGTGTCCAGTCAATAAAAAATTTTGTCAAGCAGTCTAGGCAAGAACAGTTTCTTGCCCAAATGGCTATTTTTGCCAAGAAGAAGATAAACTCCATATGGAGTGTCTTTGACGCCCATCCTTCTTTTTGAAGTAATTCGGTCCTGCCAGAAGCAGATATGTCTCACTGTCCAGAAAGTCTTAAGTTTTTAAAACATTTAAAATGCCATATTCTGTAGGTTTTTGAAGTGTTTGAAGATTATCTATTGATCTGAAATATATCTATGTATACCTAGAAAATTAAACTAATATGACTATAAGTTTATCATAGATAATTAACTATTAATCTATATTTCTTAATGATACATTATAATTTTAAATGAGTTACATACACATAATACCTTATCCAAGAGTAAAAATATATATACAGTATAACAAAATTAACTTTAAATTTATATCAATAAACTAAAATCTATAGCAATGTAAAACATTTTTAAACAAGTTGTTGCTCTTTAAAAGTAGGTTCAATAATCTACTCTTTCATCCTATGTATATCCTATATTTCTATATCATATCCTCCTTTCTTTTTTTAGAAAAAGATTGACTGTGACACTGTAACCAACAATCTAAACAAAGACAAACATTCATAATTCATTTTTTGGGAATGTGGGCATAGTTTTCTGGCTACTTCCCTCTGATAGAGGGCATTGGTAATCTTATGGGGATCCTGAGAAAATTAAGAATTATGGTCAAGTCCTGACTGAAGTAGTCTGTGAGGCTTCATTGTCTGAGCTAGTTGCCTTGAAGTTGATTTTGGATGTTGGATGATCTGGGCCATGGTGTCATCAGAGACCTTTCAGGGGGTCTTGGCTGGTCAAACCTGATGTATCTTAATGTGGAACAAATCCATAGCCTCTTGCTTACTGTGGAAACAAAAGCAGAGCCTCCTTTTTAAAGCAACATATCCTTAGATCCAAATTTTGAAGTCAAGGTACCTTTAAAATAAACATATTGGTTTAACTGAGCAGCTTTTACAATCAAATGTCTTTCTGCAGTTAAAAATCCCAAAGACAACACAATCCAGATTCTCTGTGTAATATCCATCTTTATGTGGCTTATTTTTTATATTACCTTTACTGTCTCTTTAAAGACTATTTTTAAAACTATTTTTTATATAACTGTCTATATTTATTTTCTTTTCTCTTCCAAGCCTACATACATTTTTACATACATTGTAAACCATTTAAAGTTTTATTCTATCTGAATCTGTCTTATTGTGCAACTATTGCTTTAAATTGCGGTGGTTAGTACTGAAGCAGAAGCCTTGGCTGCTGACTCTGCCCATTTCAGCTTCCCAACATGGCGGAGGTAATCAGCTCCAGCTCAGGGAGCCATGCTGTCTGCTGACTCTGGGAGGTGATGGGTCCATGCTCCATCCAGCATTGTGTATCCCAGAAACCTTTTTATTTTAAACTAGAAAATTTTAAATCTGCCATGGAGTGCTCTGTGAGGATTGGAGACACCACTTATAGTCACGTTAGTTAGATTTTCTAAGTCATACAGAGATATATTTCAGATAGATAGGCAATCTTCAAATACTTTAAGAACCTACAGAATACGGCATTTAAAATGTTTTAAGAACTTAGATTTTTCTTGACAGTGAGATAAGTCTGCTCTTGGCAGCACCAATTATTTAAAAAACGATGATGGGCACTGAAGAAACTCCATATGGAGTTTGTTTTCTTTATGTCAAAAGCTAGCCATGTGGGCAAAGAAACTGCCCTTACCTCAATTGTTGACAGTTACTGTCTAAACTGGACCAGCAAGAAAGGTGACTGTTGAATTTTGCCAAGACAAGGTAGGACAGTCCTTCAAAATTCCCTGCTTCACAGAAAAGTCTGTCAGATATGCTAGGCCTGTATGCCAGAGTTGGATTCTCCAACGTTGCTGAGAAACTTTGGATGACTGTCTAGGCTGCCTGATGTCCCTGTCATTAGGTAATATTTCATCGTTCTGAAGTCTTTGATGGAGCTAAAGACTAGATAGTTATAGTTATAATTTTCTTAGTTATAATAAAAGAGTAAATTAGATATAAAATTTTAGACTCATCAAGATAAGATAGGTAATTATTTTCTCTAAATTTGCCAAATACCAATAGACTGGATATTGTAACTGTGATTTTTACTTAATAACTGTTTTTATTGTATATAATTTACTATCTTAAAATTAAAAATCTTTTTTATTAAACAAAAAGGGGGAAATGCAGTGGAATAATCGTTTTGTACACTGTGAAGATTTGTCACTGTGATTGGTTTAATAAAGGAGCTGACTGGTAAATAGATGAACAGGATGAAGTTAGGTGGGAAAGCCAAACTGAGAATGCTGGGAAGGAAAAGGACAGAGTCTGGAGTTTCCAGCCAGATGCAGAGAGGGCAGGAGATGAATATGCTATGCTATCAAAGGTACCACCATGTGGCAAAGCATAAATAGAAATATGTGTTAATTTAAATCTAAGAGTTAGCTACCAACAAGCCTGAGCTATCAACCAAGAATTTTAAGTAATATTCAGCCTCTGTGTGGTTATTTGGGACTGGGCAGTCTAGACAGGAACCATTTTTTTGCCTCTGTCTACTATTCTTCCCCCTGTATCTTTTCCTCCTCTCCTTTTCCTTTCACTGTTATATGATTTCTCTAACATCTCATCCTTCAGGTAGGATAATAGAAATATTAAGTAATCTCATTCCATCAAATAATTTAAGCATCACTAAAGAAACCCAGATCTGTGATATTTATTTACTGGTTCAGCTGATGTCACAATGATTAACAGAGCAGAGATGGAACACCAGGAAGACTAGGAGCAAATTGTAAAAATGGTGGGGTGCTTAATCAGCTGGAAAATTTGGTTTCTATCGTGAAGTTGGAAGGAAGAGTGAACAGATTCAGGGTGTCTTTTATACAATCATTCTGTTGTAGGTGTTGATGTGGCAGGTGTAAGTACATGCACACCCCTGCAGGATTTATATTCTAGGAGAGGAGAAATGCAAGCAAGGAACTAGATAAAGCAGAGAATCCTAGACACTGAAGGGCACTAAAGGGACACATGAGGAAGGGCAGGGCATTGGATTTTTCCTGCACTGAAGGTATATATGTATGCATGCCCATGTGTTTTCTGAAATTTTAGATGGAATGGCTAGAATGGGGAATCACAGAATCACTATTTGAATATAGGGCAGAAGGGAATTAGGTTCAATTATGTTTAATAGTAGACTCCTATTTCTAAGTGTCAGACAGCCTGTTAGAATCCAGATTTATTAATTCGTATTTTTATTCATGTTCTGCACTGAAATGTGCTATAAAAACTATCAAATGGGAGGCAGAGCCAGGCGGGTCTCTGTGAGTTCGAGGCCAGCTTGGGCTACCAAGTGAGTTCCAGGACAGGCGCAAAGCTACACAGAGAAACCCTGTCTCGAAAAAAACAAAAAAAACAAAAAAACAAAAAAACCCCCAACCAAACAAAAAAAAAAAAAACGATCAAATGGAAAGATCAATAGGGCTAATGATTTACAGTCTTGCTGTGTAGAAGCCTTGCAGGAGAAAAGCCGCTTTCTCAACTTCCTGGACACTTCATCCTCACCCACCAAGTGGGACTCCTCACACATTTAAAATTCTGCTTCCATGGCTTTGGAGAGTGGGCTCCGAGGTTACAGATACTTGAAAACAAACCCTGTCCTCATTTATTTCATAACAGATCTGTTACTGTGGCAGTATTCATTCAAACACTACATTTAAGAAAGAGTAAACCAACTTGTGTATCATGTCTAAAAACTGCACAGTACTAAGCACCTAACATACAGCATGTTATTTAATCTTCTCAGTTGGAACTCAGCAATCTCATCATCACTTCATATATTAAAGCCAAAAGTTAGAAAAAATTAATATTTTTTATTAATTTAAATTAATATTAATATTCAATATTAATTAAAATCAAAATTAAATTAATATTCAGGTCTAAAAGGACCTGAATCCTGAGTCAGGCATCTGAAGCCCTGGGGTTTGTTCTCAGCCACACTGCAGTCAGACATTCTTTCTATGGATGCAGTAGCATCAAAGGATGTGCAGGGCAAGGGTACTTGTTCAACATTACCTCCATCTCTTCCCTCCCTGTTCACTGCAGCAGTGAGTAAAATTGCAGAAGTTTCCCAAATGTGAGTGCTTCGGTGAGCAGAGTCCCAGAAACTTACTAAACTTAGCCCCTCCCAGAAGCCAGTGGATCCTTATAGTGAAAAGCTCAAGTAATGTGGCCATCAACCTGTAGGGAGATCCTTGTGTTCATGTAAGTATTGTTAATACCAATAAAAGAACATGTGAGATCTGTCAAACGGTCAGTGTATCTGTTCAATGTTCCTGACAGTCTGGACTCTGATCTAGAAAAATGATGAAGATATATGGACACAAGAAGGGCTTGCAGTGACTCCAAACCTCTTGTGTAATTCAGAGTTCAAAGGACCAAAGGAGTTGTTGGTTTTCCTGTAATCCTACCAGAGTTAAGCTGAAACCAAATGTTATTTTAAAATGTGAATGTCAGATCCTTCTGTGCATCAAAATGGGGAAGAGGTCAGGAAAGACCAAGGAAGAAAATGTTTAGAGAGCCTGATGGAGATGTCAACAAGACAGGAGAGGTCCCTGTCCCCTGGTGCCCACCCATATCTCTGCACACAGAAGAACTTAGTAAATTTTTCAGCTCAGAACCTCAGAATTCTTCAGATAAATCATTTATTGTTTCCTAGAATCCACACAAAAGTTAGCTGTGCTTTTAGGTTATGTCTGACTCCAGCTATGAATCTATTTCTATAAAATGTGGGTCCTGCCATATGGAGTACAATGCCAGACATGTAAAACCTCCCCTGCTAACGCTCCTTTTTAGAAAGGTTATTCATGTCTCTCTAAGCGGTCTGGGAGAAACTTACTTCTCTATGTCCCAAATAAAGCCCTGAAAAGTGGTAAGGAGATCTTTTCATGGGCAAAATTTGTCATTGAAATTATAATGAACAGATTGTATTGCCCCAGGACTCATACTAGGGGAATGAATACCAATCTCTTCTCCAAGTATACCCAGGTAGGATTCAGAAAGCACAATGAGTGACAGCCTATCCTGGGGAAAACTCCAAGTCTGAAACACCAAGGAGAACGAGGGTCAAACCTGCAAGCTAAGAAGCAAGTCAATATATAATGTAACCTCATTTATTAATTTCTCTATGGCAGCTAATTTATGACCTCCATAAACTTAAACACAGAATCTTTTAATAACAAATGAAGATTAAATACCTCCAGTTCTTATAGCTCTCATTAAGTGATTCATTCTTATGTCTTATTATGAATACTGTGCATATAAAGTATATAACTGTAATTATTATGTAACATTATTCTTTACAGTTGGTCATTCATTCATTCAACAAACGTACACTGATTTATGCTTTTCATTGTACACACCACTGTAACTGATGAGACTCTAAAGATTAAAAATTCAGTGCCTGCCCTCAGGAATGTTATAGCAAAAGTTGTGGTGGTTAGTGTTAGTGGTCTACCTGACAAAATCTAGAATCCCTTGAGAAAAGAGTCTCAGTGAGTCACTGTCTGGATTAGCTTAGCCAGCTAACATGCTTGTAGAAGATTGTCCTGCTTAGTAGTAAAGACCCACCTACCACAAGAGGAATCATTCCCTAGGAAGTTTATTATGTCAGTTTTTCTGACTTCATGATAATAAAGATATAGCACTATGTGCGAGGAATTGTATGGTAACTGATAGTGGTAGTTAATAAATAATCCCTAGCTAATTTTTTCAATTGCTGCATGCCTTGAGTGTTCATAATGTACCAAGTAGAGTTAGTTATAAGCACTTAATATATCATGTCTTCAGTTCTTCCTACAGGCACTGAGAAGTAAAATCATTCATTAAAGGTCACACAGCTAGGAAAATATCAAAGTCTGCTAAATTTAAAGAGCAAGATGTTCACTATCCAGAGGAAGGCAAAACTACATAGGTCAGTTTCTCAACAAAGTTTAGCAATGCCTGAGGTACAGGTGTCCACTGTGGAAGTTTTGAAGAATAATTAAAAATCTACTCTTCGGCTCCTAGAAGCTTGTGTTGGCTGTCATGCATGACATTCACTAGTACATGGCAGGCTATTACTTCAGAAACACAATTTGCTGTTACAACAAATACTTCCATACGAGGAGCGACTATGCCACGGAGAAACAGGAGGAGGAGTCTTAGGAAATTTTCAGCGAGTAAATAAGGCTACTGAGATGTCTAGGAGATCCAATCCTTGGTTCAGGGCACAGATGACCGATGGACTTCAGAGAGCACTTGGCTCTCAGGGCTCATGAGTTCAGTTTGGCATACTCTTTCCAGTTTGCAGGTAAAACCTGAGCCTCTAACAAATGCCTAATTTCTCTGTGCTGTAACATAGTCTATGGACAATTATGGTGTTGGTGATTTCTTTAGCAAATCATAAACATTGTTTTGCATTCTAGCAAAGAATATCTGTTCTTATGAAGTTCTATGGCAAGGCATCAAATGGGGAATTGGCAGATCCATGGGCATTGCCTGAAGGAAGAGAAGCCCCCTGAAGTTTTGCTTCCCTTTATACCCTTTGAGCTGTGACACAGTCTGACAACTGTAGACAAGAGTAATGCACTGATGATTTGATTGGGATAAGCTGTTACTTGAATTTAAATTTGTTCAGGTTTATTCTGATAGGCACTGTATGGGTAATAACTTTTCCGATTTGGAGAAGAAAATAATGACTCTGATAGCAGAAACCATAACTCACCCCTCATGCCTAACCTTATCCTCTTGCAATCACAGAGTAAGAAAGAAAGGCTTGACTGAAACATTTTATCAGCTTAACAACTTCACCTCAGGTAGTGTTACACATTGGTGAAGGGAAGGGTAAGACCAAGCAGAAGTAGTGTGTGTGTGTGTGTGTGTGTGTGTGTGTGTGTGTGTGTATTGATTAGTAAACATAAAATAAGCTTTGAGCGAGCTTGGTCAAACCAATATTATGTCATAAATATAATAATTCTGTCCTGGGCTTTGATCTTCTTAGAATAAGAAATGACTTGGGGCTTGCATTAAGGATCATCTGAAACCTAGCTGTTAAGATCTTGGAATAGTTAGGCTGTCTTGGAAAACAAACACCATATTAATGTGCTGGCCTTTGGGTTTTCATAGAGGCTAGTGTCTGAAAAAAAAATTCATAAACCAGTCTACTGTGACTTAAATTCTAAGCCTGCTAAAAACGGTAAATGAAAATTACCAAGTGTAGAATCCCTCTGATAAAAAGAATCCAATCCATCAACTCAGGCCTACAGTATGGTAGAACACCACCACTGACTTTCATTTGGTACCCACCAGGGAGAGAAGTTTTAGAGGTGGTTTTCAGCTTCCGTGGAGCCAAGGAAGGAAGTGAATCATTATACAGGAAGGAACAGTATAGTATAGAAGCTAAAATAAGGTAACAGAAAGATTCCATTTTCTGCAAATAGATTCTGTTTCAGCTTGCAGAACTCCCGAACATTTAAAATCATGCACACTTACTTGATTCCTGTTCTCTGTTCTTGACTTTTCCTACCCCCTTTTACTTCTTTGTATCAGATTCTAGTTGCTCTGATTTTAGGAAACTTGGAGTCCGGATGACTTCACCCTCTTCTATCCTTCACCTAAATTTAGTATGAGACAGGCCAAGCCAGAGGCAGGGAACTCCAGAAATAGCTACACTCTCCTGTGCTCTCTGCTCTTCCTGATTTTGACCCACACCCCCTTCACCGTGTTATCTACTGCAGGACTCCCTGAACCTTGAATAAGCTGAACTCTAGTTCTTCACTGTTTCTGTGACCCTGGAAATCCTTCTGGGAAGGATATCCTACACAAGGGCCCATTAGCAAGCAATAACCAACAAACTTTCTGACATAATCAACACAAGAATATTTTTACTTTTATGTGCCCTTAAGGCAGCTCACCCTTGTTTATTTATGCCTAAGAATGCATCCAGGTGAATCTTCAGAATTTGTAGAGCATGCTGATGATCTGCCTATGGAAATTATTCAGATCATCCATCCCATTTACACACTCCCCCGCAGCCAGCTACTACTGCCTTCAGCAGTATGTCAATATCTGCTTGTTTTCAAACACAGGCAGCCAAAACGCAATGGGAACTAAGAATAGTCCTTGCCTTTTAGGGTGTATATTTGATAGTGAATGTTTTATACCGTTTCACATCTGCACTTAAAGTTTTGGGTAAGAGGTTTAAGCGGATACTGCCACTATGCTATCAAGAACTTAACCAAAGCCAAGCCATCACTGCCATCAGCAAATTGCTTTTCACATGCTCAGTGTGCAGTTGCTGCCACTGAAAGGTCCTCTGTCATAACAACTGGGACATGATCTGAACGAAGTATTCCACAAATGCACATGATTTCAATCTGTTGGCCAAGGTATGACTTTTTTTACAAAGGTTATCCAGTCTAGCCCAACATAGGACAAATTTTGGAGGAAGGTGCCATTTGTACAGAAATCCAAGAATTCTGGTATTCATGGGGTTGACAGTAGAATGTGTTTTGAAAAATGATTGACTTCAGCAATAATGACAAACAGCACGAGCCTATAATATGAAAAATCCCCAGATTTTGGAGGGAGGTGTCCTTGAGGACGAGAAGGGCAAGATGCTTCTTCTAGAGACCGACACACTGTGCTGCCTGAGATCTGTGAAGTCCCTACAGTCACGTGAATGTTCACTAACACTGCTGCAGTTGAGAAGCAGCATGGAAACAAGAGAATGAGAACACATGGACTCCACTCATTCTTATCCTCCGGTCTTATAGTGTTAAAATCAAATAAGGGATAATGGGCTTGATCACAGTTTATAGATTTAGTCCTAACAGTTTCTAGATAAAAAAAAAATCTGAGCCATGCGGTGGTGGTACATGCCTTTAATCCCAGCACTTGGGAGGCAGAGTCAGGCAGATCTCTGTGAGTTCCAAGTCAGCCTGGGCTACAGAGTGAGTTCCAGGAAAGGCGCAAAGCTACACAGAGAAACTCTGTCTTGAAAAACAAAACAAAACAAAATCTGAGCTTTTATTCACCATGCTTCCAGATCATAAAAAAGCTACTTCCTGTCTCTCAAAGCTAGACAGGTCTGTAGAGTGTATTCTCATGCAGGCCCACACCTAATTATCTCACTTGGTACTATTTATGTTTACACACAGTTAATAGACAGACAGTTGTGGCAGTGACAAATTCCTACATAAACCTGAAGAGGAGCTGCTGCCGCTTACACGAAATCTGAAATTCATTATCCCTGTTTGACTCAGTGGCTGAAAAGTTATCCCTGACTCCAGCATTCCTAATCTTAATGCACAAAGGTCTAGACTATAACTCAAAAGTAATAACAGTGATGTTACAGGCAAGAGAAAGTAATGACCTCGTTACCTACATCCATACCTGCATTGATTCCTATACTTGTCCCTCCCTCCCCAGTGGGTCTGCAGCTCTGCAGAGTGTCCTGCGTAGAGATTCTGTAGAGTCTGTGAGTACATGGAATGTCTGCGATGGCCATAGAAAGTGACAATTCCCTTCTTTCAACAAGCCAAATACAAGTGTTTGCGTGGTGTTAAGGTAAAGATTCACTTAGCGTTTGAATTATTCAAAAAAATAAGGGAACACTTAGTACATACTAAGTACCATTTCAACTCTGATTTTAATTGGGCATCTTAAAAATGTTATTGACATTGATATCACATTTTTCAGTGTCAAATTAGATGATTATCAGCCAAAGAACACCAGAGATAGCAGAAAGTACAGATGCAAGATTATGTTTATTTAAGAATATTTTCAGTTGAGGAAAGTTCACAGTTGGGGCTAAGTATAATATGTGGAACAAACTGAAAATAAGACATAGATAAGGCCTAGGCAAGGGCATTTGAGATGTCCTGAACAGGGAAAGACCAGTCTCTACTAAAGCCTTAAGTTAGACCGAGGACAGTATTGTAGCACTCAGAAATGGAATGTGAGAAATAAGTAAGCAAATAAAGGAAAATTGTATGGTATCTGGATGTGTTTAAAATAAGCATGTCATTTCCCCCTGTTGTTGCTGGTAAAGAAATAATTTGATGTTTTAACCTTATATGTGGAATCTAACCTGATATAGCTCTTTTGATTGTGTGCATAGCATCCTTCAAATGCCTTTGAAGTTCATATTTATTATATAAGACTTTCTAGTACAGTTCCCCTAAGATACTGTTTGTAAAATTGCAACAAACTAAATGATTTCACACACACACACACACACACACACATGAAGATCACTAAGATTTCAATGTATATGAAAATGTTTATACCATCTGCCAGTACTAAGAGAAATGGCTTATATGTAATTTTTCATGTAAGTTCCTTGCTTCAAAGGACATTTAAAAAGTACAGTGAGGCTACTGAAGTTTGTAGTTTCCTGCCCACACCTATCCACACATAAGAATTCCTTTAATCCATTAATGCTATTTAACAACATGTAATTATATACATAAAAGAAAATAGTCAATATAGATATGCAAATTATAAGAGCTACACATTAATTCTGTAGATAACTGCATTGGCTTGTGGCTATATATCATAAGTTGATCATAAGTCTTTCCATTTGATATTTATATAAGTTTTCCTATATATTTATGGTGCATTTTCAACTGACATATAGCAGGATAAGTTGTCAAATGCTTAGAGAAAGTATAGTCTACTATTGCAGAAGTCCACAAGCTTGAGATTTGATGGTAATTTTGCATGTTTCTATAAGGACCACATGAACAGGAGCATGCACTTGGGTCAGGAACAGAGTCCTGATGAAAGAAGCATTGGCTCACTGCTGTTTGATTCATGAGTTAAACTGGGAATCCAGAGAGTCTACAAGGAGGTCACTTGATACCACATCAAGGCAACTATTTTGACTGTGCATACCCCAAGTCCAGGAAGTCTTTGAACAGGGCAGAGTACGACACTGCCTGGAAATGAAGGCACAAATGCCCACAGGGCTACAGCAATAGGTGGGAAAGTCAGTTTTTGCTCTGGCTCCAGTGATGATTGGTCTTTGGGGTTTCGATTGTTCTATGTGTATTTTTGAGACAGAGCCTCACTTTGCAGATTAAGCTGGCATAGAATTTATTCTGTAACCCAGTTTGGACTCAAACTCATCACAGCCCTCCTGTTTCATCCTTCTGAGTGCTGAGGTTATAAAATCTAGTCATCATGCCTGACCTTTGACTTCAGATTCTAGCTTTTCATAAATATTCATTATATTTACACTCCTGAATTGTATAAGACATTCAATGTTCAAAACTCTTTTTATATAATTTTTCTTTGTTTTGATTTGGCTCAAATAACCTGGAGTGGGTTATATTTTCTTATACCACAACAATTTCTGGACAAAGTAGGAGCCTAATAATCAGAGATTCTCTCTTTTTAATACAGTTAAAGAACCATACTTAGCAATCAGAAAGGATTGCTGATTGAACTTAAACTGTTGAGAGAGAGACAACAAGATACATAGAGAGACAGAGAAACACACAAAAAGAAATATTCTGCCAAAAAAATCTAAGAGGACTAGATAGTGAGGCTGTTATGTAGCTGGAAGTTTTCCAGTGTCCTACCTGGCCCATGGTTGGACAAATCTCTCACCCACAGTCCTGTAGCCTTTATAAAATAATCACACAGAGGCTTAATATTATTTATAACTGCTTGGCTATTAGCTCAGGCTTATTACTGACTGGCTCTTACACTTAAATTAACCCATAATTCTTATCTATGTTTAGCCACTTGGCTTGGTACCTTTTCTCAGTTCTGTCTTGACATCTTGCTTCTTCTGTGCCTGGCTGGTGACTCTTGACTCAGTCCTTCCTCTTCCCAGAATTCTCTTCATCTGCTTGCCTGACTATGCCTCCTGCCTGGCTACTGGCCAATCTGCATTTTATTTATCAACCAATCAGGGCAACACATTCATGGCATACAGAATGACATCCCACAGCACTGTCATCCTCCTCTGTTAACTCTAGGTTCTAGGTTATCTTTATGTCTCCATTGATATTTGATAATAAAGCAGTGCAAGGAAAGGACATCTAAGAAGTCCATGTGAGATCACACCATACTAGACTGTTCTGAGCCCTGGGCCTGCCGATCTCTGTCACAGCAGCACTTTTTATATGTCTTTGTTCATTTTGTGTCTTATAGCAAAATACCTGAGGTCAGTTACATTATACCCAAGGTCAGTTACATTATACCCAAGGTCAGTTACATTATAAGAAAAGTAGTTAATAATTCTGTTGACTAGAAGGTCAGTGTGATACTTAATATTAATTGTCAACTTGACTATTAGAGTCACGAGGAAGACACACCCATTGATGTTTCTATACAGACATTTCCAAAGAGATTTAATTAAGAAGACTCATCACGGATGTAGGCAGCATTATCCATGGTCAGAGGCCAGGACTGCATAAAAAAAAGCATGGCCTGTGATTCCTGGTCTGCTCAGATGTGCATAGTCCTCGTCATATGCTTCTGCTACTGTAAACCCTGCCATGCCTTCACTGTAATGATTGACTGGACCTTCTTAAACCATGAACCAGTATATATCATTTTCCTCTTTGATTTTTATTAGGTATTTAGTCACAGGAAAGAGAAAAGCAGCAAAGTAATCAATGTATCCAAACAGCATGTCTGGTGTTCTGACGAAGTCTTTCTTGACATGACAGCAAGGCAGAGAAGTGGAAGAGAAACAGGCACATAGAGAAATTCAGCCTGCAGGAAGGCCTCACATTTTAGCACTTTCACCTGAGAAATAGTTTGCTCCTATGAAACTTAACCCCTTCCTGCAGACCAGCTTGCAACCACTCTTGAGGAGGAATTATCATGACCAATATCCCACTAGGCTCCACTCCTTCATGTTCCAGCATCTTAACCCTTAACACTGTTGGACAGGGCCCAACCTTCCAGCAGAGGAAACTCTTGGAGACAAATCACACCCAGACCAAGCAGGATCTTTTCAATCAACACGAGAAGAAGACAGGATAGATTCCAGCTTCTAGAAGGAAAGAAAATTTTATCCTACATACAAGTAACATTATACAGACTGAGGAGAGAGCGAGAGCGAGAGCGAGAGCGAGAGCGAGAGCGAGAGCGAGAGCGAGAGAGAGAGAGAGAGAGAGAGAGAGAGAGAGAGAGAATAAAAGAAAAAGAAGCCATGAATTGAAAGAGAATTGGGGGGTGATGTATATGACAGGAACTGGAGGAAAGGGAAAGGGAGAGATGATGTAATTATATTATAATCTCAAAAATTTCTAAAATACAAAAGGTTTGCCCTACATGAAATAATATTATATTTGAAAATATGCTGTTATGTATATCTGCCTATACAGAACACTTAAATTATGTATAGCATGGCAGCTCTGTGAAATATGCAAAACAACAACAACAACAAAAATCGAAAACCCTGTGAAGATAAATGAGACAGGGCAAATACATGAGCATTTTGAGTAACAGAGACCCTGTATAAAACAAGGTGCTGTTACTGTTATATATTCTTTTATATACACTGAAATATTCACCACTAAATGCTGGCCATGAAGGGAGTAGCCATGTGCATGACAATCTGATTTGGTTGGAATGTCACTAACTGAGTTATGGTGTTACTAGAGGCAATCACAAAGGTACACTGATGTTAAAGAGCAGACAATTATGTAACAGAAGATAGTCTCTTTGGGGCAGATCAAGCAGCTCTTTTGAAAGCATGCAAGTTATTGCATGTTTATGGAAAGGAGAGAAGAGAATCTTAGTGGAAGCTGGGCTCATTGATGGATAATAAAAGTCTTAGTGTTTCCAGATCCACCCACTGGATCCTTGCTAGAGGTAAACAATAGAAGAAATAATGTAAATAGTCCTCAGTTAACTGTTGAGCTCAGTGACCCACAAGAGGAAGGAAAGAGGACTGCTTTTGTCATCATGAAATGCAGGAGAGACCTTCTCTGCGGACAGACAGAAAAGAAAGTGAACAGAGACAAGAAGGTGGCTGAAAGTCCATCTCCAACTCTGTGAGCATTTACTTTGTTTCAAGAGAACATTGGATTCAGAGTTGGAAGACTATTGGAAGTCTGTTGGCCCTGTCACATGGTCATCTGGAACCCAGCATGGTGTTTGATCACTCCAAACTTCAGTTGTTCCTCATTAAAATGATAATAATGGCTTTTGCTCCAAGTAAGGACTTGTATTAGTGCTCATGAAAGTGCTTTCAAAGTTGGTGTCATACTAAACCCATCACCTAAAAAATTCCATTCAAGACATGCTGAAGTGGACAGGAAAACCCAAGAGACCTCAGCCATACACAAAGAACCACAGGCAACTGAGGAATGCTAAGAGTGTGAGAAATAGTCTTCCCCAGGGGAGAGCACACCAGTTGGTTACCCAGTCCCAAATGGTCAATCCAGAAACATACATACAAGTAATATTACACAGACTAAGCAAGTTGTATTTATGTATTTAGTAACATATATGTATATACACATATACATGCAACAGCAATTAATAAAAAAAAGGCTATGAATTTGAAAGAGCAAACAATGGTATATGGGAGGGCTTGGGTGGAGCGAAGGAAAGGGGGAGATGATGTAATTATATCATAATCTTAAAATGAATGAAATAATCATACATTTATAAAAAATGAAAAAAATCCATTTAGAAATTCTTGAGCAAAATTTGAATCAGAATGCTTGGGAAGTAGTTTAAGTAGCAGAAAACAAAGGGTTGATTTTTCCACATAGTTCTAGGAAAGCTGCTACATCAGAGTCCCTCCATCTTTACCCATACTTAACCCTAGAAGCCAAGGCTTTATCTGCCAACTGAAGGCACATTTTTGATTTTAGAATATTAATACCATTTCTCTTCTTTTGATTTCAAATATCACAGTGAGGGGAAGAAGAAGCAAATAATTCATTATCAGAATGCTCTCCTGAGAAATGTTGTTCCCTCATCTTCATGGCCACATTGTCTACAACCTTCCTCTAAATGATAAGTTCTGTGTGTGTGTGTGTGTGTGTGTGTGTGTGTGTGTGTGTGTGTGTGTACACGTGCTTGTGGAGGCCATAGGTTGATATCTGATCTCTTAATTACTCTCCACCTTATTTTTGAGAAGGTCTCTTAAGGAACCAAGAACTCACCAGTTCAGTTAGATCTCCCTGGATCTCAGGATCTCAGTTAGATCTCCTCAGGATCTCCCTGGCACTGGCGTCGTAGACATTCACACAACCTCACGTGGCCTTTTATACTGATGTTCGGGATGGGATTCAAGTTCTCAAGACAAAATTATCTCCACAGCCTCTAGGTGCTAAGCCGCGTCTCTCTCCTTCTTTAGCCTCTACTCAGACCATCCCAGAGATGATTCTCCAAGAAGTCCAGAGAACAGCAAACACAGAGGAATCTGTAACAGTTCCCACCATTCCCATGTTGCAGAGGAGGAAGGAGCAGCTAAAGAGCTGACTGTCAAATTTCAAGAACCTCCCAGAGTCGCTGATGGATCTGAAATGGAAGCCATGTCTTTTTGCTTTGGACTCAAGTATGATTTAATGACATTCTTCTTTTTGATGCCCAGAAACCCTATAGAATTCATTCCGGCTTGAAGAACAAAGGGGAACTTACATACTTACTAACAATTATATGCTTCACAAGGAGAAACCTTTTCCAGGGGTTTGGATGAGGATATTTTTTGTTCTACAAGTGCTATGTCACCAAGCTTATCTGGTCATTTGATATGTCTGTCAGTGTACCTGACCACCAATAGATTAGACTTAGTTATTCACTCCTAGCCTTGGATTCTCCACCTTTGTTTACATATGACACCCGGCATTCAGCAACTCCATCCACATAAAACCTGATAGAGCTTTAAAAAAGGTTCTAAAACTGAGCCTAGAGCAACTTCCTAGTTTGTGTCTCTCATGTGGCTGTATTGCGTTCCCTGGCCAAGGTGTGTAGCTTGAGCTTCAACATGGCAGATTCTCACAGTCTCACACAAGCCACAGTACAGAGTGCAGTGGGATTAGGACTTTAATTCATACAGACAGAAAGAGTTACAGATACACAATGTGGACAGATACAGACAAGGAGGCCTCTAGGCAGGTCATGGTATGTTTGAAGGCTGTGTGTGGGCTTGAGAGGAAAAAGAGAAAAAATATATACAGCCTTAGATTAAAATATAGATTTAAAATAATAAAATAAAATCCTTGGAAAGGGGAATAAAGTAATATAAAGGAAATGAGCCACATAGAGATGAAAAATGAACAGAGTCTGATTATGTATATTATGTGACGTCTTTAAATTTTTTGACTGCTATGAGATGTTTGATTATGGAGGCTGCTAAATTAAACCAACCTCTATATTTAAAAAATATCTTGACTCCAAAATTTAAGTCAAAAGATATGCCACTTTGGGGGAGATGTTGTGTTTTTGTTTCTGCAGGAAATGAGAGGCTATGGGTTCATTCTAGGTTAAGGAAAATCAGGTTTGATTGAGGAGGACCCCCTAAAAATCCTGACTACAGACATGGAAAAATAAACGTAAAGTAACTACAAGACAAGTAACATATATTTTACCAGCTCAAACATAAAACAAAAAATTATCTTCAGCTGGCTTATATACAATACACAGTTTGTATTTCTATTAACACAGATCTGTATGTTACCCTAAAGCTTATGTATTTTCAGAACAAGGGGACCAGATACCAATAAAAATGGCCCAGATGATCCAACATTCAAGACAGCTTCAAAGCTGCTAACTGAGATGATCCAGCCTCACAGAATACTCTAGCCAGACTTAACAATTATCCTGATTTTCTCAGCATCCCTCAAAGATTACCAGTGCCCTCCAGTCAGCAGGAAGTACTCTAGAAAACTACACCCATATTCCCAAAATATTAGTTATAAATGTTTGTTTTCACTTCAGGGGGTTGCTTATAAATTGTTATTAGTCATAGCCAAACTCTTTCTAAAAAAAGGAAAGGAGGATATGATAAAAAATGATAGGAAAAGGGTAGATTATTATGATGGGAAAAAAGAGTAGTTATTGAATCTAATCCAAAAAGCAACTGTTAATCATAAATATTTTACATTGGTATGGATTTTAGTTTATTAATATAAATTTAAAGTTAATTTTGTTTTGCTGTATGTATATTTCTGGAATGGGTTAATTTAAATAGAAGAGCTAGTTAATAATAAGCCTGAGCCATCAGCCAAGCACTTATAATTAATATAAGCCTCTGTGTGGTAATTTGGGAAGCATCTGCCAGGTATTTGGGGTTGGGTATCAGAACCAAAGGCCCTGCCTCCATTTACAATGTATACATATATACACTCTTCGTGTTCAAGTACTGATACATCTGTACATCTGTAAAAACAGGATATTTATTCTGGGGTGAATCAGAAGCACATTAGAAAACTGCTCTTCTGGACAGTTGTGTTTAAGTGCCAGCTTCCATGGATCCAGGGTGCAGGGTTCCATTTCCCAATCCTGATGGATGGAGGGGGAGTTTGGACACAAAAATTCAAGGAAGGTAATCAAAAGATAATTTTGTCAGGAGGGGGGATGGCTAGATAAATGAATTTGGAAAAATTTCCAAACTACTGAATAAGAATGAAGCATTTGTCCAAGGTAAGATTGTTACAATAAGGACCACAGGGAAAGAATGGAGAAGGAAGGGAGTGAGATGGACTCAGCACATGCCAGGGAAGAAGACACACAGGAGCCAGCACAGGTTAATCAACAAGATGCATCCTTGTGCTGCAGGTCCAACAGTTAGCACAAACGTGCTGCCAGGTCTTACTGAACAAGTGGCATGTCTAAATGGCTCTGGGCTGCAGGCACTGTGCCTTTTGTATATAAAATTTTTGTATATAAGATCATGTAGTTTATTAATATTGATCTTTTGAGTTTCTGTTCTATTTGAACACAATTCATGCACTCACTCATGACCAAACATCATATTTCATGTAAGAAGTGACATAGATTCATGACCTCTCTACCCAACATGGAACACTAAAGTTAATTGTCTTCCAAGGCCTAATACCCTGAAAATTTATTGATGCATCAAAAACCTATGTACTAATAAAGTATATCATTCTAAAAGAGAATATCAAAAACACAGCCCCAATTATTATCACTTTCTGTATCTTGATATGAAGAAGTCTGTTAGCTATCCACAGAAACTAAGATAACCTTAGAATTGACTCCCTGAAGCACAATGACCACTGAAGTATAAGGAAACAGCGGCATCAAAGCCAGGGTTAGCATTGAGTCTTCACTCTATCACCCAGTTGCCTGTACAGACAAAAATGAGTTGTTCGTTTCTGATCTCCATTTATCATCTCTAAAATAAACCAGACAGCCTTGCTGCCAGCACAGCAGGGTGACATGTGATATGTAATGTGTGCAGTCTTGATCTCTCTGTGTTAACTATGGATTGTTATATGACTTCTCTCCTTTTACTGAGAGAATTGTTTTGTCATGTGGGCCTAGGCTGAGCTCAGGGCTATCAACTACTTTCCCTCTATCCCAATCTTGCAGTTGAGTACTCAAACTGAAGTCTTGGCTCATGGAAGCAAGTAAAATGTGTATAGCTCTTGGTTATCACCTTGCCCTGGCTATGCTTGGCCTGAATCAGGCTGTTTTTTCCTTGCTGTTTGGAGTATAAGGTGGCCGTTGAAACAGTAGCCTTGGATGCAGAAATGGAGGCTGCAGAGGATGATGCCGTTGACCTTGTGATTCACAGCTCTGTGTGCAGCTGGTGTTTATGCAGCAGGTGGCCCACCTAGTTCCTGACATTTTTTATTTTAATGAAAAAAGGGTGTTGAGTCAAGCTAATGTGCTGGAAGTTGCTTTGCTTACTGGCTAACTGTCATTTGTCCACTGGCTTCCCCAAATCAAATCAGTTCTATATATTACTGCTACAGGAAGTTCACATGATCTTTTCCCCCCTTTTTTCTTCACTTGTTTTTGTAATATTTTTATTTATTTCAGTATCACAATACAATATTTCATTCCTCCTTCCCTTTCTGCCCTCCAAACCCTCCTGTGTGACCCCCCTTGCTGTCTTTCACACTCAAGGTTTCCTTTTCTTTAATTGTTGTTATATGTCTTCTCTTTTAGTTTTGCTTTCTCTTGTTGGTCAAAAGTTTAATTTCTTAGCTCTTGGAAGATTTTTGAAGGGAACAAAAACCAGAAAAGTCTGATATGGGACAGAAGAATCTCTCAACCCAAAAAGGGGGATAGGATATAGATATAATTGAATTAGACAGAAAAAGGAAGGCTGAGTCAGGAGTTGTCAGCCAGACACAGAGGAAGCAAGTTGATAAGGCAGAACTGAGAAAAAGTACCAAGCCACGTGGCTAAATAAAGATAAGAATTATGGGTTAGTTTAAATGTAAGAGCTAGTCGGTGGTAGGCCTGAGCTAATGGCCGAGCAGTTTTAATTAATATAAGCTTCTGAGTGATTATTTTATAAGCAGCTGCAGGGTCTGTGGGGCTGAACAGGACCAGAGAAAACTTCAGCTACAGAAAAGGATTCTGTAATAGAAAAAAAGGTGTGTCTTGAAAATGTAGCACAGACCCATGCAGACCCACATGAGCCCTGCTAAATTGATTCAGTGTCCTTCATCCCCTCTGGCTCCTAAAAACCCCCTCTTCTGCAGGACATGGAAGGGAAACTGAGGGAGAGTAGATTTGGGGAGGTGAGAGGAATTGAGAGGAGTGAAGGGAGGGGAAACTGTGGTCCTGTGGTCTGGATGTATTGTATGAGAGGAGAACCTATTGTAAATTTTTAAAAAAGAAAAGAAAACCTAGCATAGGAAGAAGCTCTTAAATTCTTTCCCCTAGCTCAGCCAAAATTAAGAAAAACATTTCTCTTGGGCATGGAGAAGGGACCAAAGGAGCCTGGCAGCCCTGACCACAGTACTAGGCTGGGTCCCTCAGAATCCTGTGGGAGAAGCATGGCTCCTGAGGGCAAAAAGCAGAAAGAACCTCCACTACTGAAACGGAGCCAGTGTCCAGAGGGTGGACACTCACCTCCAGTCAAAGTTTATGAAGAGAGTATGGGGGTCACAGTCCTGTGGACCCAGGGGTGGAGGAGGAAGAAAAAGAAAAAAGAAGAAAATGAAGAACAAAAGAAGAGGAGGAGGAGCAGGAGGATGAGGAGCAGGAGAAGGAGGAAGAAGAGGAGAAGAAAAAGGAGAAGGAGGGAAAGAAGTAGGAGGAGGAGGAGAAGGAGGAGGATGAGAAAGAGAAGGAGGAGGAGGAGAAGGAGGAGGAGAAAGAGAAGGAGGAGGAGAAGGAGGAGGAGGAGGAGAAGGAGGAGGATGAGAAAGAGAAGGAGGAGGAGGAGAAGGAGGAGGAGAAAGAGAAGGAGGAGGAGGAGAAGGAGGAGGAGAAGGAGGAGAAGGAGAAGGAGAAGGAGGAGAAAGAGAAGGAGGAGGAGGAGGAGAAGAAGAAGAAGATTCCTTTGAAGAATAGTTCAAATCTTGAACTTGATCTTGAGACAAAGAATAATTACAGAGGACATCAAGGGTGAGTTCCTTCCTGAGTCCGAGTGTGCACTTCTCAACAGTGGATGGCTAACAGTTTGACAAGAGTCTTTCAGGAGCAGGGTCATTAAGAGCAGCAGCAGGGACAGCAATTGACAGTGTGACTAGAAAGAGACAGAGTGTAGGCAGGTCAGATAAGGAATGTCTTGCTTTCAGCCAACCCTTCCTCTGGCTCATTCTCTGAGATATGAAACTCTTGCCCCTCAAACTTCTGCTTTAAAAAGAAATAGCAATTTTCCAGGTGAAAAGTAGCAGGGACATTAGCAAAACAACAATGAGAAAGGCTGTTTAGTGGACAGTCAGAGGAAGGTGCACTGAGAGGAGGTGGGGCGGAAGCATGGACCGGAGCCTTGATGCATCAAAGTACTGTATTGACTTTCACTAGTCAGTGATGGTCACTCACAGTTTGGGGACAAGGCTTACTATCATGCAGCATTTGAAGACAGGCAGTACACCCAAGGCCTGCTCTGTGTCTCCCACTTGATTGGTTTTCCTGCGGACAGTAGGAGCAGGTGGCTCCCTTACATCTGCCTTTGGAAAGATCTCCAGCCCCATCTGGACTGCACTGGAGTAAAATCAGATGGATTATCTCTGCAGAGCAAAGTGCTCATTCGTGCAGACTGAAAGAGAGAAGGCTGAGTGCACAGGAAGCCAGGCCAGCAACAGCAGCTGCAGTGTCACACCTCACACCTTACCCTCACGGCACCTCCCTCACAGCAGTGAGAAGGGAGGAAAGCTCCCACTGCTAGCTAGTTGCTTCTAATTCAGTAGATGCTTAGGCCTCTCTTCGTCCCCTGATGGATGGTGTCCTCCTGGAAACACACCACACTGCTTGATCATTACAACATGTCTGTTGGTGACACCAGGGATGTGAGCCTGGAGTGAATCAAGTTGAGGGGGCCTGAAAATATGGTTCAATGAACGCAGCTTTGAACATTTTAACACAAAGAGGCCCAAGCTGGCTTACCACAGAGCCACATTCAATATGAAAAGGCATAGCCCAAAGCTCAATCAGAGACAATTTAATTAAAATGAGTTGGTGATCTAGGCCCAACAAGGCTTGCCAATTTGTTACTTGGCAACCTTCAGCCATGAGGGCTTTTCTTTTTTTTAATGAATTCTGGGTTCCCTGTCACCCAGGAAAAGGCTGTACATTGGTTTGGCTCCCTTTCTCCTTGCTACTGTTGTGACATCATTTTGTGCCAAGATTTTCCTTCAGCTTCTAATTTAAAACAAAACAGACAAACAAACAGAAAACATGGAGAGGATTATGACTGGACTGGGAAGGACAAGGAGACCCACACTCACGCTTGGGGGGCGTAATCTGCCTCAGAGGAAGAGAAGAAAACATGGGCAACTGTTATGGTGAGCAAATGTATGGTGTGGTATGAGAGAGAGAGAGAGAGAGAGGGAGGGAGGGAGGGAGGGAGGGAGGGAGGGAGGGAGGGAGGGAGAGAGAGAGAGGTGGAGTGGCTCATGTCCTGTGGAGAGGGAGATCTGGAGACATGGAGGTGGCACGGAGGTGACTGAGGTGGCTGGCTTCCTTGCCGCCCAGGGCCATGGTGATGTCTGGGCCTGGGATACTGCCAGGGCCCATGTCTGGGTCCATGGCCCTGCTGCAGCTGCAGTCTGTGTTGATGTCTGTGGCTCCTGATATCACTGAAGGCAAAGAGGATAGGGCTGCCCAAGAGTTGGCCCTGTGCCTCACTGGCTGAAACACTAGGGAGAACTGGTCCTGCCCCTCACTGTCTGTAGCACTCTGGAGAGTGGGTCCTGCACCTCACCTGGGCAGCACAATAGAACTGACCCTGTTCACAGGGGTGTGGGTGAGCTGGCCCTGAAGGCACGAGAATTGGAAAGCAGGTCCTACACCCCTCTTTTGCCATAATGATGGCATGGGTGAGGGGGAGATGCCCTCCCCTCTCTCTGCTTGTGGCTGTGTAGAGAGCTGGCCTTGAGGTCATAAGAGTTGGAGAGCTGTCCTTGCCCCTCATCTGCTGCAGCATTCAGGAGAGTGGCCCCCGAACCTCACTTGAGCAACACAGTAGAGCTGACCCTGTTGGTGTAGGTGTGGGAGAACTGACCCTGAGGGAATAAAAGCAAGAGAACTTGTCCTTCACCTTGCTCATTACTGCAAGGGGTGAACTAGCCAGGGCCCCATTGGAGAGCTCACCCTGGTGGTGATGATGGGGGACATCTGGTGGTCTGACCAACCCTGCAACTACCCAGGCCCAGAATCAGGGTTATAAGTTGGCCCACCCCAACATCCACCTCATCTATGACCTGCTGGAACAAATGAAGAGGCTGGTCCTGCAACTCCAAAGCTGCAGGATCTGTACAACACAGAAGAACAATAGGATATCCAAGAGGCCCAGTGATGGCCCACCATCTATAAATGTAACCAGAAGCCTCGAACCAGACCAATGACTCTTTGCAATGAACACTTGCAAGTAAAGATGAATGGGAGAAGAATGAGATCAAGATGCATAATGTGAAAGACACAAAGAATAAACAAACAAACAAATAAACAAACATAGAGGGTTTGTAGATAAAGAGGAGGGGAGAGGGAAATGTTTGGTACTTGAGTGACAGGTGATGCACCTAGAAATGTACTGGCAATGATTCCACAATCAAAACAAACCTACATGGATTCTGGAAAGCTGATCTTTCAACTTTACTATTATTATTCATTTTAATCACACAAACACACACACACACACACACACACACACACACACACACACAGAGAGAGAGAGAGAGAGAGAGAGAGAGAGAGAGAGAGAGAGAGAGAGAAAGAGAGAGAGAGATTAACACTAATCAAATCCTGTTCTAAGCATTTTGCTTCATCAACTGACATATTACAACAATTTGGAAGACATGTTATTAGTGCACATAATGTATAGCTAAGGCAACTTTACAGAGTTGGATCATGACCATTCCAAATTCATGTCTACCAGAAATCTCAGAACATAAAGTCATTTAGAAAGAAGTTTTGCAGACATATAAAAGCAAGGATGATGGTGAAAGCATTATGGATTTGGGTATACTCTTCATCCATTCTATATATAAAGAGGAGGGGGAAGACAGGGCTCCAATGAAGGTTATGTGGATGAAGGCAGATGCATTTATAAGCCAAGAAACATCAATAGATGCAGCAACTGCCAGAAAGAAGAGAAAAAACAAAGGTCATCTGGCCCTGCATGTTAAAGAATACATTTAAAATTTTTTTAACTCACCCACTTTATATAATTTGTATGGCAGTCATAGAAAGTTAATGCAAACAACTGAGTCTCTTGCCCAAAGACATGGGGCTGTTAATTCAAAACAAGTTCTCTGAATCCTAACTCTACGTTCCTGGGCTCTCTGCTTTATCTCCTTTGCTTTGGAAGGAAAGCTGTGTCGTCAGAGGCTTCCTGGAGCCTTTATGCCTGGATTTCACGTGCCATTTAAGCATTTGCTTGTTATATGCTTAATGATAAAATGTTCTGTATCATGATCTGCTGAAATAGTCTTACATTTGCTTCCCTGGCTGCCAGGCTACAACACTTATTAAAATAAATATATTTCAGTTACATTAAAGTCACTCAACATTGTCAGTGTTCCTGCTGTGTAAAACTACTGATACACTACAAATTTTAACAAAACTTTGGATTTGGAGGTAGTAAGGCTTTGTGAGAGGTGTAATGTCCAATGATTTCAGTTTAAGACAGTTACTCCTGTCTGACTGAGCCTGAAAAAAATTGCAGTTCAAAAGTAGTCCTCAGATTTGGCCTGTAAATGTGTACTCAATATGTGGTGACCTGGAAAACTCTGCAACTTCTGTTTTATTAACCATTTTAAGTCACCATTCATGTTCTTAAAAGTAAAAAAAAACAAAACCACTGATGACAGTTTAGAAGTCAGGGTTTAAATGCTTAATAGTAGTAATAGTGGCCTTCTCTTTTTTATTTTTTATTTATTTTATTTTATTGAATAAACATTTTTTCGTTTATTTCACATCCCCACCACAGTTTACCCTTCCTCCTCTCCTCTGGTTCACACCCCCTGCCTCACTTCCCATCTACCCTCCTCCCTATCCACTCCTCCATCTCCATTCAGAAAGGGCCCGCCTCCCCAGGGCTTGAACAAAGCATGGAACATCAAGTTGAGGCAAGCTCCCCTTTCTGCACCAAGGCTGAGCTAGGTAATCCAGCATGGGGAACAGGTTCCTAAAAGCCAGCTAAGCACGTGGGGACAGGTCCTGATCTCACTGCTAGGAGCCTTATAAACAGACCAAGCTACACAACTGTCACACACATGTAAAGGGTCTGGGTCGGTCCCATGCAGGCCACCTAACTGCTGTTTCAGAGTCCATGAGCTCCCAGGAGCTCAGGTTAGGTGTCTCTGTGCGTTTTCCTGTCATGACCTTGACCCCTGGGGCTCCTACAATCCCTCCTTCCTTCCTTCAGCAGGACTCCCGGAGCTCTGCCCAGCACTTGACTGTGAATCTCTGCATTTGCTTTTATCAACTATCTTTAATGAGAAATATTTTCAAGGTTGCTGAAAGCTGACAAGAATAGAAAACAAGTTTTCTTATTTAAAAAATTGACTTTGCATCGCTTTGGATACATTAGCGGCAACATAGTTTTAAAGAAGATTCAAACCCGTGGGTCCAGGAGAAGGCTAAGGATGGAGGAAGTAGAAGACTGGCCTGTGTACAAGGCTGGCAGTACTTGTGGGTCTGTGCAGCCCTTGGCTGTTAAAGTTACACCAGTGTGAAACTGGAAGCTGCCTGTGTGGGAATGAAGACCTCTCTCTGGTCTACAGGAATTACATTTTCCTATTATTAATCTTGACCACAAGTTCCTAAGTCCAGTGTGCCATTAATTTGGACTTCTGGGGACTGATAAAGAAATTGACTCAGATACTCACCCTTATGCTTTTTCTGGCTCTGACCCACAGTTTCTTACTTGGGACAAGTTTTCTTGTTTGATGTTTGTATTTCATCTGTAAGCCCACAAATGTAATACTTACAGTCTGCAAAACGCCGTGTTTTACTGCAGCATTTTTCATAAGCCCATTGTACGGAGTACGCTTAGAACAAGTATATGCATGTTGCATTTTCTTTCATATTTCTTGGTGCAATATTAAAGTAGGATGTTTGTGTTGGATAAAAGAGATAAAACAAATGCCTGATTTCATATTTTTGTATGTTTCTCTTAAAGTCATAGTTCAGGCATCTGCATACATGGGGCATTCTTTCATATCTCAAAGTGCACTCTATGACTGGATAAACCAGTACACAGCAGTATAGCAAGATCATGGCTCGTGGACATAATTATGTATGTTCTGCTTGTGTAGCATGCCTAGCATGCCTAGACATGTTCAAGGACCCCTATTCCTTCTCAGGCCTGTGGATGCTCAAGCATGCTTATACACATGAGGCCCCTTGCTGCTCATGCATGGTTGATGAGACCAAATACGATTCTCCTGAGCTGAAGTAAATGACTGACAGACTGGCTATAACTCTAGTCTGATGACAAGAAGGTGGAGTGGGCCATGCTTTCCTCCTGGTAGAGGATAAAAAAGTAAATTGGTAGCAGTCAGGAAAACAGAAAACATGAGGAATACAAACAAATTCCATTCATGATGGAAAACTAGTGTGAAATTGTAAACCACGGCTGCCGAGATCAGCAAACATGCTGTGCTTCCTGCCTTTTCTGGTGCCAGGTGTTTTACCTTCTGGATTTCTGCAAAGCACTTCTGTATCCGTTTGGTGAACCACCATTTTCAATTGAGTACATTGAATATGCAGTCAATTGCCTGCATGGGAACACAGACTGTAAAGTGCCCTTTAAATAACCAGTACATACCTCTACACACTCTCTTCCTTTTTCACCACGCATTGTTCCTGTTGCCTATCCAATGGGCAGCAAAGACAGATAGATACAGCTTGAAAAGGATGTGGGCACAGTGAAGGCAGTGAAGGACCAGAAATTACACAGAACCAGAACAGAGAGCAAAAGAGACCCAGAGTTTTGGAACACAGTGAATCAGGGCCTAGAAGGAGGGTTCAGTAGCCAAGAGAATGCACACAAGTGGAGGCATCCCTCATCTCATTAGAAATGCCTGAGTAAATGAGACAGACCTGGAGGGCAAAACTTGCCATCTCCTGAATATGGGCAGGGGTCACCAAGATTTCAAAATATTGTTATTATCATTTGATTTGCTCACAGTAATTTTTTAGAGTGTGGGTTTGTATTAAACAAAAGTTTTGTTATGGGCAAAACATATTATGGGTATGCAAGCAACTTCCAAATTGATTCTCTCTGTATGTTCCCAAAGATTAAAAAAAAAAAACAAAAAAAACAAACTATATGATTCCTATGCATCCTCATATAAATGAAATGTCTGGGAATATAACCACATTTCCTTTTTTTCTTCTACCTTTTCCATGTCTTAGGAACTAAAGTATCACAGTGCACATAGAAAAAATTCATCTTTCATGCTTCCCAAGCCATCTGCAGTACAGCGAGAAGTGCCATTTCTAGGCTGTGAATATATGGGATGCTCCACATTCTAAACCGTGCCGGGCAGCTGGGTGCTAATGGGTTCTTCCCAGCAATGCGCCAGCTAATGGCTTCTTTCTGGCACTCAGTCAAGCATCACTAATGGCTAGCAAGTTGCCTACCCACTCCTAAAGTGAGAATGACACTTTCATATTTGCAGAGAGCCACCTAGAAGACCCTCCACTTGGCCACAAAAACCAAGGGACTTGGATATGCAGTGCACTAGAAAATGACATTGTCAAGGCCAGATGTGATTTGTGGTCAGAATGGAAACACTGGGAGGGAATTCTATTTTGAACTAGAAATGACTTGTCAGAGAGATGTAAAATGGGAAAGGACAAAGGCTTCCTTTCATGAGCCCATCTGTCAGTTTAATAGTGATGTCAATACCAAAGAAGTATTTGGGAAATTCTCAGTTATGATGAGATGTATCTGAGATGGTGATTGGCTGTCAGGTAAGGGAAATAGATGTGGATACATTGCAGCCTAGTATATGAAGCTCTCCCATCTCTACTTGTCACATACACACAGTAGAGTCTTTGAAAATGAGGAATTAGGGCAGATTTGTAAGTAACACTCTGAAGGTAACATTTTCCATGCTAATCCCTGTATTTGTGTTTCTCTGCTGTTGTTTTCGTTTGGCTTGTTTTGGATGGCATTCCAAGTCTCCAACTCAGACTCACCAGATTTTGTCCCTCCTCCAAGATGCAAAATCCCAAGCTTGATAAATTCCATTGCCAAAACAAACCAACAAATAAAATAAACTGATATGATCAAGTGATTATCCGTGTACTCTTCTGTCATGGCTAGGTCTATTTGAACTCTACTTTTGGGTGAGAAGGATAGGTATAGTTTGTGATGAATAAATCCAAGACCAATAGAATCCAAGCCAGCAGCTTTTTTATAGCTAACTAGAACGAAGGGCAGATACTCTCCTGTGCTCCCAGCACACATCAAATTGTTGAGTGTGGAACAGGAGTTTTTGTTACCCACTCTATTCCCTGCAGTATCAAGCTAACCAGGAGTGAATAAAAGGTTTTGGGCTGCATCCTTTGAGTTATCCTTCATCCTCCAATGACAAAAAGGCTGCCTCTAATCCTCAGCATTTTAAATTGAGTTTATGAAACAGAAAGCCAGATTTAAATGAATAATAGCCACCACCACTGAGCAAGTCAATCAACTGATAGTACTGGAAATAACCTCCTTATCAGTTTCCACCTAGTCATAGTAGAGGAATCTGAATCCTAAAGGAGTTAGGCAACACACAATTTGCTTCTGAAGCAAGATTCCCCAGAGCTCAGACATGGTTGAAATGAGAAACTGAAAGTCTGGAGAGACACAGCTCTGTGGAAGCTCACTGCAGCTTCCTTCTCCCCCAAGCCAGAGACTCAGCAGGAAATCTTGTGCCTTCTTAGTTTGAAGAGCATGGAGATGATTGTGACCTCTGTTTAAGCTTTCCCGAAAAGGTAGTTTACACTGATTATTATTGTTTCATTGTTCCAGATTGTGTTCTATTCAGATGTTATCACTCATACATCATAGGTTTAAGCTGCCTTTTCCTATGTGCAAATATCGCTATTTTAGGTGACAATTAAAAAAACTGTATTATTCATAATAAACGATTTACCTTCTTTTTAAAAAGTGATTTACCTTCTTAATTGTTTTCTAGTTTTGATTTTTTTTTTAGAATTTCTTTATTTACTGCTCTGTCGTATCTAACATTTTGGGAAGCCACTGCCTTAAGCCATAACAAGGCACTGGAGATTTTTAAACCAGGGATTAACATGAGCAGAGAAGTAATTTAGTAAAATTAATTGTGCTTTGGTGGATAGTATCAACTTTAGTGGGAAGAAGAGGGAGATGTGAAGCCTGCTTAGAAAACCAGGGCAACACAAGCTATTTGGAGTGGGAGGGATGAACCAGCAGGAAGACGGCACAGCCTGAAACAAGAGCAGGGTACTGAAGACAGCAGGAGAGTGACTTGGTGGTCCTGTGTCCAGCTGCACAAAGGGACTGGGATTTACACTGGTACGGGTGGAGCCTGGCAAAATTAAAAATTAGATTCATTTGGGTGTGGTTATCTTTGGATTGAGAATGGTAGCAACATTAGTGAAAAAACCCAACTGGAGTTGGCAATGCAAGACTATATTTCCATAGGTTGTCAAAGTGATCCTCAAGAGAAACTCAAGATGGGCGACACATACAAAGGGTGTTTTCTGTCTGATATGCATGGCCAGGTTCCCAACCTGAGCTTACATGATCTGTGAGGATCCCAGTGGCCCTTGCTTAAATCCATTCTGCCTGTGATGCATCTCTGATAGAAGGCTGTCCTACATGATAAAAGGGACAGTTGACTATTGGCACTCACTTTCTATATCTTGTTGACTTTGGCTCAACAATTGATCAATGTTCCCAGGTAAGAGCAGATGTTAACGACCCAAAGAAGACAGTGAGCCAGACGATGGTGGTACACGCCTTTAATACCTGCCTCGGGAAGCAGAGGCCGGCAGATCTCTGTGAGATCGAGACCAGGCTAGTATACATAGTGAGTTCCAGGACAGCCAGGGATACACAGAGAAACTCTGTCTCAAACTCACCTCCCTCACTGCAAAATAAAAGAGACACAGTGGAGAGAGCAGAGTGGTGTGCAGTCCAGGACAGGAGCACTACCTTATTCCTCCACAAAGACAGGACTGTTGTAAGTTCTTCAGAATAAACTGAATAGTGAGAAACAGAAATTCTGACAACCAAAATGATTTTTCTGTAACCCAACATCACTTGGATGTGAAAAAGACCAGTTATTTGTGCTTTTAGGTGGCTATAGTGGTTCACATCAATTGTCAAGATGTGGATATCTAAATTCACCTGGGCAGCAGTCCTCTGGGATTCCTGTAGAAGACGGTCTTGATTAGATAGGAAGACTGGTCCACTTTGGGCAGCACCATTCCCTGGCATGGGGTCCTGGATTTTACTAAAAGGAGAGTGAGGTGAAAGCAAACATTCACCACACCTGCTAAAACATGAGCAGGGTGCCAAGGAGAGGAGGCGAGTGGCTCAGTGGTCCTAAGTCCAGCTGCCCAAAGGGATTGTGAGTTACACAGGGATGGGCAAAGCTTACTTTGTGGGGCAGATTCATATGACCAGGTGATTCCTCAAGTTCCTCCTAGGATTTGCTGTCATCATGGACTGTACTCTTTCAGTGTGAAATAAAATGAACTCTCTGTGAGCAGCTCGGAAGGTATTTTAACACAGCAATAGAAAAAGCAACCAAGACAGGGGCTTTTCTTTTAATAATTCCCAATCTAGACTCACAGTCTAAATCCAGAACTAAAAATAACACATATGCATTTTGTATGGTTGATGCATATATACTTGGATTTAATATACATGTGTGCTCATGCAATGCTGTGTACCATGCATACACATACACACATGCACAAGTATTAAAAAACATTTAAAGAAGTACACATAAAGAAAACATTTAGTGTAAGTGCAGCTGTGGTGAGCTATTAAGAACATCTCTTTGGTGTTCCTTTATAAAGACTAAGGAGGGGGACCAGGCCAGTCTCTTCATTCTGTAGACCATGAGAGAAGCTTCACTAAATTCTATGTCTTTTACATCTGTTAAGTAATTTCTTCAATCAGACTTCAAAAACTATTTTATTTCTGTTTCACATGTGTACTTTTGGCTTTTGAGAAATGAGAACTTCTAATATGTAAATAATGCATATTAAACAAATTTATTAGGTCTACATTTGGTCTTCTTTTAACAGTTACCCCTTCATATAGAGTTATCCTTTTTATGACAAACATTTATTTTTCAAAAGGTATCTTTTGATATTTAATAATTATGACAAATTCCACACAATTACTGTGTTGTAAGATCTGCCATATTGTGAGCCACATGTGCCTCTTGTATCTGCTTCTGACTCCCTCCATTTTCACAGGGTGGAATTGCTTTTAGTAGAGATAGCATTATGTGGTAAATGCAGAGCCAATGAAAGGAACCCCTACAGAAGGCTCCGAGGCTTCATCCCAGGTTGTGCCTGTGCAAGTTAGGAGGAGCTGCTGCCTGCGGTAAAGTGCCCTGGAGGTGCAGTGGCAAATGTCCTCTCTTCCTCCATCGGTCTCTGCATGGTCTCAGGCTGTTTCCGCAGAAGTGCCACCAAACCGTTCCGTATATGAGTTAGACAACTCAGCTAGGACCCTTTTGTAGCTTCTGAGCTCAGTACTAACTTTGCTCCCACGATTTACAGAGGTGACATTGATCAGCCTCGATCAGAGGTAGGCTGAGTGTAGGTTTAAACTCCAGCACACATGGTGGGTTCACTGATTCTCTTCTCAGATTGAGTGAGGCCTCCACTTTTCACCTAATGAAGGAATGAGCATTTTAACCATTCAATCCCTTTGATAGGGGGAAGGCCAAATGCATATGCTACTTTTAGTCCTGTGCTTGTGTTGTGTGACTGCTGAATCATTCATGTGTAATAATAATATCAGTAGCTGTTGAAGCTACCAAATGGCAGAACTACTCATGGGCTGAGTATGGACACAAATAAGAACAGAGACAGTTGTGGTTGCATGCAACTGACGTCATGAAAACATTACACAGGGTGCCCTAGAAGTAGTACGGGGCTCCTATTATGCCCTGGAGGGCACATAGTATTGGCTGTTCCCTAAGGGCTTTTGCATGCCAGACAATGATATCTGAGACTTCCCAAAGATAAGTGACAATGTATGTGAGGCACAGTTTATGAAGCGGCCAGAAAGGAACAAGGAAATATATATCCTCACATGCCTCATTCTGGTTCATGACTCACACTTTTAGCATGATCGATAGCCAGGTCCTGAGCATCAAAATGAAGGGATCAGATTCATGTTTTAGAAAGATCACTGTGCTTACAAACAAGAGATGTTGAAATGAAGTGGGAGGACAAGATATGTTAGAAGGTGACGTCAGTCTTCTGGGCAAGAATGATGAGGGCTGGACCTAGTGGAGCAGCAGTGGAGATGGAGGAAAATCAGAATGGGCTGGACCTAGTGGAGCAGCAGTGGAGATAGAGGAAATCAGAATGGGCTGGACCTAGTGGAGCAGCAGTGGAGATAGAAGGAAATCAGAATGGACTGACCTAGTGGAGCAGCAGTGGAGATGGAGGGAAATCAGAATGGGCTGGACCTAGCGGAGCAGCGGTGGAGATGGAGGAAAATCAGAATGGGCTGGACCTAGCGGAGCAGCGGTGGAGATGGAAGAAAATCAGAGTGGGCTGGACCTAGTGGAGCAGCAGTGGAGATGGAGGGAAATCAGAATGGGCTGGACCTAGTGGAGCAGCAGTGGAGATGGAGGGGAATCAGAATGGGCTGGACCTAGCGGAGCAGCGGTGGAGATGGAGGAAAATCAGAGTGGGCTGGACCTAGTGGAGCAGCAGTGGAGATGGAGGGAAATCAGAATGGGCTGGACCTAGTGGAGCAGCAGTGGAGATGGAGGGGAATCAGAATGGGCTGGACCTAGTGGAGCAGCAGTGGAGATGGAGGGAAATCAGAATGGGCTGGACCTAGCGGAGCAGCGGTGGAGATGGAGGAAAATCAGAGTGGGCTGGACCTAGCGGAGCAGCAGTGGAGAAGGAGGAAAATCAGAACTGTCAGGTAGTTAGAAAGTAGGACAGGTTACTGGATGATTTACTGGACATCAGGAAGAGGAAGGAATCTAGAATAAAGCTTTAAAAATGAGAGAGAGAGAGAGAGAGAGAGAGAGAGAGAGAGAGAGAGAGAGAGAGAGAGAGAGAGAGATATTTTTCATCCAAAAGGAGGCACCCTTCATACCCCTACGTCCAATGTCACTGCCGATCTCCTTATTAGAAGTAGAAGAGCTTTATTTGTGAGGAGGTAATCATCCCCATGTCACAGGCTGCAGGAACGCCCTCCTTTATCATTCTTTTACTTTTACACCTAGCAACATTTCTACTTCAGTCTAATTTGTGTGTTCATTGTGCACTCACATTCTCTCTTCTATGAATCAAATCAGAAGCTATACTTTATGCTCTTTCCTTAAAGGCCATTAAACCACATTTTTTGAGTCTCCTTTGTGCTTTCAAGAATCTCAGAAAAATTCAACTTATTAATGTTTATATATAAAGATATTACTGATGGAGGTAATCTATCAGGCTTTTGGCTGCATGGAGATGTTTTCAAGGGTGTTTGCCCATTTATGGCTTTGTCTTTGGCATCTGAGTTACTGAGTAAACCAGTTACTTCCAGATGCAGGGTGGGTAGTTGCAGTGGATGACAGAGATGTCGGTTTGTGAGGAGGAATGGGTCCTAGAACTTTGCTTTATTTCTTCTTACCTATTCTAGTCACACAATGTCTCCTGTAAAACAGACTTTCACCTCTTAAATAGTAAAGAAACTAAAACACTTGAGATGTATGTACAACAACACATTTGATGTGGATTGTTTAGTTTCCCATATTGGTTGAGGCCTATAGAAAACATTTGTCAGCCGCACACATGTGGCCATGTAATCACAGCAACTGTGTGACAAGCTTCACTTGCACATGTAAATGTGGGCATTTGCTATGGTGTTGTGGTTTCCCACACAGTTCACCTTTTGCTGCTGACAAATTACAACTAAATGTAAAGAGAAACAGGAGCAAGGTAGGTCATTGCTAAACTCACCATCTGTCTCCACAGAAAGAGAATGGCTCCATAGACCTTTTTGTGAGTAAATATCATCAATGTGCCTGTTTGCTGCAGAACATCATGCTGGGGTCAGTGATGGCAATGGTCCCCTCATGAGGCTCTAGGAAGTACAAATGACTGAGAGGCAGGACATCACACGGCTCATTATACACTCTAGACCTCCTAAGGTGCAGTTTCTAATATGACAAATATGCTGCACCACACATGCTGGCTTGGAGAGTTAGACATTATCTTTGCCAACTGTACGCTGTGAGTGAAACATCACCTTACCAAAGTTAAAGTAACCAAATGAAGAAAGAAAAGAGCCACGCCAGCTGCAGGCTCTGGAATTTAAGTCATAAAGCAGAACCTCATTCTGTGCAACTACCAAAAGAAACAGATATCGTCACAGGAACAGCTCAAGGGAGGCTCAGCAATGCACAACACTAAAGATGGAGGAAAAATATAAAGCAAGCTTTATTCTACATTCTCCTGTAATATGACATAGGAACGAACATAATAATTATTTTAACTCACTAGTGTACAAGCTTTACACCAAAACCAAGATAGGTATCAGTCCTAATATTATACTTGGTAGTAAATCAGCATCAGAAAAGTCCCTTTATTTTCCCCCAAATAAATTTATAGTTATTTAATGCTTTTGAAAACATTATGCAAATGTCACACTTGAAATAATTTTTTGAAGAAGTGGATAAAGTAACATTTAACAAAACATTTTCCAAATATTCTTTGTAAAAAACAGAAAGAATATGTAGTTAAGTAAGTTTAAAAGGTTTTATATACTACATCTTATCTTCATAAATACCATGCATTTGAGAAATAACATTTGTTAAATCTGTGTAATCTGGTATTTCCCCCATTTTCATATCCTCTTGTAGTGGAAAATTAAATTCACATGAAGATGTAGCTGAATATAGTGTACCTTGAGAAGTGTATTTCTAAGATATTTTATAATCCAGGTCAGCTGTGGCGAGTTAATAGTAAAAGCAAAAGTTGAGAGTCAACAAAAACCTACTATAAAACCACTGACGATTTTGTACACTTCTCAGGAACAAATCTCATTTAAATTTCTACCTCAGTATTTCAACTTATATATTTTCAAACTGATAATAAGAAAAGTAAACCTTCTAACACAATACAACCATAATTTTGATGGTCTTTATTTGGAAAATGTCTATATCTAAAATCCATTATTTGCTAAATTGAAGTTAATTTCATGTGGTAGAAAGCCACCATATCTGAACAAATGAAGACTATTATGAGATGAAGAGAGAGGTGTTCAGTACAGCACAGAACAAGAGAAACTCCCAGGGAAGAAATAAAGATGAAAAGGGAGGGAGAGAGGAGTGGAGAAGAAAATTAGAAGAAATGAGCAAATTTATCAAAGCTCATGAATGTAATGTATTGACTAAATATGATAGAAGTGGATTTAAATAATTATTTTTCTGAGCTTTATCTTTTAGTGCTCTGCCTCTCTTTCTCTGATTCCTTTACTTATCTTCTGGGAAATATATATATATATATATATATATATATATATATATATATATATACTTGGCATTAAAAGTGAAGTGTGGAGGAAGACCAAGTAGTCTAGCTATACTGGCTCCAAAATTCAGCCATCAACCCTGGGAGCCAGAAATCCGAGTCCTCCAAGCAAAGCTAATGTCTGTCCACAAGCATCTGATGGAGGTCTGGCCTTTCCTGACCACCTCCTTCTGTACCCAGGAGTTAGCTCGCTTAATAGCTCAAGCAATGGTTTAGGGATGTTTGCAGTAAAGGACAACTGTTTTACTGTAACTAATGCAAAGAAGGAATTTAAATGAATTTTATCTATTTTCTAGAAGTCCATTGGGAAGCCACAGTGTGTTTCTGGAAATACAGAATAAAAATGTAATCATAAGCTTTTACAAAGTTTAATAGAAGAATGTTCCATTGCTCCCTTCCAATGTCACTGCCCTACTGTCAGTGAGACTTGAAAAGAAAGGAAGTTCAAGATCTCATGTTTATTATTAAGTTTCCACAGTGTCCCACACATTGCTGAATACAAAATGGTTCTTTAGGATATGTGGATCAACACCATTAATAACAATAATGCAAAACCAGAGAACATGAGAAGAGCTCTGTGGAAACTTCTTCGGTGCCTGTGATTTGGAGGTTCAAAGAGCTTAGAAGCCTATTCGGTACAAACTGTGTTACTTGCCCAACATCATACTCCTCTGTTAACTACTACTAAAACATGCTGTTAACTCTTTACTACAACAACAGGGATGAAAAGCCTACATATAACGGGCACCCACTAGTTCTACCTGCCCATTTGTATGTGTGGTCACAGTACAAGCCTTGCTTGGACTAGAGAGAGAGGGGGACATGAGACACAAGTTCAAGTTTATGGTATTGCTTGAAGATTTGTATTCCCCTGTACCCACTGCCCTGATCCCTGAAGGTGTCTTTGTTCCTGTCTTTTCTGTGCCATAAATGTCATTACTGTGTCCCCTACAACATCATCTTCCTTTAAAATATCTGGAACCAGCTAAGTACAATTAACAAGATCAAAATGATCTTAGTTAGCCAAATTTCCTAATATTTACACATGTATAGAAGGTTTCATTCACTCTTTCAATAATTCAACCAAAATCTCCAGAGACTTTGTGCTATGTCTCTTGTTTTGGGAACATAGAAATAAGGGATAGCTAAATGAACATAAAGCAATTGGTTTCTGAAAAAGTTATAAAGATAATTAGTAAAGTTTTATGGTAAAAATGAATATGAATTTATTTTTGATTCTGTGATTCCAGATTGCTGTAGTACATTATGACAATTAGCCAAGAATTTTATGTAAATACCCTCATTACAGAGTATTCTTTTCAAACTATGGGCTGTGACTTATTTACAAGTAAAAAAAATCAATTTAATATGCTGAGGCCAGTCTTTTAAAGATGCAAATGACCCTACTAGAATAGAAAATATTAAGAGGGTATCATGCATAGCAAAGCTTTTGCAACTATGGGCCATAGCTAAAGGAGTTTGAAAACATGATCCCATAAAAAAGTTCTTTCCACAATGACTATGCCCACAACCATGAACCCAGCTAGGACAAAAGCTTTAAGTGAGAACTGACCATAGTTGACAATGACATAAAATATGTTGGAGCCAATGAAGGCAGGAGAATATTGGGTAAAGATATTGCTAGCAATCCACAAAGTCTGCTTAATGGGCAAAGACATTTTTTAGAGAAAGGAAACTCATGATATAGAATATAGGAATTATTGCAGGGTCCTGGAAAGATGTGGCACAGTACCATCCTGTTCTTTCGCTTGGTCTGTCTCCAGCATCCAGAACCACAAGGGAGTGAAGTAAGGGCTGCATCACAGGTCTTAAGGGTCCCCAGAGGCCATGCTCCAGGGACATGTACTTTAAAGTCATGGGCAGGTGTAACAACTACCTGCTACTTCACTAGTGGTGGTGAAGGTCATAGCTAGAACAGCTACCCACTACAGGAGAGGACAACATGTATCCTTGGGCATAGATGATAATATGATAACAGGATAAACATGTACTACAGGCAAAGATAGGGCAACCTGCACTTAGGCATGAATACATTGCATGTAGCATTAGACTGAAACTTCACATTTAATTCTTAGTACAATTCTATCATTAAGTATTTTTATTTTAAAAAATTAAAAATTGAGATTAAATAATTTGCATATGATTGTAATTGGTGAAGCTAAAACCAGGTATGGAAGTAGAATATGTGGCTTACAGTGCCCAGAGGATAAAAGATGTGCCAAGATCTAGAAGCTGGCTAGAACTCAGGCAGTCTGTGTCAGCTGTAGAATACGTGGAATTCAACAGGAGAGGCCTTCTATAGGGCTGTGGGGACCACAGAGCCAGTCCAAACTAAGCACTTCCCACTTCCCCAGAGCTGAACTTCAAGGATTGTAGGTCTGTTCCATGGAACTAGGTGGTACTAAATCAGACAGACATTCTTATCCTTTTAAGCACGTTGTTGTTGTTTGTTTTGTTCAGGCTAGTAGCTTGAGACTCACTCCCTATCCTCCTGCCTCAGCCTACCAAGTACTGTTGCTATAGGATACCATACTTGGCTCCTTTCAAGCATTTTTAAAACTTTTCTTCTATGCCATGGAAGATAAATATTTATTTTCATTTTCCTTGGTATTGCAACGTTTGTTTATCATGTTTAATGTTCAAGAAAACTTATGTGTTTCCTTTCCCTTGAGGACCATATTTGGAGTATTTATACTTATTACACCAAATCACAGGTTTATTTTATTTGTTTGATTATATCAACCAAGATCTGAAATTTATAGTTCTCAAGGCATACATCCTTTTTATTTTTAATTGGCAAATGAAGTTGTTGGGTATATATTTATACAGTAAAATGTACTGTTTATCATCTATACATATACACAGCAAGAAGACTCCCATGTGTCCATGCAAGGAAATACATAGGGACCCACACCTGCATATGTGAGGGACCACATGCTGGCAGCCACTGTGCCTCTGCCCAAGGAACTGATGACTTAAAGACAGCCCTCAACTGTTCCTAGTAAGTGACCGCAGACAGACTCTCTCTCCATCTCTGCCCAGTTCTTCATTCTGCAGTTTTATACCTAACACATTGAAGACCTACTTTCAATTTAGTAAAACAACTTTTGCTTCCCTATTCTCCTTTTCCCTTTGTGTATTATTATTATTATTATCATTGTCATTGTTATTATTATTTTGCCTTTTCCAAAGGACTTGGAATTAGAGCCTCCTGCCTGAGGCTCGTCAGTGCTGAGTTTTTTGTTTTCAGTTGCATTTCTTTCTCTTTCACTCTGATTTGGCTAAAGCTGACTCAGCTCTTCCCTTCATCTTCTGTTCTCACCTTCTGTTTATTTGCACTTCTATTTTGGTCTGTTGCTCAGAGCTAATCAACAGTCTTACTGTGCCTTTTTTCTGTACATTTCTACCCTTGGTATCTAATAGTTCACAAACACTGTCTTATCCCCGTTTCTGTACTCCAATCCCAGTTACCGGACTTGAAGAGGCAACTATTGTGAACTGATGTCACTGCATTTCCATCCTGCGTCTATCAGTGCTGTGGGATGTTCTGTATGGCAAATGTGTTGCTGATTGGTCAATAAATAAAGCACTGATTGGCCATTGGCTAGGCAGGAAATATAGGCAGGACAAGGAGGAGAATAAAGCTGGGAAGTGGAAGGCTGAGTCAGAGAGACACTGTCAGCCGCCATGATGACAAACAGCATGTAAAGATGCCGGTAAGCCATGAGCCATGTGGCAAGGTATAGATTAATGGAAATGGATTAATTTAAGCTATAAGAACAGTTAGCAAGAAGCCTGCCATGGCCATACAGTTTGTAACCAATATAAGTCTCTGTGTTTACTTGGTTGGGTCTGAGTGGCTGTGGGACTGGCAGGTGAGAGAGATTTGTCCTGACTGTGGGCCAGGCAGGAAAACTCTAGTTACAAATGGCGCCCAACGTGGGGCAAGAATTTCCACCTAAAAACTGAGAAAAAAGATTCTAAAACGGAGCTAAAAATAGTTCCTAATTGTCTCTCTCAAATAAGCGGCAGCTGCCAGTTTGAGCTACTGCTGGTTTCCTAGCGTGCGTGCTCGACCTGCCACCGTATGGAGGGAATGAGGCCTCTGCAAGTGGCACATTAAGCTGCATGGTGGATTTAGCCTTTGCTAGCACAAAACAAAAAAAGAGGTTTCTGGGCTACATGCTGCTTGGAGCGTGAGCATAGAGACCCACGATAGCTCCCAGAGCTGGTGGAAAGCGTACAACCGCCATGTTAGGAAGCTGAGGTGGGTGGAGCCAGCAGCCACAGCTGCTGCAGTTTAAAGCAATAGATTCACAATAAGACAGATTCAGATGTAATAGTTTACAATGTGTGTAAAATATACATAGGCTTGAAAGAGACAAAAAGGTGATATATACAGTTATAGAAACAAATACATAGTTTTAAAAAATAAAGTCTTCAAAGAGACAGTAAAATTTATATAAAAAATAAGCCACGTTAAAATGGATATTACACAGAGAATCTGGATTGTGTTGTCTTTGGGATTTTTAACTGCAGAAAAACACTTGATTGTAAAAGCTGTTGAGTTATGTCAAAATGTATATTTTAAAGGTACCTTGACTTCAAAATTTGGATATAAGGATATGTTGCTTTGAAAAGGAGGCTCTGCTTTTGTTCCCACAGAAAGCCAAAGGCTATGGATTTGTTCCAGATTAAGATACATCAGGTTTGACCAGCCAAGACCCTCTGAAAGGTCTCCGAAGACACCATGGCCCAGATGATCCAACATCCAGAATGGTTTCAAGACAACTGGCTCAGACAATATAGCCTCATGGACTACTCCATGATCCTAAAATTTTCTTTGTGTCCCCATAAGATACAGCGCCCCCCTCCAGCAGGAAGTAGTAAGAGAAGCTATGCCAAAATTCCCAAATTATATGTAATTTTACTTTGTTAAGGTTAAAACCTTCCTTTTTGAAAAAAAAAGGGGGAAGTGCTGTGGGATGTTCTGTATGGCAAATGTGTTGCTGATTGGTCAATAAATAAAGCACTGATTGGCCATTGGCTAGGCAGGAAATATAGGCAGGACAAGGAGGAGAATAAAGCTGGGAAGTGGAAGGCTGAGTCAGAGAGACACTGTCAGCTGCCATGATGACAAACAGCATGTGAAGATGCCGGTAAGCCACGAGCCATGTGGCAAGGTATAGATTAATGGAAATGGATTAATTTAAGCTGTAAGAACAGTTAGCAAGAAGCCTGCCATGGCCATACAGTTTGTAACCAATATAAGTCTCTGTGTTTACTTGGTTGGGTCTGAGTGGCTGTGGGACTGGCAGGTGAGAGAGATTTGTCCTGACTATGGGCCAGGCAGGAAAACTCTAGTTACACATCAGTCAGTAGTGGTCGCTTCTGCAGTTAGTTCTCTTCCAGTACTCCTAGACATCAAGCCTGGTGTCCTGAGCCTAGGGACTGACATTCAACCTAGGTGCCACCAACAGGAATAGATAAAGTGTGGTATATCTGCACATTGTTAAAACATGGGCATGTATATATCATCTACCCATGAAAAATAGTGAAATTGTCTTTACTGGAAAATAGATGCAACTAGAAATCACTGTATTAGGCAAATGAATCCACATTCTGAAAAAAAAATGATCTCATTTGTTGATCCTAGACTGTATAGAGACATGCAACTTCACACACACACACACACACACACACACACACACACACACACTCCCTCTCTATGTATGTATACACATGTAGGGAAGCAGAAAGGAGATGGAGGAAGCGAAGAAACTGGGAAAACAGGGTGGGGTGAGAGAGGGAAGAGCATGGGGAGTAAATAAGGTCCTAGTACATAACACACTTGAGAAAGACTGTCTTTATGGAAATCAGTACTACACACACTGAGTATATGCCCATAAAATGTTAATTAATAGGGCCAGAGAGACGGCTCTGTAGTTAAGGGCAGGCATCTCTCAGTCATGAAGAGAATGTCCAGATAGATATCAACATGCTCAGAGACTCTGGGTTTCCCCCCAAACACCTATAACTCCAGTTCTGGGGTGGGGGCAGAGACGGGAGGGTTGCTGAATGAGAGCAAGTCCACATTTCAGGAAGAAAGCTTGCCTTGAAGGCTTGCCTTGAAGGCAAAGAGTGCCGGAGAAGGATACACACCACCCTCTTCTGGCCTCTGCATGCATGCACACATGTGCACACCCCTATACATACACACATGTGTATAACCACATATACATGTGCATGCCTACAAACATATGCACATACATGTGAACACCCCTCACACATGAAACCACATGTGCACACACACACGTGCATCTACATGTACACACAGATTTTAAAATGGAAAAAATATTTTGTAAAAAATGTTAATTAAAAAATTAAATCCTACATATTTTATGGAGCATAGACATGTTAAAAATGTATAGATAAACAACAAAAAAAGAAAAATTGTAACTTTCCTTTATCCTTGAGGTTCCCAGAGACAGGAGAATAAGAAGTTAATTTTAGTTTCATGCACTTGTCATTCACAGAAAGATACAGTGGAAGCTATTTCTCAGAAAAGGGAAGTCATTGAGTAGTTTACACTTCTCTGTGCCTTTGATTTGGCTTTTTAAAAGGATATGTACTTGAGAGGGATTCAACACTTGATGGGCTCTGAGAGCTTACAGGTTTGCAACCTTAGGGTTCTGATGTTTTCTCATTTCCCTGAAAGTGACTGGACATGGTCCATCACTCATTATGCAAACAGAGATATCCTTTTCAGAGTCCAGCCAAAACTGAGAATTTCTGATTTTCCTGAGCTCTTTGCTAGACAGATCAATTTTAAGAAAGCTTGGAAAATTAAAGCCAGTGAGGCCTACTTGCTCCACTCCACTTCCGCTGACTGCACTTCTGCTCATCTCCGCTGCAGGGGACCTGTGCAATCCAAATCTCAGGGGTCCTCTGCCAACAATTTGCTGCTTGGCGTGAACTACAAACATCCCATGTGAAATGAGAAGGACAGATTCTGAATGGGAAAGGGATAAAGACCATTGGCAGGACCACGGGTAAATGAGCTAGCGTTTACTGTGTGAGAACCAGCAAAACCACAGAGCTGTCAAGAGGCACCTTAGATACTGCCTCCTGTGATTACTTGAGAAGATGGTGAGTCTTGAGTGCTCGAGAAGCAGCTTGAAGAATGCTAGATTCTAACAAGGAGTTCACAGCTCTCCTGCTTTGCAAAGCTCATGTCACAATAAACCCTGTCTGTCTACAAAGAAAGAGGATGATTACTCCTAGAGTTTGGTATGTGCTTTGAAATTTTGCTTGGTGAATCTCACCATCTTTAAGACTAGTGTGTCTTTGAATGCAGGGTGCTGGGAAGCCTGCCCTTTGTGCCTCAGAAGTGAGACTCATTTCTCCACAGCACCAAAAGCTCCTCAATAAGCCAAACCAGGACTCAGGGCATGAAAGAAGGATACTTCTTTTTACAAGAATGTAATATTTTAGAATTATGGAATTATTGCCTATTGTTTGTTCAAATTCTCAACTGCATCAAAATTATATGATGGTTTACATAAAAATGTATTGCAGCTGAAAATGGAAATGTTCTGAATGAAGGTTCCCCTAGTGAAGAAATGCAGCATCTGTGACCAGGGATGTGGGAATTATCGAAAGCCTGTTTCAAAACAGATGTGGAATTTTCCTTTCTCTTATATTCGAAAGGTGATGATTTTGATATCTCCTTAAATTTTAGGTCATCTTCTACTGTTTAGTTTCTGTATAAAAGCTAAACAGAATTCTTCTTCATAGAAGAAGATGCTCTTTGATCTTAAAGCACATCTTGTGGCATAATTGTATCACTTGTTACAAAAATGGGCTTTCATAAACATGTGAACCCAAGCCTTAATTCGACTCTTTCAAAGCTGTGAGACACTGTGCAGATAATTACACTTTCTTGGCTCTGATTTTTCTATCTTTAGAGACAGTAAAGTAACATACAGCTTACTGGACCTTCTGAGAAGTAAATGCAGTTGCACTCTTGAGCACAGACCTTCAGTTCCCTTCCTGCACTACTTGTTACTTTTTGAGAGAAAAGGGTTTGAAAACAGCTGATGCAAAAGAAAAGGAAAGAAGCAGGGAGAGTTAGAATGGTGGTCTGCTGTTTGTTTTTGTTGCTCAAACACCCTCTAGAAAATCCTCTTTTATGTTTATCTTTGCTCCATTACATTACATAATCTCTCCCAAGGCTCAGTATCACTCGAATTGAATTCTTCAGTATTAACCAGAGGATATTAAATGGTATATGGGGGATTATATACACCACCAGCGGTATGTAACTTAGCTCTAGTATTGTTATAAACTGATAAAGTAATATCTCTTAAAACTGAGCCTGTAAGTGCTGTCTGAACTTGTCTATTCCTGAGTGGATGTATAATGCAGAGATATCATGGAATTTTGTGGTATAATCCAAACAATAGATTATTGATCAAAGAAAATGAATCACTAGTAACTATAAGTGAATGAATCACAGCTACAAGCCAGTTAAAGAAATTGACACGATTTCTTTTAATTTTAGACAAAATTTTAGCTTTTAGACAAAAATGCTATAGATGATCGAGTCTTAGTTTTGTGATTCTGCATTTGCTTTTGGAGGTGGGGCCTCATTTTGGAGTCTAGATCGTACTGAAACTCATTGTGTAGCCTAGGGTAATCCTAAAATTCATGGCAGTCTTTTTACCTTAGCATCCTGATTGCTGGGATTCCAGGCATGAACCACTCCACTGGCTTTGAGCCTATTAATTAGTTTTGAGTGATGTTTTGGATTAATCAACACCTTAAAAGCATTCTTAAGCAAACTCAATAATATTGGATATTTGGATATTTTGTTTTGGTTTTAAAGGAAATATTTCTAATATTTCACTATTAAAAGCATGCTGTAGGTTTGTAGTAAATGCCCTTAGCAAGATAAGGTAGAATGTTTTTGTGCTTAACTCTGAGAACTTTTCAATTATGATTAGTTGTTGAACTTAATACATTTTTACATCCTACTAGAGAATTATTAAATAAAGGTTTTAAAGCTAGAATTCCAAGAATCAGAGGTTTTAAAACTCCATTGTCTATTATTACAGAAGTTATATTTGTACATTTCCTAATATTAAAATTTTCTTATGTTCCAAAATGAATCCAATTTTTGTTAGATATGATTTGCAAGTATTTGGTAAAGTAATTTTACATATATATTTGTGAGTATAATTTAGCTGTAACATTTTGATCTTGTACAGTTTCAATATCATACATTGAATTAGGAGTGTGATCACTTGTTACCCTTCAATGGAAAAATGTAAGGCTGACATATTTCTTTGCTGTTAATTCTAGAGGAAAGCATTGTAGTTCGACACATTCCTCAAAAACTTCACTGGACTAGAATAAATTATATGTCCTTTATATGTTTTGAACATTTAGAATCAATTTTAATTTCTAAAGGATGATGGAGTTCTGATCTATCCCATGAGACACTCTTACCACTTGAATAAGAAATAAGTGAACTAAGAAAGTTGGCCTGGGAATTAGGAATTTTATTATCACATCATACTTTAACCCTCAGTTATTTTAACAGTCACAACAAAAATGTTAGAATTCATAATATAGGAAACATAAACTGATAGTGGATTGCAATTTACTATCTTATACTGCTGAAGAACAGCGTGGAGAAAACATGTCTGGCATTCTTCTCTCATGTTTTATTCTAAAATATGGGTACTTCATGAATTCAATTCTCTTGGACATCAAGGAAAATAACTTATCAATAAATGATGTTCTGCTCTATTTTGATATTTTTCCCAGTGAAAAGCATGAATGTCCCCCCTTTCCTACACTACTGCCCAGTGAGCTGCAGACAAACAGAGCGTTCACCACTTCACCTTCCAGCTTAGGTACCAGGGTCATTACATTATAAAAACCTCACGATCAGTGACTTGCTTACCTAATTTTAGGGTTTTAAAAATGAAAACCCACCAGGTCTCAATATAAAGCATAAATAAAATATTCCATTGTGAGAATTTGATCAAGTACAGGCAAATAAAGAAGTTAAATATGCAAGTATTGTTGTTTCTCTTGATCGATTAGTTTAGAAACAGTCTTGCCTTTATATATCTGTAATGGTCAGCATTTTTCAAGTTGGCTCACTATGTAGAAAACAAAAAGTCCTGAGACATAGAATAGATCAAATGATACATAAGACCAACAGACACAGGAAGCACACTTGGGTTAGTGAGGATGTTAGGGTCAAGCAAGCAGATAGCATAAGTTTAGAGGTGATGGGAAGGGTGAGCAGCCAGCATTGCATAATAACTTGGAAGGATCAAATCTCCATAGGAAATGGCTACACAATGGCAATTAACATAACAGTAAAAGAATGCATGATATTCTCGTACTGGCAAAGACTGTAAGAAAATGGTAAATCTCACATCAGGCTCTGGAAATAAGAAAAGAATTGCAAAACTAGAATGTCAATATGTATCTGTTTCTTCTGAGACTGAAATACATGTTTTCTATCCCAGTTTTATTGGATATTCTTTATTATTTGCAAGATATAAAATCATTAATTTGTATCTTATAATATGCAATTGTTTTCAGAAAATTGTACTTTAGTATTCCAACATTCTTTAAAAAATTGTTCTCATATCTTTAAAAATTCAGCATTCCTCAGTAATTATGATGCTTTTTAATAGTTTAGCTATTGTTAAAATCTCATATAAATACTGGGTGAGGAGCAGGTAGCAATTTTATCCAAAGGTTGGAGCTAACATAGAACAAGCACAATGTTGCTTTGATGAGACTTACTTCTATATGTCATGTCATGAGTGCTTATATTGGCATCTGGATGTGTAAAGCTGATGTAACAAGCCAATGAGGAATTCTTATGGGAATACCCCTTTGGTTTCTGCACCTGAAACCAGTATTGCTGATATTTGACTGAGTGGGGCATACTTCAAACACAGCTCTACACGGCTCTATCAAACTTACTGCAAAAAGGGAAACAAAACTTTTAAACACAGAGAACTACTTTCCCAATTCTTTCACATTATCAAATGAACCAAATTATCAAATTGCCAGTTTTTCTAAAACTGAAAAACTGAAACTGAACCATTTGGGGGCAGTGTGGTGTGAAAGTAGCATTATTGACTTCCTATCTGCAGACATCCTGACAATCACCTGCTGAAGAGGCTGTACCTGGACTCTTCATCTGTAAAATAGTCATTTTGAAAAAAATTACTTGACCTAATGTAGTTAATTAGCTTATAAGTCTATATCTAATTTAGAGGATTCAATCAGATTTTCATCTTCTATGAAAGACTTAAAAGGGAAATTACAACAGTTCAAAGAATAAATGTGGACACACTTTGAGCTTAGTTCCATTAAGACTCCTCTATACCTCCAAGCTAAGTTGTCTAACCAACTAATACTTTAAATATCAAACTGGAATTTCCTCAGGTTTTTATTATTTTAATCATTGCTTATTAACTTGTCCTTTTATTTATTGAATAGAAATGAAAACATACAAAAGCTGTAATGATTATCATAGGGATGCTTTAGATAACACATTAGGAAACCTTGCTCATGAGTACATGTCTTGTCAGAAAGAGAAATACAAATGACAAGTCCAGAACAAATGTAGCAGACAAAAATTCTACAACAAATGAAGTCTGTGATTCTTGGCCCAGGCTTCTGAGTGGGTTTGTTGTTCAACCTATGAAGAAACACTGGAACTCTTTCCATAATGACATCTGCAGAAACACACATCCTTCCAACAATTCTCTACTCTTGAGTCAAACCTACTTAGATTTACATAGGCTCAAAAGTCTCAAAATAGACCTTCCATTTAAGTCATTTTTAAGGGTGTAGCAAGAACCTAAGCCCCTCCTTACCTCTCTTTGGGAAATGGACTGCTCTAGGAGATGAGTACTGTCCTAAGGGGTACATGTCATGTGGCTAAAAGGAGAAAAAGGACTTCTGGCCAGTGAAGCATCCATGTAGCTACATATAGCAACACATACCTGGCTTTGTGGCCTGATTACCAGCACAAGCCACTTGCAGAACTTGGGAACCCCAAGATGGATTTAATATGTTAGTCAGTTTCTATTGCTGTAATAAAATGTGTGAAAAGTCAATTTAAAAGAGGAAAGATTTACTTCCACAATTTCAGAGGTTCTGGTCCATGGTTACTTGCTCTATCATTATGGGGCTGGGATGAGGGACAGTGTCATGGTAAAGAAGACAGAGTAGAACAGAATGGATTATCTCACTGTAGCTGGGTAGCAGGGAGAAGAAAGGAGGCAGGGACAAGGTGTTCTTTGAATGCACACTCTCAGTGACCTCCTTCCTCCAACAGTCCCAGCTCCTATAAACTCACAATAATGTCATCAAATTGTGAATTTTTCAATGGGTAACCCATTGATGAAGTCAGAGTCCACATAGTCCAATCACCTCTCTCAGATTAAATCTGCCATCTGAAGATGGAGCCTTTAACAGGGGTACTGAGTAGGTCATCTATCCAGTCAGTAGTCTGACCTGTTCCAAAGACTCATGTTCTCTATATGTCAAATTATAACAAGTAAACAAGGAGGTTACAGAGAAACACAAGTCATTTCCACTGAGACAGGGGCCAAAGAGTTCTTTCAAGGTGGTCCAATCCAGAAAATGAACTGTTATTCATCTCAGACACCCTGTCGTTGCTCAGAAACAGAGCAATCATGTAGCTTGGTAGCATGTCCAGGGGCTGAGTCTGCTCTGCACAAGCTCCAGGCTGCTGCATACCATCCTTTTGGCCCTGCTCAGCAGCAACATGTTTTCCCTATCCACCACAGTCTTCACTCAACCTGTCATTTCCTGTCTCTAGTTCCACCTCTCTCCACCAAGCACTCACTGCTCTGTTTCTCTATCTTTCCCAACTCTCCATCCAATATTCATTTGTTTTAGTGGCATTAGAAACTGCAGTGTGTCATATAGTATATATTTTTGCCCAAATAGCTTTACATGCAAATATTCATTGCAATGGATCTTTGATCTGGTTCAAAGTTTCTGGTTTCTGAAGCACCATAAATACTGAACCACTGCTGAGACTTGTCTAGGATATCCTGCTGTTGTCCAGAGTCAGGGTGATGCTGAGGCTAGTCAGGACATCTAGTGGCAGGTTCAGTGAGAGCTCCTGGCTGCTGCACATCTCCTTGCCTTCAATGTCTGCCACCTGGAGGATCACCATACTAGACCTTAATGCTTATAGCCAAAGGTCAGTGCCCCTCCCAGCAGGGAAACCAGCATGGGCTGCAGCCACAGTGGCTCCATGTTGGGTGTGAGCTAGTTGGCCTAGGATAGTCCCTATTCAGTAAGGACATGTTTCTTCAGGAGCTCCAGGCTGCTGCACACCACCCTGTTCTTGGTCCCAGTGCCAGGCATGATTGTAGTGCTTGTAAGCTGCAGGCTGTGCATATTAATATCAACATCATAATACAAAACATTCCAACTTTTAAAAGTCTCAGTTTAAAAATATTCTAACACTTTAAAAGTTTAATCTGTCTCTCTCTTTTTGTTTTTTGTTTTGTTTTTCAAGAAAGGGTTTCTCTGTGTAGTTTTGGTGCCTGTCCTGGATCTTACTCTATAGACCAGGCTGGCCTCAAACTCATAGAGATCTGCCTGGCTCTGCCTCCCAAGTGCTGGGATTAAAAGCGTGTGCCACCACTGTTCAAAAGTTCAATTTCTTCAATTCAAAGTCTCTTTAAAATTCTTGGGGATGAACAAGAAAGGAAAGTTTATAGATTAATAAGTGATGTGTTCTGTGTCAAGTTGACAAAGGGTCTATTGTACTGGTTGGATTTTGTCAACTTGGCACAAAACTAGACATATCTGGGAAGTGAGAATCTTAATTGAAAACATAGCTCCATAAGATTGATCTATAGGTAAGTCTGTGGCAGTATTTACCAGATTAGTGATTTATTAATGATTGATACTGGTGGTGCCTAGAAGGTATAAGAAACCAGGCTGAGCAAGACATGAGGAACAAGCAAGTAAGTGGCATTACTCCATGGTCTCTCTTCAGTTCCCGTTTCCAGTTTCTTCTCTTGAATTCTTGCCCTGACCTCCTTTTTAATGATGGACTGTGATGTGGAAGTATGAACAAAACACTCCACCCCAGTTGCTTTTGGTCATAGTGTTTTGTCACAGCAATAGAAACCCTAACTGAGACAGGGACTGGGGGAGCAAGACACACAGGATAACATGGGGTATAATGCACAAGTGACAGCTATTGGATACAGGGCAAAGGCTGGCAGGCAATCAACTCTGCTCATTTTTACAATGAATCTAGCTGAGACCAATCGTGACATGCATCCCACTTGCTTGTCACTTTATTCAACACTCTGGTAGCTTACTCTCTATGCCAAGCTCTACTCCTCACATTATTAAGCCTGAAATTATTTGAATTTTCTATACACAATAAGAACTCAATAGAGTGGTGCTGTGGAATAATCCTTTTGTACACTGGGAAGATTAGTTGCTGTGATTGGTTTAATAAACAAGTTGACTGACCAGTAGCTGATCAGAATAAGGTTAAGTGGGAAAGCCAAACTGAAAATGCTGGGAGAAAGAAGGGCAGAGTCACTGGAGTCACCAGCCAGATGCAGAGGGAGCAGGAGATGAACATGCCATTCTAATAAAGGTGCTGCCACTTGGTAAAGTATAAATAAGGAATATGGGTTAACTTAAAATGTAAGAACTAGTTAGTAATAAGCCTGAGCTATTGGCCGAGTATTTGTAATTAATATAAGCCCCAGTGTGTTTATTTAGGAGCTGCTGGTGGGACAGAAACTTCTACCTACAGAGTGGTTTCCCCAGTCATTTCAAATGTTCAAGCCTTCAGGTTGGCTGCTAAGATTATCTTCTGAGGGTCAGGGAGCAAGCAGCACCATTCTGAAGATCTTTCAAAAATTTGGAAATCTCTATTTCCTATGCTTGCTCTACTGGATTTTATAAGCAGAATTGACAAATGGGATTACATGCAATTAAGAAGTATCTGCACAGCAAAAGAAATTCTTAGATAGAAAGAACATTTCCAGGTGAGCTGGAAAGTATGCTAAAGGAGGTCACTAGTAAGCTAAAAGCTGAGCAAGGGCTAGTCCCCCACTGACAAAAAAGAAGAAAGTCCTGAGCATCATATCAATCATCCAGAGAAGCATAAAAGTTCCATGACTAGTAACACTCAGAATGTTTGATTTTTGTCCAGAGTCACTGGAGCAGCATTGGAAGTGAATTAACTCTATGAAGAAGCCTTTCCGGGCATTGGTCCAGCCTAAAATCTACATTGTTGAACCTTTGCTTCTAGTTTTTTTGAGACAACTCTGAGTTTTTCTTAGCAGCCACTTTGCTCAGGTCCTATAGTCATCACATCCAGGAAGACTGTAAACCAGTTGGCTGAAATGAATATTAAATCTTGAAATTCTTTTGTCCATGACAAACTATATATACCGTAGAATTTTTACAAAAGTTATTCTTTTCTATTAGTGTTTTGTCTGCATGTGCATGCAGTGCCTTTAGAAGCCAGAAGAGGGTGCTGGAATCCTTGGAACTAAAGCTACCTAAATTTGTGAGTCTCCATGTATAAGCTGGGAACGAAACCTGGGTCCTCTGCTGGAGCAGCAAATGCTCTTAACTGCAAGCTGTCTCTTCAGCCCCATGTATTTAAGAACATGAGAAAGATTAAGTTCTGGTTATCAATGTCCTGCACATTCAGAATCAATTCTTTTGTGAGGATTTTATGTTTATTAGAATCTGAATAGTTCTGGGCACTAGATCTTTCTTCATCTCACTATTGGTCTAAGTGGGGAAATTTCTTGAGCCATTACTGTCTAATGAGGCAATATTGAGCAAAACAAAACCATCAAATCCTATAAATAAAGAAATCATGGCTCAGTTTTAGCAGACAAAGACCAATAATGCCTTGTTGACTACATGACTTTTTATTAATAAATCAAGCAACATGCATAAGACCTTAAGGTAATGATTGGAATCCCTCTCCCTACAAATGTCTTTACTGCAGGCAATGAGAGCCTAGATGCATTGACTAGTCATACATGGCTATTGCAGAGCCTCTCCTGAACCCCTCGAATGCTGGCTTTCAATATGGCTTTACAATTTTCCTTCCTTTCACATGAAACACTGGGCATCTCCAGAAAATGTCTAAGGCTTGACTGTCTGTTGCTCACAGTTATGAAGTCTCCTGAGAATGTCACAGATTGACATCATGGAAACAAGAAGCATGAGAGAGGCTACACACAGACTAGAAGGCAGGCTGCAGGCTGTCCAGCAGTGGTGTGCTTGGTGCCAAGTTACAAAAATTCCTAGAAATGCTATGAGACAAGTGACAGTTTCTATTTCTTTGGAATCCAGAGAGGACAGCGGTACTTAAACATAACATAGTATTCTTCTCAGTGCTCAGGTTAAACCAAGCTTCATTATCACAGCAGGACTCTACCAACACAGCAATTGTTGACATAGAAGCATCCCAGTGATGTGACAATCATCCAGCAGCATTGTCTTTTCAATTTGACTGCAGCCAGGACTGCTTTTGATTCCTTTTTGTCTGTATTGTCTGTAGATACATGTTGAAAATACTGAGAGTACAAATCATAGTCTCTTCAAGGCTTTTGCCCAAGAGATCTAAAGTCAGCTTCATTAATTTGATTTATGTGAAAATTCATATTTGTTTCATTGCCTTAGTTGGAGTCAATGCAAATCATTAAAACAGCAACAACAGAACCTCTAAAGAGAGCCGTGCCATGTTGCTTTTCCATAGGAAATGGCATCCAAGTAGTAACTTGTTAGTTAATACATGCTAATGTAACGTTTTAGTTAAGTCTGCTCTCTATTGTTGACTAGGATTCAGTATTGGCATAGCTTAGAGGAAGTTCAGAATAGAAAGTTCTGTCTGAATTTTCCACCTCATATTTAACTGTTTTATCCATTCTTAAAACATAAAAACATTATTGTTCCTGTTGATATGTACCATGGATACAAGCAGGTAACATTCAGGTACAGAGGTAACCATGCCACATACACCTGTCACACACAACACTGTTTCCATTTAATAGTAAAATACAATGCTGAGCCATGTCACTGTGACAACATTGCAAACTGAATTAGAATAAGAAATGGATTCATTGGATAGGTAAAATAATTTAAAACTGCAAGCCTGTAGTGCTTGGAAAAGCACGGTTGCTTCTATTTCCAGAAACACTTTTACTGATATTTTCATATTTAACTTTCTTGCTAATTTGATTAAGTATAAACTGTTGGGTTACCTAAATTCCATACCAAGGCTTTGGAGCATTAACTTATATTTGTTCTTGATTTCCTGGCTGCCTTTCTCCTGACCATCTCTTCCTCAGCTAGAAACGGGATAGGCTTTATCCTCTCAGAACTGTCTATTGTAAGCAACACAGAGAAGAAGTAAGAACTGAGCACTCTGGAATGAGGCACTGTATTTGATACAAGCTTCCGTGGCCTGTCTGCCATAGGACTTCAGGAAGTAATTTAACTTCCTAAAACCTCAGTTTTTTCATGTGAAAAGTGCAGGCACTGCCACCTGCCTTAAATCCACATCACAAAGGTTAAGGACCAGTGTTTGAAATGTTTGGTACAATACACACCACATGCTAAGTCCTAGAGAAATTTTGGATGTTGTTTTCCAGTGGTTCTCTTTGTCCCCACCAAATTCTCCATTGATTTGGAGAGAGGAAATTTTGTTTGTTATTCCAGTATTACTGGTCCACTGCTATGATCAGGAGACCAGGATGCAAAACAGACTGTAAATTCAGAGTTTAACAACAGTTGTGATCCATCACTTTCTAACTGCAGCTCATCAGTGTCTCTGAGCCTGTTTCCTTCTCAGCACAATGGAAATAAGACCTGCAAACAGGTCCAGGGTAGCGATGAAGTAAAAAAACATGCACAAAAGTCTTTCACAAAATTGCACAGCACCTGAGAGGTGGAAATTGTTACTAATGAACATTTAAAATAAGTGGATATGATAAAGTTGATGTTGACAGTGAATAAATTACTTACTGTTGTAGTATATTAAGTTGTGTTACTTTTGTTTATGTTGCATTTGTCTAACTCTGTGAAGCTGTGTTACTTGCCTGTTTAAAATACCTTATGTTCTAATAAAGAACTGAACAGCCAAGTAGCAAGGCAGGAGAAAGGATAGGAGGCTGGTAGGCAGATAGAATATATAGAAGGAGAAATCTGGGAGAAGAGTAAAAAGCAGGAGAACAAGGAGAGGAGGATGCCAGGGGCCAGCCATCCCTGCTGCTACACAACCAGTCACAGAGTAAGAGTGAAAGTAAGATATACAGATGTAAGAGAAAGGTAAAAGCCCAGAGGCCAAAGATAGACAGAATAATTTAAGTTAAGAAAAACTGACAGCTGGGCGGTGGTGGCGCACGCCTTTAATTCCAGCACTCGGGAGGAAGAGCCAGGCGGATCTCTGTGAGTTCGAGGCCAGCCTGGTCTCCAAAGCGAGTTCCAGGAAAGGCGCAAAGCTACACAGAGAAACCCTGTCTCAAAAAACCAAAAAAAGAAAAAAGAAAAAAAAAACTGACAAGAAACAAGCCAAGTTAAGGCTGTGCATTTATAATTAAGAAGAAACCTCCTTGTGTATTTATTTGGGAGCTGGGTGGCAGGCCCCCCAAAAGAGCCAAAGAGCAAAAATAACCAACAACAACTTACTGTTTTCTGTCAGCCAGACACAGTGTTAAGTACTTTGGGTGTATAACCTACTGATAAGAGTAACTGAGAAAAGAAATTACCCAGTTTTGCAATCTGAATCGCTGATTGTTGATTTGAAACTTCCTTCATTTACGTTTTAACAGTGTTAACCAGTCTACAGCAGTTTCAAGAGGAGCCTTGGGCCTTGTGTGCTCCACCTCTAGCAATATAAAGACCATTCTTTGCAAATGTGTAAGAAGCAGTCTGTGACTGCACACACTGCTGCATCTTGTTGCCTCCAAAACTTTTTACACTTTCTCATGTGGACTGAATGACAGTTTTTCTTTACTTTATTTGCCATCTATCTCCAACTGCAGAAGCTGAGGCTTTTGTGTCTTGTTGAACAGTTAGACTGTTAATTTGTTAATCTTAAGGTCCAAGGCTATTTTGTGCTCCCATAATATCCCCCACCATAACACATTCACAGAGGGCTAGGGCATTTGCTGTTTATATACTAATTTTCCAGAAATATCATAGCCTCCACTTACATTTTGAAGTTGTATACTGTGCAACTACAGGTTATGGTTCATTTTATAATGGTTATTATCACAAATTTGTAATTGATAGGAACATATTTTCTAATATTTTATAAAATAGGAGTCTGGTTTTTCTAACAAAATCATTATTTTTCTGTAATTTCCTAACTGATGACAAATAATGTATATTCAAAAGTTGGAAGCATTTCTTAATTTATACAAAGGCAATTATGTGTTATATTTACATACATAAATATGCATGAATATTTTTATTTATAAATGTAAAAATTATCTGTAAAATTTTATTTATAACATAAACATATTTCTCAACATAAACCCTACATAATTCAAATCTCATTATTAGTTTTAAATTGTTTTATGCTTTTATTGATTTTTTTTTTTTTGAGACAAGGTCTGGAACTCCTGTAGCTCAGACTGGCATTGGCCTCATAGCTATCCTCCTGTCTCAGCCTCCCAAGGATTGGTTCACAATCATAAGCCATGATACTGTGCTTATTTTTAACTGATTTCACCATCTATGTGATGTTTCCTAAAGAATATATTGACATCCAAGACATTGTGTTTTAGATTTGACATCAAGCTATAAGCTACCCAAGCAAAAGATCAGATGGAGCTTAATTTCACTGAATAGTCATTATTTCTATAAATCATCAAGACAACAAAGTGTAACATTTTGAGTAGACAGAGGTGGGGGCCTGGGTTGGAAAGGAAAGTTCTGAGGCCAGTGTCCTTTAGGTAAGAGCTTTGTTAACTTATAAGAGGACACAGAACACAGGGTTCTAAAATAAGAACCTTCACTACCAGCAGAAAAGCAAGGTGTCTATTCTTAATTGTTTCTGAGAGAAGAAGTTCTTGCATAGTAAGGAAGCAGGCCTAGTTAACTGTGACCAATGCTACATGACAGTGGTCACTCTATTTGAGTAGGGAGTGGTGCTTAGCTAATGTGTGACCCACAGGATATAACTGCTGTCTGGTTGCTTTACTTCCCACCTCCAGGGAAGAGGGTCCCTCCTGTTCACAGCAGCAGAAGGCTGGTGGCTCTCAGGTCACAGAGACCTAATCTAACTGCTATGGATGGCAGATACTGCATTACTTTTGGCTGCTACATTGGAATCTACCGCAGTCAGCACAGAGATACCCTGACACTACATGGAAGATGTCCAGAGGAGTGGTTCTGACACTGGTGCACAGCAGCAGCCTTGTCTCACTGAAGCCACATTTAGGATACATTTCAATGCATTTAGGTTAGGAATTTACTTTTTCTGAGTGGCAGGACTTGTAGGTCACTTTCACATTAGGGCTTTGGTGAAAACTTCCTGCAATTTAAATCAGAGATTGTTAAAATTTAGCTAAGGCTGGTGTCTTGGCAGATCCCATTTTAAAATTTAAATTGTAATTCTCATAAGAAGCTTATTTTATACATTTGTTTAGTCACATCAAATATACTCCAACGATAATACCTTGTATCTATAAAAGAGTAAAGCCCCAAACTCCACTTTTTGTCCTAGCTCTTTAACAGTTGCTATGGTTGAGGATACTTCTTATCAAATGGTGCAAAAGTCTTACCTAGAGAAGAGTCTGTCAAAGTCTCACAGAACACAAGAGAATCAGATTTAAAACATCTAAGTGACTGAGACAATGACTGAACTGAATTAGCATCGCAATGTCTGTAACTTTGTCACTCTCAAGTCTAAGTGGCATCATCACAGCAGGGAAAACCCAAGCCAGTCATCACAGGTGCTCATCCTCATCATGTACATACACACACATGCACACAGGCACACACATGTGACATGCACTCACACCTTTATCATGAGTGATGACACTTGTCTTGCATCCAGTGATGACTGAAGAGGCAGCAGCTGGACGTTCTTACTGACCCTGCACCACCTACCTTCTAGGTAACCATACCACCTGCTTTGTGCAAGGAGAGATGGTACCGGGGAAAGCCAGGGCCACCCTGTCTTCCTCACACTCTCTGCAGTCTTCTATGGGTATCTCCCAGAGTCATGTGTTGGAAGCTTAGTCTCCAGTGTGTGGAGTGGAGGGGTGAGTCTTTAGGAGGTAGAGTTTATTGCAAAGTCAGTTAGGTCATTAGAAGCATCGCCTGGAGGAATTAATGCTAGTCTCATTTTGTTAGTTGCCTCCAGGGCATATGATTATAAGAGAGCAGGACTGTCCCTTTTCAAGCCTCAATCTTCCATTGTCAGCAAATGGTCCCTTCCTCTCTGTGTGCATCACGACGATGCCACCACCATGATAGGAAATAGCTGAGAAGGAGTTCATGAGAGACTAAATAGATGCGCATCTGATCTTAGACTTCTAGCTCAAAAACGGTGATAAGTCAGCATCTTTTTAACATAAAGCACCCAGTTTTAACAAATGTAAAGGACTAAATATATTGCTGTAAGCAATATTCAACATCATTTCCCCAGTCTCTGGTTCATTTATGTTCTCTCTTTCTGTGTGTCTCTGTCTCTGTCTCTCTCTATCTCGTGTGTGTGTGTGTGTGTGTGTGTGTGTGTGTGTGTGTGTGTGTGTGTACATGCACCCTCATAACTATAGAGCCCTCTCTCCAGGCTCTTAATGTCCATTTGATACAAAAGAAAGTTAGATATAGATAATACTTTTCTTCTGATTCTTTTTGTTTGTTTCTTTGACAGAGGTTCTTGTGCTGCATCCCTAGAACTTACTATGCAGCTCAATTTTGTATTGAACACACAATAATCCTCCTGCTTCAACCTTCTAAGTGTTGGGATTACAGGTGTGTACCACCATACATGGCTTCTTCTGATTATTTAAGTTCAGTTGTTTTCCTATTTTTTTTCCAATACTTCAATTATGTAGGTAAATTGTATCTGATTCCACCTATGACTTTTGCTTATTCTCTGGTTGAAGGTGCAACCCAGTAGCAGTTGAGACTCTTCCGTTTTGAGATGTCAGTCACATGAGATGATCACAGATGACAGCAGCAGCTGTGGAGTGGAGCTGGCCTGAGCCACTGGGATGAAATCAAGCTGCATTCCTGCAGAGAGCAGCGCTGGAGAAGTACCACTGCGTCCCTTTGAAGCCTAGATCATTGAGTCCTAGCAGTCTGGCACTAACTTTTACACAGTTGGACTTGGGTTTTGCTTTGGTCTAATTGTGACTGTGTCCTGATTTTTCTCTTTTAGAATAAGAAAATACGGTGGAGCGCACCGGCCGTTGTCGCCGTCGCCTTCCTCCTCCCCACACTCCAGACAGCGAGGTGACTAGGCCGTCAGCCCTCGAGCTGAGACTTGTCTCTTATTCAGTTCTCGAGAACTCCTGGCCAACATGAGTGATGTAGAGGAGAACAACTTCGAGGGCAGAGAGTCTCGCTCTCAGTCAAAATCTCCAACGGGAACTCCTGCTCGCGTAAAATCAGAGAGCAGGTCAGGATCTCGTAGTCCATCAAGAGTTTCCCAACATTCTGAATCCCATTCTCGATCAAGATCAAAATCCGGGTCAAGGTCGAGGAGGTATTCTCATAGATGCTACACTCAGTCCCGGTCCCACTCTCATAGAAGACGATCTCGAAGTAGATCCTATACACCCGAGTTTCGCCGACGAAGAAGCCGGAGTCACTCTCCAATGTCTAATCGCAGAAGACATACAGGCAGCAGGGCAAATCCAGATCCCAACACTTGTCTGGGTGTCTTTGGCCTCAGTTTGTACACAACAGAGAGAGATCTTCGTGAAGTATTCTCTCGATGTGGACCATTGAGTATATCAATGTAGTTTATGATCAGCGAACTGGAAGGTCACGTGGATTTGCTTTTGTGCATTTTGAGAGGATAGATGACTCTAAGGAGGCTATGGAGAGGGCAAATGGGATGGAGCTGGATGGTAGAAGAATTCGTGTGGATTATTCTATCACCAAGAGAGCACACATGGTGGAGGAGGAGGAGGAGGCGGCGGTGGAGGAGGCGGCGGTGGTGGTAGAGGACGAGATTCTTACTATGATACCAGATATGATTGAGGCTATGACAGATATGAAAATTATGATTACCGGTACAGAAGAAGGTCACCTTCTCCTTATTACAGTAGATACAGGTCACGGTCAAGATCTCGTTCCTAAAGCCCAAGACGCTATTGATAACAGAGTGATTGTGGCCAAGGACTCCTCCTCCCCTTTTTTTCCCTTTCCCCTTTGATTCTGGATTTCCAAGCTTCCAATGCTTACTAGTCCTAAAAACAAAACAAAAATCTGGTTTATTTCATCTATAGTGTGGTCAGTTGTGTTGCTGTTTTCCACCCTTTGTTATACTCTTAAAGGTGAAATTGTCATTTAAGTCGTTGAACATCTGAGTAAAAAGGAACCCAGTGTTAGACTTTGTGGTTCTTCTCTGCCTTTACTATGAGGAAAGAAATGATCTTTTGAAAGCTTTTGTGACGGATATTGTAGTAGATGTCCTTTTATTAGAAATCTGCAGTTATAACAAACTGCTTTTTAACCTTCTTTGGGGAAAGATAAATAACACTTGAAGTAGATCAGTAATGTCAAATTTGTCTGGAGTGGCATGGAACAGTCGATTAGGTGAGTGTAGAAAGTTTGAAGCTGTAGGAGAAAATATGAAGAATGTAACTTTAGACCTAAAAAATTAAGTCATCTTTTAGGAATTAAAAGCTTGTAGATTCCTATAAAACTTGTTATATTTGAAGTTACATGTTAAACCTTATAAACTTAAAGTGTGATTTTTATGTTAAATTTACAGAAACTTAACTATTCCCTTAATCACTGAAGGAAAACCTTTATTTATTACCTAGAACAATTGTATAACTTGCTGTTAGAAATTTTGGTATTGGTTGGTTATTGGTTTTGTGGGTTATTGTATAGGATAGGATCCTAAAATTCAAACAAAAGTTAATTTGAAAATGAAGAAAAAGAATAAGAAAATATGTAAATTATTTTGACTTCACAAGAACTTATAGTTGAGAGACTTTGGAATTTTGTAGACACTTTGGGTATTTTAGAGAGGCTTGAACTGAGAAAGAAACTGGATATTTTTAAGAACTCTCCAAAGTTGTATTCTGACCTCTACATGTACACTTTTGCATGTGTGCCTATGCACATGCACACACACACACACACACACACACACACACACACACACACAGAGAGAGAGAGAGAGAGAGAAAGATTTGTAACTAATCCTTACTAATGCTGTGCAGTTTTTAAGATGTTTTAAAATGACTATTCATTTGTTTACTTATTGTGTATGTGTCTGTGTTTACATGTATGCACATGTATATGTACATGCACATGCATGCCATACAAGTAGAGGTCAGAGGACAGTTATGTGGAGGTGAATCTCACCTTCAAACTATATACAGATTCTCGGACTTGAACTCACATTGTCAGCCTTGCTGCTCAGGCATGTTTATGCACTGAGTACTCTCACTGGCACTCTATAGGTTCAGTCTATGAACTCCCCACTCTGCAAAACTGCACACCAACATTGTTTCTATCATCTGTAACTCAGAACTTGGCAGACACTATTTAAGGAATCTGAGAACACCTTCAGCCTAACAGGAAATGCAAGAAGATGGATAACCAGAAGGTTTATCCTTCTGCAGGTCACGTGAATCTCTTTTATGAGCTCAGAGGCTCCCCCTTTCAGGGAAAAAATCCTTAAAATTAACTACACACTTCACAGTGGTCCCAATTTTACTGAAATGAAAATGAGCTCTTAGGGGTCTGGGCAGAAGGTGATCAAGAGTCCACTCCTATTTTCCTAAGTGTAGACCTTGAGTGGCAATTGTATACTTTAAGTTCTAGCTCTCAATTCTTTCTGATAGTGGACAGCCAGATTTCTGGAAAGAGGTGTTTATTGAACTTGGTTCAAATATGTAAAAAGTTCACTAGCACCTCTCTTATGGTTAATATTATCAGCTCAATGGGATTTAAAATCACTGTGGAAAAAAATGGGTATATTTGTAAGATACACTTTAAATGTGGACAGCACTGTCCGCTGGCCTGGAATCTTGGGCTGAATAAAAAAAGAGAAATCCAGCTGAACACTAGCATGCATCACTCTCTGCTTATTGATGGGAAGTCCAATCAGATCCCTCACACTCCTGCCGCAACAATGCCTTCTCTGCCATGATGGACTGCTCTCAAAGTGTGAGCCTAAGTAAATTCTTCCTTTTGAAAGTTCTTTTGTCAGTTATTTTGCTACAAGAGTGAGGAGAGTAACTAATACAGACAACTGGTACCAAGAGTAGGGTTCTCATTCTGATAAAACTGACCATGTGGTTCTTATGCCTTTGGATCTTAAAGTTCTTATGCCTTTCAGGATCAATGAGGAAGAGTTTGGAACTTTGGGCCAGAAAAACCCCACAATGTGATAAGTGGAGTTCAATGGGCCATTGTGCATGGAGTTTGAAAGGCCAGAATGCCTAGAGAAATGTAGACAATGGAAGGCCAGCTCATACAATTTCAGAAGGTAATAATCACTCTATCAAGAACTAGGCTATAGTACATTCAACTTTATATTCCTCAAAAGAATCTGTCTGCATCATTCATGTTTCCTGATAACTTGGGCAAGGTTGAATTTAAAAGTAATGATTAATTTTTTTTGGTGAATGAACTTTCAGGATAGCATAGCATTCTAGTGCAGAATGAGAGAGAGCAACAAGAGAAGCAAAATACATGAAAAATATGAAGTGGGTAAAGGAACAAGTTCAAAGTTACACACAATAAAGATTTGAGAGCAACTAGTTGTTAATGAGATTAATGCCATTAAAGAGAATTGTAGGTCTCTGCACTGCAGTAAGAGGAGAGGTACCCTGAGGCAAGGTCTACCAATGCAAGGCTCCATCTTGTGAAAATAAAAGTTTATTTGAAAGGAGAGAGCCTATACTAAAAATGCTGCTGGAAGGGTTCCTTGTTCAACATAACCACTTAGGAAAATGTTCCCCAGGATCAGCACACAGAGGTTGGCCTACATGGCCTGCTTCATCCTGAGGAAGCAGCAGAATGTGGCAACATTGTCCATGTGGCATTGATTTTTCAAGAATAAAAAAGATGAAAGACTGAGGGATTCATGGAGCCTTTCTTGTGCCACTATTCCAGAGAGCCATTGCTTTAATTTGTGTGTGTGTGTGTGTGTGTGTGTGCACTTGTGTGTGTGTGTGTGTGTGTGTGTGTGACAGAGAGAGAGAGAGAGAGAGAGAGAGAGAGAGAGAGAGAGAGAGGAGGGAGAGGGAGAGAGATCAGGGCTCCTGCCAGGATATCCTGAAAGACCACTGTGTGAAGCTGTGGAGGTTCAACCTAAGTTTCTATAGAGACCTCTCAGATGGTGAATGTTCCAGATGCATGGGACACTGAGGAAAGCAGAGTGCATAGAGAGGAGCTATCCCAAAAGAAAGCAGAGCTGGAGTGGCAGGGTAACTTATACATGTATGAAGTTATATGTTTCCATTTCCAGCCCCAGATACCTATATGAAGCTGCATGGGTTGATGTTTTCTCTGCTGGGTTTCAGTCTTGCTTTGGTCTGATCTTTCCTTGCCATACTCCCATGCTTCTCCTTTGGAATAGGTACATTTACTCTGACAATATATGGAGAAAATATTTAGGTTTCTTTTTATTGTATGTGGGATTACTCATTACTTATCCCTAATAAGCTTGAGGGCCAGCCAGCCCAAACTAGTAAAAAAGATACTTTCTGAAAGCCAACCTGGTTTGCTGAAGGGCCTTAGCAACAGCAGCTGAGACATGATCTGGAGATGACCTGGACCAATGAGAGGCAGCCATGTCACACTAGCAGATGCATATTCATCAGACCTCCCCCCAGGGTGGAGGGTATATAAGGCTTGCCTCTTCCTGAATAAGCTGAGCTTGTTGTTTCAACATTCTCTCAGAGTCTGTGTCATTGACTCTGTGCCTACTTGGCCCCTTCCCCCAAAGGGAACAACATCACAGGACCCTGCCACAATTGTACAGAGGGCCTGGATTTTCAAATCATGTATAGTGTCAGAAGAGACTTTAGGCTTTCAGACATTGTGAGGACTGTCAAAAACACCATGGGTGTGTTTAGAGATGTACTAAGTGCATTGTGCACAATGAGATGAAATTGAGACATTTGGGACTGAGAGCAGAAGGCCATGGCTTAAAAGTGGTATGTTTAGATGTCAAAAGTAGATTTGTGATAGTTAATGTTTTTTATCAACCCATGAGATATATAATCACCATGAAAACAAATATCTGAGCATGTCTGTGAGTTTCTAAATTGGGTTAAAAGAGGTGAGAATACCTACACTGAATAGGGTGACAAAATTACTTGGGCTGGTACCTGGACTGGATAAGAAGGAACATCCATATGAGTACCAGCATCGTTCACTCTTGTGGATGCTCTATCATCACATATTATGAGTGTGACAGGTTCCTATTCAAAGTTGTGCATGGCAGATATACATTCTCTCAAATACAAACATTCTCTATGGATTAGAAAATGAGTCATAAAAGTGGTAATATTAAAAAAGACACACAACACTAAAGCCAAGTAAGCAGGTAGGCTAACTTTAGATCTTCATTCCTTCCTCATCTTCTTTAAATCAATTCCCCTGTCTCATCCTTATCTCTATAGCAGAAAACCTGAGATAGCCTCCACTTGTGCCCAGACTTACTTTGCCCACTCATTGCTTTATTCCAGTCCTCAAATTCAGCAGGCATTACCTGGAAGCCCCCGGCCACACTGGCCAGAGAAGCAGGTAGCCTAAATGCAGATTTTCACCTTTCCCCGTGTTTCTCCAAGTCCAATTACCCAGTAACACCCTCATCTTTGTATCAGAACACCTGTTATGATCTTCCCCATCTCTGACCCCCATCTATATTGGATTAAGCAACTCTCCTTCAACCCTCCTTACTATTTATCCTGTTATCTCAGCCCCCAAATCCAACAGGCATTCCCGGAAAATCCCCAGCCAAGCCTGGTGGAGCAGCAAGCAGGCCAGCAAACCAGGTAGCTCCAGATCTTCACTTTCTCTCCTCTCCTCCATATCCAACTCCCAGCTTCATTCCCAGCTCTGTAGCAGACTACCTGTTACGGCTTCCCTGACCGCATTCCAAGTAGACTAAGCAGATCCTGGGAGAGTATAGCTTTTCTCCTACCTGTGGACACACACAGGCCCCTCCTTGTACATCTCCATTCTTAAGTTCCAGCTTCTAATACCTAGAAACACATTTTACCAGGAACCGCTATTGGTCTCAGCCTGCAGGATCCCAGAAGAATTCTCTATCAGGAAACACACAGCCAACACACCCTCTTAAGAACCACAGACAGAAATCAAGGAACAAAACACCATCCCAACAGACAAAGCCAGATATCAGCACCTAGAACTGCAATCATCCTAAATCCAGATGCCTAGATGCCAGCATAAAATCACAATAATAGCCAGGGAGATATATCTCCACTAGAGCCCAGCAGCCCCACCACAGTATGCCTTGAGAACTGCAACATAGCTGAAGCATGATACAAAGACCATAAAATAGCATTTATGGATCTGAAAGAGGTCCTTAAAGAGGAAATGAATAAATCCCTTGAAGAAATCTATGAAAACACATACAAAAAACAAGCAGTATAAAGGAATGAATAAAATAGTTCAAGACCTGAAAGTGAAAATAGAATCAATAATGAAAACCCAAACTGAGGGAATTCTGGAAATGAAAAATTTAGGAACTTAAACAAGAACAACAGAGGCAAGTTTCACCAACAGAATACAAAAGAAGGAAGAGAGACTATCAGTCACTGAAGACATGAAAGAAGAAACGAAAACTTTGGTCATAATATATGTTAAATCTAAAAAAAAAAAAATCCTGGCACAGGAAATATGGGACACTATGAAAAGACCAAATCTGAGAATAATAGGAATACAGGAGGGAGAAGAAACCCAGGTCAAAGTCACAAAAATATTTTTAACAAAATATTTTAAAATCATAAGAGAAAATTCCTTAACTAAAGAAAGAGATACTTATCAAGGAACAGGAAGCATACAGAATACCAAATAAACTGGACCAGAAAAGAACTTCCTTTTGGCACATAATAATCAAAACACAAAATATACAGAACACAAAGAAAAGAATATTAAAATTAGAAAGGGAAAAAGATCAAGAAACATATAAAGACAAATGTATTAGAATAATATTGGATTTCTTAATGGAGCCTTTAAAAGCCAGTAGGGCCTGGAGAGATGTGCTACAGATTCCAAGAAATCACATATGTCAGCACAGACTACTATAACCAGAAAAACTTTCAATCACCATAGATGGAGAAAACAGAACAGTTCATGATAAAACCAAATTTAAGCAATATCTATCTACAGATCTATAGATAGCAATATCTACCTACAAATCTATCTACATACAGAAGGAAAACTTCAACCTAAAGAGATTAACTATACCCAAATAAACACAAGGAATAAATAAAATCAAATGAGCAAATCAAACACACACACACACACACACACACACACACACACACACACACACACACCACACAAATCAACAAGCCAACCAAAACTGCTCATTACTATCTCTCAACATCAATGGTTTTAGTTCCCCAGTAAAAAGACACAGACTAACAAAATGGATATGAAAATAGCATCCATCCTTTTGCTGCATCCAAGTAACACACCTTCACATCAAACATAGACATAATCTCAGAGTAAAGGGGTGGAAAAAGAAATTCCAAGCAAATAGACCTAAAAAGTAAGCTTATGTAGTCATTTTAATATCTGCCAAAATAGACTTCAAACCATTTACAGCAAGCCCACCTACCAAAGTCACTATATATTCATCAAAGAAAAAAATCCACTGAGATGACATTGCAATTCTTACCATCTATGCACCAAACACAGGGTCATTCAAGTTCATAAAAGAAATACTACTACAGTTTAAAATCACATGTTGATTCTCACACATGGATAGTGGGAGACTTCAATGCACAATTCTCACCAATACATAGATCATCCAGAGTAAACTTAACAGAGAAATGCTAGAGTTAACTGATATTATAAACCAAATGGACCTAACAGATATTTATAGAATATTTCACTCAAACACAAAAGAATATACCTTCTTCTCAGTACCTCATGTAACTTTCTCCAAAACTGACCTCAAAGCAAGTTTCAACAGATACAAGAAAGTGTAAATAAACTCTCCATTCTACTTGACAACCACAGATTAAACTGGATATCCACAACCCAACCAACAGAAAGCTTACAAACTCATGGAAACCGAACATCTCACTACTGAAAGTAAATGAAAAATGGGTCAAGACAGAAATTAGGAAAGAAATAAAAGACTTCTTAGAATTGAATGAAAATTAAAATACAGCCATACTCAGTCTTAAGGGACACAATAAAAATGATCTAAGAGGCAAGATCATAGCATTAAGTGCCTACACAAAACAAACAAACAAACCAACAAACATCATCAACAACAGCAAACTGGAAAGATATAATAGCAACTTAACATCACATCTGAAAGCTCTAGAACAAAAAGAAATAATCATATCCAAAAGGAGTAGATGGCAAGAAATAATCAAACTCGGGCCTGAAATCAATAAAATAGAAAGGAACAAAAAAATACAAAGAATTAATGAAATAAGGAATTGACTCTTCGACAAAACCAATATAATTGACAAACCATTAGCTAAATTAAGTAAAAGGAGGAGAGAGACTGTCTTATCAAATAACCAAAGTTAGAGTTGAAAAGAGGGGTATAACAGACACTGAAGAAATGCAGAGAATCATAAGGACATAGTTAAAAAAAAAAACCTGTAGTCCACCAAATAGGAAAATCTGAACAAAATGGATAATTTCCTCAATACATACCACCTACCAAAGTTAAATCAGTACCAGATAAGCAGTTTATCCATAACCACTATCCCTAGTGTCATAGAAGTAGTCATTAAAAGTCTCCTAACAAGAAAAAGTGCAGGGCCACATGATTCAGTGCCGAAATCTACCAGATTTTTAAAAAGAGTTAATGCCAATACTGTTCAAATTATTCCACAAAATAGAAGCAGGAGGGACATTGCCCAATTCATTTTATGAGGCCACTATTATCTCAATAACTAAACCATGTAAACCCCAAAGAAAGAGAATTACAGAGCAATTCCCCTTATGAGCATAGATGCAACAATTCTCCATAAAATACTTGCAAACTAAATCCAAGAACACATAAAAAAGATTATCTACCATGATCAAGTAGGCTTAATCCAAGAGATCCAGGGATGGTTCAACATATGTAAATTGACAAATATAATTCACTATATAATCAGTCTAAAAGACAAAAAACACATGATCATAAAAGGCCTTTGACAAAACTTAACACCTTTTCATGATAAAAGTGCTGGAGATATTAGGGATACAAAGGACATACATGAACATAATAAACGCCATTTGTAGTAAGCCCATAGCCAATATCCACTTGAATGGAGAAAAACTCAAAGAAATTCTACTAAAATAAGGAACAAGACAAGGTTGTCCACTCTCTCCACATATATTCAATATAGTACTTGAAGTCTTAAGTAGAGCAGTAAGACAACTGAAGGAGATGAAGGGAATACAAATTGAAAAGGAAGAAGTCAAAGTATCTATTTGCAGATGATATGATAGTATATAAAAGTGACCCTAAAAATTCCATTGGGAAATCCTACAGCTAATAAACACTTTTAGCAAAGTAACTAGATATGAAATTAACTCATACACAAAGAGTAGCCTTTCTACATACAAATAACAATCATACTGAGAAAGTAATCAGATAAATAATATATTTTACAATAGTCTCAAATAATAAAATATCTCAGGGTAAGTATAACTAAGCAAGTGAAAGACTTGTATGATTAAAAACCTTAAGACATTGATGAAAGAAATTGAAGAAGATATGAAAGATGAAAAGCTTCCCTATGTTCATGGATTGGCAGGATTAATATAGTAAAAAGGGCCATCCTACCAAAAACAAACTACAGATTCAAGGCAATCCTCATGAAAATTCTAACAAATCTTCACAGATCATGAAAGGACAATTTTTAGCTTCATATAGAAACACACAAATATATAAAAAACAAAGAGACAAACAGAAAAGCAACAGGATAATGAAAACAATCCTGAATAATAAAAGAACTGATGGAGATATTACAATCTCTGATTGATTTTATGTTGTACTATAGAGTTATGGTTATAAAAACATCATGGTATTGGCAAAAAAAACCCATTTTGATCAATGGATTTATATTGAATACCCAGACAAAAGTCCATACACCTATGGGTACCTGATTTTAATTAAGAAGCCAGAAATACACACTGAAAAAGAGACAACATCTTCAACAAATTGTGCTGGTCAAACTGAGTTGCTGTACATATAAGATTTCAAATAGATCCATGCTCATCATACTGAACAAAACTCAACTCCAAATGTATTAAAGACCTCAACATAAAGCCAGATATGCTGAACATGATAGAAAAGAAAGTGGGGAATAGCCTTGAACTCATTGGTATTAGAAAAGACTTTCTGAATAGAATCTCATCAGCATAGGCATTTAAATCAGCAATTAATAAATGGGACCTCATAAAACTGAAAAGCTTCTGTAAGGCAGAGGACATTGTCATTTGGACAAAGCAGCAACCTACAATAGGGAAAGATTTTTACCAACTACACATCTGATAGAATGATAATGTCCAAAATACATAAAGAACTTCAAAATAAGATATCAAGAAACTCAATAACACAATTAAAAATGGTGTACTGATGTAATAATAGAATTCTCCAAAGAGGAAACTCAAATGGCAGAGACACACCTAAAGAAATGTTCAATATCCTTAGTCACCATGGAAATGTAAATCAAAACCACTTTGAGATTCTATCTTATACCTGTCAGATTGGCTTAAATCAGTAACACAAATGATAGCTCATGCTGGTTGGAATGGGGAGTAAGTAGAACACTTATCATAGCTGATGGTAATGCAAATTTGTACAGCTATTATAGAAAACAGTATGGAAGTTCATTAGGAAGATAGGAATCGATCTACCTCAAGATCCATCTATAGCACTCGGGCATACACGCAAAGGATGCCTCCTCCAACCACAGAGAGATTTGCTCAGCCATGTTCATTGCTGCTCTATTCCTAGTATCAAGAAACTAATCAACTTAGATGTCCCTCAACAGATGAATGGATAAGAAAAATGTGATATATTTATACAATGGAGTATACTCAATTGTCACAAAATAAATGAAATTCACAGGTAGATAGATGGAACTAGAAAAAAAAATTATCTTGAGTGAGGTAATCTAGGCCCAGAATGCCCAATATAGTATGTACTTGCCTATATATGGATATTAGCTATTAAGTCAATGATAATGGGTTACATCTAACTGAGCTGCTGGCCAAAGGGGTTTTAGTAGAATCTCCAGACACCCAGACACTTGCCAAGACTACAGGTTGCTCTCCACAAACTGATGTTAAGGTCTCATTGCTGAACACAACGTCTACACAACTCATTGAAGATGCAAAAGTCAAGCTCATGCCTACACAGAGCGTTCACCACTACATTCCAGCATTTTGGTACAGAAAGGTACTCTGCATGCTATGAAAACAGAAATGTGAACACCAACCCAGGCACAAACACTTGGATCAATAGCTGTGTGCTGCCTTCAATGCCAGGGCAATGGTGGCACAAATCTTGCGGTAGTAACCAACCAATATCTGATTTGACTTAAGGCCCACTCCACAAGATGAAATCTATGTCTGACACTGAGTGACCAAGAACCTGAGACTACATAAGCCAGGGACCTAGGGGAAAATCAAATACTATTGACATAAAAAGAAAACAGCAATAAAATGACTCCTAATGGCATTCTGCCATACTCATAGATCAGTGCCTTGCTCAGCCATCATCAGAGAAGCTTCTTCCTGCAGCAGATGCAAACAAACACAGATACTCACAGCCAGACATTATGCAAAGAGTGAGACACCTTGGAACACTCAGCCCTAAATGGACATCTCCGTTAAACCCTTCCATCTCAGGACTCAGGAAACCTTGTAGAAGAGGAGGTAGGAAGATTGCAAGAGTTAGAAGAGATGGAGACACCGAGGAAACAGGGCCCTCTAAATCAATATGATCAAAGCTCATATGAACTCATAGAGACTGAAGGAGCATGCACAGAGCCAGCACAGATCTGAGCTAGAAGGGGTCCTAAGCTGAAAAAAGAAATGGACACATGCTTCATCCCTAATCTGGAAGCTATCTCCAATTGATAACCGCTTGCAAATGAAAATTAATTTTTTCTATAGGAGTCTCATTGGGGAAACAAACTACTCTTTAGGGTAAACTCCATTCCCAATATGAGATGGCCAACAGAAAACAAACAATGGCATTTTTGGAGATTCCTTGTCTCATAATATAGTGTTAAAAAATTTATCACACACACATTCTCTCTCTCTCTCTCTCTCTCTCTCTCTCTCTCTCTGTGTCTCTGTCTCTCTCTCTCTCTCTCTCATTTTACCCTTCAGACTTTTGCATTATGTATTATGGCTTCCAGTTTAGTGTTTTTATGGGATTCCTGAGTGTGTCAACAAGTGGGTCTCTGCATTTATATTTGTTTAATGTGCCTTCTCTTGGAATCTTTTCATTCTGTTTGTTTTCTCCTATTCCAATGTATTAGTTTTTATTTTTATTTATATTATATTACTATTATATTTCAACCCCGTAGAAGCCTGTTTGTTTTCTAATGAGAGATAGAAAGGGTGTGGCTTCAGATGGGAGGGGAGGTAGGGAAGAATTAGGGTGAGTAGAGGGAAGGTAGATTGTAATCAGGATATATTATGTGAGAAAATTGTTATTTTAATAAAGGGAAAAAACACAGCTAAGAGAAGTTTATCTTTTATTGTTATTTCTTTAGTAATTATAGCTCATATAATCACTTATTCCCTAGATATTGGCCACATATTCAGTGAATACCTAATTACCAATTACAAATACAATAATCTATTATTTCATTACTATTATTATCTTAATGTGGGAAGGATAGTTTTCTTCAGGAAAAGCAAGCTATATTGTGAAGCACATCAGAGGATGAAATGTATATACATATATATTCAATGCAAAAGACTTCATAGTGTCTCTTCCCTGTCACATGGATCAGCCCTATATTGATTTTTAAAACCAAATTGTATTTTAAATTCTAACTGATTTTTACTATTTGGATTATTAGCACTTTGATAACATAACTGAGTGGGTGAGTCTGCAAGCAATGAGAGGAGAATTCTAAACTACCATTGCCCTGTCCTGTAGGAAAAACATGTAATTAACAATTTTATTATAAAGGTCAACTCTGTCCTTACACTGATCTTTTGCATTATTCTTAGAAGTGAATCACTCTATCACCAGGTTGGGTAGTTAGATTATTGGACTTCCAACTCTTCCCTCTTCACACTTCTTGGGGTACACTAAATGTCTGGAACTTAATCTCAATGTAAATGTAAATATAAGTTTTATGACTGTCATATATTGTAACATGAATCAAGAGGTTCTGCTTTTGTTTCCACAGAACATGAGAACCCGTGGACTGCTCCCAGTATGGTTTGACCAGCCAAGACCCTGTGAAAGGTCTCCAGTGAAACCATGGCCCAGATCATCCAACATCCAAAAACCAACTTCAAGGCAACTGGCTCAGAGAATACAGCCTTACAGACTATTCCAGTCAGGACTTGACCATAATCCTAAAATTTTCTTTGTGTCTCCATAAGAATACAGCACCCTCTATCAGCAGGAAGTAGCCCAGAAAACTACACCCACATTCCCAAAAAAATGGATTATGGATATTTGTCTTTGTTTAGAGATTGGTTACAAATTGTTATTGGTTACAGTCAATATCTTTCTAAAGAAAAAAGGGGGGTAGGATATAGATATGATAAGATGAAAGGGTAGATTATTGAACCTACTTCTAAAGAGCAACAACTTGTGTAAAATGTTTTACATTGCCATAGATTTTAGTTTATTACAAGTTTGAAGTTAATTTGTTATACTGTATGTATACTTTTACTCTTGTTTAAGGTATTATGTTTATGTTACTCATTTAAATTGTAATGGATAATTAAGAAATACAGATTAATAATTAGTCTATGATAGTCAAACTTATAGTCATGTTAGTTATAGTTATAATTTTCCTTGGTTATGATAAAAGATAAATTAGATATGAAACTTTAGACTCACAAATATAGGATAGATAGGATATCTTCTTTGATTTTGTCAAATACAAATAGACTAGATATTATAACTATAATTCTTGCTTGATAACTGTTTTGTTATACGTACTTTTGCTGTGTTGAAGTTAAAACCTTCCTTTTGAATAGAAAGAAAAGAGGAAATGATAGGTGATGTCATTTTGTATGCTGTGAAAATGTGTTGCTTTGATTGGTTGATAAATAAAGCTGTTTGGCCAAGGGTAAGGCAGAATAAGGTTAGGCGAGATATTCTAAAGAGAGAGAGAGGAAGGAAGAAGACAGAGCAGGGGAGATGCTGCTAGCTGCTGTGAGAAGAAGCAAGATGTAAAGGTACCAGTAAGCCATGAGCCATGTGACAAAGTATAGATTTATAGAAATGGGTTAATTTAAAATATAAAAACTAGAATACATGAAGCCTGCTATGGCCATAGTTTAAAATAATATTAGCCTGTGTGTGTTTATTCGGGTCTGAGTGGCTGCGGGACCAGTGGGTGAGAGAGATTTTTCTTGACTGCAGGCCAGGCAGGACACAGGAAAACTTTCAGCTACAATATATGTTAGTTAGCTTTTTGTCACTGAGACAAAATTTCTTTAATAATCAACTCAAAAATGAGAAAAAAGCATAGTTCAGCTCAGTGTTTTATGTTTTGTTTTGTTGTTTTGTTGGGCACACTGTGTCAGAGAATCCATGGGCAAACAAATGTGTTCACCCCATGGCAGCTAGGACGGGAAAGAGAAGGGGTTGGGGTCCTAATACCCATCTTGAGGATGCACCACTACAGACTGAACTCTCATCAGGCCTCGGGTCACAAACTTTAACACCTCCAGCTTACACTACAGATTGTTAGGATTATTACCAATGCTTCAATATATGGAGAACACTTAATATCCATAATATAGCACCCAAATTTTTGATAATTTTTTTCTGCTTGGGTTTCAACCATTAGATTTTCTAATCCTAGGAAGCTCACAGGGACACAACAATGACTTGGCTGCATCAAGGCCACAGAATTGATAAAGATGATTAAGACTTGGGGGTCCACTGTGAGTGGGTATGTTCCTCTGAGATTTCCATCATCCATTATCCATTAATAAGTGAAGAGTAATGTCAGTTGAGCTGTGGCCATAAACCACATAACTTTTCCCCAGAAACACATATTTTATTATTATCATTATTTTGTGTCTGTTTTCTGAAACAGAGTCTCTCTAAGTAGCCCTAGCTATCTTGGAAGTCACTTTGTAGACCCAATTGGCCTCCAACTCACAGAGATTCACCTGCCTCTGTCTCCAGTGTGCTGGGATTAAAGGTTCACACCACCGAGACTGGCTCAGGATTACATATTTAGCTGGGTGCCTTTTTCCTAACCACAGAAAGTGCCAGCAAACACTTAGGAGCTCATATGTTCCCGAATCTCAAATAATACTATTTACAACATCTTCTCATACAAAATTGATGGTGTTTCATTGTTATTATTTTAAATATTGCACTAATGGAGATACTAGCTAAAAAGACCTTTTATTAGCTTCTGAATAATCTTACAAATATTAAAAGGTCATTCAACTTGTGGTTTTCTTTCTTCATCCATTAGAAATCCCAGTGGATATGAAGAGTAGTTTCTTGAGAAGAAGTGTGGGCACACTGCATGTGTAAAGGAGTTATTTCTAATATATATATTATAGTGGAATGTGACCTACCAATAGGAATCATTTCCTGTTGCCACCAGGCAGAAGTGACATTTCTAATTTAAACATATCAATACTGAAAAAAATTTACTCTGTTTTACTTCCAGTGTGATAGATGAACTCTGGTTTGAATGATTTTGCAAATCAGATTGCCTTCAGCAATAAAGTAGGGTCCATATATATTGCCCATCCCTTTCCATTAGGCAAAGCTATTGAAAATAAATTTGTTCTACTTTGTTGCTTAATGTTACAATATCTCAGGTCAGTTAACAGTTCAATGCTATGTTTTGACTGTCCTCATGTTTTATTTCATAATTGTACTGAACTCTAGGTCACAAAAATTTAATTAAACATAAGTACCAGTGGTACTTGTTCCTGGGTATCTCCACCTTTTGGAGTTCAGCAATCCTTCAGTAGCCATCTAAAATGACCTGGAGAATAGTTATTTGTGATCAAGAAAAAGCAGGTATAGTTCTTAGAAAAAAACAAAAACTAAAAATCAAACAAACAAGGTTTCTACAACCTAAGCACAACACATGCCCGGGACTTTAAGCCACTCAAGCTAAAGTTAATCCTGGAGAAATAATTTTTTGGAGACTATGTTCCCAAATACTAATCATAGTGTCTCCCTTTCTTCAACCTGTACTCAGAGTGTAGCAGCACGACCTGGAGAATCACTTCTACAAGGCAACTGCATACACATAGGGCACAGAGCATAGAGACACACATTAACAAGGAAGAAGGAAGCAGAAAAATATGCATTTCCACTGTGAAAAAAATCAATGATTGAAAATGAACAGAAAGCTTTAAATAAAATTCAAACAGAGGTGACCATTCTCTGATAGTGATTCCTCCAACAGGAGAAGCCAAGCTATAATGCAGCACAAGAAACACACACACACACACACACACACACACACACACACACACACACCCCTCACATACACACATTCATACTCATGTACACACTTACTCACACACACACACACACACACATACACACACACACACACACATGCACACATACTCTCACATGAAATGCAGAGAACGAACAAACAAAATCACAGAAGTTTTGATTCTCTAAAATTCCCCAAAAAGAAAATAAATCTGTAAACATTTCTGAGGACTGGTTTGAGCTTAAAGATAGATAAATCATGTTCTCACGACTGGAAAAGACTGCAGAAGGAACAGTAACTAGGTAACTAGGTCCTGCTTTTAAATAGTGGGAAGACAGGAGTTAGAAGCAACCAATAAAGAAACACTGGGGATAGAAAAGTGCAGGTGTGTACAGGGAGTAGCAGAACCCAGCAGCTGATTACCTTTGGAGTCTGGTGAGATTCAGCTAAATTCTTTTTGCATCAAATTTTTCCAGATTAAATATGGTCTAGGATGGAAAGTGAAGTGATGGGGAGGCAGAGCAGGAATATCCACACTCTTCCCTAGGACCTCACTCCAGGTACTCCACAGGCACTCTGAAGTTTGGTAAGAGTCCTGTGAATCCTCAGTGGAGCTGTCTTGGGGACTGAATCAGAAGTGCTATCTTACATGTGTAACTCTGCACAGAGATTCACATTATACAAAATGGGAAAGAGAGATAGACAACCATGCTCTCTGTTTGGAGGCATCAGCACTCTACTCTTGCTTGACAAGTGGGTACACAGTAAAGAGGGAGCTAAATGTTGACATGAACGGGTCTCTACAACTGAACCAAGTCAATGTTTAGAGAACATTCCACCGAACAGCAGCAGAATAAACATTCCTCTCAAGTGCACTCAGAGCAGTACCACAACAAAATAGGATGTGAAACACAGAAAAACTTGACAAATTTAAAAGAACAAGAATAATACAATGTGTGCTCTCAGATCATAATGAATTAAACTCTAAATCAATCTAAAACAAAAATACAGAAAATTTCTCATAAATAACCAGAGAACTAAGAAGAACAATTCAAGATAAATTTAAATGTGCTTTGAACTGAATGAAAATGCAAATCTAACATAAAATTTGTGGGGTTGAATGAAAGTAGAAAGTACAGATGGATCTGAAGATGGAAGGTGACTTTCAAATAGAAGAGAAGTCTCGAGTTTTCAACTTGCATTTTCATCTAAGAACCCAGGCAAAAACATCAATTTAAGTGCAAAGTATGCAAAAGAAATATAAAAATAAATATTAGAGAAGAAATCAATGAAATTAAAAATAGATAATTTTGGAAATTCATGATACCACAACAATTCATAAAACTAAAGAAAGATTGAGCAAGAAAAATAAAACACAATAGGTAATACTGGAAATAAAAAAGGAAACACGTATTGATTTTTATAGACATTAAAGGATAAGAATAGAATGGGATAATCTGAACAACTCCATCTTCAGAAATGGGGCAACCTGGATGGACTCAATCAATTCCTGAAAGACACAAAGTACCAAATGTCATTGAAAAAGAAAAGATATTTTGAATACCCTTGATGTATTGAGACTGAATTCTTGACAAACATCTTTTAAAAAAGAAATTTCTTGTAAGGTGGCTTTACTGGTCTACAGGTGCCCAATAAGTGGGTTTATCAAAGTCATAGAATATAAGGTTAATGTTTTAATATGAACTTTATTTCTAAATGCCAGAAATAAGGAAATGGAATGGGTAGGGAACAGGGCCCCATTCTAAATAAGGGCAAGCACAAAAGCCTGCAGGCACAAGAAGGAAACATGAAAGAATGGACCATTCAAGCCACACACACATTACTAATGAAAATCATTCAAGACAAACAAATGGAGCTGGGTGCCACAGTCTTGTATAGAGAGGTTATTGGTGACATCTAATTGTTTTCCAATTGATCAAAAGACAGAAACCCAGAAAATTTCCTTGGGGGATATTTACAAATTTATTTTAAATTTATGTGGAAAATAAAGAATAGCTAAACTAATTATTTTAAAAGAAAAGTGAAGATGAAGCACTCAGATTACATAATTTTACAGTGTCCTATACATCTACAATAATCAAGGCTGTGGGGCATTTGTCAATACACAGGTATACATGTATCTGGAACAGAGTGTAGTACACAGAAGTAATTTCTAAAACATTTAACACAGTTGGCTTTTGATGAAGACAGAAAAGCAGATTGTTAGAATCTTGGAGAAGTCCCACAAAAGATCAACATCCATGTATACAATCAGCAAGAGTGTTTATTATCTCGAGAATAAAGGTACCAGCATGCTGGGGCCACACATCCTACACAAAGGCAGGATGGTGACCCTGGGAGAGGCTCGCAGACTCCTTTTAAGCACAACTAAGGGGAGTTTCAGGGACAGTTAAATCATCTCAGACATGACTGGTTTACTTGAGTGGCAATCATATTAGTGTGTTCCTGATTGGTTAGGGCTAGCAGGGGTTGGCTAGGGCTATAGTTTTCCCATTTTTGGGTAAGTCTCAGGTCCTGTCCTTATTTGGTTATTACCTTGAGCCACTGACTGTGAGGGCTGGCCCAGTGGCCCAGACTTGGTATGTACTGACTCTCTCACACCTGCTGTCAGGGGCATTGAGGAAGTTTGTGACTTCCTCAGAAACTGCCTGTCTAGGTTCAATAAGCAGGAACTGAGGCCTAGTTCTTAACTGAGTTATTAGGAGCCTGTCATGGTATGTGCCTGGCCTTCTCATAGATATATTTATGGACATACATTAATATAGAGTTGATCATCAGTATCTGTAGATTACACAGCCACTGATTTTATCATGATTAACATTTAGAAAACAGTTGCTTAGACCTTTGTTCTTCTTGTCACTATTTCCTAAACAATACATGGTAATAACAACTTATATAGCATTTATATACATTATTAGACAAATAAATAAGCTAGAGAGTTTACAGGAGGATATATGAAGTGTATCACTTAAGGGACTTGAGCATCTATATGTTTTGGCATCCACATGGAAGTGGAATCAAGTCTTTGTGGCTACTGAGGATAGCTAAGTATACATATATTTTTTAATTGTTGCAAGAAGCCAAGAGTGAAAAGGCTACTACTTGCAGAAACACACCTATGGCTAAAGATAGAACAATTTTAGCAATAAAATAAATAACAAGGTTATAGCCATACATTACTTTATCAATGGGATGCACCCCAATAGATGTATCCATGGGCCTTTTTATTCTTGCACTGATATAGATTATAAGTCCACAACCCTTCATGGTCTGTTCTACCTCACAGGTAGGCTATGTGGTGTAGTTTGTTGCTTCTAACCTGTAAACCTGCACAGCATGTTACTGTGTTGAATTCTGTAGACAACTGCAATACAGTGATATTTGTATCTATAAACACATCTAAACACAGAAGAGTACAATAAAATACTGTGATATGAAATTCTATTTCTGTTGTAATCTTATAGAACTTCATTGTATATGCAGGTTATCATAAACTGATCCATGACATTGGTGAATTTTAAAAAACTCAGTAAAAGTAGATTTGAGCTATGCAGATAGAAGTAAATGACTAAATAAATAAATGAAAGAGAAAGGCTGTATGTTCTTTACATAAGAATTCTATCCTAATCAATAAATGGAAAATAAGTAAAAGAGATGAAATATGCTTTAAATAGTTATGACAACAGTTACTGTAAACAAAAATGTATTGGTAAATTAAAATTAGTGGTGAAACTTTTGAGTTAACCTAAGACACTTATACAGTCTCATGGTATCACCTTCAAAATGGGACTCATTTCTATAACAATTTTAATATATGTCCATAAATCCTTGGAATTTAAATCCTCTTGCCCTAAGTATGAGCTTTACTTAGTGATTTCTGTCACAAAGGACACAGATTGAAAAGGGGAGAAAAGGAGCTTTTGCAAGGACACAAGACATCTGGTACATATCGTCTGGGTCAAATGATCAGGTTAATGTCTTGGTAAGAATGCATGGTAACAGCATGCACCCCTGGCATTGTATGATGCACCCCTGTGCTATTCTTCCCTCGAATGTAGGATCTCAGCCTAATCGTAGAAAATGTCAGGCAAAGTCAAACTGAGGTACTTGGTCAGTACCAGTTCAAAAGTGAAGATTGAGGGGCTTGGAGAGACTGGAGGGAACCAACATAAATTTAAAAATAATTTGCAATATCTTTTCTTGGACCTTAAAACAGAAAGGATATTGGTGAGAAAATTTGGGAAAACATTAATAAAATCTGTATTTTATTGAATGGCCTTTATGTGAATGACTGATTAATTATATTAACTAGTTATACATATTATACTAATTTTTTATTATTTGTTTTAAAATTTTTATAACTATGCCATGGCCAGGCATGATGTCAACAGAGGGATGCTCTAATATATGTGCTATATAAGAACCTCTGTACCTTCTTTTCAACTCTGCTGCATGTTTATATTAATTTTTCTAATAAAAATATAAATTACTAGATAAATTCTGATGCACTCTGCATGGCAACTTGAAACATTCACAGGAGTGGAATGTATTTCACACTCTCACAGAAAAGTGTAACTGGTGCACACAGCCTAGAACAGGAATCCCACTGCACGGGTGTCTGCCTGTGATTCATTACCTGAAGCCATCAGAGCATGCAGCATTGCATCAAATCCAGCTCCAGCCTTGGTCATAACTTTAACATGCTAAAGATCTGCAGAAAACAATAATTCCAATTTAAGGTGCAGTCAAGAGAGGAGAGCACTGTGTGTGGACTGGAAAGATTCCCAGGAAGAAGATGTCAAAGCTTGTTGAGTCTTAAACCATCCAGAACATTAAGTTCTCATTCTTGTGATGCCCACTGTTTTTATATACATGAACTCTTGCACAAAATTCAAGTCCAACTCAACTTCACATTCAACTTTTCTGTTCAATTTTTTTCAGCCTCTCTGTCCCCAAAGTCTATGCCATTACCTTCTGCCTGTAGGGATGAAGCACATTTCTGGACTCCTTGTAACCGTATGCTAATGCCCAGGTGAATATTTTAAAATGACCCAGGAATTCAAAAATTTGTCCCCTAAATTTGTATCAACCACCTATGAATACAGGTTTCCCAATGTTTTCTGAGAGAGTGAAATAAGAAGAGCAGAAAGCAGGAAGGGAACAGAGGAGGAGATATGGGCTATAAAGGAAGGTTCACAGACGAAAGGGCTTTATGTTTTTTTGGGATGGTCATCAGAGGAAATCACAGATGGGACACATAAGGCATGCACAGAGATGCTGATGCTGGAGTATTTAGGCCATGGTGAGACGTATAGAGAAAGAGAAAAACAGATGTAGAAAGGGAGAGAAGGGGGAAGAAAAGGAGAAATGAAGGAGAAGGGAGAAGAGAAAACAATGGTAAATATAACAATTTGTCCAAGGATGATCTGGAAAATAAAGATGATTACTTGACAATGAAGACTATGTCCTAGTACAACTTCAGAATCTAGATCAGGGAAGACATCTTACACTTAGTTTATGACCATGGAGTTACAATTTTGCCCCTTGAGACAGTAAGAACTCAGATGTTTTTACAGAAGACTTGCCAATAGGATACTATGTCCATATGTATTTCAAGATTTTTAGTCAGTAGACTCAACCAACTTGCACTCCTAACACTAGAAACTGTGCCACTTATTACTCCTTTTGCAAGCTTGTGGTCCTATGCCAGTTACCTGCTCAATATTTGAGAGCAAAATTAATTCTTTTTTTGCACACAAGAGAGGCTGGGGAGACAGAAATAATTACATAAAAATACACGATATTTTGTAAAAATATACAGTAGAAAAAAACTCTTAAGGAGGTATCCATCATTGGCATTGTCAAATTTAATATTTGTTTTCCTTAGCAATGACTTGTATATCCATTCTACCAGCATTGTTTCCAAGTCAAGTATATTCATATACCATTCTATAGAGCCACATCCATATAAGCAATCTCAAGATAAAGAGCCAACAAATACTAAAGTATGTTATGCAATTAATGGTCTTTGTAGAGCACTTTTTTCTAATATCCAAAGATGATTCAGTTCATCTGAGCCAGCATTTAATTCAATTATAAATGTTTATAATCCATGTATTGACATTAAGCTATAGCCTACTGTGCACATAGCCATAATAATGTTATATTCAAACATCACCTCCCCAAAGAATGATTATACACAAGGTCTTCCAGGAGAACTGTGTGGTGATATCTTATTTGTGCTCTAATAAATAAAGCTTACTTGGAGATCAGAGGAAAAAGCCAGCCACTCTATTAAACATAGAAGTCAAGCAATGGTAGCAATTCCTTTAATCCTAGCATTTGGGAGGCAGACAGTCATCCGGATGTCAGTGAGTTCAAGGCCACACTGGGAACAGAGCCAGCCTTGATGGCAACATGCCTTTAAATTCCAACACTAGTTAACCATAAAGGTCTGGAGGTCTATACAGACAGACAGGAAGTGACAGAGTTGGGCAGAAGAGGAAGTGATGTAGCTGGGTGGAGAGAAGAAGTGAGATGGCAGGGACAGAAAGGATATAGGTGTGAGTATTCAGGAAGTAGCTCTCCTTTTAGCTGAGGATTTCTAATGGTAAGAGTGTGACTGGATTCTTTCTGCTCCCCTGAACTCTCAGTTTTTACCGCAATATCTGGCTTTGAGTTTTTTTTTTTTTTATTAATAAGACCATTTAGCAATTCATCCTATATCACTGGTTACCCTAGCATCAGATAAGACAGGATGGAACTCTCCTTGAAACACTTCTCAAAATTTGTAGTGTTCATTGAAAAGAATTACATTTGTACAATTTTATTATAATGATATCAATGGGAGTAGGACAAATGATAAATAAAAGAACAAACATGAGAGACTTAGTACAATATTCCATGACTTCAGTAACTCTCCATTGTTCATTACATCCATTCTGTATGATGACTACCCATCCAAGAACAAAGCTAAACTAGCAACAAAAATGGATGCCTGTACCTTCCAACTAGAAATATGAAAATAGATGCCACGCCTCAAGCTTCCATGTATTTGATATTAACAAAGCTTCATGAACAATTAAAGCATACTTCTTTAATCTTCACAAAGAGTTAAGGAACCAGATTCTATAGTCAATCATATTTAGACCCCCATACTACTCTCTAATGACCAAGAACACAGCAAAAAGCCATTAACTGGTAGAAATCCAGAAGTGGGAAATACTGTTTGTCATTTGGGGAAAATAATATCCCTCATGATAAGCTAGAAGAGTAGGAATGAAGGGATTTTGAGAAGTCTTATAAGTCAGCACTGGCATGGAGGCACTCATGCTGTGCAGGCTAGTGAATAAACAGATTGACAGGACATTATCAGACATGTCTTTCAGCGAACTCAGGGAAATTAGCCTGTCTCATTTTCTCTTCTATAACAAGCTCATATTCTATTTTTCAAGCTCAGTGTTCAGTTTCACAACTTCCAGCTTGAGCTTGCCCTGCCATATCCAAGCTATCCTTTTGTCTAATTCTCAGGAAAATAAACAGGTTCTCACTATTGCTCATGTCTACCTAGCACTCAGGCAAATCCGTGCTACTTTATTATAATTCACAGACATAGTGTAAAGTGTTAACATAAGGAATTATGCACTCTGAGGAAGGATGACACTGGATTCTCTCTGGGAAATGCTGAAACAGTTGAGCCACAATAAAAACCAATACCCAGAAGCAAGGCAGGGCATTTAGGAATGAATCCTTTCATATCTGTAAAGCAAGGGCTGGGAGAGGTCCAAAGGATTTTCTGTCTCCTGATTGTGACATTGTATATGAGAAAATGGAGATCAAAGGAGTTTGGCAAATTTTTCTGGGGTCACATGACTCATTGTAACACCACAGGCATAGAATTCAGGGTTCTAGCACTCATGGACAGCTCAGGGATCTTTCTTTGCCACAGAGCATAATCTGGGTAGGATATTGTGAGAAGACAACACATGACAGAATGACAGAAGAAGCCTTCCAGTGGAAGACCCATTTTAGTAGCAATTGTAACAGTTGTATGGAGAACACTGTTTAAAAGATAATGGACGCCGGGCGGTGGTGGCGCACGCCTTTAATCCCAGCACTCGGGAGGCAGAACCAGGCAGATCTCTGTGAGTTCAAGGCCAGCCTGGGCTACCAAGTGAGTTCCAGGAAAGGCGCAAAGCTACACAGAGAAACCCTGTCTCGAAAAACCAAAAAAAAAAAAAAAAAAAAAAAAGGACACTATATCAAATACTTGATGTTCAATATCAATATCCTTTCAATCTCCGTAACAACTATCACCATTTCTGTCTTACTGCTGAGGGGATCAGAAATCAAGGCATAGAGTTTGGAGACCAGAACAATACACAATAATTAAGTTTAGTTAGTCTTTGAATCTGAACGACTAGATTATTTAATTCTCAAAGCTATGACAGCCACAACAACATCAAGATTAAGCTCTGTTACCTCTAAGAACCCATACATGAGGTCATTGAATGGAAGAACAATGCTATGTGCTTCATAGCCATTTTGTTTTTTCATTGAGTCCATCTGTATACACACAGCACAAGAATCTGTACAACGTTGATTAAAAATCAGATAGCACTGCAAAAATTACTGATAGTGAATACTTTTCCCTAGAAATTGCTGTTCTTAAAGGGCTAAGTCTTCAAAGAGGTTTGTCCCACAGTGCCTCTACCATGTAGTGAATGTCACCAAATAAGCTAATGCTGGACCTAAGAGGACATTAATCCCTTGGGATCTGCATAATTCTGGATAGGCCAAGGGCATTGAGATAAAAAGGACTAGCACTGAGTAGAAAAAAATTATAGACAGTACATCTTCTATAAGCTAGCTTTCAAGTGGTGGTACATGCCTATACATAGGGCTTGAGAAGTCAGGACAGAAAGAACAAGGAGTTCAAGGCATGAGGATGGAGAGGTGGTTCAGCAGGTAAGAGCACTTGCTGCTCTTCCAAAGGACATGAGTTTGGTTCTAAGCACCCACTTTGGGCAGCTTACAACTCCATTTCCAGGAAATCTGATGCCCTCTTCTAACTTCTGTAAGTAACCACAAATACATGGCATACAGAATCACAGACACAAACAGACAGACAGACAGACACACAGAGAGACAGAGAGAGACAGAGACAGAGACAGAGAAAGACAGAGGGTGAGAGAGAGAGAGAGAGAGAGAGAGAGAGAGAGAGAGAGAGAGAGAGAGAAAGTAAAAAGGATATTGTAAGAAGAAAAGAAGAGAATGAAAGGCCAGTCTGCTGCAAAGCAAGTTCAAGATAAGCCTGGGCTGTATGAGACACTGTCTCAAGAGAGAAAGCTAAACAAATAAATAAATAAACAATGTAAAAACAATCATTTTAATGTCCACAGTAGCTATGCTTTAAAACTCAATCCTCAGAAAGAAAAGTAATATGGCATTTAAACTTCAGAAGCATGATACCCTACAGTTGGTGCCAGTGGATGCTAACTATAAGGATAATAAGCGAATATATGTCTCTAAAGCAGGCCTGTAACTTCCATGATTACAGGGCTGCATACTTTGTGACCTATGGTTCTAACATGAGTTGGGATCTCTGCATAGGTTATATAAAAGACAAAATTTAAAGGTGAATCTAGGACCCTGTAACTGGCTAACATTCTCCTGGGCTATTTCACTCAGTTTTTGCAGAGAAGGACCCCAGGTTCAGCTCTACATTTGTGTTAGGAGCATCAGTACGAATATGTTTCAAGGTGTTATGTGTGGGGTTGGGAAGATTGTAAGAGAGGACCAGGACACCATCTACTAGATAGCATCTTATAGTCCTTAACAGGAAAGCTACATCCATGAAATCTCAACAATACAGTTCTGCACATAAGACCTGCATAATGACTATGTCAGCTGAATTACCAGTGTGGATGGGGAACATATCACAAGTTTTCACCCCTAAGTGAAAAGCTACAGGGAGCCAATGGTGCCAAGAGAGGGAAACTCAGTTTTATTCAGAGATGAACTCCATGATAGATTATCTAGTCCTACATGATCAGCCATAAATATATCCATACATGAGCAACATTAAATGGACTCAGTAGGTTTGACAGACAGACAGACAGATGGTTGATAGATACAGATAGATAGATACAGATGATAGATCAATGTAACAATAATAATTTAAAAAGAAGTCATTCATTTGAGAGGGAGTACTAAGAAACATAAAAGAACTCAGAGAGGTGAGAAGGAAAGATAAAAATTATATAAAGACAGTACCTGTGGATGAAATTCTCTTAAATTTTTCTAAATTAGTAAAACTGGGGTAGACTATTGACCTTTATGTATTTAATATGTCTGATATGTTATGTAGTTATTTTAAGTGTCTAGATAGTTTTGCTATTTTCCTGAGCATAAATACACACACACACACACACACACACACACACACACACACACACACACAGGCAAACACATATGCATATGAATACAGCCATGTTATATGAATACAGCCATGTTTTGGGAGGAAATTTCAGTGAATGTGAAAATTATATTAAATTACACAAAAATGCTTGCAAACAAGAAACATGATTCTCAACAGAACAAAAATGAGATCAAAGTCAGAGCCTGTCCATTGGTGAGTATTTGAGCATGTAAATGGTCTAGAGGAATAACTGCTGTGCATATCTTGTGCCTGCCATAAATCCAATGGACATGCTTTAGCAAGAATGCTTTAACAAGAATGGCTTCATGCTGCACTTCCAGTTCTGATAACCAGAAACACACATGCACACACACACACACACACACACACACACACACACACACACACACGAGGCACACATGCCAATTCCAAGCTTTGTGAATAGGGCTTTGCCTTTAAAACACGCTAATTCCACAAAGACATCACATCATAACCAGAGCTTCAGCTTCCTTGATGACTGTGTCAATGCTAAGCAAATTGGCACACCAAAGACTATCAGTTCTGTCAAAACAGGGACAAAGCATTATGTTTGCTTAAGCTCTACTACATAAGGTTCTATTTATAAAGAAGTGGTCTGTCTTTTAGTCACTGGTAGATAAGAAAGACTATACTAATATGTAAAAATATTTACATATTAGTAAATATGCTGGGGGCTGCTGAGGACACAAAGCTGCCATAACTCAACATCATGAACTATCAAAAGAAACAATATTCCTTTGCAGCAGCGGCCACACCCCATCCTGAGATGCTGTGATTCTGGAACAGGGACTTCTGAGTTCCTTGAAATATGATATAGTATAAATTCCACATGCCACAGATATGCACACTTTGTCCATTGGTTCTGAAAATACAGAACTGCATTGTGGCACAGGCTGCATGTATAATGATTATTTACTTCATTAGGTAACTCAGGAGGAAGATGTGTTCTCATCTTTGGAGTTACAAGAGAAACTCAATTTCTCATTTGCTGAGCAAAAAAAAGAAAAAACAAACCCTCACATCTTTATGGCTACAGAGAATTACTTCATACTTTCTATGGAGTATGAAATAATTATGTGACAATCCATTTCTCCTAGCTATAGTAACTAGCAAGAAGGGAACACACACACTCACAAATATCTAAATATTCACTTTCCTAGAAATTCATGTCTCATTTGCATAATGAATATATGCTAATTTCAAGTGCAGTTAAATATTTTTACATATTAGTATAGTCTTTCTTATCTACCAGTGACTAAAAGACAGACCACTTCTTTATAAATAGAACCTTATGTAGTAGAGCTTAAGCAAACATAATGCTTTGTCCCTGTTTTGACAGAACTGATAGTCTTTGGTGTGCCAATTTGCTTAGAATTGACACAGTCATCAAGGAAGCTGAAGCTCTGGTTATGATGTGATGTCTTTGTGGAATTAGCATCATGATATAACTCTGGGTTTATTGTTAAGTACCAAAAAAGGCTTCTTGAGTCATTGAATGAGCAAACATAAATCTGGATAGTGTCAGCAAGTATTGCCAATTGCAAAACTGGACATTTAAAAAATGAATCAACAATCATGTGTCAAATAGCTGCATCTCTCAAACCTGGCACCAAGTCATTGGAAGGCAGACCTTGTGTTATTCTTGTATTATACATAATATGCTTAAAAAAGATTCCAAACAATAAAAGTCAACCTAAATCTACCTCTTGACAAAGGCAATTTCTATGAAAGTTTTAAGTTGCAAACTCCAAACCGCTCATAAAAATAACTTAGGTAGGTCTTTAACAGTCAGAATATTTGCTTCTAGGTCTCTCATTATTCTTGGTAGACCACCATCTCCTGGGAACCCTGCCAAATCACATACAGATGATTGTAGTGGTTAAAATCCCATTTTTCAGCACATTCTTAGCAGAATGCAATGGCATTTTATCATCTGCTATTTTGAGTATCACCATTGTTTATTAATGAGTGTACATGTGAAAATCTTAAATCTAGTAATAAATTTACTTTTCTCCCATATTATCACTAAAAAAACCCCATATTGATGGGCAGTGGTGGTGCACACCTTTAATCCCAGCACTTGGGAGGCAGAGCCAGGTGGATCTCTGTGAGTTAGAGGCCAACCTGGTCTACAGAGTGAGATCCAGGACAGGAGCAAAGCTACACAGAGAAACCCTGTCTTGAAAAACAAACAAACAAAAAAATCATATTGTCTTAGTCACCTTGGTCTTTAATTATCTTCTTTTCAGAAGTGAAAACAAGGACTCCTGAGATCCAGGGAAGGAAACTGAGATAAATAGGCCATGACATGGTATCAATAACTCTGTGTCACATGCCTCTCTGTGAAACATTTTTGGCCATGCCTCTTCCCTCCTATCTTAAGCATCCTTAATGACAAAGCATCCCTGAGTTACCTTCAACTGTTCTAAGATTTTCCTGTCAACTGAGATGGCCTCAGGATGCACACTTACTACTTTAACTACCTGATAAAATAGGATTGAATGAGGTCAAAGCTCCAGGCCTTTCCGTCTTTAAATATGTACTGACCAACACTTTATAATAAGAACCCATTTGGCTACAGGAGGAAGGTGGTAGGAACTGATGTATTGTTTCAGAAGGAAACAAATAAAACTTTCTAAATGCCATGTGCCCAGCACTGAACAAAGTTGTAGACACGTGTAAGAAATGCATCCCCAACATCTTTAAGGCAAGCATCTTTCTTACTTTCTTTGGAATGAGAACAACACAGGATGGAATGAAGTCAGTTTTGTTCTTCTCTGAGGTGAAAGAATGCATCATTTGTCCCAGTGTTAGCATCATAAATGGAAGCTGTCCCATAAAAGCTGGGTAGATAACATCTTAGCATAATGAGATAATGCAGAAAATGTACAAACCCCCCCAAAATATCCTCATTGCTAATAAAAACATATCTACCATGAAATATGAAATCTGTCATGGGGTCAAACATTGTCTGCATGTCTGTTGGTGGTATTGCCCTCTAAGCCAGACATTCTGGGGGAATTATTATTATGCCTTTTCATGATGACATGTAAGTTCAGCACTTCCTTGCAATATTTCCATACAAGAATATAACTTAACATACTTGATCTACTTAACGTATCTTTCTGATGTATACCCTCCCACATCCAGAGTAGTTTTCTGTTTATTTTCTTTGCCCTAACTGGAGTCTACAACAAAAGAAAACATGTGATGCTTGTCTCTCTGCATCATGTTTATTGCACTCACCATGACGATCTTTAGCAAGATGCATCTTCCTTGAAATGGCATAATCCAATTCTTTATAGCTAAAACTCCTTCTTGTATTTTACACTTTCTTTATCCATTCATTTGTCAGTGAGCTCCTAGGTTTATTCCATAATTTGCTATTGTGAATGATCATATGAATGCACTATCTCTATAGTAACCTGATTATATTCTTTTGGAGGATATTCTCAGAAGCAAATACACACACACACACACACACACACACAAACACACACATGTGTGTGCTAGACAACTGAGTTATAGAAGGAAGCCTCATAAGAAGGGAAGTCAATTTCTTCATGAATAAACAGAAAAATATTGGATAAAGAATAGAGAAATGTGGTCCCAGAAGAGAAGACAGAACAATCAAGGCATAAAACATGAAGCCATGCCATACATTCTAAAGATGAACACATTTAACTGTAGATGGTACATGGAGCATAAGATAATGGAGGAAAGAGAGAGAGCTGTGGGAGAAACTTTCCTCTACATTTTGGCACCCAATATAGGGCATTGATCCACATAGAACTGAAAAACCTCAAAAAAGATTCTGTATACACAGAAATAGAGCCAAGAGGAGCTTCCTAGTCTGTCTCTCATGTGGGTCAGGCCATGGGACAGAGATGCTGCAGCATTCGAGCTTGAGCACAGCATGGTGGATTCCCGCTGTGGTACACAGAAGTGTCTCCAAGCCATGCATTGCACTATGTGGTGGATTTAGTTTTTGACAATGCAGGGGAAAAAGGGGGTTTCTGGGCTACATGCTGCTTGATGAAGGCATAGACCCCACTGCTTCCCAGCGTTGGCAGTGAGTATGGCTCTCAGAGCTGGCAGTAAACATATCTCCGCCATGTTAAAAACCCGAGAGGGGAGGAGTCAGCAGTCAAGACTGATGCTTTCATCCTAGCCACACAGCTTAGCAGTTTAAAATCTCTTCTGGCCAGAAAAGGATTACATGTTCACAATAAGACAGATTCAGAATAAAACTCTAAATGGTTTACAGTGTGTGTAAAAGTGTACATAGGATTGGAAGAGAGAGAAATGAAATATAGATAATTATATAAAGAAACAAATAGTTTAAAAAATAAAGTCTTTAAAGAGAGAGTAAAAGTAATATAAAAATACAATAAGCCACATAAAGATGGAAATTACATAAAGTGTCTGGATACTGCATTTTTTGTATTGTCTTTTAGATTTTTAACTGCAGAGAGACATTTGATTATAGGAGCTACTAAGTTAAACCAATATGTATATTAAAGGTATCTTGACTTCAAAATTTATGTCTAAGGATATGTTGCTTTGGAAAAGAGGTTCTGCTTTTCTTGCCACAGAAGATGAGAACTTGTGGATTCCTTCCAGGTTAATATGGTTCCATCAATGAAGACCCCCTGAGAGGTCTCTGGATGATTCAATATCCAGAACAACTTCAAGGCAACTGGCTGAGATGATCCAGCCTCACAGACTATTCCAGTCAGAACTTGACCATAACTCTAAATTTTCTCAGTGTCCTCATAAGACTAATAGAACCTCCAGTCAGCAGGAAGTAGCCTAGAAAACTATGCCCACATTCCCAAAAATGGATAACGGATGTTTGTCTTTGTTTAGGGGTTTGGTAAGAAATTGTTATTGGTCACAGTCAATCTGTTTCTAGAAGAAGAAAGGGAGATATGATTTAGAAATGTATGATACAAATTTAAAGTTAATTTTGTGTATATATACTTCAACTCTTGTTTAAGGTATTATGTTTATACAACTCATTTAAAATTGTAATATATAATTAAAATACAGAATAATTAGTCACCTATGAAAATTAAACTTCTAATCATGTTAACTAAGTTTTCTAGGTATACATAGACATATTTCAATTAAGTAGGTAATCTTCAAACACTTCAAAGATCTACAGAATATAGCATTTAAAGTGTTTCAAAAACTTAGATTTTTCTCGACAGTAAGACACAACTGCTCCTGGCAGCACCAAATGAGGATGACGGGCATTGAAGAAATTAATTATGGAGTTTGCTTTCTTTGTGGCAAAAGTTAGCCACTGGGCAAAAGTTACACTTGCCTGGACTGCTTGACAGGATGCTATAAAAACTGGACATTCAGGAACCATAGGAAGGTGACCACTGAACTTGCCAGGCAAGATGGTCCTTAAGGTTCCTGCTTTGTAGAGGAGACTGCCCTACATTCTGCAGGACACAGAGGAAAGCGACTGATGAAAACTGCCAATAGGAAAGACAGTCCTTCAAATTTCCTGCTTCACAAAATAGTCTGCCAGAGACTCTAGGCCTCTAGGCTGAAGATGGATGCCCCAATGTTGCAGAGGAACTTTGGGTGACTGTCCAGGCAGCCGGATATCTCTGTTATTTCTAGAATTCTGCAAGTTGCTTACAATACACTTCCCGTTTACTTAGGTAATATTATATCCTTCTGGGATCTTCGATGGAATTGAAGACTGGATAGTTATAATTATTGTTTTCCTTAATCATGATAAAGGATAAATTAGATATGAAACTTTAGACTCACAAAAATAGGATAGATAATAGAATATTTTCTTTAATTTTACCAAATACAAATAGACTAGATATTGTAACTGGAATTCTTGTTTGATAACTATTTTGCTACATATAATTTTACTATATTTATTTTGTTATATATAATTTTTTGATTAGACAGAAAAAGGGAAGTGCTGTGGGATGCCTTTCTGTATGCTGTGAATACATATTGCTCCCATTGGCTAATAAATAAAGCAGCTTTGGCCTATGTCAAAGCAGCTTAGAGGCAGGCAGGAAATCCAAGCACAGATACAGAGAGAAGAAGGTCAGAGTAGGGGGAGATGCCAGCCTGCCCATCCAAGAAGCAAATCTAATGAGACACAGGTAAAGCCACAGAACACATGGCGATACATAGATTAATAGAAATGGGTTGAGTTAAGTATAAGAGCTAACTAGCAAGAAACTTGAGCTATAGGCAATACAGTTTGTAATTAACATTAAGCCTCTGAGTGATTATTTTATAAGGGCTGTGGGATTGTGGGTGGGAGGGATTTGTCTGGACCGCAGGGCTGGGAGGGACTGGAATTTATTCCAGAATAGAAAGAAGGGTTGCTATGATTTAAGTTTGTCCCCTAGAGTTCACATGTAGGAGACAGTACTCAGTGAGACAGTGTTGGAAAGTGAAACTTGTATAAAGTGCTGAGGTCAGCAGGGATCCAAATGGATTAGTGTTTTTTAACTGGAGTGCTTTAATGATTTTGAGTAGTTTCTAACATGGATGAGTTTGGCATCACTTCTCTTTCTACCTGCTACACATGTCATTCTACCTTCCAACATCGATGAATAAGTAAAATTTCCTTGGCCAATGGTAGTCTCTTTAACTTTGTACTTTCCTATTTGTTTTGTATAAATTACTAAGTCTCTAGATAGCCGGAGGATCTAGGATAAAACCAAATAATACTGGCTTAAAAAATATGTAGTGATAAAATGACCCCTAGTGACATTCTGCTAATAGATCAATGTCTTGCTCAACCATCATCAGGGAAGCTTCCTCCTGCATCAGATGGGAAAAATACAGAAACCTCAAGGCAGACATTATTCAGAGAGAGAGAGAGAGAGAGAGAGAGAGAGAGAGAGAGAGAGAGAGAGAGAGAGAGAGAGAGAGAACTGGGAACACTCAGCCCTAAATGAGATGTCTATCAAATCCCTCTCCTCAGAGTTCAGGGAAGAAGAGGGATAAAGATTGTAAAAGTCACAGGGGATGGAGAACACCAAGAAAATAAAGCCCTCCAATAAACATGATCAAAGCTTATATGAACTCACAGAAACTGAAGCAGCATGCACAGGGTCTGCACAGATCTGCACCAGGTCCTCTGTATATATTATCGTTTCTAGTTTAGTATTTTTATGGGATTCCTGAGTGTGCAAATGCGTACATCTCTGATTCTTTTTTTATTTTCATTTTTGACACTTTTACTTATTTATTTTTAATTAAAATACAATTACATCACTTCACTCTTCCCTTCCCTCCTTCCAACCTCCTTACTTCCTTTCAAATTCATGGCTTCTTTTTCTATAATTATTGTTGTTATATATATATATATATATATATATATATATATATATATATATATATATATATATATGTGTGTGTGTGTGTGTGCACAAATATATAAATACAGCAATAAATACAATCTATTTAGTGTTGCTTGTATGTACAAGATTTCATAACTGACCACTTTGTATTGGGTAACCAAGTAGAGACCTATCCCTAAGGAAGACTGATTCTCTCTGTTTCAGTCGTCATTATCTGCCTATAGTTCTGTGTCTAGGAGTGGGACCCTGTTATATTTCACCTCGACATTAGCATGTCTATTGGTGTTGGCATTTCTCAGATCTTATTTAGCCATATTGTTATGGTATCATGTGTGTAGCTTCCCTGTCATTTCCTTTTTTTCTTTTTTGCCTTGAGTATTATACTCAAGAACTTATAGTTCCATTAAACCAAATATTCAGTCTTATATGAATTGATAGTCCATAAGAAAAGTGGTGGTACGTATTTAATACATTCAGAGCAGCACATTATCAAGCAAGATTATACTAAGGGGCCATGACTCTGAGGAGTACATTCATCTATATTTTAACATGATTTTTATTGGATCTTTGAGTATTTCACATCATGCACCCCAACCCCATTATTTTCCAGTCCTTCCATATCTGCCCTCCACCCTTGTACCACTCTCTCCAAAAGTTAACAAAAACAAAAACAAAAAAATGTCTTGTTGACCCCTCTAGGCAACAATCTGCTTCTCCATCAACTACAGCATTAAGTTCATGTACCATTCCACTCCATCTTTCCCACATCTTCATTTGTAATTTGTAATAGTGGCATTGTAGGTTGTGGTGTGTCACACACAGCTTTTACATTGCTAAGTCACTCACATTCTAAGCAGTAACAACAAATATTTATTAAGCCTATGTGACAGGCCAGAAATAGATGTGTATGTGTGTGCCTTAGCTGTGTCATTCTCACCACAGTGCTTAGAACATGCTGATTTACCAATGGGAGCATGACGCACACGTGTATTTATCAGCTGAGTCTCTGTATGTATTGGAGGGGGGTAATCCATACAGAATAACTGTTGAAGTTGATGTCTACAGTAGCAATCCAATTCTTCATGAGTAGGGGGTGGTATGAAATGCTCATTCACAGTAATGCAAGCAAGAAAATCTTTGTTTCAGAAGCAAAATGTGTGAGGAGCAACACTTCCATCTTTTCTTTATGCCATGATAAATAAACATGCTTCACATTCAGAAAGAAAGACAATAATTGAATTGAATGCTGAATCCAAATTAAATGAGCTAACAAACAGAACCCAAAGAGCCAACCATCTAACTCTGGCTCTCAAAAGAATGAAATATGAGATAATTCCCCAAAGTGCTGAAACTATGAAAAACTCATTTATCTTTGGCTTTTCCACTGCTGATGCCTAAAAACATATCATAGACTTTGTGGATAGGATAATCATGTAAAAATTGGCCAGTTTTCTATATGGGATACATGATGAATTTGCTAAGACCCTGTGTAAGTTTTTTTTAATTTTTGAAAATTAAAATGTACTAATATAATTTTCTAATACTTATGCTATTTTAAATTTGGATATATTCTTTGTACTTTTATGCAAATAGATATTTGTGGTTTTGTTTTTCATTTCTAAATGCTTTGATTCTACCAAAAGAAATAGGAAATTATTTCCATAGGTAACTCTATAATGGTATTTGTGTATGTACAATTTATTTGCATGAAGAAACTCAAAAGGGATGCAGAAGGAAATACTTAAAAATTATATAAATTGGGAGTCTGGAAATAACTGGATGGGTAGTTCTATGTGGGAACAAGACTATACATGTGTGAAATAATTTATATAATTAAAAGTAAACTACTGTTATCTCTATTTTAGAGATGAAATTGAGGGGAGAAATGGCAGCAACTCCTGAGGTTTGTATTCTGCATGTGGAAAGTGCTGCTGAAGAATTCTGATGAAAAGATATGTGATACTATAAAGCTTCCAACAGAGAGAATGGACTAGAAGGAGTTAGATGTGGAGACAAGGAGGCCAGTGACAGCCCCAGTCTGGGTGACGAACAGTGGACTTCAACTTAAGAAAGATGGCATATAACAGAACATGTCACTCAGCAATACTGAATATCAACATTACCTGTTACCGCACTACCATGTGAAGGGGAAGAGAGCAGGAGGGCTCTCTGAGAGTACGTGGATGACTGCATGTAAGGACTGTCAGGTCCAAACAAAGGCAGGAAAAGCAAAGAACGAGGGAAGAGAGAAGAGTTTCATCTTGGAAATGTGATTGGGTGCTTGGGGAGCATCTAGATAAAGAGTTGAGTCACATCAGAGCTTCAAATGGAAAGACACAAGAAAGTGAGGCATGGGGTCCTGTGCAGTAAGACCCGTGTCACATCTTCATGGTGACCTGCAGACCCTTGAGCTGCTGACAAACTTTTTGAGGGTCCATTGCTAAATATTAGGAGTTGGTCATCTGTCTCAATTTTCTTCATTCTTTATCCCATTCTTTCAATTACATGCTTTAATAGATGATAGTAAAGATACATTTGTTATTGAAAACCTCATTATTAAATAAAATGCCTGTGTAATCACCTGTCAAGTAATTTTACTCATTCAGAAATGTATTTTTATTTTCTTAATTATAACTTCAAAAATCACCTTTGCTGTTTTAAAACAAGTTTTTCATGGTCTGTTTAATATATGAACCTTGACATATTTTCTGCCCTTATCTAGAGGCAATACACAATTTATTAAGTAAACATATTAATTTCCAGCAAGTATATAATGATCTGATACCAAATCCTCTACAGAAGAATTGGCAGGCTATTCTAATGCTAACAGGAAGTAGGAAGTTTACTGTTAGGGAGGGTTGAGAGTCTCTGACCTTCTGCAATCTGAGAGGCAAATAGCAAGCTGTTCATTTTAACTTTTTCTGGCCACATGGCTGTTGGCAATAAACACATTGGAAAGCCAAGAAACCCAAGTGTTCTGGTTAACGTCTAGAAAAAGTAATGTAAATTGAAAAAAAATGCAATCATCAGATTGCCTGCAGGCAAGGCTTAGGACAATTTTTTGATGGATTGTTGATGTAGGAAGGCTTAGCCCATGGGGCGATGGTACCATTCTTGAGGTCCTAGATGGTATAACAAAGTAGGCTAAGCAAGTCATGAGGGAAAAGCCAGTGTTCCTCCATGGCCTCTGCATCAGTTCCTGCTTCCAGGTTTCTGAACTGCTTGAGTTCCTGACCTGACTTCCCTCAGAGATAGAGTGTTACCTGGAAGTACAAGATGAAATAAACCCTTTGTCCCCAAGCTTCTTTTGGTCATGGTGTTTATCACAGCAATAGAAATCCTGACTAAGACACCAGCATGTGGGGGAGCACAGCTACATCAAATGCTCTGTTTTCTGCTAAGTGACCAAAATGCTTTCATAGTCTGTTCATGGCCATTGAGGGTGCAAGCAGTTCATATTAGAAATGGGTACACATGCCACAGGGGTGTTTTCTTAAGTTTCTTATCATTGCTGTCAAATGTTATCACAGACAGGGGCTTAAGTACCATCATTATTTTCTTATACTTTTCTTGGTCAGTAATCTGGTATAATAAACTTGATTTAAATCAAGATGTCAGCATTGTCATGCCCCTCTGCAGACTCAGGAAAGGAATCTGATTCCGTTCTATCTACCCATATTTTCTGACTAGAGGTCCTGATCCTCCATGTCCAAAGCCAGTGGCACAGCATCTCTCTGGCTCCCATTTCTGCTTTATGCTTCTACTTTAAAAAGAAAAGATACAAAAAACCCACATTTTTATTTTTATTTTTATTTTTATTTGAGATAGGGCCTTGCTATGTTTTTCAGGCTAGTCTTGAACTCATAGTAATACTCCTGTCTCAGCCTTTCATGTCCTGGGATTACAAACATGTGCTCCATACCCAACTATTCTATCACTCTTAAAATGAGTCTATATTGGTTAGCTCAGAATAATTTCCCTGAAGTGGAATCAGCTGATTGGTAACCTTAATTACATCTTTGTGATTAAGGTACATTTGCTTTGAAAGCAAATATAGTCACAAGTTTCAGGGGTTACTATGTAGACATCTTTCTGGGGAGAGAATTCACTCATCATTCTGCCCAGTATAGTGTTTTGCATATCAACTGTTTAACTGTTCATAACCCAAGAGGTTATGCTGGAACACTCTGAAACCTTACATTTGTATAATAAAGAATATGGACAAATTCAAAGGAGAGGAACATTCACTCTATTGGGATGTAAGAGAATTGGTTACTGTAATAAGTCAAGATTTACATGACATTATAAAATAACAGATTAATAAAAGTTAAATTGAGGTCAAGATAAGTTATATAAAGGTGATTACTCCTATAAGAAGCCGTATTGGTACAGCAGGAACTCCTTGTATATTTTGTACTTGTACTCCCTTTCATCTACCATTTTGGCTACCTAAACATTCTCATGCAATGTAGCATGCAAATAGGCCAAATAAGATGAGCTCATTATGTGCTTTGGCATCCAGTCCTTATCTAGTTGATAAGATTTTATCACTACTAACTCTGAAATCAACAGAGTAGTGAGACAGAACACAAGGAAATATGAATGATTTTTGTACACCTGTGCCTCTGGTCACAGAAAAGAGAGATTTCCTGGCCTGGATGCCCATTAGATTCTGAAGATTTTGTGGAATTGACGACCTGAGAGTGCAACCTCTTCTACCTGGTATTATTCTGAAAATGGGGCATAAAATACCGAGGGTCTTGTGAAAGTAACAAGTTGGTGGCCCTCTGTGACCCTGAATTGCTGACCTCCATATTGGCTTTGGTACTTACTGCTCAGATTTGATCTTTGTGAAGGGATGAAACTACTGATGGGCACTTTTGCCATTTCCCTCCTTCCTTCCCCCAGCGTTCTGTGGAATAGACTTGCTAGAATCCAATATTAGCAGAGAGGCTCAGAAAGCTACTAAGCCATCCCCAGAACAGAGGTAATGAGAAATAATAAAGATGAGTTATTTTTGCTTAGATATTTTGGGGGGTGGGGAAGGTAAGACATGGTCTCATTATGTAACCCTGGCTGACCTGGGAGTCATTATGTAAATCAAGCCAGCCTTGAATTTTCAGTGATCTTCCTGCCTCTACTTCCTGATCGCTGAGATTAAAGGCCTGTGCCACTATCCACTATTATATCAACCCATGGATGTGCTTTATGCCTCATCCTACATATAAAGACATTAACAAGTGGCTGCTGATACTAGAGCTTTGATATTGTCAATGTGTCAGCGCAGATGCTAAAATTCCAGTTGCTTTTTAAATTTTATGATAATGTATATCTAGAACTAATAAATAATGCACCAAAAACATTTTTTATAAGAATTACTCATTTCTGAAATTCTCATTGACAAATGGTCTATAAAAGGTAAAGTGCTTGTCCCCAAGTCTGCAGCTCACTCAACTTGTCTACTGTACCACAGTTGGATTCAGAAAAGGTCAGATCCAGCATTCTCAGTACAGGCCCTTCGGGCTATACTCTCATGCCTTTATATGTAAAATATGTGTGGGCGGATCTCTGTGAGTTCGAGGCCAGCCTGGTCTCCAAAGCGAGTTCCAGGAAAGGTGCAAAGCTACACAGAGAAACCCTGTCTCGAAAAACAAAACAAAACAAAATAAAAAGAAGATGATGATCATCAAAGAAAGCTGAGAAAAAATGTCTCAAAAATGTCCCTCCAGTATAATCTGTAATAATCTTGACTTTTTAAAAGAGTTTTTATTTAATTTTTATTTACGAGTATGTGTGTATGTCTCTGTGCATATGCATATGTCCCTGCCAAGGCCAGAAGAGGGCACTGAATCCCCTAGAACTGAAATTACAGGTGACTGAATGCTTGAACCAAACTCCAGTCCTTCAAAATAACAGTATGTGCTCTTAACTTCGGAGCCATTTCTCCAACTCTCACAATCTTGATTTTGCTATATGATACTTAGCACTTGACAACAGTATAGCAGACAAAAACCAAAGCAAACAGATAAGATGAGACAAGGTAAGTGAACACTAGAGTAACCTGTCTTCCTGGATCAAGGTCAAGATCACCCATTAGATGCAGAGGAGACAGCTTAGTCAATACTTGTCTGTTTGTTTGTGCTTACTGAACCAAACTTACTGCACAAGCAAACAGACAAGAATTTGATTCCTTATACCCATGCAAACAACAGAGATGGTTAAAAAGCCAAATGTGGGCCAGGCGGTAGTGGCGCACACCTTTAATCCCAGCACTCGGGAGGCAGAGCTAGGCAGATCTCTGTGAGTTCGAGGCCAGCCTGGTCTACAGAGCAGGATCCAAGACAGGCACCAAAAGTACACAGAGAAACCCTGTCTTGAAAATACCAAAAAAAAAAAAAAAAAAAAAAAAGCCAAATGTGTTAGTGTACACTTGTGATTTCAGCACTAGAGAAGTGACAGGCAGGTCCCTGGAGCTAACTCGCCAGCCAGCCTAGTCCAGTGAGTTCCAAGCCAATGAGAGATCTTTGTCAAAAAAAAACCCTAAATAATAATAATAATAATAATAATAATAATGTGGATAGAGCCTGAAAAATGATACCAGAGGTTGGCCTCTGGCCTCCACACACACATACATGTACCTGCATGCATACATGTGAACATACATACACACACACACACACACACACCCCTAATTAAATAAATATTAAAAATTACATTGGAAAGATCTCTTAGTAAATTCATTATTACTCTCAGAGCAACATTTCTAGACTGAGTATCTAGACTATGAAATAAAGAGCAGCCATGCGAGAAAGGGCATGGAAGTGGAAAAACAGGCACATTTTACAAAGTGTTAAAAACCATTTTGTGGTGATGATCTACCACATCTCATATTACTTAAAGTGAAACAAGACAGCATGATAAATTCAATGTATGTTTGTGGAGCCATTTGCCCCTGCTCTCCAACTTGAAATACCCGTTCTGTTCTCTATGTTGTCGATGACACAAAAGAGCAAAGAAAATGACAGCACCCCTTCTTTGAAAGCCCTAAGCTGGCCAGGTGTTTCTGTGGGAAAGGATGCTGGCCACCAAGCCTGACAACATGTGCCAGAGAAGAACAACTATTACAAGTCATCCTCTGACCTCCACACACATGCCATGGTGTCAAATACACATGCACGTGTGTGTGTGTGTGTGTGTGTGTGTGTGTGTGTGTGCGCGCGCGCGCGCGCGCACGCACACAGAGCAGGGAGGGGAGAGAGCAAATAAATAAATTAAATTAAGAAACAAGATTGATGAGGCTGTCTTAAGTATTTTATGGTTCCTTATGAATTTTAGGGCAGCTATTTCTAGTTCTGTGAAGAATAAGACAGGGATTTTGATTGGGATTGTATTGAGTCTGTAAAGAGCTTTTTGTAAAATTTTCATTTTCTCAATAATAAATCTAACAACCCATGAGCAGGGGATGTCTTTCCATTTTCTGGTATCTTTCACTATCCTTTAGAGGTTTAACATTTTCATTGTAGATGTCCTTCACTTCCTTGGTTAGGTTTATTTCTAGATATTTTGTTTTCTTTGGGGTTATTGTGAACGAGACTATGTCCATGATCTCCTTCTCTGTGTGCTTGTTGTTGATGTATAGAAAAGCTATTGATTTGTGCAAGTTGATTGTGTATCCTGACATACTGCTGAATTTCCTTATCATTTCTGGAAGTTTTCTAGTAGAGTTTGGGAGATCTCTAATGTATCATATCGTGTCATCTAGAGGGATAGTTTGACTTCTTTTCCTGTTTGTATTCCTCTCATTTCCTCCCCTTGTCTTATTATTTCAAGTACAATATTGAAATGGAGTGAGGATCGTACACATCCATGTCTTTCTTCTGACTTCAGTGTGGTTGCACCAAGCTTTTCTCCCTTTAGGATGTGTTGGCTGTGAGTTTCTCATATATAACTTGTATTAAATTGAGGTATGTTCCCTCTTATCCTACATTCTCTATGACATTTCATGAAGCCATGTTGGATTTTGTCAAAGGCTTTTGCTGCATCTATTGATTCAGAGGTAGAAGATAAGTTTCCATTGCTAAAGACACTATAAACTTCACACTCAGGTCCCAGGGCCTCCAAGCTGGCACTGACATTAATGTCTCCTCCTGGAGGACTAGTTTTCATGGTATCAGAAGGTACCATTCAAGCTTCCAAAGGAGGGAACCAACAATCCAAGCTAGCTATGACCACAATAATGACCAGCATGGTAACAATAACTCTAAGGGTGCAGTAGTGACACTCAGACCTTGATAGTGACCAGTGGTTCTCTAATTGGACTTAAGACTCATTCAACAAGAAAGAAACTGTGTGAGGTACTGGAAATATAATGAACTACCCAGGGCTAGTAAAGTCATGGGTCTTGGAGAAGAACCTAAAACCACCACTGTACTAAACGAGCATAATCACTAATCACATACTAAATATTTGTCCTTATAACCACAGATAAGTATAGTCCTTACTCCTCATCAAGGAAAGTTGTTCATTATTTAAAGAGATAATTACAGAAAACCACAACAAATCAAAATGCAGAGTTGTGGAGCCCAATCCAATAGATACATTGACAAAACAATTCCCACACCTAAGACTCAGGTAGCATTATGGAAGAAAGTGTAAAAAAGACTGTATGAGCCAGAGGATTGTAGCTGAAGATTTTCCTGTGCTCGCCTGGTACCAAGGACCCCACAGTCGCTTATAAAATAATCACTCAGAAACTTATATTACTTATAAACTGTATGGCTGTGGCAGGCTTCTTGCTATCTAGTTCTTATATCTTAAACTAACCCATTTCTATTAATCTATAAGTTGCCACATGGCTTGTGGCTTACCGGTACTTTACATCTTACTTCTCATGGCAGCAGCAGCTGTCAGCATCTCCTGACTCAGCCTTCCACTTCCCAGAATTCTCCTCTCTGCTTATCTCACCTACACTATACTTCCTGACTGGCTAATGGCCAATCAGCATTCTATTTATCAATCAATCAGAGCAACATATTCACAGCATACAGAGCAATCAATATCCACAGCAGAGAATCATGAAGTTTTCTGTGAGATTGGGTCTCCTAGGACTGTCAGAAGCTCCAGCAATAAAGTCTCACCAGCATGTATGCCTAAACATGAGCTGAACAAGGACAACAGTAATAGACATGCTAACATGGAAGGGTAAGGTCCAATGTGCCTCTACCATACAGAAAGAACTACAGGCAAATAGGAAATGCTGAGAGGGGAAGAAATAGTCTTCTTCAGGGGAAAGCACAACAAATGGTTTTCCAATAGCCAATGATCTTCCCCGAAAACATATGTAAAAGTAACAGTATACAGACTGAGCAGGTTATAATTAGGAATATACATGTATAGTATAGAAATATACATGCATGCACATAATAACTATTAATGAAAAAAAGGTCAAGAACTTGAAAGGGGACAAGGGAGAGGTTGAGGGGAGGAAAGAGTAGGGGGAAAGGATATGGTTATATTATAATCCCCCAAACAAACAAACAAACAAACAAACAAAAATAAACCAACCAAACCAACCCCAGGAAGTCTCACTTGGTCATTGATGAACAAGGGAGTGTGTGTCCAACTGAGGAGACTCAGACTAGGGTAGCAAATGAGAAATTAATATCTCACTGAATTATTATTCAGAGCAACTCTTCTCAAGTATAGATGTTCAATAAAATTTGAATATTATTTCTAAAATTCTAGAGTTTACAGCTTCTAGGAATGTAGTGTATTCTCTTGTAACTTATCTTCACACACAGTACCTGAAATGGCCAGTATTTTAGCTTTTTTAAACAATCAGCTCCATTCTTTTTTGAATTCTGATGTGAGTGATCCTGGGTATCAACAACTGGGTTGTCTTGCTTCAGTGGCCATGCCTGATGACTATTTAAGACAGCTCAGGGCTTCTTGCTGCCTTGCATATGCCTTCAAAGATCTACATATATAGCCTACCTACTTGAAGTTCTTCAATGTCATTCTCCGAAGAGACAAATCATTCCTCACGACACTCAGAAACCTTGTGCCAGCATTTGCTTTAAGTTTTATTTACAGCATTCATCATTATACATGTTACATACAGTCTTTGGTAGGATGTTTAATTTAGTCATACTATAAGTTAAATCTGGAGATTTCTGCATTGTTTGGCTATTAACATTTGTTCCTTTATATTTCTGTCTTAGTTGGCTTATATTTTGCTTTCATAAAACCATGACCAAAAACAGCTCAGGGTAGGATAGGGTTTGTTTGGATTACACTTTCATGGCACAGTCCATCAGGGAGGGAAGTCAAGCCAAGAATTCAAACAGGAAGCTGGAAGGAGGAGCTGATGCCGAGGATGTGGAGGAACACTGCTTATTGGATTGCTTCCCAGTTTGCTCAGTTACCTTTCTTATCTATTCTCATTAATTTTTCCCAGTGTAATCTCAAGTCATTTCTAAATATCTAACAGTTGACCCATTGTTGACTAAATTGGATTGGATGGCAGAAAGTGATATAATCATTGGCATCATATTTTTTCTACAAATCTTGTTGATTGTCAATTACCATGTATCCAGTAAACATTCAAGTCACTTATAGTTTTGAAATAATTTTTTGTTGGCACCAATTATGATATAAAAGTTTATTGTCTAAGTATTCATATATAGTGAATATTTTATACATTATTTTTAATTATTTGGGTCCTTATTTAAACGTATTTCATGATGTTTCCAAGTTTAGTGTTGCCAAAATCTTATATAAAATATTCTGGCAAAAATAACCTTATTTGCTGTTACTGATTAGTAATATTTTATAACACAGAAAAAATTAAAGATACATAATCGTCATGATTGGTAATGGTGCATAATAAGGCTGAAGGTTATAACATGGTCAAGGAATGTCTTAAAATAGCTGGCATTTTGATTAGCCATGATTCCTCCTTTATCTCCCTTTACATGGGTTCATTAATATACCTCTAACATGTCATTAGCCCCACATTGAGACACTGTCACAAATCAGTACTCTAATTTCAAATAAAGGCTAGTTAGCAGTTCTGTCTCTTCATCCCAGAATGCTCTTGAGAAGAACAAGCACACTGAATTTTCATTGTCTTCTCTTCTATAGAACCTGTCTGTTCTGCCTGCCATGGTCCTCCTGCTTCCTTCCTGCCACGGGACTTTATTTCTCAGATTTTTGCCTTCTGACAATAAATGACCATTTTGCTTCCACGTGAGTTCAGACACTGCCCCTGAATCCCAGGCCTGAAGGATATAGGAGAAGTGGGTAATCAGCAAGTGCTCTATGAAGAATTTTAAAGAATCCATTAATTTAGTTCTGAAAAATATCATCCGTCTTCTATTGGGACACAGAGGACCATCTGCTAACTTTTGCTGAAATGCAATAAAACATAAAGTAAGAAAATGTCAATTCGGCTCATCATTCCTTTTAAAAAATTTCTATTTCATGCGTATGAGTGTTTGCCCTGTATGTATGTCTATGTGCTATGTACACGACTGATGGCCACAGAAATCAGGAAATGGTGTCAGGATCCCCTCAGACTACAATTACATGTGGTTGTGAGATGCCATGTGGGTGCTGGTGGTCAAACCCAGATCCTCTGGGAAAGAAGCTATGTGCTCTTAACCATGGTACCATCTCTCTAGACCTCATTTTTCTATTCTTAGTCCCCTCCCTCTGTAAATTGTAAATACAAACAAGAAAAGAAAATTCCCTGCACTCTCCTTTCCCATGCCTCATGGTCCATCTCTCTGGGGATGGCCCAGTGGCCATTCATTTTGCCTGTATGTACATTTCTAAGGCAAAGTAGGGCTCCTAATGGTTCCTTAAAGAAGATCTTGTCAAGACATTGTCTTCACAGCTGTGGAGAACACCTAGTAAGTTTATCCACTTCTGCCTTCAAGATGTTTCCATTCTGCTTTTGAGTGAACCAGTGAACCAGGGGCATCAGCTTGTTAGAGGCTAGATCCCCCACATGCACAAACGTAGAATTACTTCGACAGAACAGTCATCTACCAAGCTGCAGAACAGAATATTGAATAAATGTCATCAGAAGGGAGATACAGAAGAGGTTGGTTCCTTAAGTTATGGAAGCAGAACAACAGCAATAAGAGGAAGCAGGTACCCATGACCACCAGCAGACAAGTAGTTAGGGCAAGCCTCTCAGAGAAGCTGCCCTAGAGTGGTGGCCTAAATAGAGAGGGGTTTGAATATCAGAGGGATCAGGTAAGGTCCCTTTAGGAGTGTGTGTGTGTGTGTGTGTGTGTGTGTGTGTGTGTGTGTGTGTGAGATACATCTAAGGATTCTCAGTTGATGCCTGAAGTAGTGACTAGTCCCAAACCTATCTACTCTTTTAAACCACATAGTTAAAGTCTTCTAGCATCACCAAGCACTTGCTACACCCTACGATAATAACTTCTGGCAGCTGAGATAAGACAGCAAAATTACCATGAGATTCTTTTACTTTTTCAAAATATCATGGGTAGACTTATTCTTTGTACATGTGTATATGTGTGCAGGAGTGTGGAGGAGTGCAAGTATATATGCTCACCTGAAGATCAGAGGTCAGTACCATGGGTTGTATCCTTGGAACACAGTCTAATTTATTTTTAGACAAGGTCTCTCATTGATCTGTAACTCACCTTTTAGCCTAGTCTGTCTGGCTAGTGAGTCCCTGAAATTACCCTGTCTCTGACTCCACAGCCCTGGGGTTGCAAGTACACACTAACATGCCTGAACTTTGGGCTTTTCCTATGTGTTATACAGATTAAATTCTGGTTCCCATACTTCTGTAAAAGGCACTTTCTGATTGTGCTATCTCCCAGACTCCAAGTTTTTATTTTTATGGTGAACCAAACAACCTCAGCATGTGACTTTTTTTCTCTACTCATTAAGTACCTAACTTCTACTTCTTGGCTTAAAGGTAACACTTGATAGCTTCTATTTAGCTTAGAATTCCATGCATCATTATTTACATGCTTCTGGGTCATGATTAATTATAATGAGATATCTTGAGCACAATTACATACCATTACAGTCAATCTGACAACAAGGGTCTCCTAAGGGACTCACTGATGGGTGCCGTATATAGTGTGTATACTCTGTACCTGGACAAATGGATAATTCATGCCACAATCAGGACACTAGTATACTTTGGCTTTCTCACTCTACTTTAGTGAGCATAAATATTAATTTTAGGTAATTAAAATTCTTTATATCATATTTCTAATCACTTATTAAAATGTAAGTTATATAATGTAGGACAAATTAAGAACAACCTAAAGTGAATGAGAGTGTATCTGGGACCCCATAGGTCATTTACAAAACTGGAGCTGACCTTTGCATCATTACTTGTTTCCATGTCTCTTCCTGGGCTCATAAGGATGGGAACTTTAATCTCCTTTTCCTAAAACTCTAAGTAAATGGATTTATAATAATGGTCAGATCTGGAAGCTGCCACACCTAAAAGCCAGTCCTACAAAATAATAAAAGTTTTCTCCTCCCAGAGCTCTCTCCTGTTAGCAGAAATTGGAGACTTGAGTTTACTAAAGTTAAGCAATTAATGAAGCTTCCTGTGTCCCAGTACAACTGTAGAGAGGGAGGTTATTTTAGGGAAATCATAATCGAAATATATTGTATGAAAAAAATCTATTTTCAACAAAAGAAAATAAACCCAAAATGAGCTAATCACTTAAACAGAAACTCTGAAAGTATAAAACTTCTAGAAGATACAGAGAAAGGAAAAAAAAAACCCACATGACTTGTCCTGGAAAAAAGTTTCATAGATTTGACCCCCCCAAAAGTATAGGCAAATGAAGCAAAATTAAACAGTATAAAATCAAACTATAAACTTCTGTACAAAAAGAATACTAATTAACAAAGTGAAGGGCTGATTTACCAACACGGAGAAAATATTTTCAAAGCATACATCTGAAAAGGGATTAACCTCAAAACACATAAGGATCATAAGCAACTCTGCAGAAAGAAAACAAATAACACGATTAAGAAATTGGCAAACAACCTGAACAGGCATTTCTCAAAACCATGAGGATTACAGTTTCATGACCAACTGCATGGAAAGGTCCTACCTTGTTTCTAGCGGAGAATTTCAGCAGTAGCAAAAAGAACAATCTTAGGTTTGAATGCCAGCTTTCAAAAAAGTGATCATGATAATGCCATATGTAGTGCTTAGTATGAGTGAGCTTAGATAGTCTGTCTTATTAAATCCTCAGAAAACTTTCATAGAGAAGACATCATTGTCTTGAGTTTGAAGATGAAAAAGATGATGTTTTAAGAATTTGAGAAGCATAGTTTACTTATCTACAAAGCCTCAGAAGTTAAGTGAATGCTAGATTCACACTCCCTGGAAGGATTCATTAGCTCACTTGCTTTAATTTTTTTCACATTCATTTTTTTATTTAGCGTAATGAAGAGGATGTGGAGGTCTGAAGACAAAGTTCAGGAGTTGATGCTCTCCTTCCCCCATTTGGTCATCCGGCTTGGTAACAGGCAAGAGTCCTTAACAGATGAGATATGTCACTGGTCCTAACTCACTTACTTTAATAGGCTATGATTAATGCTCATCTGTAACATGACGGGAAATTCTAGTGTTAGGATACAAATAACGATACATAGTGCTTCATGTCCTTAAACTTCCAGTCCCTGTGTCTGCTTCCAGAAACAGAGTAGACTGTGCCAAGTGCCAGGAGAAGACAATAAACAAGGTTCTCTGAAAGTAATGCATAAATGATTGGCAGAAATATATAAAGCAAATGCATATGATCTTCCCTTATGCAAATCAGCTCTTCTGTAGACCCAAGGCCTGTAGACCGAAGGCCTGTGGTAGGTAGAAGAGAAGGAAGGAGTGGGGAAGCACAGAAACCACATCATAAAAAAGTTTATTGAAACTGCTAAATACTGCATAATTTAAGGGAAGAATGTGACAAAAATGCTGTTTAGACCTTGAATATTAACTTTGCATTGTGTCAGTGCTGAACAAAGAAAAGACTTGGTGATGATAAGATGAGTGTGTATATCACCAGCTAACTAGAGCAGTTGACTGGTGGTACCAGGTGCTTCCAAACACTGTCCAGTTATTATCTGCAATCCGCACTGCAGCCTGGAAACTCTGCAGCCATATCTAACAAAAGAAAACAGCTCCTCTGTGCTGGACAGCAAGCAGAGTTGGAGAGAGATGTGCTTCTGCCTCCTTCCAGATTGTGGCTGTAAAGGCCCATCACTGTCCTACCCTCGGCAGCTCACTATGCCCCTGGGACTTTGTGGAGAGATTGTATGTAAGTCATGATATATGCACATGATATTAGGGAAGCCCATCATGTCATCACATACACAAAGAGTCACAGTCACATCTAAATAAGATAAAAAGCTATATCTTATTGTGAAAACATGTCAGCAGATGAAATGAATGTGTCTGTAAAAGTAGAAATGGGATAATCCAGTTGGGCTCTGTGTTGTTTCTGGGGCTGTGTAAAATGTTGTTGCTTCTGTACTTTGCCATGTGACTACAGGACCACACAGTCATGAGGTTAGCCACCATCAGAAGCATTGGTTATATTAAGTTGGTCACAACAGGGCCCTATGACAGGCCAGGTAAAGAATCATCAAGCTTCCATGCACATGGAAGCTCAGCTAACAGATTTTGCTTGGATTAAGAAAGTCACTGCACCTCCTTGCTAATCACCAAGTCCTTGTCTTTCTGTGACATCTCCTGTCTGCTTCTCCTGACTCACTGGAATATAACAGATATTCCTTTCAAATTTCAGATGGATTTTATTGGTGGATTGTCATTAATTTACTAAGCAAATATTTAATGAATCCCAATGATGTAAGAGACCATGGATAAATGTCACACCCACAGCTCTTTAAACAGTGGAGTGATGATCACATAATGTTATTGTTACTTTGCTTTATTTTAAAATTTGCTTTTAGTATACATTAAATTTACCATGGAAAAGAGATACATTTTAGTATTTTAAAATATATTTCCCTAAATCCAGTTTAAATGAACATTTTAAGTGATTTAGCTACTTCTTTGTTCATATTTCCAAGTGCTAAGCATTTGAAGAGCCTCTTGGAAAATCATTTATCAAAACAACAATCCCAAATTCCATCTTTGGGGTACAGGTGCTATCAACTAAGGAATATGTACAGACAGGTTTATCTCCACCCTGTGATACTCAAAGGCCTACTCCTCTTATCTACTCTCTGCTGAACCCTTGCAGTGTTGACTCTGTACTGATCAGAGAAACAGAAATGGATAGGAATAAAGACATAGAGCAACTTTGCTCAGCATACATGCTGCGTTCTCACTAATACTTATATCCCAGTGGTCCCCATGGCCTACCATCATATCCCAAGCATTATGGCTTGAATAGAAATTGTCCTCAAAAGTCCATGTGTTCAATATTTGGTCCCTGATTTGTATCACTCTTTTGGGAAGTGTTAGAAGTGGAGTCTATCTGAAGACAATAAATCACTGGGCTATGTCTTTGAAGACTACACCTGATTCAGGTACCTTTCCCTCCTCTGTTTCCAGATGGTCATTAAGTGAAGACAACCTTTTCACACATAGTCCCATTGCCATGATATTCTGCCAAAGAACATGCAGCTGAGCAACTCTAGACGGAATCCTCTGAAACTGTCATCCAAAGAAATGGCTCCTCTTCTCATCTGTGTCTCCCAACTATTCGGTCAGAATGATGAGAGTCTGGCTAATATGCTGGTTTTAGTTTATTATTATCCAATGTGTCCTATTAGGATAGGAATGCCTACAAGGCATTGTCCCTTTTCAAGTGAGCACTGCCTTTCTCTGTCTATAACAGAACTTTACTTCCTTCAACACCTGAGGAAGGTGGTGGTCATTTTAGTGATGACTTCCAGCCTAGTGGTAGCAGCAGGTATTTCAGAGGTGGATGCTGGCCTTCCATGGTACTGCATTGGTCAAAGCATCAGTGCAACAGCTGTAGATACCTTGGTAGCTACAGAAGGAGATATGAATACTTCCTATGAGTTAGTGGATCTGCATTTCACACAGGCTGTCTGCAACATCAGGTATGTTGGTGAACACAATCATGCTTGTGCACATCTTAACACTTTCTGGATTATCTTTCTTTTAGCTGGCTCATAACTCTTTTTTGATATCAATCACATTCTTCAATGACTGTATAAATTTTTCCTCACAGCTCCAACAACTTCTATTTTTAAACTTATTCAGAAATATCTCTATAAATAATTAGGAGCTGGATCAATGTTTGCTCAACAGAGAAAGAAGTATTGCTAAGTTTATAACTTGTTCAAAGTCACACATGGTAGGTGGTGGTTTGTTCTTGAATTCTGTAGAATGACTATGCCAAGCCAAGTTGCTGTATAGTGACATTAATGTTCATGATAGGTCAGCAATGGAATGGTGAGCATGAATACAGTGGGAAAAAGCATCACATCTCATTATATGAGTGCCAGAACCCAGAGATAAAAATGTTTCTGCAGAATGGATGGCCAGCAAGGTAGGCAAGGTGATTTAGAATGCTGGGAAGTCAGCATTAACCTGCCCATTATCCACAAGAGGAGCAAGAAGAGCATCACACAGACTGCAAGAAAGAGAGTCAGCTCATCCTTGGTGGGTGAGGTAGAAGCTACCTTATTCTACTTGTTTTTCCACTGTTAAATTGGCAGTATAGACACCTTGAATAACTGTGCAAATGAATGCTGACAAGAATCATTCGCTGAAGAAAAGAGAAAAGAAACCTTAAACATATACCTTACACATATTCTGATATTTAAAAATTCCCATGAAGTGAGCAGACACCCTAAAACCTCCATTCCAAGGGCAGTCCGTTAGCCAATGGGTTGCTTGTCTAGATGGCCAAGGGATAATTCCATCTGTTAGCTCTCCAGATAGTTAGCATTTTAGTTAAGATGACAGAACAGTGAATTACCCACCAGAACAGCATAAACCTTAAAGCACAGTAAAAAGATACATATTTACTGAGTGCTTGCTTAGAAGAATATGTGATGCTTGTCTGTGAAGATCTGCTGTATGTTTTACAATCTGCAACTACATTTGGAATTCTAGGCTTGAGTAGTCTCCATTGTGAACAACCTTCTTGGGGACTGCCTTACACAGCACACTTACTTAACATGTTGGTATAGACCTTTGTAAAGTTGAAATCCACACCCTGGCCTAGAGAGGTATAACAAGATTTTGGCTCCATGAACACTCTGGGTAAACATCATTTTCCTTTCTCTACATTTCTTTGAGGAATTTTAAAGCTTAGTTTTAAAAAATTAAATAGTATCAGAAAACATAATGGGGACAAAAGCAAGCTCATATTTCATTACTTTCTAGCTTGGATGGCCAAGCTCACTTTTACCTTCTTTTAGTTATTTCTTAAAGCACTTTCTCCATACTCTTTATGCTGTTATTTGTTGCCTTATGAATTTTACACATGACTAGAAAACAACCCTTCTATTGATTATCTACTACAGAAGGTAAAGATTTGGACCCTAGCCCTCTCCTGACCTCTGCATGTGTATTATGTTTTATGTACTCCATAAGTAGCATATACATCTATGATTCAGTGTGCTCTGGTTGCCTGCCCTCACTAGTGAGTCATTGTGCTTAACTCAAAATTTTCTCATTTTATAATTGGGTTGTTTCCTTACATAGCTATTGTTTATGTCACCCATGTGGGTTTTTTAATCTTTGGAAACAAATACCTTCCAAGATTTTTTCCAAAAACCACTAAACAATAATACTGTATCCCATATTTTCCCATGGATGCTGCTTTCCCACACTTATGATTCTTAGAACTGATAATAAACAGTGCTCTTCCAAAGGCCACGCTCCTGTGCTCAGAACTGTCTACTGATCTTGTTCATTCTCAGGTAAGTTCCCTATTTGCCTAAAGTTCCTCGGATAGGGTGAGAGGTAGCTTGCATTAGTGTTAAGATCTTTAGTACCTGAAGGCATCCAGTCTGCTTTTTTTGCTGGAAGGATATATTTTTAGTTAAGCAAAGAATTTCTTATCGAAAATCATATAACCCTCAGAATTTTAGGGTCCCCACTGTAGTTTCTATTACTTAATGCTGATACAAACATAGACTGCTCCCCCTTTTAGATGCTCCATCTTCCATTTTGACACTTAAGATTTATTATTATTCTTGTTATTCTTGTATTTAATGATTAGACTGTGGGTTTTTATTGTTAGTTGAACTAAATATTTGGTGGTCAATTAAAAAATTTAGAATTCTACATCCTTCACAATTTCATATGGTATTTCTTGACTATCTTGTGGTTTTATCTGTTTCTTCTTGGGAGTTCAGTTACTCATGCTAAACTTTTTGAGATGATCATCAAAAATGCTTCCTTTTTCTTAAATTTTTTTTTGCCTATTGTTCTTTTTTTATTATTTTATAATTTAATTTAGTTTTACATATCAGCCACGGATTCCCTTGTTCTCCCCCCTCCCACCCCCCCTTCCCCTCAGCCCACACCCCATTCCCATCTCCTCGAGGGCAAAGACTCCCCTGAGGATTTAGTTCAACCTGGTAGATTTAGTCCAGGCAGGTCCAGTCCCCTCCTCCCAGGCTGAGCCAAGTGTCCTTGTATAAGCCCCAGGTTTCAAACAGCCAACTCATGCACTGAGTACAGGACCCGGTCCCACTGCCTGGATGCCTCCCAAACAGATTCTCTTAAAGTTTTAATTTAACTTAGCTAAGTAATTTTTTATTCTACTATATAGGAGACGTATGTGCTTGGTCAGACCCATTATCATCTTATCTTTGTGTATTTTCATCATTAACTGATATTGTTGTTACAATAGAATCTAACATTTATATTGTAAGCAATATCGCCACTGAAGATATACATTTAATTTAATTTTTTCTTATATAACCCTCTATCATGTTTCCTCTAAGAAATCTCTTACATTTAAATAGTGTGTGTCTATTTCTCAGAGTGAGGGTATTCTACTTCTATGAGCCTTACCTGTCTGTTCATTTCAAGCACCTGTTATTTCATTTCTCTGGGGCTGTTCCCTTTCCAAGGAATGACTGTGGAGTCCACAGCTACCTTCAAACTCTCTGGCAGCATAAGAGTGGGAAGCATGGAAGTCTTGCAGACCAGTGTGCAGCTGCATTTTAATTAATTATTACTGCATCTGATTAAAGTGTTTTAAGTGAGTTTAGGTTATTTGCTGCCGCTAATAACCTAAAGGTGGGAACGGGTTTCTTATCTCTATAAAGAACAGTGTCTTGATGAGTAGGACTTTGGCTCCAGTATATTTTTCCTGAAAGCATCTCCAGGGGAGACTTTGCCTAGCACCATAAATATATGAGACCTGTAACCCAAGACATGAGAACTGGGGAGTGTTAGGAATTTCCTATCGGAAGGTTTATTTACTTGGAGGAAACTTGCTATCTAATATTACATTAAATTTTTTTTCTCATGAATCTTTGATTTCTAAAACCTTAAGTAATAGAAAATATAAATAGAAAAATTTCACCAGTATTTGGAAACATTGTATTTGGCTGGGATTTGTGTAACACACATGATGGATATGCACAGAAAACATTACAATGTAAAAATGATACCAGGTTTCTTCAAACAACCTTCTTGAAATGTATACTTTTCAAAACAATGACTTGCCCTGTTATGTTGAAAACAACAATATTAAATGTTTAAGGATAATGATGAACACATCTAGAAGTAATTACTGAACTGGAAACAGAATCTAAAAACTGAGTTACAAATCCAAGTATATGTTAAGGCTAGGACAACAATGCCACTAACTTCCCCTACGTACATAGAGAGAAATTCAATCCCCTTGTCATCGAGAGCCCTCAACACAGTCAATGGCCATATATTCTTTAATCTGTGCCTGAAGCTGAAAGAAATTCAATAGAAATCGTGTTGGCAGATCAAGGACAATGAGTTTATCAATGTGTTTACCTTCCCTGGGAATATACTCTCATCAAAAGTACACACTAAGCCAATATGATCTCTCAGTTCCACAGTATCTTTGATTTGCCTGTAATTTTAATATCTCCATGCATTAAAATCATGACTTTCTTTTTTCTGAGTAGATTTATACAGAATTAAGAAAACACTGAACCTGCCCATTAGTAGCAAAGCAAATATTTGATCCATCCACACCAAGGACTTGATCTTTGGCTCCATGTTAAGAAGGGTATCAGATCTCGGCAGTTAATGGGTATTTAAAATTTGGCATCAAAATAAATCTTTAGGAAAAGAGAAGGTGCTACCAGTCCAGGTGTGTTGCTTTTGTATCGAAACTTGTAGAATGTGCTCAGGATGAGTCATGTACAGTAAAGTCTAAACAAAGAAGAGATTTCATTAAATTCACGTGGTTTTCATCTTTACCACAATATACACATACATATTGGCATAAGATAGTCCTCTTAGGAACAAATGCTAATTTTCCTCTTTTCTCCCTAGGAGACCAAAGTACTGATGTGTATGCTCTTTGAAAATACTCAGGTTATTGAATGGTCTTTGGATATTTCTCCCATTAAGGTTCTGGTGCTTTGAGGAATAAGGAGCTCATTTGCCATTACCGTTTCCCTTGGGAGAAATGTTGTACAGTGAGAACACTGAAAGTGTCAATTCTTTGATGGTTTTACTAGCAAAAGATTTCCTATAACACACTTGGACTAATAACTGCTTGTAAGATAGTAAAACACAAAGAAACCATCCTGGATGAACTTGGGGATGTGGGGAGGATCATGGGAAGTGGATACTGGAAAGGCCACTACTTTGATACTATAATTTCAATTAAGACAGCCATGGTTCCTCCTCATGTGTACCTTGAGTTTTGGTCATTCCCAATCATGTGAGCACAGGAAGATCAACTCAGCGAAAGCCTGGACTCTCCCAGGGGAGAAGGGACAGAAAATGAGTGGTTGAGAGACACGGCCCTAAACAGGAGCCTCTGTTCTCTTTCTTCCATTTCGATCCCAAAGCTCTGAGTTCACGTTCTAAATAACAGACGTCTGATTTCACGTGAGAGCAACTGAACCTTGTGACACTAAAGTAACAGGCCGAGGATCAAATCTAGTTAAGGACCAGCAGGAATTGGATCTCAGTGTCAGTCACATAGTCTCTTCTTAGGTGATGAATGGGCTTATAGAAAATCCTCTCTCTAATGCCGGTCTGAACCTAAGCCCTCATGCATTCTGGGAAAGAGCTCTGCTACTGGGCTATACCTCCAGCCTCCTCTCCACTTAGTAAATGATCTTGATGGTTCCAGTTCATATAGCATTTGTAATCATTTTCATTATTTTGTTTGGTTAAACACCATTATTAGATTTAATGTGAAAGTTGGACAGAATCAATTAACAAGTCTTTATTTATCATAAGAATAAGAATTTTGAACTGGGTGCAGTGGCACACGCTTTTAATCCTAGCACTTAGGAGGCAGATGTAGGTGGATTTCTGTGAGTTCGAGGCCTGCCTGGTCTACAGAGTGAGTTCCAGGATAGCCAAGGATGTTACAGAGAAACCTCATCTTGAAAAACCAAACCAACCAACCAACCAAACAAACAAACAAAAAACTCAAAACACAGAAGAATTAAGAGTCTAAAAGATAACTGGGCATTCAATAGTCATTCCTGAAAAACAATACAGAATTTTCACAGCTGGTATATTTTTTAGTTTTTAACCTCACTAGAATATTTCATTTAAAATCTACCACTTTGTTCCTTCAAAGGGAATAGAAGCGGTATTGAGTGAACATCTTACCAGATTTCAGACCTTAACACTCTCTGGAGAGATAACATTACCAGGAAACTCCAACCCCAGTAACCTCTGCTGAGGCTGTGTTCTTGCTTATCAGTTCTTGCAAAAGCACTCTATTGTTCTAGTATTTCCTGTTCACAAAAACTTCCCAGCTAAGGTGAATTTCAAAACTCCGTTTTTTGTTTTTTGTTTGTTTTTTGTCATAAGAACAGAAATTATTTTTGTTTAAGTAGACATTGCTGCTGTTAGAATACATGTGAGATAAGATGGGCAGTTTGGTCCCTCTCTCATGAGGGAGGCCTTAGCAATCTTCACATTCTGACCCAGTAATTATACTTCTGGGAATTTAGTTTAAAAAAAGTGAAGATATCTATAAAGAATTATTCACAAAATACTTCATTGTATTTTGACAGTAAAAAAATAGTGGAGTCGTTTGGTGCATGGTTAAATAAATCATGGCAAATTTGCTCACTGAAGCATTAAATGGGATTAAATCATGTTCCAGAGAACTGTTTGATGATACGAACCGAAGCTCACAATGAACCTTTAGGTGGGAACAGTGGGGCTCAGAACCACTTTGAGGTTTGATTTTAATTCTTTCTATAACTCTCAATCTCCATCTTTATATTTCAATTTTTAAAAAATACAAAAGAGTGATAATGAGTAGAATGGATTAAATTTTCCTGAACTTCTTAATTTTATAATATGTTTATGCTTATGAAAAAAATATATTTAAATGTTTTACATACACTACAAATTTCTATGGTCTTATTTTTGTCATGTAGCAAAACTCTTGTGTTAAAAGTCCATTCGGCATGGTGCCTGAATTGTCATATTCACTGATCACCATATAGTTCAGTCATGGCTGAGACAATGAGGAGATAGCTTGAAGTGTGACTGACATCACACCTCTTGCTTCTCATGGAGCCAAGGGTAGAAATCCACCTCATATCCCCAGTTCTCTTCCTCCAGTCACAGTTTCTCTTACTTCTTTCTTTATCCAGTCTGGTGTTAAATCATATGATTATTAAGCCAGGCAGTGGCTTGTGAAATTTACCCAGGAGGTCAGAAATGGAGGCCAGAATTCTCCATGTAAGACAGCACCACTATCTCGCACTCTAAATATTAATTTGTTGCTCCTATTGCTTTGTCCATCTGTAGCTGGTAGTGGTGTATATGACCTGTGTTTTGACAGATGGTTGCTACATTGAAAAAAGTATTAATTGATGAATATTCTTAAACTTCCTTTAAATATTGAATACAAGTTTAGTAATTTCTATACTGAGATTTATTTCCAACCAACCACACCTTATCTGGAATATCTGTTCCTGAGAGATCTGAGGTGGGATGTGAAGGGAAGGAATACAAATAATACTACAATAACTTGATGATGATACTGTGATCATTATAATACTATGATACTATGATAATGACCATGATAACTTGGAGGGTGCTTAAGAAGAATATTTAATTTCTTAAGTATAAAATATATTTCCTATAAAAATTTAAATTTGTGAAAATTTAAACCACTTTATTCATTATCACTATTTTTGAACCTATGTTATATATGAAATTTTGTTATATAGGAGCTACAACCCCAGAAGAAAAAAACAAACAAACATTTAGTTGCCTGGTGAAACCTGAACTGAGTTTCCCTGGGGTGAGGAGTGTGTGGAACATAAAAAGGGGAAAAGATCCATAAAATATAAAATATTGTAGACAGAGAGCATGTTACGTATGGGTCTCAGAGGCAGGAAGATATATGACATGCTGGTAGAACATAAACGCTGTGGCACGGTCAGGACACACGTGATGCCAATTGGGGCAGTTCAGCTTGGATGAAAATGAAATAATTAAGAAGGATCGTGAGTGGCTTGCTAAGTTTACCTTCACCAAGATCATTCTGCCAGCACTGGATGCTCAAGTTATATTTATCTATGTAGTCAAGAATAGCTAAATCTAACCCTCAATTAACAACTTTCTCTTCCTACTTCCTTCCTCAGTAGGTTCAATAATCTACTAAAGCATACTAGAATCAGCCTACAAGAAATTCATCGCTTTCCTCACAAGCAAAGATTTGAAAACAAACTGAACCCCAACAAGAGAAAGAAATGACAAAGAGACACAGTAATAATTACTCAGCAAATTGGATGCTTAAAGCAGCTCTCAGCTTAGTTTCAAAACTCAGTTATCAAGCCCAATGACAGCTGTAGTAAGTAACGCATGAAACAGTGTTTACAGAATCTTACACAATACATAATTAAGATGATATTGATCCACATTTTACAATGAAAAGCTAAGCCTTTCCTCTGAATTGTGCAGGACTGTGGACAGAGGTAGACAATGGTATTTGTGTGTGTACCTTTCAGCCTGAAAACCGGGTTTTTTTTTTTTTTTTAATATCCCATGGTGAACCTTTGGAGGACAACATTTCCAAAATAAACAGTAAGTCAAATGTCTTTGTTTTGCGTGATTTTTTAAACCAAAAATTAGTGGAGCCATTGTGAGTTTGGATGAGCCTGTTTCCTCAGATCCAGCACCCAGCATGCTAAGAAATTTGCTCATTTAGATGATATAGAGGAAAAGTTGTTAAATGTTGTCACTTTATAATTATCTTTGTGTTTATGTATTGATTTATTGGGTGTATTGGTTTTGTTTGGTTGTTTGGCTTGGTTTGTTTTTTTACATAGAGTCCCACTCTGTCGCTCAGGCTGGACATGAACTTGCAACAATTTTCTTGCCACAGCCTCCCAAGTACTGTGATCACAGGCGTGCACAACCATGCTTGGAAAGAAATAATTATTGCATAAAAAAGATACTAGAGTTAATAGAAGTTACTAAGAAAGCTAACCAGTAACGAATTAATATCCAGAATATATAAAGACTCCCACACATCAGTAAAAGACATATCATCCTATGAAAAAGTGGACAAAAGGTAACCAGTTCCCTAAAATGAAATCTAAACATATGTAACTATGGCAAAAGAACAGTCAAAGAAACACACACAGAGAAACAGAATGACAAGAGACTAGATTGCAACTCACAGATAAGCCTGACATTGAAAGCCAGGCCACTCTGCACACTGGTGAGGATGCTGAGCTACAAAGCCCTCTCAGCCCTACTGGCCATGAAGGAAACTGTAACCACAGCCTGGGAGAGGACAAGACACTAACAGTCTGAAAATTGGCCTTCACTATAGATATGAAGTAGAGTAACTCAGATGTCCAAAGATTACTGTTGTAGACTTGTTTAAAATGAGGAAAAATTAGAAAACTAAACTAGTTGCTATTGATAGGGAATTAGGTTAAAAAGCTGTGGCATATCCCAAAATGTAGCATTAGATACAGCAGTTAAAAAGAACTGCATTACAGCATTATGTAAAATGAAAGCATAAAATAATTTGGGTTTTATTTCTGTGATAAAACACCATGATCAAAATCAACTTTGGAAAAAAATGATTTATCTTTCTTATACCTCACGACAGGAACTCAAGGCAGGAATCTAAAGGCAAGAACTGAAAAGCAGATGCCATGGAGTAATGCTGCTTACTGGCATGCCGTTCTTGGCTTGACCATCCTGCCTTCTTATACAACTTAGGACCTCCTGACTAGAGGTTGTTCCACTCACAGTGGGTTTGGCCCTACCACATCAATCATCAATCAAGAAAATGCCTCACAGACTTGCTCACAGGTAGCCTGATGGAAGTATTTTCTCAATTAAGGTTCCTCAATAACTTGAAGTGCAGCAAAATTAAAAATGCTGAACCAGGAAAAATGATAAAATTATTCCAAATGAACTGAATGGGTTATTAAAAGTAAGCCAACCGGCTGGGCAGTGGTGGTGCATGCCTTTAATCCCAGCACTCAGGAGGCATAGCTATGCGGATCTCTATGAGTTCGAGGCCAGCCTGGGCTACAGAGTGATTCCAGGAAAGGCATAAAACTACACAGAGAAAACCTGTCTCAAAAAACAAAAACAAAAACAAAAAGTAAGCCAACCACTACTACAGATTATACCATGCAGGAATCTACCAATGTGAGTCAAAGTGGTCTGACACTTAGGAACACATGTCAGGACTGGGGTATCATTAACACAGTGCGAGACATCTAGCCGAGCATAAGTGAGGCCCTGGGTTTCAATCACCAGCACCACATTTGGAAAAAACAAAGATAAACAAAGTAATATATGCCAAATAGCTCTGTTTTCAATAAGTACTTGAAAAGGCAAGTGATTGTGAATAGGCACAGACTGGTGGTTACCAGGGGAAGGAGAATGAACCAGGAAACAGAAGAAGGAAAATGGGGTTATGAATATGTTCTACTTATTTGTACACTTATTGTATATAGATCATTCTTAATAAATATTATTGCAAATTAACAAAGACCAACCAATGAAAAAAAGAAGTGTGTTCATAAATTAGATCTTCAGGGGCATTTTCTGCTACATTAGGCAACAAAGAACTTACTCCAACACAGGAGCTAAGGTCTTACTTACTGCCCATGTCTGTGCATTCAGCCTAGCTATAAATACTTTAAAGAGCAGAGCTTGTGGCACCTTCTGAAATGCTCTTCCAAGTTGGAGACCGTTCTAAAATCCGCCAGTCTATCAGCTATCAAAAACGAGACTTGCATTGCTGTGCCACCCTGATGAGCATTATGTAATATATAAATTTAAACTTCTTCTCAAGTCACTCCCCATGTACCTATTCCTTTTCTTCCATTTCTTTTTCTCTCTCACTTGTGTGCTAAGCCTTTCACACAGACTACCTCTGTGCTCCTGCATCCACCTTTGGCTCTCAGAAGTTTCTTTCTTTACCTGAGGCAGCTCTTCCTGGCAGCTCTTCCTGACAATACCATATTTTTGTCTCCCACTAGCAGCTGAAAAAAAAGAAGGTCATAGGGCAAAAAAGGACCAATTGGCAGAGGGAAGTGACAGAGGTACTAAGGAGACTCAGTGGGCAGTCAGATACCTGGGCAAGTCAAGTACAGTAAAACTCATCACAGACATTGAATGGTCTAGACTCTTCTCCAAAGCAGTCCTGTCTGTTACCAAAATACAATCATTATGAACCTATTTCTCAGGAAAAAATTAAATAAGATTGACTTTAAAGGTTAATAAATGAGGAATGAAAACAAAAAAGGATAGTGTATTTCCAGAGGAGTAATTCTTGAGTGTCCCCTAAATGAGTCATGTGGATTTGGCTAATTTGTATCCATACCCTGTTAAGATGTTTCAAATTTTAAATTCTGGCCTCTCATATACTGTCTAACAAAAAGCATTAAATTCTATTCAATTAATTTATCTGCATAATTATAATTTGTAATTTATATCTGAAATAAATTTATTTTTTCTTATTTTCCTTCATAATTAATGGCCACATCCAAGCTCACCAAAAGGTCTGTGAGCTTACTACCCTTATTCTCAAGGACATATGGGTTAAGAGTCAAAAGGCAAAAGTATTAATGGGAAACCCATTCCATGTTAGATAATTTTTACATGGAAGAGCCAAGAAAGTGGACAGTCAAGCTCTGGAAAATAAAACTAACATAAACTTTGAGATGTGGATACACAGCTTTAGCCCCTGCCAAAGATCCAAGACCACTTCATAAGTTTGGGTGTGAACAATAATTGTGAAGGGAAATGAGACTCATCAACTTCTAGTCAACGTAACCTGAGTTAATTATTAAGAATAGACACTATCTGCCTGCGTGGCAGTGTTTTCCCTGACAATCTACATATCAAAACTAGGCACAGTAGCACATATGTGTAATCCTAACACCTGTAAGACAGAGTTCATAGCCAACCTGTCTATGTCTATCATTGCTTCAAATCCATTCTGTACTACAAAGTGAAATCTTGTCTCAAAAATAAATGAATGAATAAGTGAATGAATGAATGAATAAAAGTAGGTAAGTATGAGAGATGTAGGATTTATGGAACTATCTGAACATTTGCTATCATACGTTAACATGTAGCATAAGGCCATGAGCTGCCAATGAAACCCAGTCCTCTGTGACAGGTGAGGAAATGAGAAATGGAGAGAAGGCCAAGCTCTTGTCCCTTTCTCCTCAAATACTGAGCACTGTCCTCCTGAATTGGGAAACCTACAACTTCTCACAGTATAACTATCTTGTCTCACACTTGTAGTGGCCTTGATTATATTGGTTTATGTCATTGTTGAGGTTGTGTTTTTATTTATGGACACAATTTTTCTGGGCCATAGTGTTAGTGTTTTGCTTTTTGCTTATTTTATGATAACTTATCTGCTTGCTATCTCCTATTTTTTGTTCACAGATATTCTCTGCAAATCTAGACCTCAGTGTGTCCTATTAGAACCCACATTCTAACCAATGAGAACTGGGAAGTTGCTGAGAGCCCCTCCCCCTCCCACATGGCAGGGCTCTAACTCTGTGAAGCATAGAAAGCCACAGATTCTCCCCAGTCCATGAAGAGTTACTTGGTTTGTTGAAGAGTTTGGAGAATCTGAAGGTCGTGTAAATTAAAATCTGAATCACGGTATTCAGCACAAAATAGGATAGGATGCTCCTCATCAGAAGATGGTGATTATTGGAAGAGGTTATTAGCTATGGGTCATTAGCATAGGAGAAACTGCCCTTTCTTCAGTGGCTCCTGCACCCTCTAACTCATTCTTGAGGTGAAGTAACTAGTCACTGACTCCAGGTCTTTCTCCAAGCCTTACTGAAGCTTATTTATTATGTTATTTGATTGTTTACTTTATTTTGTTATTTCATGAACAGCAATTTTCCCCCAAATGATCCTTCAACCAGTTAGTTGTGTTTAGAATTAGAGGAGAGCTCAATGAACCTTGGTTTTCTTGTATGCCTAAATCTTACCACTACAGAGATGCAAACACACACGGCTTTAGAGACTCAGTATCTCTGTAATGATGAGCATGACTGTTTAATGTTGTGATCTATGAAATGTGTTGTTGTGACTTAATAAAATGCTTAAGCTATTTTTAAAAACAGCATTTCCTCGAGTTGGATATTATGTGCATTCACTCTAAATCACATCTGCCCCGAATACAAGCTCTGGCAGAGCAGAAGCCATGAGTGGGCAGTGACAGTGGACAGAGGACATACTGCTCTCTCCCTTCCTTCACAGTAGCTCTGCATCATATTCAGAGCTCCGATGCCCTATTTCTTCCTAGGGACTCTTCACCTTGAAATGGAGAAGTAAATAGAGACTTTGAAGACTGTTGGTCTTTGATTCAAACAGAAGAGCAAAAGGTATTCTGAGTCCCCTCTAAAGACACAGACGAAGTCTCCTTTCCAGCACTGTGTTGTTCAGTACAGTGGCCACAGCATGTGGCTTTCCACATTAAAGTTAATTTTTTAAAAAGTTCTGTACAGCTGCTGCATTTGCCATATGTCAATGGTGCGAATAAATAGGTCGAACAGCACAGATCCATCATCACAAACTTTTACAACAGAAAGTTCAGTTCTTGCAAATGAGGAATTTCACAATTGAATGAGACTGTCAAACTGGAAGCTTGTTTGAGCATTGTTGCAGTTATTACATACTTTTACCACACAGTCTCTTTCATTTGAATTGGCTCTTCTGGTATTCTCTGCTTAAGCTAATGGCTGCTGGTTAGCAGGGGTCCTGTAAACTCTTGCCTTTCTCTAGAGTGGGTAAGGAATGCTGCACCAGGACCTCTTTGAATACCCCTAGTGAAGTCACCCACAAAGCATAAAAGTCTCATAGAAGCACTGTGATCTTACACCACATTCATGTACACTGGAAGCTCCAGTTAATGTCCTTTCATAGTTCACATTTCCAAAGCAGCAGCTTGGCTTGGCATGTCAGGTAATGAGCTAAATCATCAAAGATAATGTAGACATGAGTCAAAAGCATTCTTTCCAAAAAGTCTTGGCTCCACAAATTCATCTGTTTCCAATAATGAAATTACTCGAACTTCTTCATGAGACTCTGTAGTGAACTGGCTAACAATATGCATTCATTCTGCATTTCCTGCACACAATAATCATACCAGAGAAAGAGGCAGCTATGAGGACTTCATATGAAAAAGGTACTTTTATGACCATACATATAAATAAGGAAGTTAATTTTTAAAAATCATACTATTTAAATCTCTTTTGGGTTTTCAAGTAGCAAACAAAACATCTTGAGTTAAATTATATATGTACCATAACTAACCAAATACTTGCTAAAATGTTTCAATTGTTTTGATGTACTGTAGACACTATTGTTTGGTTCATTTAAATCATTTAAGCAAACCAACCCTCTCTACAATGCCCCAAATGGCAACAAATATTGCTGGGAGGAAGAGTACTACTAAATAGACCTAAAGCATGAAAGCAAACAGTTATGTTCAGGCAATTAAATTCCTTCATCTTTAATTTGACTGTTAGGTGTATTTATCTGTGATATTAAATATACCTATGTTAAGTATAGTTTGTTCAGACAAAGAGTGTTCAAGCTCAACACTCAACAGTATGCTTGGCTCCATGGGTAAAACATAATGTTGGCTCAGCATGCAGGAGAGAAGGGAAAGGAATAAATGGTAGCACAAAACACAAGAGAATTAGCCTCTAAAATGAGCAAGGATGGACACAGGCATGAGAGGACTCGTTCCATGAAGGAATCAAGAGAGATGGCAGTGTGCCTAAATGGAATAAGTGTTGGAAGAATGGGAGGAGATCTTAACAGGGAAGGAGACTAAAGGGCTGCAGTCAGCTCTCTTTCATTGTGCTCTCCTTGGTTGCTATTATTTCTAGGAGAACACATATGGTTGGTTTTCTCATTGTCAGTAATGTTAAAAGGGAAGTGAAATTTTCTTGTGAACACTATAAAATTAGAAAGATGAATTATAGACCAAGAAGTCCCTAGCTTTCTGGGGAAGTAGAAAAATTATTTATATATTTAAAGAACTTTGCTAATTTATGAACATGCAAAAGCCATTTTTATTTTTATTACCTGCCCCTCAGTATTTGTTGTACAACCCCTATTGAAGAAAATTGAGCAGAAGAGATGTGAAATGAGTAATAAACCACTGAGATACATCAGTGATGACAGAAGACAGAGTTTAGGAAAATACCATCAAGTTACTGCAATAATTCAGTCCTGGAGTGAGAAGGATGTGCCTTAGAAATGAACATTAAAACATCAAAATTTCAAAATACAGAAATCAAAAGAAAGTGAAGACACTTTGAGGCAATTTTTGGCTTTTATGTTGCACAACAGACCTGAAGCTTTCCCTTAGGGAGAGCCCAGGAGGGAGAAACTAGGCCACTGAAAACCTCTAGGATGCCATATGGAACCCAGGAGAGAGTTGAGGGAAGGGAGATGGCCGTTAACAAGGGCAAGGAGGGAAGAAGAAATGTGGTCAGCAGGATGCCTAAGGAGAGAGAGAGCATTATGCTCTTCCCTCTGCAGTTTCCAGGAGAATGGAGACATTCTGTACTTGTGAGAAAAGGAGGGAGAGAAAGAAGAGTCTAAGAACCCCACTGCCCAATAGTGGAGCAACATAAAAGATGCAGTGCTAAGAATTCTGGGGTTCAGTGCTCTGAGGCTCCTGAGGCAGAAGGGTAAAGAGGAGAAAAACTTTACTTCTCAGTAGCTGGAAAAGCCCTGTAACTCTGTAAGGCCAAAAAGACAGCAAGGGAATGTGAGTCAAGCCCTCACCTCAGGACAACCTAGGGTGATCTTGTCATCCTTTGGGATGGGAGCTTAAGGCTGCTCCAGTCAGGAAATCACCAGTGGGAGAGGCAAGTGTAGGGAGTACCCAGACCACTCCAGCTCTGTCTATTAGAATTCACAGATCCAGAGCCAAATTTGGTCCAATCTGTTTTCTTTATTTTGAGCCTGTCCTTGTGATTCTGAGATTTGAATGTCTTACAGGCTGTACTGGGAACCACTGCTGATAGACTAGGGGAAGGAAACCTGAAAAGATGTGTGCTATGGATGGGGGGAGAAATGAAAGAGAGAGTGAGGGAGAAGAAAGACCATGAAAAGCAGATGAGATAGGCCTGGCAGGTTCAGCAGGTTCAGCAGGTGATAGTTTGCTCAATGCCCATAGTTAGGTTTCCTAGGCCTCCCCACTCCTCCTCCTTGAACTACATAGATTTTGGGGTTCTTGATTTGTGCGACCCAACAGCTGTTAAAGTAGAGATGACTTGAAGTTCCAGTGGATGTTGAGAATACGGACCAGAGTGCAGAAGAGAAAAATGGGCATCCCCAGTGTGGCAGGAACACCGAGAACAAAGCCATGACAGGGCTGGTGGAGAAGAGGAGAGAACAGAGTGAAAGGTGAAGAATGTGCATGGGAGATGGAAAAAGTTGAAGTTCTCAGAGTTGAGCATATCCAACAGCTAGGCTGCTGTTGGCCAGGGATGTCCTACCACAAGTTAAAAATAACACATTTGCCATAGAACTTGGGAGATAGTGCAATAGTGGTTGCTTTGTGCCAGAAGGGTGTGGGCAGGAAAGGAATCCAGACTGATTGCACATGATTTTTTTTTTTTAAACTGAGGGTACAAACACAAGTGGTCATGCTTTACAGTCTACAAATTTACTGAAAAACAAAAATTATACATTTAAAGTGGGTGAACTGTAAAGTACATAAATTATTGCTGGTGGCCTTGTCAGAGGAGCTTGAAGTTCAAGGTGTCAGTGCACAGGGGAAACTCCCTGATGGGTGAATCTCAGATAGGGCAGATGCTGAAACCACAGATCCCAGAATGTCTTTTGCTCCTGCTGTGCCTTTACATGTTTGCTGCTGCCGTCTTCCTCTGGGATCTGACATGGTGTGAATGGTGAGATTTCCACTGCCTGTAATGGAGTGTTCTACTGGGCATTTTTTACCTGTGGATTATTAGGAAGATGGTTCCTTCCTAAGCTGTACTGTCTGATTGATAATAATAATATCAGTTCATACAAAGTTTTGATGAATAAAAATATATATAAGGAGGAAGAGTCACACAGCTAGAACACATGAGTTTCTATTGAGGTGCCGTATAGACTGTGGCTTAGGTTAATGATTAAGAAAAACAATTGAGTCCCAGTAGCCCAGATATCTTCATTCTTTTAACCTTAATTTTGGGAGATGTGTTCACAGGTTTTGGAGTGCATCAGAGCTGAAACAAAGCTTTGACAATAACTTAAAGTTAGACTAAGATGTTTTTGTTAAATAGCTTTGAGGTGAAAAACCCAAGAAGACTATCTAAAGTTTCAGAAGGGCACATAGTTGAATGAGGAACTTCTTAAGGTCAGGGAACAAGAACAAAGCAGCCCAATTATCATTAGCTGACACACCTTTCTTGCTAGGGTTGGTTGAAGACCAAAGGTGCTGATTAATTCCTTGTTCTCATTTTTGCCTTCAATCTCCTGATATAAAATCTATTGATGAGTGGGTACATACTCTAAAGATTTAAAGTAGAGCTGACTGGTTCCTTTTCATATAAAAGCTTAGGTTTGTGACTCCTTTAAGATTCCTTATAAGATTACCTTTCAAGATAAGTAATAAAGTAATTGGTTCTTTCTTTGTGGCTGCAAAATGCTGCCTGCCAGCAAAAGACCTGACTGAGAAGAATATCTTTCTTGCCCACACAGTTAATCTATAACAAGATGCTTGGGTATGAATGTATGTGGGTTCTTGGGATAGTTTGTTTTTCACCTGTAATACATAAAATGTTTAATCATGTAACGAATATGGAAAGCATGTTTTTTTTTTACTGTTTGTTTTGTATTTATTGTAATCATTCACTTGAAAAACAGAATGTAATCACACTGTAATTCTTTTTTTTAATAAAGAAAAGTTTTTCATCCATTTTACACACCAATTAGAGATCCTCCTCTTCCCTCCTCCTGCCTCCCCAGCCTCCCCCTCCCAACTCACTCTCTACTTCCCCCCTACAAGAAGGCAAGGCCTTCCATGGGGAGGTACACACATTATAATTCTTATATTGCCTGAAAAGCTTTGTTGGGGTATATAAGCAGTAGAAAAAAAAAAGTTTACAGCAGAAAGACTACAGAAGAACACAGAAGAATAAAGAAGGAAACCATCTAGAGAGAGTGTGAATGTCTTTTTCCCTAACCCCTTCAAATAGAAAAGTCTAGTACGTGCCGACTCCGTGGATTTCCTTTGAGCCCTGCACTGCTGGGGACAGGCCCCCCAGGTAGCAAGAGATTATATTTCAATAAGCTGTATTAAAAACATTTCCATAGCACACAATGGAAATAGACAAATGAACAGCTGTAGTTCACCTGAAAGGCCTGATCTGGTGGCCTTGTGATCGCATGCCATTCTAGTTGATGGAGAACAGTCTTGTAAAAACAGGCCATATCCCAGGGGGAAGCATCCTTGGCTATGCCAGTTGAGCCCACCTGGAGCACAGTGGAGGAGTGGTTTACAGAGCTGGAGGTAGCAACTGACCAGTCACCTCTGGATCCTTGTGGCAAGGCTCACTGATTCATGCCATTTGTGTCAAATGCATGTGTTTAATACACACAACAAAAACAACCTGAAAAACCCCTGGAGTTCCTGACCCACCCACAGGATGCTAGCATAGGGTACAGTCCTGAAGGTCTTAGTACATTGTTTTCTAACTTAATAAATAAATAAATAAATAAATTAATTAATTAATGGATTCATAAATTCATAAATAAATAAAACTTCAACTTTGTTATCTTAAAATCAATTGTTAGCTAATTAAAGTGAAAAAATCAATGATTTGCAAATACATTAACTTCAATAAGACATGATTTAGTAAATGAAGGGCATGTGGTTAAAGGTGTACATATTTAATTAAATGAGCAGGTTTTATCTTTATAGTGATGCAAAAGACAATAATAAAAACTTACTATTGCTGAGTTCTGTATGTCAGACACACTGAAATACCCAGAAAACCTCTTCAGGCAGCAACTACAATTGTTCCTATCTTGCAAATAAGTGGCTGGATGTTTTAGTGATCAGAATACTGTGAAAGAGCATCATATGAAAAGACAATTCTCTTTTTAGCATTAGAACTTTTAAAAGATCTTTAAAGTACAGCATTGGTGTCAAGCATAGTCTCCAAATAATTTAAGCTGAACTTGTTTCAGTTAGGGCTCAAAAACACTTAGATAGTAGATATTAGCAGTTTTAGGAATCAAACTCAAGGCCCCCTACATGTTAAAAAATATGGGGTTCCTCAGAAACTAAAATTGAGGGCTGGCAAGTCAGCAGGAAAAGGAGCCTTATAATCCAGCAAAGCTCTGTTAGTTGTATATCCACAGGTAATGAAGTCAGTGTGCCATGAACACCACATTCATGGCAGCACTCTTCAGAGTGGTCAAGAAACGTAAACAATCTATTCTGTGACAGGTGAATGCAGTTCAGTCACAGAAAGAATGGAGTCCTTCCATCACAGCAGACATGAAACATTACATGAAATGAACCAGGCATGACAAGACTGATACTACAGAATTCCACTCATAGGTGTCATCTGAAAGAGTTATCTCAGAGGACTTGAAAGAAAAGTGGTCCTTACAAGGCTGGGGGTGAGGAAGCAGGGAGAGGTGAGGAATTTAACAAAGGGCTACTAAGTTACTGTGAGACCTTCTTTCCTTCTCACTCCTGTCACCCAGAAGGGTGACAGTAATGAACTAGACATCTCAAAAGGTTAGGAGAGGCTGGAAATTGTCCGTATATAGAAAGGATGAATGGTTGAGGAAACATATATTTGACTTGACTTAAATACATAATACATGTGTCTAAAAATTACATTAACTCTTTAACCTATCAGTTAAAACTTTAAAAGTTGGGTTGGAGGGTGTGGATTGGTGGTTAAAAGCATTTGCTGCTCTTGCAGAAGACCCAGGTTCAATTCCCAGCACACACATGGAACCTCAAAACTGTCAGAAACTCCAGTCCTAGGGGATCCAAATCCTCTTCTGACATTCTAGGGCATCAGATATGCACATGGTATACATGCATACATGCAGGCAAAACACTCATCCACATATAATAATAAAATAAATCTAAAAAATTAAAGTTAAGATGAAAAGTATAAAGTATTTGATGTATACTTCTTATATCCCCCTTTTCTTTTTACCCTTTCTTTTCTTTCTTTTTTTTCTTTTTCTTTCTTTTTTTTTGAGACAGGGTTCTCTGTGCAGCTTTGTGCCTTTCCTGGAACTCACTCTGTAGCCCAGGCTGGCCTTAAACTCCTAGAGATCCACCTGCCTCAGCCTCCTGAGTGCTGGGGTTAAGGGCATGGGTTGGATTTTAGGTTCCAGAATTCTGCTCCCAAACACAAAACATTTGCACAGTTTCTGGTTACATTTTCAGAACATAGTTCAGTAACAGAGAGTATACTTACCTGGAAAACACAAGTCCCTGGCTTCACTCCCCAGTGCTCAAAAGTCAAAACAAACAAACAAACAAATAAACAGAAAACCAACCTTCTTTCCCCCATTCACACTTCCAGTCTCTACAGCATGCACATTCTTTCTTTATTGTGTGTTTACTGGGGCTAGAGATAGAGACAAGCCTTGTGCAATCTAGGCTCCTACTGCTAGTGAGCTGCATTCCTACCCTGCTCTCCAACCTACTGGCCCCATCCTTGTGCACATATTATCTCCGCATTTAAAGGTTCTGGACAGAGAGACTTCTTGTTTCTTATCCAAAGGCATCATGGGGGATGAGCTGTCTGTTTTCTTGTCTCCACTCTTCAGTTACTGGCTTCTCCAATGAGTTCCTCTTTCTTACCGATCACCTTATCTACTTGCTTAGCTTGTTCACAACTAAAGTCAATTTTTCTCTATTTACAGAAAAATAAAAAAAGAAGCAAAAACTAAAGAACCATTTCTCTTAACCTTGCATCCCAACTAGAAAGTTTCCTGTCGCCTCTCCTTGAACAGTGACTGTACATAGGGCTCTCAAGCATGTTTGCTGAACAAGGAGGAAGCTGAATTTAAGTCTTGTTTCATAAGACAAGATAGTGATTGAAGATGACTTTTGGTGAGAAATATGTACATTGCTTTGGTGGAACTCAGCATTAATTTTTAGATATCAGACTTTAAAACTAAGTGTTTTGCAACCATTTTTATTTAATGTATTTCTAGACCACCTAAGAAACACCTCATTTTAGTTACTATATCCTCAAAGCTCTGGGTATTTTCCTGAATTGACTTTCAGAGATTTTTCTCATCTCCTTTCTCCCTGAGCCTGTGAGAAACAGCATGGATGGGGCAACCCAGAAATGATTTATTAAAAAGCATCCTTTCTATTGAGCAAATGTCCATAAGAAGACATTTGATTCAGAACTAGTTGCCTTTCTGCTTTGGGTCCCCTGCAAGCATCGATGTAACACTGGAGCTTTAGAGAAGTAATGAGCCTGTGTTAGCCTTTAAGTTGGACATGCAAACAGACACACTTGAAGGATGCTATAGACCCTTCTTAATACAAATAACCCCACAGCATGTGCTTCTACCGTGTATCATAAAATTTTTATTAACCAAATTATTCTTTCATTCTAGGCTTTTTCCTACAATAGTGTGACATGCACTAGCCTCTTATCATTTTCAGTTCTAGATTGCTAGTTATCCAGATTGTTGACTTCAGATATTTTACACTTTTTATCTCTAATCATTCAGCAACCCCATAATAGATGTAATAAACCCTGCCATCCTGTAGACTCCTCTTAACTTGAGCTAAGTGTCTGAATCAGATGCTCAGGCTATGGCCACTGGTGGGATGATTATTGGTGGCTGACATGTTTACCTTGGGGCAAATTTTAGAACCTCTTTGCAGGGATTGAGAGGACTAGGGACAATCTAAGAAATGTTCTTGTTTAGCTCCCTACTCCCCCACCCTACCCCCAATTTTATTTTGAATTTATATTGCATTCATTTGTTTTACAGTATTAGATTTTGAATCCAGGAACCAGTGCATGCTTGGTAAGTGTTCTCCCATTGAGCCATACTCCCAGCCCTTGTTTTATTCTGATAGAGGGTGACACTAAATTCTTCAAGTTGACCTTGAACTCAGCCTGTTGCTGACAGGGCTTGAACTTGGAATCCTCCTGCCTCAGTCTTCCAAGTAGTTGAGATTTCTTCTAGCAGAACTTTTGAGAGTTGACATGGACATCTAAACTGAAAGATCATCAAACACAACATGTTCACAATAGAAGTTTAAAACATAAAACAGCTCTTTTTAGAGATGCTTGAATATATTATCTGTGGTTAAAGCCATGGATTCCAGCTCTGTCCTTAGCAGGGGTACCAGACACTTATTAGTACTTAACAATGCTTCCTTCCTTTCCTTCCTTGAATGAGGCAGTGGTACATGTGAAGTCATAATGCACATGGCAAGTTCCAGAGTGTTTAGGGAGAAGGATTTTTAGAATTGAAGTTGTTCAAGTTAAAATGATTGAGCAGTTTTTCTTTCCTTCTTATAAACATCATTTTAAAATGCTTTATTAATTAAGCAAATGAAAGCAATGTGTTGGGATATATCATATTTGCCCACAGTAAGCAAAGAAGGTTGAATCCATTTGTCATAAGGACCTATGATCTAAACTATTCCAATTATTACTGATTGACTGTTGGCCAAGCTTTAGGACAACATACTCATCAAACTTTGAAAGTGTCCTAGAGGATCTCTACATTGCACTACCTCAGATATACTACTACCATGCCAGCAAATGGGCTTAGCAGGAATAAGTCTTCACAACACAAGATAACAAACTGAGTTCAGTCTTCAAAACCCACATAAATGTGGAAGGCAGAAAGCAACCCCAAAGAGTTGTCTTCTTACCTCTACATACACATGAGGTATGTGCGTAGCACTTCATACACACTTATATACATATGCACAAAAAATAAGGAATAGCAAAATATAACAATAATTATTATTATTATCTATATTCTGGTACCTCCAAACACATGTGTATCACACTTTTCTGGTATGAGAAATCAGATTGAAGGATGTGGTTGTTGTGAAAATGCACATATTTACAGAGAGTTATGAAGTAGTCCAACTAGGGAAAGGATGGATACTTTATCTCCAATCTATATCCAAAGTGTTTGGAAATTTTAGCTTGTTCTGTCTGAAAGAGGGAAAATAGATTTGCCACTCCCAATACAACCCCTCTCATCCTAGGTGTACTGACAGCATCTAGTTATAAATATGATTGATATATACAAGGTGATACATTTTCAGTAAAGACAAATTCTTGAGCATGTTGAAAAAAATCTAAAAGACCAAGAAGAATTTGTAACTAATGTTTTCTTTGACGAGTGGTTCTACTTTCTATGACAGAGGAGAAGGACAGGACCACACACAGCAAGGACCGAAAATATTACTTCACAGACTCTGGTGGCAGGGAATCCTCCAGAAGTGGGACTGAAGATCAGCATCCTTTGTGTGCCTTGACCCCTCAGTTTCCATATCATCATCTCAAAGTTGCAAAAAAAGAGTCACCAAATGTATATATATGCCATCGTGATGTGCTTTAATAAGTAAAGTGGCCCGTGGAAGCTCCTCACCCTGTGAATGCATCTGTCCTGAGGCTTCCTTTCCGCAGATGTCTCCCAGGAGATGTGTGTAAAGAGTAGTGGATTTGTCACAGTTGCTTCTTGCTATGAGTTATGTATGCAAAGCCTTAGTGTACGTGGGTGCAACATGGGAGCAAAGACTGAAGCTACTGGCTGAATTTGGCTTTGGAAGAATTTGTAAATATCACTATTCCTGTCTATCAATATAACAAGCAAACATGGTTATTCCTTATCTACTATGGTCAAAGAGCTATTATCATGCAGAGGTAGCATAACATAGCAGTTAATGAACAGGGGCTTTAGACTATTGTTTTTCAAAGTGTGAATCATAACTTATTTGTTTTTGTTTTTCTTTTTTTTGAGACAGGATTTCTCTGTGTAGCTTTGCACCTTTCCTGGAACTCACTCTGTAGCCCAGGTGGTCCTCGAACTCACAGAGATCTGCCTGCCTCTGCTACCCAAGTGCTGGGATTAAAGGTGTGCGCCACCACTGCCCAGCCATAACTTATTTATATAGTCACTTTAACATTTTATTATCATCATAGAAAAGAAATGGCTTAGGAAAGAATGTTTTATTCCATATATACACATATACACACAAATTCATATGAGTCTTAGTCACTGTTCTATTGCTGTGAGGAGACACCATGACCGTGACAACTCTTATAAAATAAAGCATTTAATTAGGGCTATCTTACTGTTTCAGAAGATTAGTATCATTACTAGGAGCATGGTGGCACACATGTAGACATGATTCTGGAGAAGTAGCTAAGAGTTCTAAATCCAGATCTGGAAGCAGCAGGAAGAGAGAGCCAATGGGATTGACATGGGCCTTTGAAACATTAAAGCCCACCTCCAGTGACACACTTCCTCCAACAAGGCCACAACTACTAAAACTTGGCCATACCTCCCAATCTTTCTCAAATAGTGCCACTCCTTTTTGACTAAGTGGTCAAATATATGAGCCTATGGGGACCATTCTTATTCAAATCATTACAATGTGTATCATACAACATATTATCACTGCATCATAAAATCTTGATTAATTTTACATCCATTCATATATACATGCATACCTATACATATGCACATGTATTTATTGTATCTCTGTGTTCTTATTTACAATATAAAATCTACTTCTTAGTGTTAACATTGTTAAGAACAGCCTTGGTGCAGTGGGAAGGGGCTTGGACCTGCCTAGGCTCAGTGTGCTGAGTTCTGCTGACTCCCCATGGGAGACCTCGATTTGGGGGATGTGGGGATGTGGGGTGGCTTGCGAAAGAGGGCTGGGGGTGGGAGGAGGGAGGAGGGGGATTTGTGGGTGGTATGTGGAGTGAGTAGAAAATTTCTTAATAAAGAAAAATGGGAAAAAAAAGAATTATTTTAAAAATAACATCACCTCTAAGTCCTTACCATTGGAAGTCAAAAATCTCAGCCCTCAAAAGTCTCACTATCACTGTCTGTTGATGGTAGCCTAGATTGTAAGGGTGAAGTGACACAATTCTCTGAGCATGCTCAATGCTCAGTGTGGTCACAGTCCTGGATGTGTAAGGACACTGTAATGGAGGGTACGGCAATTTCACAATAATTCCTTCATTTGATGAAAGTAGCACCAAGGCAGCACTATAGACATTCTCGCTCCACTTAAAAGTGAAGAAGCTACAGTCCTGAAGTATAACTTCTTCAAAGTCCACAGGTAATAAAACACAGGTGATAAACCCAGAAACCTGCTCTGATGTGCCATTACAGCTCTGGAGTCTCCAGCTGTAACAGATGTTAGTGGAAATGAAGCACACCACCCTGTGAGGGACGGGGAAGTAGCTGAATGAATGGACAACTGAAGAGACAAATGCAGATGCACTGTTTTGATTTTATTCTTCCTTTCTTTGTCCTTTCCTATATTTTACATAAAATTCTACATGAATTTTTTCTTTTCAAAAATTGTTTCTTTAGTTTTGCAATGTATATGCAGGCTATTATGTAAAAGCTTGCTTCCTATAGTCTCAGAATATTTGCTTGGTAAGTCCATCCAACTAACTTTGAAACAATGAGAAACAAAATATCTCACTTCAACTATCAGTTGCTATTCTGTGTTTTCCAGAATGCCAAAAATATCTCAGGAATTTTTATATAATTATTCAAAATTATATAATCAGACAAAATTAATGAAAAATAGTTGTCCCTACCCATTTGTTCTTTTTTTTTAAAGTTTAGAACAGTTACTGAAAAAAGCAAATATCATTTATTGTATATCAAAATACCTAATTCAAGACTAACAATTTTTGTTTAGCTGTTAAATACAAATGTATAGTATTGTTGCCATACTGATTGAACCTATTGCTATTCCCCAGGCTCTGAGTATTAATTGGCTGGATAATCTCTAGTATCAATCATAATAAGAATCAATCATTCTGTTTATTCAGACATGAGCCATCTCATCACCCAGCCCTTACTTATTGTGACAGCTCAATGCACACTTCCCACTCATGAACCATCATTTCATCCTAACCTGACATACTAACTACTGAACTGAATCAACAGACAATAGGCTCCAGTGCAACAGAACCAAGTTGGTCCAATGTGATGGAAGCTGCTTGCACATGAGTCAGACAAACACACGTCTATCCACGTTCCTCTACAAGAACAAGCAGCTGATGGTCTCTGGGTCTGGGAAGAGCAGAGTCAGCAGTGGCAGTGTGGGCAGTATAACTGCCCCCTCTCAGCTCTTCTTCCACATTTCTGGATATGCTTTATGCTAAATATTTTACAAATTTTATTTCATGTATTTGTTGAGTACACAAAGTGCTCAAAATCTGAAATTTCTGTGTGCTGATATAACCCCCAAAGTCTAATGATTCAGTATATACAAACTTTATTTCATATAAAAATCATTGAATATATTGTGTAAAATTTCTTTGAGGCTATGTGTACGATAAACTATATATGAAACATTAGTGAATTTTGGATTTGTATGTGAATTTCATCTCCAAGACATTCTAATATATATGGGAAAAAAGTTTTGAACATGACCAAATGCCTAAGACTTTCATTCCTAAGCATTTCAGATAAAAGGCATTCAATCTATTGCTCTATGTCTTCACCTCTAAATTCTGGAATGTTTCCTTTTAATTGTCCCTATAGAAATAAGTACATATTGGAGAAATTGAAGAAGTAAGCCATGTGAAACATTTTTTTCCCACTCAGGCAAACACATTCCTCTCTCTTTTCTCCTATCCCACTTCCTCAAATGTACTCACACTTACCTATTTTTCAAGGCCTGCCTGGCCACTTAGCCATTTCTTGTCCTCAGACTCAACCACACCCCAGCAATAACTTGTTATTATACTCTTCAGGCTATGCTCCTCAATGTTCAACGTCCTTTCATTCCATCATACAAGACTGGGTACTCTAGTGTAACTGTTATATTGGGCCTCCCCCCACCCCCGCCCCCGTACAGTTCTAGCCTGATAATATCCCAAGCACATTACTTCCCTCCTGCATCAGAGTGTTCCCCTCCAAGTTTCTTCATTAGGCAGGCAGGTGAGCTGTCACCAGCAGTCATAATTCCTTGAAATTAATGGTCTGAGGGTCTCCATTCTGACAGGTGGTTCTAGTGTAGAGGTTAACAGTGTTTCCCTGGAGTCAGATTTACCTGGATTTTATGGTGGTGAGCAGACCCTTAATGTCTCTCTCGACCTCTTTGAAAAATGGGATGGATAACAGTATACTGTAGGAATTATGAAGATTAAAAATAATGTATACAAAGCACTATGTGCACACTCCAAGCTCAGGGAACCTCATAGTTATCCATCTATGCCACGACACTTGGTCCAATTACTTCTACAGCCTGACCAATGAACAAGGGTGGCTCTGTGCTTTGCCTACCAAGTGAAACTGCAGTGCTGTGGAAGAAACACAGTCCTTCATTATCCACAAAACAACTCTCATGAAGCCTATGCACAAGTCCAGGAATGAATAGTTGTACTCTGAACTGGATATCGGGGAGATGCTAGAAAATCTTGTACAAAGCCTTTGGGATAGTTAATCACATATATGAGCTACTTAGCTCTACTGAATTCAAGGGAAGCTAAAAGGAGGCATCTGATGTAGCTGGAACAATGCAAGTTTCAAGGCCAGAGTCCTCTTATCTAGAAAGACAAGAGATCTGGATCTTGAAAGGACAGATAAGATGAAAAGGGAATGATTTCCCATTACAGCAGAGATTAGATGATACATGCTCCAATTTGGAGCAAAGTAATTATACAAATGTTTCTACTTTGGTCAAAGAAAGTAGCAAAGGCCTTTTAGAACTGCTTGCAGCAAGGAGGATCTCAGAGAAATTATCTTAACCAGAGGGGAAAACCATTTTCTCTGAGGTTCTCAAGAGCAAGAATTGTCAGGTTTAAAGTATACACATACCACATGATGATCTAATTAATTGTGGTCCTAATTTGATGCAGTAGATCAGAGAGCTGGTCCATGAATCTTCATATCTAACAAGCAGGTTAGAGCAGGCATGGAGTAGCAAAGGCCCAAGGGTCCTGGATGGCAATGCAAAGTCAACTGTAGGTCATCAGGTATTACCACATTGCTAGGCGGTGACTTTTGTTTCTTTCTACCATGGAACGTTGTGCAGTGTCTCCACACATATTAACGTGCACACATGCACATACACACAAAGGTTTTATAGATTATGTAAATGCTGTTATTAGTGAAAGAGAGACACCAAACCTACAGGCATTGCAAACAAAGGTTTAATACAAAGGCACTAGTGTAAAGTAAAACAGGAGAATGGGGGCTTCAGAGTGGGCTGTAGATAACAGCTCCTACAGCCCCTGTGTGAGGTGCCACCGCCCTCATTCACAGGATCATTATCTGTCCATCACAGCTAATACCTCAGCCTGGCAGAGTACTGACAAGTAGCCAACACTCACTAAAAGTCTACTGTTAATTGTCCCAACACCACTAACCACACACAGGTGGCCTTCTCAAATACAATCAAGGCAATTGTCCCTTGAGGCCATGAGAAATGGCCCCCAAACTCCAATTAATTCTTCCTGTTTTCAACTCGTTCTCTGATCAGACTTGATCCCCATCTCTAGCACCTTCTTCCCAATGCCTTCATTGTTTATTCTTCTTCCAGTACCCGCAACAGAAACCTAAAGAAGAGTGACCTATATTATCAACCATTTACTACCTCCATCTAGGCACCAAGATGGCCCATTAAACTTTCCTTCCTCCTCTCTACGACTTGGCATCAGTATTACAGCACACAGGCCTCTTCTTTCTTTCTTGTCAGCAGTCCACATCTATCACTGTTCCCAGAACACTTTTGCCTCAGGTAAATGCATAGCTGCCCTCCTCATTCTCTTCAGATATTTGCTCAAATGTCACCTATGTAAACAGTTACTCAGTATGAAATAAAACCTCTCTTCCCATTCTAGTTTCCCTATACTTGTTTTTTGTTTTTTCAATACCAGATAATATCTAACATACTATCTATCTTTTTTTTTTATCTTTTTCAGTATTGTCTAATCTCCTCAGGTTGCTATATCTTTGTTTCCAATAGCTGTACCTCATATACAAAATGTATGATTAGAGCTGATCAATGTCTAAATGAATGTATGTGAGAATCTAACTGCTGCAGAGAAAAATCTCAAGAGTAGATACATAGAAATGTCATCAGATCAATATCATCTAACTCAGCGGGATTCCTCACATCCATCTCACCAAACTTCCCTGGTCAGCTTGTTCTTCCATTCTCTCCCACCATTTCCTCAAAATTGAAATCTTCTCATGACACCCACCCAAGCTGATGGCTTTGGTGTCAAATCAAGACAGGACAGAAGTTACAAGATTCTGAGAAGGCTGGAATCTGTGCCTCTACTTCCCTCCTCACCTAAGGGTGACCATTTGTTCCCCATGCTCTGAACGCCATTTCTATCTGGTTCTTAGAAAGCTCAGTTGACTCCAGTCTTCAGCATCACCTATCTGAATCATACTCCATCTCTCTCCCTCTCTGGTCTGGATTTAAGAGACTCTGTCCTCACAAAACACATCCCAAAAATGAATCACTATCATGAGATAGTAAATGTAGGACCAGGTGACACACTTAAAAAAGTGACCGAGGCTCTGGAGTGGATTAACTAACCAATTCATGCAACTAATGGATTAGTGAATTCATTATCTCAAGTGTAGGTCTACTTGAAAGCCAATTCCCGAGGTTTTCCACATTTCCTGTCTTTCATCATTTGTCTTAGTTCCTTTTCTATTGCTGTGATGAAACACCATGACCACTGGGCGGTGGTGGTGCAAGCCTTTAATCCCAGCACTCGGGAGGCAGAGCCAGGTGGATCTCTGTGAGTTCGAGGCCAGCCTGGTCTACAAAGCGAGTTCCAGGAAAGGCGCAAAGCTACACAGAGAAACTCTGTCTCGGTAAAAGAAAAACAAAAACAAAAACAAAAACAAGAACAAAAACAAAAACAAAAACACCATGACCAAAGCAACTTCTAAAATAAAGCATTTAATTTGGGGCTTACAGTTTCAGAGAATTAGATTCCATGATGGCAGAGCAAAGGCATTGGGGCAGGAACAGCTGAGATCTTATATTTTGATCCAAAAGTTGGAGGCAGAGAGGGACACTGGGCATGATACAAGTCTTTTGAAATCTCCATGTCCGCTCACATGATCCACCTGAAATAAGGCCACATCTCCATCTCCTAATACTTTTCAGTTTCAACAACTGGAGACCAAGTATTTAAATATATGATTTGGGGGGACAATCATATTCAAACTATCACTTCATTAGATACCTATGCTGCTTGAGAACTTAGAGCAACAGCCACCACCAGGTGCAACCCTATTTGGCTTAAGAGTGAGCTCTCTCCTATTCCCTTTGAGGTAAGAGCTATGTTTTCTACTTGGTGCTACCTTTCTAGGACCACATGCCCATCCATCTCCTGTTCATAGACTCACACCAAATCTTGCTCATGTTGCCCACTCACCTTCCCCGATCCCTTAACTTCTGAGTCTACCAATACCCACAGAAATATAGCTTCTGCATCAACTGCAGTAAAACAGTTTGAGCTTGGGTCTCCATCAGTACATTATCAAGTCACTAAAGCCAACAATATCCCACAGCCAAGAAAGGAGTGAGGATCCCTATAACTGGTGTGGTATGCTAGTAAAGAAATCAGCTCAGAGAACCCAAAGACCATTTTCAGCCCACCTCATTGTCCACAGGCATTCAACACCGCCCCCCCCCCCCCCCCCGAGAAATAGCACAGAACACAAGGCAGTTCTGCTTCCTGGCATCAGACTTGCAGGAATGTGAAAGGATGGTAATATTTTTATCAGAATTTGCCCAGAGGGATAACTCCCTTGTGAGCATCATTTCATCTTAGAAAGTCTTTTCTTGACTGAGAATATAGAATGACCAGACTTAGAAGCCAAAAATGAAAAGCATATGTTTTCCTTTAAAACTGAGGCCATTTGTTCTTTCCATTGTAAGAGCTCAGAGGTATGTGAGTCTTCCCAGGATTTTGATGAAAAGCACTTTGCTTGACAAGAGATTAATATTTCTCTATTTGAGCCCCAAAGCTCCTGAGTGTCCCTGGACTGTAAGAATACGTGCAAAAGCTTCCATTTCTCTTAGAATTGTGTGGCTGAGGTATCCAAGGAATTCTTTCATAGAGAGGGCTGTAAGACACTAAGCAGATACATGTAGGACCAGCTATCTATGCTTCCCAAGAGCAGTGGTTCCTTTAAATGCCTGTCAATGCTCCTGTAAAATCAATCATGCATCTATGTGATCAAGTCCTCCAGTGAAGCTTATCCAGAACTATCCACAATTTTCAGTAACACCAATTCACATCTTTTAAGTGACCTATAATAAATTTTACTCATTATTATAGTGAATTTCCTAAGTGGGGGAGGTCCCTCACATCAAATCTGACTATGTGATGCAACCTCAAATTGAGCATGCTCAGCAATGTGTCCCCTCTGCTTGGATCAGTGTTTCTTGCATGAATATGCATAATTTTCCCACAAAAGCCCTCTGCTTTGAGAGTGAACTTTGTATGCCCCTTACTTGCTGTAAGTAATAAACCTCTTTCCTCCTTTTTATGACCTGGTTAGACTTGTTGCCTTTGCAGTTCACCCACTGCATCGGGTTACAGTGAGCTGACCCTAAAGCAAATGCTGAGTAATTGTCTCTCAAATTCCAGCCTTCAATCCACCTCAGGATCAAGTAGTTACATGAAGAGCAAGAGATGACCGTACATCTTGATTACTTATGTCAGATACTTCTTGAAGGAGAATTCTTTCATAAGCTTTCTCCAGAAAGCAAACTAGGAAGCCATCCAGTTTGCTGCTTTGGCTAAAGGAGTCAGGGGCCACCATCTGCCTGGTTTAGCAGCCATAGGGTTCCTTCAGGCTATGTCACTGAGGAGGCTTCTTTTTTCTTTACTAACTTGACAAGGTTCAAATTAGTTGACAAACAGTCACCTGAGACAGCCTTAACCCCCTTCTCCTTTTTACAAAGACACATGATGCTCTTAGAAGAAGAAATCACTTTGGTTTGCCTCTATGACAGACTATTTCTGGACCTTCAGTCAGAGAAGTGACATATTTGACTGGCGTGAAGTCAGGGCTGTTAGTTACTGCAGCAGTTGTGTGTGTATTTGAACACTACCGTCTCTGGGGTGTGAATACCTCCATATATATGAGAGCTAGTTCTGAGGAATTCCAGGGGAACACCCTCTCTACTTATGAGTAACCAACATTTCTGCTGGGCGGCAGTGGCACACACCTTTAATCCCAGCACTCGGGAGGCAGAGACAGGCGGATCTCTGTGAGTTCGAGGCCAGCCTGGTCTACAGAGCAAGATCCAGGACAGGCACCAAAACTACACAGAGAAACCCTGTCTTGAAAAACAAAACAAAACAAAACAGAAAGAGTAATTAACACTTCTTTTCAATAAGAAAAGTGGCTTAAACCCAGGCTGTTGTGGTCTCTGTCAGCATCCCAGGAAGAGGAAGAGGAAGAGCACAGCACAGGCTGGCACTGAAAGTTCACGTTGCATCATGGCTTCCCTCTTGGCAGCTCTGGGCTCTGAACCGCGTGAAGATTGGAGCCGTTTCTCTGTCTCTACTCTTTTTCATAGCTTTCCAGCGCCTGTCACCTAAAGTGCACAGATGAAAATTGGCCTGGGTGTTTGGGGAGCCAGCTATATTATCTTCTAGATAAACAAAGCAATTAAAAAAAATTAAGCACTTCAGGATCCACTTTAAGAGCCTCGAGCCCGTGCAGCCACACAGGGCCATGTGTAGGCAGAAGGGTCTGGGCTGGCTTCACAAGACCCCAAAGAGACATTTCAGATACTGAGAAAACCCATAGGACTTCAGACACACAACACAAGAAGTTGACAGTTTTCATGGTGAACTATTTCTGCATGTTCTTGGCTCGTTTTTTCATGGATTATTACTTGTCAATTTTTCGGATGAATTGGTAAAAATTTTCTTGTTTCTCTCGTTTTCCATTTGCCTTTGGCTGCTGCCAGTCTTCCTTTATATTTTGTAAAAAAAATTCATAATTTTGTTTGTTTGTTTGTTTTTTGAGACAGGGTTTCTCTGTTTAGTTTTGGTGCCTGTCCTGGATCTCACTCTGTAGACCAGACTGGCCTTAAACTCACAGAAATCAGCCTGGATCTGCCTCCCGAGTGCTGAGATTAAAGGCATCTGCCACTGCCACCAGGCGAAATTTTATAATCTTAATAGACAAATCAATTCAACCTGTTTGTGAAGGAATTAAAAAAAAAAACAAGAAGTTGACAATTTGTAAGCCAACAGAACTAACAACAATGTCACTATAAAAGAAACAACAACAACAACAACAACAACAACAAAAACCTTGCTAAATCAGATTTTTCTGAAAATTGCTATTTTCTGGTATATTTATTTTCCCCATCCACAGAATTTCTAGGAAAATAACTTCATTATAAAACCGACTTGAGTTTAAAATATCTTCATAACATTAGCGGAGCCAGGTGGCTGCCTAGCACTCGGCAAGACCTTTAAAAAGCTCCAGTGAATGACTAAGGACAATGCTTCAAGTACAGAGTAACTATTACTTATAGAAAGATGGCAGTAATCCTGTGACACACTTGAAAACCTCATGTAGGCTTCCCAGTTACAAAAGATGGTACTGAGAAAGGCTGGGATGGCACATGTGTCTCAGAGAAGGGGCAAAGCACAGCTGGACGGTCCTGCCGTCGGATGCTTAACTAGCATCAGAAACTGAGAGCTCCTTTCAAAGTTATGGAAGTGAGACCAATGTAATAAAAACACATGTAGCTTTAAATGTTCTTAAGAATGTGTGTTTAAAAGGTAAAAATCCGAACTAATGAAAGAAGACACCATTATACCCATAGAAATGGGGTTAAGAATTGACTTTAAATCAAGTGTCAGTCAGGTATCAAAAACAAATGCAAAGGAGCCAGAGATTGCCCCTTTGGTCCTGCATGGGTGTGAAAACATCCTGTTCCCTCTGGGGCAGCCCGAAGCTGAGGATAACAGGGGAAGTTATGCTCTGTCAGCCATGGTCTTACAGGCAGAGCAGAGGGCAGTGCAGTCATGGGAGGGCAGAAGCAGCAAGGGCAAGGTAGTGAGGAGGACTGCAGCAGAGCCCTAGGCAGCAGCCCCACTGTCTGGGGACAGCCCAGCACTGCCAGCTGAGGGAGGGAGTCAAGTCAGGGCATGCGCTTGGGAGTGAGCAGCACACTGTTGAGATGACAGCGCTCTCGCCTGATAGACCCGTCCACTGCCATGCCTGAAGACCTAAGCTGTTGGAGCTGCAGGAACCACACAGTAGAAGGAGAGAACAGCCTCCTGTACATTGTTTTCTATCCTCTATAACCCATCATGGAACACGTGTCTCTCCATGCCCCCTACACACAAAAAATAAATAAATTATAATGTAAATTAATTTTAAAAATTCTTGTTAAAAAAATATACCACTGACTAGTAGGGACCACAAAAGAACACACCACAGTTCGAAGAGGAGACTTCCTAAGGCTGGAAAGATGGATCAGTGGTAAAGAGCATTTTGCTGCTCTTACAAAGGACCTGGGTTCAGTTCTCATCACTCACGTGATGTCTCACAATTATCTATAACTCCAGGCTCAGGGTATCTGGCTTCAGGCCTTCTTCAGGTCTCCACAGGCGCCTGCATAACTATGGTACCTATACATACATATAGGAAACACACACACACACACACACACACACACACACACACACACACACATATATATATAATAAAAATAAATCTTAAAAGACACAAAGAACAAAACCCCAGGAGATTTCACCTTGTTTTACAGATGGTGGCAAAGGGCAGAGGGATTACTATAAAGCACTGTTCCAGTGACCAGGGAATGCAAGAAAAGAGGATGGCTTGGCGTTTGTTATCCCTTAATCAAGCTGCTAAGTGTAAAATGTAGTTTTAGAATCTCAAAGAAAGGCACAAATTCCATCATTGGCTCATTCTCACTCCACAACGGAAAACAAGAATGGGACCGCCTGCTGTCGTTAATCATGGCCGTCACACAGGCATGGTATCACTCTCTGCAAACACACAGGCAGGAGCATGTTCTACACCAGGTCTCCGAGGCTTCTGGAAGTGAGCAGAGCTAACAGCGGGGGCACCCTTCTGTTTGTTCAGGGCTGTTTGGCTTGGTTTGTGATGCAAGGTACTCAATATTCTCATCTCCTGAGGTGGACTCAAAGGAAATTGACAGCCAACCTTAAACAAAGTAAGGCTACTGCGACTATGGTGCCATGTTGTTCTCCGAGCTCACATTCTGAGCTCAAAGTCTGTCTGATGCTGCAGAAACCCACTCCTTCGATCCGCTGCCTAATGCCTACTATAAAACTTAACAGGCATCAGGTGCAGCAATGAGCATGCTTCGTGAGGATGGCCTGGACATTGGTATGCATTACCATCCCACCTGCAGGTATCATTCACAGGTAAAACAGAACATCAAGAAATTAACAATGTATCTAACTACTGTTAGAATGCATGTAGAGTCCTTCAGTAGTTTAAATTTTAATTCCATTCATTTAATCAACCATTATGGTAACCATCATCAGACACCGTCTTTTTTTTTTTTTTTTTTTTTGGTTTTGGTTTTTCGAGACAGGGTTTCTCTGTGTAGCTTTGCGCCTTTCCTGGGACTCACTTGGTAGCCCAGGCTGGCCTCGAACTCACAGGGATTTGCCTGGCTCTGCCTCCCAAGTGCTGGGACTAAAGGCGTGCGCCACCACCGCCCGGCCAGACACCGTCTTAAATGCTAAGGACTGTCATGAACAAATCTGTTACTGTCCTTACAAAAAACACATTTCAGAGAGTGGCAGCATTATGGGATGTAACTAATAAATGTGGGCCAGTCCAAATTAATAGCTCACTCTGTCCTGCAGAAGGTGAGATAGGTCCCTGAGCAAGTAAGTCCTGCATAAATACTGGATACCAGTGAGCATACAGGGAATCTGCCCACAGACCTGGGGAACCGAGGGGCATGGCCTCCTTTCTGCTTCCTTCCTATTCTCTGTTTCATTTCTTCACATTTTTGTAGGAAAACTCCTTTCTGCATCCAAAGTGAGACCACAGAAAATCCTCAAGTGACAGTGGGCTTAACTGAGGAAGTAAAGAAAAAAAGAAAGGAAGGGAGGGAGAGAGAAAGGGAGGGAGGAAGGGAACGCAGGGGAGGGAAGGAAGGCCATCGTTTTACCACAGGCCACAACCATGAGATCCGATTCAGGTGTCACGTGAACAGGATTCTTTACTACTATCGCATCTCATGCTTGAACATGGATTTTCAGAGTTTTCATATCTAAGCCAGGCAAACTATTGCTCTCCCCTTGAAGCACTGAAAAGTGCTTCTTTGACAAGTCTCTGAAAAGCTTGTCCAGAGCCAGGAAGTGCTACACACTGCCCATTCACAAGCGATTCCCCCTCTAACCACACAAGGTTTATTTTCACTGCTGAGAAGCAAAGGTCTCAATTCCTTTAAAAGCTAGAAGGCTTCCACCAGATGGAATGGCTAATTGTGTCTGATGAAGTCAGTAAGGTGTTAATGTCCTTCTCAGAGAGATGGCTATTTGAAAATTGTCAGAAAACACCAAACACCACACAAAACTTGAGTTTTCTGAATAACCTATCAACAATTTAAAACCAACCCACCCCTACAAATATCAGAGATATGAAACAACTTAGTAACACAGAATGAACTAAGTGTCTGATCATAATATGAAGAAATAGATGTAAGTAATGTGTGTTTGACACCGGACACCAACATTTAACATAAAGTGTTTCTATCAAGCAAGAACTGAACTGGAAAATACACAACTAAATAACTTGGGTTAAAATTATTCACATGGTCATCATTTTCTCATCCAATAGATGAGAAAAAAATTGTAAGTCATTTTCTACCCTAAAATTTATAAAAATAATTCATCTCAATTACAGCTACAATTATAGCAAATTAAACAAAAACCCTAGTCACACCTTTTAATAGGTAAGGAAGCTAATCTGCCACTCAATGTATACAATTCCCATCAAGTCCATTGGAGATGAAGCCTGATGTACTAGAGATAAGTGAAGCAGGCCTGCCACCATCAGGAGTTGCCTAAATCTTTGGCAGAACCCTAAAGTATTTCAAAATGTGTGTGTGTGTGTGTGTGTGTGTGTGTGTGTGTGTGTGTGTGTGTTATGTATGTGGGTGTGTGTGCACGGTGCATGTGAATGTGTGTGATGTGTGTGTGTGTGTGTACATGATCTATGTTTGTGTGTGTGTGTGTGTGTGTGTGTGTGTGTGTGCTCACTGTACAATTTTGTTCAAGGAAAAGCACTTATGTACCTTAGGTTATTTGTTTTGTTTTGAGACAAGGTATCATGTAGCCCAGGCTGGCCTTGAACTCCTGATTCTTTTGCCTCTACCTCCCAAGTGCTGGGTTATCGGTATGTGTTAATCATTCTTGATTTGTGTGGTGCTGGGTATTAGAACATGAACATATTAGAACATGGGTATTTACACAATAGGCAAGCTCTTGTCAGCCCATAGATACATCTTAAAGTAATCATTACTAAGCAAGTTAATTTGTCCATGAAAATCATTAATTCCAGAAGTATAGGGAAAATTGTCTTCTAATAGTTTTTTCTTTCACCCTGAAAAAATAGAATTGGGGTTAAAACCCCATGTTTGATGTTTTAGAATGATTTCATACAGCTACCCAGTGGAATAGTGTTCTAGAATAATTTAGCTTTTTACTACTTTATAACTTCTTGTCAAGAATTAATTATGCCATTTATATAATGTAGCATGGATCTTACTTAATAAGGACTATCTAGCTGTAGCGTGTCTGCAACCTGAATGAGTGCATGGCATGTGGTCTCTTCATTTGCTCCTCCGACAGAGCTTCACCTAACATATGGGGCAGGTGCTCAAGAGTTGGCAAGTGTGGGGTGCAAAGCTGGTGTGGACATTTTGGAACACAGTTGGCAGTTTCCTACAAAACCGACCATTCCTCTCCTATGTAATGCAGCAGTTATACTACTTGGATTAAGCAAAAATAAGATGAGAACTTGTGCCTATGCAAAACACTGTATATAAATGTTTATAGTAGCCTTTTTTCATAATTGCCACAAATTGGAAGCAATCAACCTATCTTTCAGTTGGTGAATGGATAAATGTGATTAATCCATATAAAGTGATATTATTTGGAAGTTTAAAGAGATAAGCTATCAAGCCAGCAAAAGATATGGAGGAACTCCAGAAGCATGCTGTCATGAAAGAGACAATATACAGTTACCAGCGTAATTTCAACTGCAGGACACTTTGAAAAGGCAAAACTATAGACAATACAAACACCAGTGGGTTTGAATATCAGGGGTTTGAGCTGAAGGCAGAGTGAGAAGTAAATAGAGCAGAAAGGGCTTTGGGGGCAGCTAAACTACTCTGTGTTGCAATGTAATGATGGATATATGTCCTTAAACACTTCTTAAGCCCATAGAAAATACAACTACATGGTTCTGCCTCACTATAACATGTCAATAATTGTACTAATTGGAACAAATGCACCACACTAACACAAGGGGGACCTGAGAGTGGCATCTGGGGAAAGTGACAGGGACACAAGGGACATTTTGTACTTTCCAGTCAGTTTTTTTTTTCAGTAAACTCACTGCTCAAATGAGTATAAAATGGAATAACAGGGGAGGTCTCAGAAGTCCCTCCCTTTACTGCGCTGTTCTGAGCTGATGGTGTTAAACTATCAAAGGGAGAAGATTCATGGCACCCTTCCAGTCTGAATGGCTCACACCAAGGAGTTGTCTGCACTTTGTCAGCATAGCACTATCTAGGTTGGACTTACATCTCTGCATGGGAAACAGAAGTTCATTTTTGAAAGTAAAAAAGATAAATCCAAATAAAGTCAGAAATATCTCCTGACATTGGACCCTGAGCAATAGACAAGGAAGAAACGGAATTTTTGACCAAGCTCTTTTTAGCCTCAACCAGAGACCCTTGAATAAATAACAAAGTTAGGCATCTCTGGCTCAGGAGGAGGGTTACTCAGCAGGCTGGGCTTCAGGAACCTCTAACTTCTTTAAAAATGTTCTAGCTAACTGGTGTAATAATGAAAGCCAGCCCTCCTTCCCATGCGCATGTGTTAATCGCCATTGTGCAAGTTCAGGGTGGTTATTACTGAGTTGTCAGACGCCCATTAATTATCCACTATGCTGTATTTAGGCTGTATTTAGCTGTAGTCTGGTAAATCTTTTTAATTGCCTAGGCTGCATTTACCAAGTATCTTTATTTAACATGCTCCCAACTCTGTTTATGTTTATGTCTTTTCCGATAACTCATTAAACAGAGTCTTTAGCTGCTACTATATGACCCTTCAGTGATAACTCTGTCGTGCCCACCTCCATGCTTTCATTTTGTTCACTCATTACACAGTATTTTTAAGTCCTCCCCCAGCCATGTTTCCATTTCCCTAGCTCTGAAGAGCACACACACACCTTCCTCTAATGGTGTTAAACTGAGGTTGAAAGGCAGCTTTATGCAAATTCACATCCAGACTGAGTCTCTCCACTACACTCAAGGTCATGTGCCTAAAAAAGCTAAAGCAAATTCAGATCCATTGGAAAGTCACTGACAGTGCTGGTCGAGTTCAGATCCAATCCCCGTCCCATCTACTGACATCCTTTGCCTCAGACCTCTTGTTTCAGCCCATTATACAACATAAAACGTTCCTTTACACACCCTTTCTTTCCTTTCTGCTCGGCATCCCTCTAGTTCCCACTCAGAAACTCTCATTTACCCTACTCTGTCAAGCAGTTCTGTCTCTGACCTTCAGGACACAGGCACCTTTGAAGCATAAGCTATTAGAAATAAGAGATACTTCTGCAAGCCGGCAAAATTCCTGAAACCCAGAACATACTTGTTAATCTTGTGAGCATGGAGCCTGAGTTCTTGATAATATTTATTGAATGAGTATTCTGAGTTAAATGTAGCCATAGGCATTCTTTCCAGCATGTTATACCTGACCAACCACTTGATCATATGGTGTTTCATAGAGCAACATCTGGAAAAAGTAACAAAGACATAGACATGAACTTTTCTTAAAGCATAAAATTTGGGATTCAAAACAATGTAAGTAAATAAAAACTCATTTTCTAACATAAAACGTGTTGGAAATCACCTAGTATTTATGGTATAATTATACTTTGCAAAAATACCATAAAACTGAAAAGGAAAATGATCCTGGACATGTTTAATGCCATGCTAATAAAACAATAAAGTAGGATCAGCCTACAGGTAAAGTAGGATCAGTTTGTAGGTGGAGAGCCCTATCAACATGTCGTTTCCACATTTGAGGTGTATCTTTTAGCTAGTAACAATGGACTTCTGATTATTAAATGTGTCCAATTCTGAAATTTTTGAATTGTTTGCACCTAAGAACAAATCTAGTATTTGCATATTGTGGTCCCCTGAGATAGGTCTCAGGAGATGAGTTTCAAGTAATGTCACATACTGGAGAGAGTATGAGGGAGGAAGAGAGAGGGATTTCTTCTGTACCTGTGTGCCTGTGGTGGAGTTCTTAATTCGTGGGATATAACACTAGCATATTTGAAACATGACTACCTGAAAATAAGTATATAAATACAAGCCAATTACATACTACTTACATGGGACTGGACCTTACACAGTATTCTTTTTTAAAACTTCGTAAAATACATACATTATATATATAAAGAGTTTTAATGGAATTTCCCTACATTGGGAGAGATGACACTCTCAAATATATACCCTATGGTGGCAAATTAAAACTAAAACACTACATATTTGGATCATAGAACATGAAGAGACTTGAATGTGGGTGCCTGGGGAGATCAGAAATTTGGATCCCCCTTGAGCTGTAGTTCCAGGCAGTTGTGAACCACCCAATAAGGATAGTGGGAAGTGAAATCAGGCCTTTGTATAAGAATAGTAAGCACTCTTAATGGCTAAGCAATCTCTCCAGGCCTTACTTAGTACTTTTTTGTGACACATTTCTCAATGGTAAAAATATATATTTTCTTCTCAGTAGGTATCAAATGAGCATGAGACATTAAGGATGAAATTGATCCACAGTTCCTGTACTTTAAGTTTGATCTATCATATCAATATCAGTCACAGTTTATAAAAAAATAATCCAACTCAGGTCAGTAAAACAAAGAGGCTTCCTTGAGTACATAGTCAATAAGGCATATAATGAGAATTTGTCTGCTCAGTGTAGAGCTGTAAGGGACATCAGAATTAAGCTGACTCTACTCTCTCATTTTAAAGTATAGAAGATAATAACAAAGCCAAGACTCTATGTGTTTCCTACTCTCATCAGAGAAAACTTTATAGTTAGTCCTGACTAGTTCCCACTGGTGTCATAGTGAAAGTAAATGAACTTAGCTGTTTGCTATTCAGTAGCTCTGTGCACCTCAGAAACTATCCTTTTCTGGGCTTCATCTGGATGATCTTCAGACGGGAATACAAGCTGGATGATTTAGCATGAACGACCTTACAGGGTAAGCTACAGTAGTGCTTGCAAAAATATCATCTTTACTGTCTTCACCAAATAATGGTTACTGTATGCCAGAGAAGCCCACCATGCCACTAGGCATTAAGCAGAAGAAAGGTAGGAGCCACAATAAGCTTCCACATAGAGGGGATTTTTTGTCTCCCAAAGAGCCAGAATACATCGATAGGTAGTCTATTTTATGAACTCCTTTGTTGAACTGCCTAAGGAGAGAAATACCAGGTGGTCCTTCCCCTGGTCACTTCCAGTAAAGTCTTACTAGTTATTTGAGACACTTCATCTTGGACTTCCCTCTCTTCCTTCCCCCAAGAAGCTCTGACATTCTCAAGCCTAACAACATCTAATAGAAACAGAATGTAAATCACAAATGTAAATTTATGTAATAACCATGATGTAAAAATAGGAAAAAGAGGGCTGGGCATATAGCTTACTGTATGCTTAGCATACACAAGACACCACTGTATACACACACACACACACATGCACACACACACACACACACACACACTAAAATAAAACAAGTAAAATTCATTTTAATCATTTATTTTATTTAACATGATGCACCTAAATTCACATCATCGTGAATTTAACCTGTAACCAGTGTGAAATGATTAGTAGACATTTATTATCCATTTTTCATACCAAGACTTCAAAGTCTCTGTGTGTTTGACACTCAGATCACATCTCAGTAGGAAGCAGATACATTTTAAGTGATTAGTAGCCATGTGTCAATGGTAGCTAACCGACCAATAAACCTATAGAGGTCCAGAGCCTAGGACATTACCACAACCTTCTTGATAGACAGTGGCTCTCCCAGTGAGGACTGAATAGTCATGTCCTAACATCTAAGGGGTGGGGACTCTGACCACAAGAGCAATAAGATAGCAACACCACAGGTTACAGGTTACACGAAGACGTCAGGGGGAAAGCACCTAGAAAGGTAACATTTCTGGTATGGTCACACTTCTCTAGCCTGCTAATGTAAGTGGAGAAAACTGGTACGTACACAGTTATATATGTACCAAGTCACTGTTCTCAATCTCATTTTGTTCTAATGTACAGATACAAGGCAGGAAAAAAGGCTCAGTGGACACACAAGCCTGTTGACGCCAGTTCTATCCCTGGAAGCCATGTAAAGTTAGAAGGACAGAACCAACACAACTACAAAGTTGTCCTCTGACCTCCATGTGCATCTTGTGGCATGCTTGCCTCCCACCATCATACACACACACACACACACACACACACACACACACACACACACACTCAAGAAGTAGTCTTATTTCCTAAGCAACAATTCTCACTGCCATGCTAGATCAGCTAACTTTGAAGCCAAAGACAGTTATGATATCTGGATCTTCCATTTTCTATTAATGTCCAGTTCCAATTAGCCTTTCCTGACCACTTACTATGAAAGGTTTTTTCTTTGAAATAACAGGTGCTACCTCACACTTTTTCAACTCCTTATGCTTACTAATCACCCAGGGTCCCTTTCCAATACAGACTGCCATTCATTAAGTCCGGAGTGGAGCTGAGATTCTGTTTTTCTGAGAAGCTCCCAATGCTGCCCATGATTCGGCCTAGAACAGCCCCAGTAGCAAGGCCATAGCTCTAGTAGTAGCTAAGACAGATTGGGGGAGGAGTATGCTCATTCCTTAGCTAGTAAATTTTGAGAGTATATTCTTTTCATATATTTTCCTTATTATAATTTTAAGCAGATGTATGTGGATTCATAAATAAAGGCTTATTATTGATCAATTATTTTAGTTCTAGTCATGGAAAATGGTGATGGTGACCAAGTAGTAATTCAGTCAAGGGGCTCTTAATGGCCTTGAGTGTAACCAACATTGTTAAGTTGGTGGGGTTCCACCTCTCCTTACTGCAGTGAGATTAGAAATGAACCTCCAGTCTTGGACTTGTTCTCAATGTCTAAACATGAAGAAATTATATATTGAGAGCAAACATCAGACCAATTTCCCTTTAGTTATACATTTTGAAGCACAAGAGTCATGTTTTGTATTTAGTTGCCCTTAACTTTGAATTATTACCTACCTTTACTGAAGGGTGAAGGGATACATGCACGATGGGCTGCTCCTTTCCAAACTGGATTAAGTACAGACCACACACAAACACCAATTTTCAGCACAAAGAGATCCTTTATTTAAAAAGATAGAGACAGGTGGCTGGATCTGAATCAGGCAGAAGTGGTTTTTAAGGCAAAAAAAGGGAGAGTCCTTGCTAGGATAAGTTGTTTAATCCCAATTGGACATGTTGGTCAGTGTAGTCAAATAAGGAATTTTGATCACTGGACCTTGGTAGTCAGCCTTAGGAATGAAAAAGTGGCCAAATAAGGGAATCTAGTGGTTTAGAAAAAGGTATGTGTGTGTGTGTGGGGGGGTAGGGAGCAGGACCCACTAACACCATATTTGGGCCTATTAGAGGAGCATCCTTAACCTGCAAAGTCCAAGTGTGGAATGCTCCGAATGCTGAAACTCTTCGAGTCCTGACCTGACACATGTGGAAACCTCAACCTCTGCATGTGGATGGTGTTCTAGTTTGCTTCTCTGTCACGGCGCTAAAACAACCTCATCAACAGCTGCTTGAGAGGAAAGGGTTTATTTAGCTTACAGGTTACAGGCTATCATCAGGAGGCCAAAGTAAGAGCTGAAGGCAGAATCCTGGAGGCAAGGACTGAAGCAGAGGCCATGGAGGAGTGCTGCTTACTGGCCTGCTCCTAGGCTCTTGTTCAGCTTCCTGTCTTATACAACCAGGACCACCAGTGGTGGCATTGCTCATGCTGGACTGAGCCTTCCCACATAAATCAACAATCAAGATAATGCCCCACAGACACGCTCACAGGCCATTCTGATGGAGCAGTTCCTTAACTTGAGCTTCCTCTTCTTTGGTTTTTATAGTTTGTATCAAGTTGGCAAAAACTTCAGGACAAGTGGCTAAGAGAGTTATGCAATTTTTCTCTGATGCTTCAAGGTATACCAATTTGGCTTCATAAATAAAATTATTCCAAAATACTGCATGAAATTGCAATCGGGCATGTGTATAAGGCACATTGGAAATATACATGAATTCTGTTTTTAGACTTGGATCCTTTCCCTAAAGTATCTCATTGTGTATATGCAAATATTCAGAACTCCATTTTTAAAAAGGGAACTCTAAACCATGTTTGCTCTCAAATGTTTTGATTAAGGTACACTCAACTCTCACCACAAGTTTATGCCTGGCCCTTGTTCTATATTTTCTCCACTAATGATATATGTTGGCAGAACCCTCTGAATGGTGATTCTTTTTTTTTGCCTTTTTCTGATAACACAAAATCTCAAGTCAAAGAACCTCAGACAGCAGACCCCACTGGTGCTCTCAATATCAACTCCATCTCATCAGCCTGATCACTTCTACAACTCAAACTTTGCCTCTTTTGACAACAGAGCACACTTATCTAAGAGGAAGTTGGCTAGACTGATGTAGCCCTGCTCTATGCTTGTGGTAGTATAGTTTATTGATGCCTTCACTATCATTTCCCCACTCTTGTTTCTAAGATTTTCAAACTCACCTAGTTATGGAATAAAATTCTCTGTTTTTGTTTATTTTTCTCATTGCTATTTTTTTCTCCAGCTAATAGAATAAATAGCTCCTATGTGCCTGTTAGCAAACCAGAAAAAACAACTCAGTGATACTTTCTAAAGTATTTGAACATGCTTATCTGATAAAAATACCAGGCTCCTGCCTCCCTTCTCAGGTGATTTCAACCTTAAGGTGGGTAAATAATGTTACTTAAGCTAATAGTTGCTGCTGATTGTTTTTCAAAATTGGAACACATCTAATGTGTTCACTCTCGTTAGCTGGTACCAGGCTACTCTCAAGGCTAGAATACATTTTGAACCATACTATCATTTTATCAGTGAAAAACTCCAGCAGGCTACTTGTAACTTCCACTTTTAATAGTAAGTAGTATATCCCCTAGAAACATAAAGTCCCAGGAGACACACTTCTCATTTGTGCTACAGTAACAGCTCCAATAGTGATAAATTGTTTGAGAGAAGGCTTTTTGAATTGACCTACATTTTTTAAATGATGGTTATTAATTTTACTTTTGCAAAACAGGAAATTAATTAACAAGCTGAAAGTCTATTAAAACAAAGGAAGCCTTTCCAAATTCTTTCCCCTGCCTCCCTGAAGACCATCTCTTCCTTATCACTGCCACAATGATACAATGCTTGTGCCAGGAACTAACGATTGGCATTATGGGAGTCTGCCTTGGGACCATTAGGCTCCAGCTGCCCCCTTGGATTTGGTTAGTGACTCTCCACCACTGAGTAGATAGAAATCTGAGAAGAATTGAGCCTCAGACGGTGGTCTCTATTCATAACTGTTGTCAAAGCTGCAAAGGAGAAAGGGAAGTCAAATTGTATTTCAACATAAATGAATCTCTCATATTTGTCGCTCAGATAGGTGACTTCATCCCTCTTAAACAGAGTATACTTTATGGGAAGTCAACAAGTCATCTAAAGGCTTTTCAAGGCATACTCCCTGTCTATTCCACTTTTCTACATGCGGGTGATTTTGCTTGACTCATCCTTACACACCCCACTATCGTGTTTGTTCAAAGAAATCCCTTAGCAGAGAAATACAGCATTTGTGTAAATTGAACAAAGAAGTGAATCAGTTCAAACTGTCTACTTATAAATCACAAAGACTAGAACATAGAACATACTTTGACATAATACTCAGCTCAGAAAATCCTAAAATAGGTGCTTAAAAGTTTTGCAACTTTTCATATCTTTAATGTTGGCATGGAATTGGAACTTGTTCTTACATTCAGGAATCCAGGTACTTCCCACCCAAGAAAGGTTAATATATTGATCTTTTTCAGCAGAGGGCAGCATATCCTGACATAGGCCTGGGTATGGTAACCTCATAGAGATCACATTGTCAATGGCAGTATAACCCATGGTACACTTTTTAATTGTGAAGCAAATCAAGCTTTGGTAATGGTCTTCTTACTGGCATTGCAGATAATCCTTTCAAAGCCTGTAAAATTCTGTTCTGATTTGTTAATGACAGAGCTCCAGCTGTCCACACTATGTGTAGATGGCAATTTTGAATTCTCAAGTCTGTATGGTATACATTTTGGAATTGGTGAATATAGCACTTTAAGCACCAATTTCAAATACTTAAGTATGTGTTTTCATGGGAATGGTTTTATTTGATTGGAACTAAAATTTGAGAAGGACATAAAGTCAGGTGCATTGCAATTTATGATTCCCTCTTCATGTGTAACTCATGTCAGTTCATAGAAGTTGGGACACCATTATGACAAGCTCTTAAAAGACCACTGTAAATCTCCTGTGACTTACAGAAAGAAAAGGGGTCTATCTCAAAGGTCCTGAAAGAACTAATATGGACTTCTTGGTATATACACTCTGGGTATCAGATACAAAAGGATGCACAGCAAGAACAGAATCAGAATTTTAGACCTGGAAAGAATCTTAGGTAATATTTTTTGATCAAAGGTATCCTTTAAACCAGAAACTAAAAATAAGAAGGATGAACCAAAAGATCTAAGCTTTGAGGCATCATGGAAGCTGTGCTATGTCTCATGCAAAGAGTTACACATACCTCAAGATACATAGGTGGATATTCAGCTACTGCATGCCTAAACCATCTCATCTAAAGCAAAGTTTAGTTAAAAAGGATAAATGCAATTCTAAGTATTCCCATCAGTGGCAATCTAACTATAAATTTATTCCCCTACTTGGAAGTTATAAAAAATATCTAATAGTGTCAGTTTAGATCACCAGTTTCTTTCTTTAGCCTTTCTTTAGAGTCTTTTACCATCAGCATTTTCCCTATACATATTGTGCATATAAAATTATGATTCATGGTAGCCAGGCAACAAATTTTGTAAAACAGATTGAAGCTCCCAAGTGCCCAGCTGATTCCACAAAGAATCATATTATCAGTTAAATACACATAAGACAAATAAAAACACAGATCTCAATGCTTCTCCATGCTCACTGTTTGTTCAGTAAGAGTAGAGCAGTATTCTGGGCTACTAGATGCATTTTTCCCCTCTGAGAGTGACTATGAAAATGAAACTTAGCCCCCTTTCCCTAACACTAGCAATCTGAAAATGAATTAGATTGATTTGTTCTATCCTTTCTAGAAAGTGCTGCACCTTTCCCAATGCACTGTACCACTAGAAACCAGAAAAACAAACAAGTAGCAAGATCAGCTACATACCATAAAGAAGGGAGTACGACATGCTTTATGGGAATAAAGATACCTGTGCTAGGGTGGTCAGATTCATGAGGTATCCTGAGCAAATATATCAAGGGAAGCTGAGAATTGTTGAAAATGATCTAAGAACTCATCAAAACTGTAAACTCAGACTTGATAAACGCTTTCTCATGCATGGCTCTGTATGCGACCTCACATTTTACACTGCAGAACAACAAATCCTGTCCTCAATCCCAAGGTCCAGTTAGTATGCCACATGACTTTGTAAAACAAGTCAAAGAAATGGTTAATCCAATTAGCTAGTAAGTATGTAAAGGCGAGGAGTCATCATTGCACAGGCCATTTGTGTTATTTAGACTTATAGACTATCTGGTTCCTTATTTAGATTGTAAAATAAAATACATTTAATAGCAATTGTATTGGAAATCTAGTGAATAAGAATTTTTAAAGACTTATTTATTTTATTTGATGTGATGAGTATTTGTCCTGCATGTATGTCTGGGCATGACATGCATGCCTGATGTCAGTAGAGGATGGCAGGTCCCCTGAGACTATAGTTACAGACAGTCGTGAGCTGCCATGTGGATGCTCGGAATTGAACCCAGATCTTCTGCAAGAGCATTCAGTGCTCTTAACTACTGAGCTACCTCTTAAAACCCAATAAGAAGTTTTTTTTTTATAAGTGACTGATCAAAAACTTTCAAAATTACTACCACCCAAATAATTAATGTATAATGTTCAAAACTGAGGGTACATATACTCATGTAAGTGCTATATTCAATCACCATGTTAAGACATGCTGAGATGCTATACAGGAATAATAAATGTAAGATTTTCAGTCTCATGAAGCAAATGTAGTTCACCATTCAAGGGAATGGAAATAATTTTGAACTTTCCTTAATTATCAAAAGAATACCACATAGATACATCCATCATATGGCTTATGTGTAAATTATTCCAACTCAAACAGAAACCCAAGTAAATGCACAGGGAGCTCTCTGATTGCATGTGAATTTATAGCTATCAGCTAACTTAGGGATTACTCAGGGCCATTGTAGGGATTTTTAATGCTCCAGGAAAGAGAATGGGTCCACACATTGATAGATTTTAAAGCGGCACAATTGCTGTACTTCAGGACAAGGCCTTCTTCTTTTACCCATGAAAAACATAAGTTAGTCTGCCACATTTGGAGCTGAATATAATGATGAAAATGGTCACAAAAGCTCATGCCTGGAAGATAATCTTCCTCCACACCCCTCCACTGATAGTCAAAATGTCTCAATCCTGTCTCTAATTAGCTTTTTTTTTTTTCTCATTGCTGAAGCACCCCAATAAGAAAGTCACTGCTGATTTGTGGGTATGCTAGATTACATAGTTCCTTTGAAAATCTTTTCATGGCTCCCATTCTTTTGTTTTTCAGTCTGTTTTGTTTTATTAATATAGATTCAAAAGCACTCTACCCGGAAAGTAACATCCTTGTCTGGTCCTACTCATTTTTCCAGAGTGTCTCCATGAAACTCCAAGGTCTCTTCCATCACAATCCTTCATCTCTCATCAGAGCACCTTCAGATTGTCCTACTTCTCTTCTACCTAAAATATCACCTTAACTTTGTTGGCCATTTTTAGCTTGCTTTCCTCTCTCAACTAGAAATATTAAATTCTATCCTAGGATTTGCACAAAACTATGTGACCTATAGGGAATAACATTTACAAGTCTCTGTTTCAATTTCCATATATGCAAAATGGAAGTACTACCTCCAACATTAGCTGAGGATCAAATGAAAAATAGAACAAGTTTTTTAGAGATTTTTGAAGTACTAGCAAACTTGTTCCTAACAGTGCAGAAAATATGAATTATATAAGGTAAACCCATAATATCCTAGGAAAAAAGCTCTTTAAAAACAACAAAAATGACCCAAATACATTTTGGTCCAGAATTTCCTTTTGTATTTTGTATAGGTAGAGTTAAGCAGTCTGTTTCTCTGAGAAATAACTATTGTGTTGAATTTATTTACATGTTTCAATAATACCCAAATCAAGGCTTGTGAGGTCCATTTATTTTATGAATGGAAGAGACACTGTTGAATCAGAGGAAACAGTGACATCTCTTCTGAGACTTCCAACTGTGAAAATTTGCTTTGAATAAAACAATGCTGTAGCATTTTTGCAAACCACTGTCCTTTATAATCATTCAAAGGCTCCTCCTTGACTTTAGAATAAAATCTCATTCCTTTTCATTATCTAGTACAAGGAATTATTCAGTCTCTTCTCTAGCCACCCTCCCCCAACCCTGTTTTTGGGTGCACACAGTGTATCCTGTTCACTTTTTGCCTCCTAGCATTTATGCTTTGTTGTACTCAAGGCTATAAAGTGACTCATAGTGTTTTCTCATCATTTAAACTTTCATACAGACATCCCCTGCCCCACATGAACCATCAAGGTTATTTGAATTTCTATCACAGGACTTAGCCTTATTTTGATGTTATCTGTATATATTCTGTGTTCCTCATGAGAGAGCTGATACCAAGATGTATATTTTATTCATTTTAGGAAATCTAGTATCTAGAACAATGCATTGCACATGATAGGTACTCAATATAGGTTGAATGAATTAAATAATAAATAGGCACAAAGAAGGAACACAAATATGCCAAAAACAGTCATTCAATGAAGCAGCAAAAGGCACCAGTATTGCCTAAGCCATGCCAGGATTCAGGACTATTGCTGACTCAGTAAAACACATATTTTAGAAGTTTACAGTGTGATCTCCATTCTGCTTTCTACATCTTCCCTATCTCTAAGACCAATATCATTTACAAGTGCTATTTGCACATTCACCTTCATTGTACCACCTAATCATAAAGGCCACCATAGGAACGTGCTATGCAGCCAGAACTTAATGAAACAATCAAATAAGGCAGCAAGAGAAGTGCTGTACTCGGACATGTGAACACGAGTCTCTAGTCTGCCCTTATCTGACATGTGCCCACTGGAAAGATTCCCCCACTGATATTAACTGTATCATCCTTTCTACCTTGCCAATCTTAGTGCAGAAAATCATTTTTTTCACATATTATTGTCATTACCATCCAAGTGTGCACAGGAAGTTAGCCAATGATTAAGAATGAACATAATCTTTAGAGTAAGACAAATCTGGTTCTGAATGCTAGATACAATATTGAGTATCAGAGTGGCCCTGGAAAACACTTAACCATTTGAAGCCGGTTTTCTTATACAGAGGGATATAACCATTCCTTTTCAGCTTACTGCAAAATTAGGAGATTAAAAGGTGTGAATTTTGCTGGGTGGTGGTGGCGCATGCTTTTAATCCCAGCACTTGGGAGGTGGAGGCAGGCAGATCTCTGTGAGTTTGAGGCCAGTCTGGTCTACAGAGTGAGAGATCCAGGACAGGAACCAAAACTACACAAGGAAACCCTGTCTCGAAAAACTGAAAAGGTGTGAATTTTAAGTTTCCTGATAACATTACCATCACCATTTTACCCAGACTTAGAGATGGCATAGAATAACTTTTCTTTGCAGACAACGTTATTACAGGCATAGTTAGTAGATGTACCATTCATGCTTCTCACTGGCTGAGCTGCGTTCTTAGTCATTCTGGAATTATATAAAGAGAGTAATAAATAATCATGCTCTCCTTCATTTGCAGGCACAGTTCCTTAAATCTATGGTTGCTCTTTCCATGTGCTAGCAAAAGCTTCACTTTATTATTTTGCACGGCTCCTTCTCAACACCCCCTCCTATGACTTTAAAAGCTCCCGTTAATTTCTAATTAGTAAACTTTAATTAAAATGAACATGTATCACTGCTTTTAGCAGTTGTATTCATAATGCATATATAATACATGCAAATTTTGTTCACAGTGTTTCAAATGGCTTATTTCAGAACAAACAAACACATGGATGCTATTTTTAAAGATTTTTATCTACAGAAAGATTTTAGACTCGGATCCTTCCCTAAAATAACTATAATTTCATGGAAATGCAATGAATAGTCAGCAACATCGATAAAAAAATCTATCTTATTCAATATTGTAGCAGGTTAAAACATGAATAATGACCTCTGAGCTTTAAACCACTTGCTACCCTGGTGTAACTGCAGTATTTAAGTAGAATTCATTTGAAAAGTAGAGCTGGAAGAGACCAAGGGTTACTTCTAATTTAAGGATCTATGGTGGTCTAACATATTACACTGTTTCTAATACAATAATCTTAGCTGAGTCCTTTTTACCACTTATTATGAAAGGTACACCCCACTAAAGTTCTATTCTAATGTTTAACACAGAGAACAAGATATCAGAATGTATCTGAGTGTTAAATTTCACAATCATTCTCATTGTTTATAGAGCTCTACATTACATCAAAGAACTTAAAAGCATGTTTTCAAAAATAAAGACGGTTATTTTTAGATTAGGGTTCTATCAGATTACCATGGGATTCCCCAAATATTTTGATCAAAACAAATAATGGGTCAAGTAACAATTCAGATTTCCACAGTGGACACCTCATTTGACCATGATGAAAGAGACCAAGTATTTCCAAAAAGAACAGTTCCACCCTGATGAGCCTATTACCTAAATAAACCTCAAAGTCTCTCAGGAATATTTTGTCGTGATACTTAATAACAACAGAGCCATGCGTTTCTCTAAGGGTTGAGCCAGTTAACGCACTTGTCTGACAGCCTTTCTGCTTCCCACCTTCCCGTTTGCGCCTTGCCCCATCATGCTCTTCTGTTACACCCACTGAAAATACCCAGTGGCTATTTTCTCACTGTGACATTGTCTTCCACAGTTTTCCTACTCCTCACTTTCTGAATACAATTTCCTGAATCTAATAAACACTATAATTAAAATTACTCTTCAGTTCACTGAGTTTGACACCACATGCTTTTCAGAAAATATCGTACTGTAGGAGACATGCACAGTTTTTTAGTGAATGTAACTAACAACTGTTTGCATTATTGATATGTAGATAATTAAAAGGAAGAGATTTCAAAATGTTTTGTAAAGTTTTCACAAGTTACCAAATAGTATGGTAAGCTCTCTGTACCACAATGTTAGATTAAAATTGCTAGTCATGTAATTCAAGCCACCAAATAATTCCAGTAGTTAAATAAGCCTTCTAATTCTTGCTCATAACTGAAAAAGAATACCCAACTCTAGGTCTTCCAAAAGTATTCTGTGGGAACTAGAGCTGCCACAGTTAAGTGGTGTTTTTAGAAAGTCTCCTTGAGTTTGAGATATGGATGTTTCCATATCAGTTTGTCTGACAACACACCATGAATCACTTTTCCAGAAAGTATCTTCTCTAAATATTTTCCAAGGCAAGAGATCACTACCTCCAGCCATGCTCACCCTGTTTTACAAATATTGATCCTAAGAAGTGCAATAGAATTTATTACAGTTACTCTGCTCAGATGAGAACCCTGCTGTTCACTAGAAAGTAAAAGAAGTTTGTGAATCTGTTCTACAAATTCTCTGAGCTGTTTCTTCATGGGATATTTCATCGTGTCAATAACTTACAATGTCTTTCATCATAAACAGAACTACACATGAAAGCACTTGGTAGGAAGTTTACATATACTACACTATATATTTACTAAGTCATTTTAAAACCAAGGAATCTCTGGAGTATTAGCCTATATATTCTTTGACACGCTTATTTCTTATGTGTTAGACACTGCTTTCCAAAACTTTTAAGCACATAAAAGTCAAAAGAACAGATTAGTGAGCATATTGTTCCACTACATTCCTATGTCTGTGAGTGATGTCCGAGGGATCCCCACCCACCACCTAGTTAAGTCTTGTACTTCAATTTATAAGTGGAAGTAATAACTATGTAAAGAGACTCAGTAGATGGAGTGGTAAGCAGCAAATCAACCAATGAAAATACCAAGCGCAATTAAAGTTTACCCAATGTGCTTACTACCCCTTTTCCAAAGGTTCTCATTTACACGTGAAAGTAGACATGGGGATACGACAAGGTAATCAGAAGTATTCTACATCAGTTAGGGTATCCTAAAGCCTGATCACTTGTACACACACACACACACACACACACACACACACACACACACACACTACATAAAATTGTGTATATATCAATTGATTCATTCTATATATGTGACAGATCAAATATTTATTAGCATTACTTTGAGCACAGGACTTCTTTAGCAGTTATCATTCAAGTGTGGGTACCTTTGAGCAGTAACAATTCCTATTTAACTAGAATTAGTAGTCATACTCCTAGAACAAAGGAAAGCATACCAAGTGCAACACACCCCAAATGAGAGATAAGGAAAAATGATTTTTAGAAAGTGTGACAGGAATCCTTTACTAATGAAATAGTGTGTCTACAATCTGGGGAGAAGTTGCAGCATATACAGAAAAGCTAGTGAGCCTGTGAGAAGATGTGATGCATGAGAGACCACAAACATGTTCATGCCCTTTTCTTACCTAACCTGAGCTGGTGGGGGGGGGGTGGAGAGGAGGAGGGAATGAGAGGAAGAGAGGGAGTACTTTAGAAAAAAAAAAAAAAGAGTGGCTAGGCTTACTACCCCAGTCATCTTGGACGATTTCATGCAAAATCAAAGCAGAGAGCATACAGGAGCAGTAGTAGTCCCCATCGACCCCCATCCTAATACATTACCTCCAGATTTGCCCGAGCTGCAAAATGTGGATGAGTGACTGCAGGAGCCAGATGCAGAAGGAGCAGGACGCAGACCTGTGTTTGCCGCTGGTTCGGGTGGCCTCGTTGCTGATGCTGCCACTGTTGGTGGCGGCGATGTTGCTCTTGCTGGCGTTGGATGCTTGCCTCTGCGGCGTAGAAGGGCGAGCCTCGCCTTCCCCGGCTGCAGACCCACCGCTGACCACCGTTTTACAATCCGGTCCGGGCTGCTGGCAGCTGGAGGCCATGGTCGTGGCGCTGTCCTCGGTGCTGAAATCGTGCACAAACCAGCGGAAGCTGAACACTTGCACCGAGAGCGAGCCCAGCACCACGAAGAACAGCGTGAGCCCAAACCACCAGCGCTGGCCGCGCAGGTAGTAGTCCACGGCGAGCCAGATGTCCGTTCCCACGTCCGCGAAGTAGACAGCCACGGCGGCCAGGATCCAGAGGCAGTCCCACAGCGAGTAGCGCCGCTGCTCCCTTCCCAGGCGCAGGCACAGAGCCGCCGAGCCTGCCCCACCGCCCGGGCCGCCGCCGCCCGAGCCACCCGAGCCCGCCGAGCCGCCGCTCCCCGCGCAGCAGCAGCAGCAGCGCGAGCAGCCGCCGCCGTCCGGGCAGCAGCCGGCCCCAGCAGCCTCCGGGTCCTCGGCTCCGGGCCCCGACGGCAAGCCAGGAGCCAGTCCTTGCACCGAGCCCGAATTGTCCGAGTTCTGCAGCGGGGTGAACGCCACGTCGCTGCTCTTCTTCATCTTCAGCCTCCCGTCTGACTTAGCGGCCATGATGCCTCGGCAGAGGAGGAGAGTCCCCTTTTATCTGACACCTGTCCCGGCTGTCTCCTCCTCCTGCCACCTCCTCGCCTCGCCCCGGCTTCCCTCCCGGCCGCGCCGCTCTCCGGCTCCTGCTCTTGCGCTCGCTCGCCCGCCGCCGCCCGCGGGGCTGGGCGCTGGGCCCGGCTAGCCGCACGTTCGGGGCCCGCAGGAGCGCCGCCTGGCTGCCTGCGCCGAGCCCAGCTGCTCGCGCCGGCCCGCGCGCGCCCCTGCCAGCCGCCCGCGCTCCGCGCCGTCCCGGCCCCGCGGCTGCAGCACGAGCCGCCGCGGCCGCCAGCAGCAGGAGCAGCAGCGGCCGCCGCGGCGCTCCTCGGACCTGCACATTCCTCTCCTCCCCTCGCGCGCGCTCCCTCCTCCCGCAGCCTCTCCTCCACCAGCTGACTCCGAGGGAGAGGATGACCTCATCCCTTCCCTTCCAGCTGCTGCCGCTCCCACCCCGGCTGGGGAGGGGCGAGAAGAAGGAGGGCCGGGAGGAGGGGCCGGGACCGAGGGGAGCAACTGGGGAGGGAGAGGGCGGCTTACTGGCCAGTGCTGGACGCCGAGGGCAACAGGGCGGCAGCCGGAGGCCTAGGCTCGTGGGATTTCGGAGAGCGCTAAGTGGATTTGATCTACGCTGTGGGGGTGGGGGCACAGCTGGCCGAGTGGAGGAGTCTCCACGTCCGGCCACCACCGAGGGCAGGGGGCGGTGGACACGAGCGGGCGTGGCAGCGGCGAGGGCCGGGGAAGCGCAGGCCTCTTTGTACTGTACCGGGAGCTCCGGCACCTGGCCAGGTTGTGGTGTGCTACTGGCGCCCGCAAGAGTGAACCCAGCGCTTTAACTCGGAAGCTATGGCCCTGGTACTGGCGGCGATGGTGGGCGTGCCATGCTTTCGAGATCCAGGAAGGTACAGGACCTGCAGGGCTGCAACACCCAAAGCAAAACTGGCATCGAAGGGTGTGCCCTAGGGGTAAGGAGAGGGCAACCCCAGGGATCGAGTACTGCCAAACCCCACCCAGCCTGGGGAGATGCTAAGGCCCTCCGGTCCTACCCCTTTTAGGTGGCGGCTGCCCCCACCCGCTCACTTAAGGAGTCGGAGGCACCAGCACTAGGCAGACTAGGAGGTGGGGCCACTCCTAACCGCAGGTGGGACTCGCAGCACCCCTGGCGGCTGCCTGGAGCGCGGCTGCGGGCGGAGGGAGGCTGCTAGTAACCAGGGGAAATGAAGACCGGCCCCGCCCTCGCCCCGCGGGGAGTGGCAGATCGCAAAGGTGGTGCCACCTCTCTTATTCCCAAACTGGAATTACCTGCCCTTAACCTTCCCGTAAACTATAAACGTACATACTTGCTGTGTGGTCTCACAACTACAGAAATGACTACAGAATTTAATCTATCTTCAGAGAGAATGTAAGAATAACACATGTTGTAGGTGTGTGTGTGTGTGTGTGTGTGTGTGTGTGTGTGTGTTTAATCTTTAAATCCAAATAAAACAAGGCTTTCCTTTACATTTTTTAAACCAAGAATACCTGTGCTTTGGTTTGTCTCACTTAGTTTTTGCAAATGTAAGGGACAAAGGTAATCCTTAAATTGCAGTGTGACTCACACACTTTGAGTCCAAAGGGAAGTAGGGGCCACCGGTGCTGCAGCCAGGAAGGGAACCAGTAAGTGTCTTCATGGACCTGGAGATAAAGCTTAGCATTCCCCAGGCCCTGCCCCCTCCCTGGAGCAGCACCAGGTGAATTGGCGCTAGTTTACAGCGCCATTATTGGCATCACGCAGTGAAAGTGCAGGAATTTCTCAGCATGTAAAAAAACGCTCACTGATATCCCACCACCACACGCTACAACACTCTGCTGTTTCAGCACCAACCTGACCTGAGCGGGATTCTTCTCAATCATTGGTTGTACAGTCAAGTGCTCTCAACTTCTGCTTCTTGATCTTTGGCTGGCTTCCTCATAGGAGAGTGTGTAGCCATGGGGCCCATAAGTGGTTATATGGTACATGCTAAACCAAATTTTCTAGAAAGAGATGGATGGTGACTGAGGGGCAACACAGCAGCCCCATGCCACTTAGGGTTAAGCATTTTAAAATCCAACTTCAACACTGGGCCATTTTAATTAGAAGTTCCCTTTTGGAAAATACCCTGGTTCTTTTTCTCTAGAGTCCAAATCTAAGATTCCATCTTCAGGGCACTATGGCTGATCGTGCTTTGTGCCAAACCATTAGGGAGACAATGATCTCTTAGGTAACTAGGTCCTCAGAGATAGAGTGTATTCTAGGACAAATGCAATGTCTTAAGTTGCGCCAGGCTCAGAGAGCCCTGTGGAGCAGCCAAGGTGTTTGCTATCATCAGCAGGCTGACACTTCCTCTAGAACTGGGAGGTTTCTTGTTAGATGGATTCCTCTGTCACCAGCACAGCACTTGCACAGACTATTTGCTAAATAGATATTAGTGAAGTGAATGCATGAATTTTTAGAGAGAACACTCCATGACAGGAGGAATGCTACATTCTGTGCTGACAAATGTTCCCATGGAAACATAGGAATTATGAGACTTTTCTGTTAGATTCTGAAAAGAAATAACTAGTAATGGTTTGCTTATTAGTATATTTACTCAAAACGACTTAGAGTCTCTTTAAAGTTGCACTGTTGCATCTCTGAAAACTAATGGCTACTCATAGCTAGCAGAAGGAGTATATGTAGTGATGTCAGAGTGAGCATTTTCACATCCAGGCTCTGCTAATTACTGGCCCCATGGTGCTGCCAAATTACTTAATACACAGGATTAATATGAGGATTAGATAAGATCATGTATATTGTTGGTTTTTTGTGCAATATTGTTCACTGCTGTTCACTACAGCCTCTAATCCCATATATCTATCAATCAAATCTCAGAACTAGATGTTAATTTCACCTACTCAATTATAATTACTGTACCCATCAAAACAGATGGGCATAGTGGATAAGAGATCAAAGTTCAGACTCAGAATTTTTGTTGGTCATGGTACTTAAACTCTCTGCACCTGATGCTCATTCTTTCTAAAGTAGAGATGCTGATCTCTGGAATTTAGTAATGTTAGGACCACATTAAAAAATGTAAAGGAATAGTCCCCTGTCACATCCAGCATACTCTGTACTGTAGTAGGACAGGCCCATAGGGTCCAGGAAATTGGCTCAAACCAGTTGTCAAGGCATGCACATAAAGTACTTCCTTATGAGCCAACCTGGAGTCTCCCTGAGGGCCTAGCAAGAGGAGCTGTCAGAGTTCCTGTTCAATGTCAGAGTTCCTGATTGTGTGGAATCTGCCTGAGCGTCTAGCAACAGGTGCTGTTAGAGTTCCTGATCATGCCCAGCTAATGAGGGATGACCACACAATGCCAACAGATTGGGACACAGGTTGAGTACAGGGAAGAGGGTATATAAGGCCATCTCCATTATTGAATAAATGAGTCTGCTGTTTGCCTTCAACTGACTTCCAGTATCTGTGTCATTGACATTGTACCTTCTCACTCATCCCCCGAGGGAGCCATTAGGATCCGGCAACATACTAGGTAGTTCAGCCTGGTCCCAGTGAAACATGACAGAAAAACACATCCTATGGGATTTGGGTTGGGGACTGAGAAGAGAGTGGAGCTTAGATTCCTTTTCAGACTGCTGCTGACTTGAGATGCCAGTAAGGGAGGACTTGGAGACTGAGTGAGCACACAGATGTCTACAGAGCCTGAGCCTCAGAAGCCATGGTCAGAGGGATGCTAAACACACAGATGGCCCCATCTCTACCGAGTATAGGATGGTGCTCACCCTTTTTTGTGGACTTCATGGACTCACTTGGGGGCTTGGCATAGAGTTGGAAGGATGTCAGCAAGCACAGTTCCAAGAATCAATTGAGCTAGTTCTTTCAGAAAAATGCCAGCCTAGAGAACTTTGGTCTCCTGCTACTTTTTAATAGTGATCAGAATAAAGAAAGCCATTCCAACTTGGTTCAACACAAGCCTGGTTACTTTCAGTGACTGAATGGTGAATAACACACACACACACACACACACACACACACACACACACACACACACAATGAGGTGAAGATCCCAGCCTTGCACTCTTCCAGAGGCACACAGCCCAAGAAAGAAGTGCAGACTGACTGAGGTAGAGATATACTAAGCATCCACACATATGCTCGCAACAACCCAGCACAGACAATATTTTCTTATTATTTAAAAAATTAATACCATGGTTCTTTACTCACTGATTGATATGTATATATGTTTCCCTTTATTCCTTTTCTATATATTTTTATTATTCTCTTCTTTCTCATTTCTTTCTTCTAATAACAAAATTCTATCATCTAACTGTCTGTCTATGTCTCTATCTATGTCTCTATATGTGTCATTATGTGTCTATGTGTCTCATCATGATTCTTACTATGCTTCTTCTGATTTCATTGGGGGCTCTGCTCCTTCTGGGTCTCTCCTAGAAGGGAGAAAAAAGCTTCCTGGAATTAAAAGAAATGAGGTAGCACAATTTTCACTTTAAATCTTCTGACACCTTTTTAGTTGTTTTCTTCTGTCCTAAACTTACTTTCTTTCTTTCTTTCTTTCTTTCTTTCTTTCTTTCTTTCTTTCTTTCTTTCTTTCTTTCTTTCCTTCTTTCTTTCCTTTCTGCTCTTTCTTTTTTCTTTCTTTATTATATTTGAGATGTTTTGGTTATCTCTGCTCCTACAATTCCTGTTATTTCTATGATTGGTCTAGATGTGATCATTGACACAGTTTTTTTACTCTCTTTTGATTGTCTTTTACTGCTACTCATTGCTGATATTGCTACTTGCTTCTCCTTTCTACATGGAACTTGAATGACTAATGTCAATTGTGTAGATATTCTACCACTAACCAATAGCCTTAGTCCAAAGAATAGGAGATTAAAAGAAAATTGCAAGTCAACAACTGGGTTCCAAATAGGTACATCAAGAGCATGGACACTCAGAGGGCTCATTCCTGGACTTCCACCTCTACAACAAGAGCAGAAAGAACCAACATGAGGTGCATGGACACCATACGTGTGAGGGAGTATGACAAACATCCTTTAAAAGCATCGATTGTTAATAAAAACAAGAAGAGTAATTATAGAGATACATTCTGTAGATGGCACTGTCTACAGATATACTGCCTGATATATTAGAAGCCTTCTTTTCTTATGAAACCTGCAAAGAAAACAGCACTATCAAGTTTACATATATTGAAAAATAATAGGCATACAGCAAGAAACACAACTAGAAACATAACTTTACACTATGCAGAAAGCCAATATCTCAGGACACAGTAGCCAAAGAAAGCTGTTCCCTGAAAAGAGACTCCCACATAAAACTGTAAAAAATAAATCAAATAAATACAATAAAGATTAAAAATAGAACAATACTTCAAAATTCATAATTCTTCAGCTACTGATTCCAAAGAGGTTAAAGTGAAAAGAACACTGAATAAAGAATTCAAAACTATGATGATTTTAAAGACCAGGAATACAGAAAAACAACCAAACAAGGAAAACACAAATATGAATGAGTTCAGTAAAAAGTGATTTTACTAAAACACAAAAAATACTGAAAATGGAAAATCTGAAGAAGATAGATGTATAAGTTTCAATGAATGTCTCATTATTTGATTATATCAAGTGCAATGGAAAATCTGAGGTCTTGGAGACAAGATTGATGAGTTAGAATACACAGTGATGATAACAACAGCAAATGAAAAAACTATGAACAAAACATGCAACACAATTAAAACTCCAGGAATACTTTAGGTATAAGATGTAACAAGGTATAAACTAAAAGTATAGAAAATACATTCAGTACAATGCTATAAGAAAAGTTTTTAAATTTGAAGAATTATATGGAAGGATTTACAGCTCCAAAATGTAAAGCTCCAAATTAACACAATGAGAAAGCAAACTCACCATGGCATACTATGGTTAAAATACTAAGATTGCAAGACCAAGTGTGACTATTGGAACATGCAGAAGAGAAGCACTAACTCATTTATAAAGGCAACTCACCAGAATAACAGAGTTCTCAACACAAACTCCAAAAAACTAGAGACCTTAGAATTATGCACTTGACTTTTTTTTAAATTTTATAAATTAATTTAAGTTTATATATCAGCCATAGATTCCCCTGTCCTCTCTCCTCCCACCCCACCCCCAATTCATCCCCCATTCCCACCTTCTCCAGGGCAAGGACTCCCTTGGGGATTAAGCTCAGCCTGGTAGATTCAGTCCAGGCAGGTCCAGTCCCCTCCTCCCTACACCCAGGCGGAGCAAAGCATCCCAGCATAGGCCCTAGGCTCCAAAAAGCCAGCTCATGCACTAAGAACAGGTCCCAGTCCCAATGCCTGGGGGCCTCCCAAAGAGTTCAAGCTAATTGACTGTCTCACTTATCCAGAGGTCCTGATCCAGTTCCACGGGGGCCCCTCAGCTATTGGTTCATAGTTCATGTGTTTCCACTAGTTTGGCTATTTGTTCCTGTGTTTTTTCCAATCATGGTCCCAACATCTCTGGCTCATACAATCCCTCCTCTCTACACCTGTCAGAATGGCTAAGATCAAAAACAGTGAAGACAGCTTATGTTGGAGAGGATGTGGAGCAAGGGGAACTCTCCTCCACAGTTGGTGGGAATGCAAGCTTGTACAGCCACTTTGGAAATCAATATGGTGCTTTCTTAGAAAACTGGGAATCAATCTCCCCCAAGACCCAGATATACCACTCTTGGGTATATACCCACAGAATGCTCAATCATACCACAAGGGCACATGCTCAGCTATGTTCATAGCAGCATTGTTTGTAATAGCCAGAACCTGGAAACAACCTAGATGTCCTTCAACTGAAGAATGGATACATAAAATGTGGTACATATACACAATGGAGTACTACTCAGCAGAGAAAAACAATGACATCATGAGGTTTGCAGGCAAATGGATGGATCTAGAAAAAAGATCATCCTGAGCGAGGTAACCCAGACTCAGAAAGACAAACATGGTATGTACTCACTCATAGGTGGATACTAGATGTAAAGCAAAGGATGACTAGACTGCTACTCACAACTCCAGGGAGGCTACCTAGTAAAGAGGACCCTAAGAAAGATACAAGGATCTCCCAATGACAGAGAAATGGATGAGATCTACATGACAAACTGGTCATGAGGGGCCATAACGAAGGGCAAGGGTTGGGGAAAAGAGAGCTTAGGGGAGTGGGAGATCCCAGCTGGATCAAGAACAGAGAGGGAGAACAAGGAAAGAGACACCACAATAAATGAAGACCCCAAGGGGATAGGAAGAAGCAGAGTGCTAGAGAGGCCCACAGAAATCCACAAAGATACCTCCACAATAGACTACTGTCAATGGTTGAGAGAAAGCCCGAACTGACCTACTCTGATGATTGGATGGCAAAACACCCTAACTGTCGTGATAGAACTCTCATCCAATGACTGATGGAAGCAGATGCAGAGATCCATGGCCAGGCCCCAGGTGGAGCTCCGGGAATTATGTACTTGAAATCCTTGGGGAAAATAAATAAAACCAAAAAACCCTGTCAACCTAGATGTCTATTCCCAGGACTGTTCCCTTCAATATTAAGGAAGAAATAAACCACGACAAGCACAATTCAAAGCAGTTCAAAAACACACTGTGCACAGAGAAGGAAAACAAATAAAACTTGGGAGAATGAAAAATAAATCCCAATAGGAGAGTAGTAGTAGTAATAGTAATTACCTATCAATTATAACCCTTATTGTAAATGGATTTCATTTTCCAATTTAAAGACAGATAGGCTGATTTGATTAAAAAGCAAGATTCAGCAGTTGACTTCAAGAGTAAATTTGTAGCCATAGACATGTCTTATTGAAAATAAAATGGTGAAAATTTCCTAGAATCAAATGAAAGTAGAAACATATTGTATCAAGCTCTTAAGCAAAGAGCAGAGCAGTTCTAACAAGGAAGTTTACAGATATACCATTTTGAAAACTCAGAGAAATATTTAATAAATAACCCAATCATGCACTTCAGGGCTTCAGAAAAACTAAAACCAGGCAAACCTGAAATAAACACAAGGAAAGAAATAATAAAAACAGCTGAAATAAATGAAATATTGCCAAAGAGAACCATATGCATGATAAATGAAACAACTAGGATTTCTACAAGGGATACAATGGAACTACAGAAAACAGTAAGGAATATTCTGGAAATGTATATCCTTATCTAGAAGAAATGGGGAAATAACCTGGTATATATAACTCACCAAAATTGAATGATGAGGATATAAAAAGATAATATCCAGTAATAATAAAAATAAGACAATAAAAGTTTTCTGCCAAAGAAAAACCCAAGACAGGACAGATTTAGTGATTAATTATTGGGGACTATGGGGGTCCATCCCCTCGATAGTCCCTTCCCAGGGTCCAGGAAGAATCTAAAACCAGCTGATAATTAATCTTTGATGATATGAAATGAATTGATGTACACAAAACTCCTAAGTCCATATACTTTATTATTCTATGTCAGTTCTCTCTCCACAAGCTTCTACTCTGCTCTCCAGCCTACCTTCTTTCTTGCCTGATTTCTCTCTACATTTATGTGCTGTCCCTTCTAAGTTCTGTCTTAATTCTTTCATCTTGGTTCTGCCTCATCTAGGTTTTCATCTAGTTTGTTTCCCATATCAGCCCTCTCCCATCTCCTTCTCTCTCATCTTGTTCTTCCTCATCTTATTCTCTCCATCTGGCTCTTCCTCATCTTCCATCTTGTTCCTCTGGTACTCTCTTTTAGCCCTTCAATCGAGTTCTTCCCATCTAGTTCATTCCTCTCTAGTTCTTACCCACCTAGTTCTTCTGTTCTCTTGTCTCTTCTCTGTCTCATCTCCAAGTTCTATATCTCAAATTCTCCTCTGTGCTTCCTTATACCTTGCCGTTCTCCTAAGTCTCTCAAGAATCCAGTTATAAACCCAAGGAATAGCAATCCTCTGGCAGAGCAAGGTGATCAGGCTTGAATTCTTGTGGGGTCATAAAGGCAGGTAAGAATTTTCCTCAGGCAGTGACCACCAGGTTTTCTTTTACAACCCAAAAGGGGAGTGGTAAAGGAGGAGGTCAATAGAGAGATAATGATCAGTTAGTATATCAAGAAGGAAATTTATGTGCTCAATCTACATTCCTAGAAGTGGTTAGGTAAGAAGTTAGGAGTCTATAATGTTAGTAAGGCTGTAAGGAAGGAGAGTCTCACCTTAAATTGCACAAGAAATAAAGCTATCTTCCTGACCTAGGAGACAGGTATTGTTTTGTTTGGCCTTGGATGCTTGATAGGCATTTTAGATAAATACACTGTTAGGAATTTTTGGAAGCACACAAGAAAATAATTTTAGGAACCAGCTAATATATATATATTATATTATATATAATATATATGCTAAAATATCACCAAGACTTCTTAAGCCATGGCTTGACCTCCAGAAAAGTCCTTGACTTTTCTAAGTAGTAGTTTTTGTGATAGTAGCTGAATTCCATTACATTTTTCTGTAGCTCGCAGCAATTAATTTTACCAAACTTTGGAGAATAACAACTTCCAATATTCCTTAAGCTGTTCTATAAAACTAGAATAAAATGAACACTTCCCAAATCATTCTATTAGCAACAAATACTCTGATTCCAAAATTGAGTTAAGTGTACAACTAGAGAATATAGCTATAGACAATAATCTCAGGGACAATACTGTCAAAAGCAAAATCACCAGCAAAGATCACCACTAAAAAAATTGTAACTATAGACAATACTCTTAAAAAGCAAAATCATTAACAAAGTAAGTTCAAATTGGACTCAGCAACAAATTAAAGTATGAGGAGTTGGTTTCATTTCAGGGATAAATTGGTGGTTCATAAATCAGCTAAGTACAAAATAGAATGTAAATAGACTCTTAAGACAAAAGTTGCATGATCATGTAAACAAATGTAGAAAATATCTTTGACAAGAATCTAATACCCCTTTATGGTAAATCTCTTAAAGAGCTATAAATAGAAAAAAATGTATTTTACATAATAAAGACTGTAAATAACAAGCACATAATTACATATGTGAGTATAGATGCGCTTATATCCTATATGCAAACATGTAGCTAACACTTCACTAAGTAGAGAAATACTTCAAACATTTCTTCTAAATCAAAAGGAAGGTAGAGATGGCCACTGTCTCCATTCATCTTATATATCTATTCCTTGTATTGTAGCCAGATAAATAATGTAAGAGGACAAAAAGGGTTAAACAAGTAGGAAGGAAGAAGTCATATTACCCTATTGAGAGATGATACAGCTCTACATATACATGACCCTGAAGACTATACCAAAAGACATGCACACCTGAAAAATTTAGTAAAGTAGCAAGATTCAGCATCAAAATACAAAAACCTATAGCTTTTACACACTACTAGTAATGAACCCACAGAGAAATATATCAAGAGAACAACAATCTCAACAAAAATGAAATACCTAGGCACAAACCTAACCTGTGACCTAGAAATATCTACAATGAAAATCATATAACACTGAAGAAACAAATGAAGAAGATATAGAAAATAGATCAACCTTAAAATATTTTTCTTGAGCATACACCAAGAAACAAAGACCTCTCCAAGCAGCCACAGATTCAGTGTGAGACTTGCTGCCACTGGCATTCTTCCTTGATAGCTTATGAGGTGAATCATGGAGACATTGTTCCCTCAAAGTCATAGTGAGAATTTGGTCACATAGATGTGCAAACCGTAGAAGTCTTCAAAGTCTTCGTCAAACAAGAGAAAAAGATATCTTACCCTTTTATATGTAAAGATAAACTCCATTTAAAAAGAATTCATGGATGTTTTTTACTTTGGTTTTTTTCATTGCTCTTCTCTGGGGTACTGTTAATATATACCTGCAATGAGTGCAATTTTGTGGAAGTCTCTTTTTAACCCACTATGTCAATGGTCCTTCTTGGAATTATACTTCGATGTTCTGTTATATTCTCAATAAATAACACCCCCCCAAGTGTGTGTGTGTGTGTGTGTGTGTGTGTGTGTGTGTGTGTGTGTGCATCTGTGTCTGTGTCTGTATGTATCTGTGTGTGTCTGTTTTTGGTTTGTCTTTGGTGTAATAAAATGTTGTGCAGGAGTATAGTAGGACAGGCCCATAGGATTAAGGAAATTGGCTCAAACCAGTTGCCAAGGCATGCACATATTGTACTTCCTTATGAGCCAACCTGGAGTCTGCCTGAAGGCCTATCAATGGAGCTATCAGAGTTCCTGATTGTGCCCAGCCAATGAGGGATGACCACTCAATGCCACCAGATTGTGACACAGACTGGGTGCTGGGAGAAGGGTATATAAGGCTGGGGACCAGCCTCAGCAGTTTTGGGGGTCTGAAGGAAGGATACCTGGAAGGTGCAGTAATGACTCAGAGACTGTTCATGCAAGCTGACAGGTCACTTTGGGTTCTGCAGTTGTTAAGTAGCTTATTTGCTACAGCTTCTTTAGCTGCTGCTTTTGCCTTGGTAACCTCAGTCTTTTATTATCATAAGCAAGGGGAAACAGAAAGAAAAGGGGAAATCACCCAGTACAGAATGTTCTCATGATTCCAAAGGTTATTCTTAGAAAATCACCAATATAGTCATCATCATCTTTTACTAAACACAGGAGCTATCCCAGATTTAACACCAAAGCAAGAATAATCTATTTTTATTATTAATGATTACACAATCTTCTGAGCACTTGACCCAGAGGCTAGCAACATGCAATTTCATAAAAAAAGGTAAAAATAAGAATAGTAGTTAATATATTAGACAGTCATTTCCTTCTCACACAGCCTGCTCTGACCTCAAGACCCCTGCAGCCACCTAAGTTCCTCCTCAGCCCTCTGTAAACACCAAGCCCCATGACTGGTGGGCCACAATGACCTCAGACAAGAAATCTACCCCTACAAGTCAGCAACTTCTGTCCTTCTTATCCCAACAATTCTAAGGAAGGCCTGATCCAATTTTCAGAGCTTCCATGAAAGGAAGCTCACCTTTCCTGGCAGCTCTTCTCAATCTAGGAACCAATAAAACTTGCAGCAATCACTCCAACCATTGCCACATTGTCTCCACACTCATTCAGGAGGAATCAAAATATCTGGATTAAAGTTGCTATCTTCCTTTCTTGGTGGAGGCCACTATTTTCCTCCTATTCTAGGTTCCCACACTTTTAGTTTGTCATCCCATCTATATGTTACTCCATCCATAGTCTTCAGCCAATACCCCTTAGGGTCTCAAGTTTTACACAATGCCCTTGAAGTATCCTCAGAAACTGAATTATTCATTATGGTCAATTTAAGTCCAGTGTGTTGATATACATGCCATGTGTTATAGTTGATCACACATTTGGTACAGTTTATCCAAGCCTGAAAAGCTTCCCCAGGCTGTAGTTTTTTCCCATGAACTGCATAAATGCCTTGAACCCAACCTGGGTGACCATCTCTATACAATTTCCCATGAAATTTACTTCACTCCTTTCCTATATCACAGAAATCACCCTTGAGCTAGGAACACAGAACATGAAGATCAGACAGAAGAAAAAGACTAGCATTACAAGAAATAATTATATGGAGGAGAACATAACATGTGCATGCCATAAAGCATAACATTGGGACATTTGGCATTTCTGCTTTGGACCTCTAGAGGCATGCTAAGTAGAAGATCCAGAGGGGAAGGCATGGACGGTTGATGGTCCACAATCTTGGGTACCCTTTTCTCCAATCTCTGCTGGCAGCACATCAGGCATCTTATATGCTGTCCCGGGCAATATAAGACCTTCTCCATTATTAAATAAATGAGTTTATTTTTTGCCTTCAATAGACTCTTGGTGCTTTCTCACTCCCTCCCCTGAGAGAGCTGTTGGGATCCAGCAACATCTGATGCTTGAACGTGGGGCTTCCATTATTTTTTCTCTCCCAGCTCAAGTTCTGATTGTCTCCCTCCCTTCACTCATGGTGCTTGACAGCACTCCCAAGATGGTGTGTTTTGGTGAAAAGACCCCTCAGTGTTGTGTTCTTTCAGTCCCTTAGGCAGGTAAGCATTAGGACCCCCATTTCTTTCCTTCTTTTGTGTTGTCTGTCATGTCTGTCTGCCTGTCCTGCTGGGAAGGCACATTTTCTTTTTCTGTTTTGATTCACCTGGCATCTCCACATACAGATTGACCCCCAAGGAGGTAGAACCAAGCCTCTGCTCCTGAACACTGTCCCTTGTCTGAAGACACCACGTGGGCATATGGCCGTGACCTAAAAAACCAGTGAAATCCCCCACTAAGCACAAGACATAAGGGTCCTATACAAATTTCACCCCTGTTGACCATTATCTGACAGTTGTTTGCTTGCTGTTTCCCTCTAAAAGATGGGTAATCTTTTCATCACCCCCACCACTCCCATGCTGGATATGTCTATGAAATCCAGTGATGAGGAGACAGACAATTTGGGCCCCGAGATATTTGTCAAGGAGAACATAACTGTTAGTTTGGGCCCTGAGATATCTGTTAAGAAGAACATAACTGTCAGTTTGGGCTCTAGGATATCTGTCAAGGAGAACATAGCTGTCAGTTTGGGTCCAGTATGGGCCCCAGCAAGAGATGTGCAACTGGCCACAGATCATCCTGCTTCCATCAAGGAGGAAATAACCCAGGATGGGTGATGTATATACTCCCCTGTCTTATTTTTAGTACCCTCTAAAGGCTGAAGACTTATGGACCCTCACTTTTCCTCATTTTGTATGATAAATTTTGAGATGAGGAATGTTAATTTAACAGGCCAGGAGCTAGCTAAATATATTAAGGGCCCATGGTCAGATAAGTTTCCATATTATCCATTACAGCTAACACACAAATTTTCCAATTAAATCAGACAAGAGCAGAGGTTATGGCCTTTAGCTTTTTATTTTTTGAAAATTTTGTCATGATATAAAAGACTGTTTGATCCCTCCTGGATTTGCACCTAAGTTTTGAATGGCAGAGTGGTGCTTTTAATATTTCTCCTTTTTAAGTGTCTCCCACAGCACATCTAACAACAATGGACAACCACTCAGACGACTCTACAGTTGTTAATGGCTCTTATACATCCAACTCACAGCCCTCCAAAGGAGGTTATGCATGTCTGGCTTTCTGAAATTCAAAAGGCTACATATCCATGTTTTCTTTATTTTCCTTTAAGTTTTCATCTTACAACTTTCTTAGGCTATCCTTATATGGATGATCATACTTTGTCCTCACTTAGTGACCTTTCTTCTCTATAAGCCATCAGGGAACCTAGCTTTTGTGACTCTCTCCTTAGGATTTTTACAATTCTTACTTCCTACCCAAGATTCCAGATCATTTTGTGGTGATGAACATGGAGGTATTGGACTACCTATTTACTCTACAGAGATTCTTCAAACTTCCTACCATGCTTTGCCTTTATCCTCATGGACTGTAGTTCAGAACTGCACCCAAATATGCATTGATATTAACATTTCCTTAAAGATTCTTATTAGGTGAGCATGGAATATGGGAGTTTGTTGGTTATGGTCTTCATACCTGAACTATATTTTATGTATTTTCTTACACTACAATACCAGAGAAGGAATAAATGAGATTCAATAGGAAAGATCTCTTGAGTTTAGAGTAAACATGAAGAATACAATAATCAACATTATGCCTTTTGTTATTTATTTAATCCTGAAAGGTGGTAGGTGGAATAAAGGAGAAAACCTAGGTCTCCTATCAGATAGAATCAACAACTGGGCAGTAGGCAGATTCAGTTTGGGGTGTATTGTGTACTCAATGTTTACGCTGTCAAATTTCATGTAATAAAGTCCTAACCCTCATGATGGTATCTGAAGGTGAGGCTTTTGGGACATGAGTAGGTGTAGATCCAGTCAGAAGGGTATGGTGTCCTAATTAACAAGAGAAAGTGAGCACAAAGATTCACATGCCTTTATTCAATTATTCCCATAGTCTCCCTCTCCTCTCTCCCTGTCCCTTGTCCTCTCCCCACTTCCTCTTTTCCCTACTTTCTTTCTCTCTCTCTGCCACAGTGAGGACACATATGTCTGTAGGCTGTAAGAGAATTCTTACAAAGAGCTGAATTAATTGACATCTTAATCAAAGGCCTCCAGAAATATAAGAAATGAACTGAGCTGAAGCTGCTTAGTTTGTGATTTGTTGTTACAACAGCTCAGACAGAGCTGTATAAACTGCTTTCCCATGCTTATGTTTTTTTGCTACAACCTTATTTGCTAATGTAAACAGATCATAATGTCCTGGGTTCATGTCAGCGAGCTAAGGTAGTATTACTGAGACAACTTCTCTAATTATCCAGCAGTAAACATTACAGAACATTTTCTTTGATGTCTACCTAGAAACCTTCCTAATCTCAAACTATTCACCTGAAGTACTAGTCATAATCCTGAGATGTTTCCAGGTTACAGATTCATTCATTTCAAATCAGTACTAAGACCTGTCTGAGACTGGTTGAGACTGTATAGGAGCCTGCCCAGAAAGGGCTTCCACATGACATTTCTAGACAAGTTTACAATGTCCCTCAATGAGTTTGTTTCAAAATCCCAGATAAACAACTTTTTTTTCTCTCTTCTTTAGATATCTGGAGACTTCTTTCCCTATGCCACTCCAAGATTGATTTTTATAACTAATACCTAACCATTCTTCTGAAGTCTATTTTAATCAATAGAGTAATACATGGCCTTTTAAACCCAATATAAAACTATGAAGAAAAGAGTTTAAAACTAAGAGGAAGGAAAACTGTGGTAAGCTGGACTTCAAGCACAGTTGCCTCATTAAGGGCTTGTAACACACACACACACACACACACACACACACACACACACACACACACACACACGAGAGCCTGGATATTCTACCAGAACTTTTACTTTAAGTGAGAAAGGGGATCAAGGTTTTAAAAATCTTGAAGGACTGCTAAGTGTAAGAGGACTTTTTTTTCCCAGCAGCCAGTTCTCAAATAACCAACACAAATACTTAATATTATCTATCTATCTATCTATCTATCTATCTATCTATCTATCTATCTATCTATGTATCTATCTATTGCTCATCCAAAAGCTCAGGCTTGTTACTAGCTAACGCTTACATTTAAATTAACCCATATTTCTTATATGTGCTTTGCCAATTGGCTTGGTACCCTTTCTCTGCTTCTGCTGGTGACTCCTGACTCTACTCTTCTCAGCATTCTTTAAGTTTGGCTCTCCTGCCTAACCTTATTCTGTTCAGCTACTGACCATTCAGCTTGTCTAATTAACCAGTCACAGTGACAAATCTTCACAGTATACACAGGGATTATTCCACAGAATTTACCCTTTTTTGTCTAATTAAAAAGGAAGGTTTTAACTTTAACATAGTAAAATTACATACAACAAAAACAGTTATCAAGTAAGAATTACAGTTACAGTATCTAGTCAATTTGTATTTTTTAAAATAAGAGAAAAACATTTTATTATCTATTTTATCTTTGTGAGTCTAAATTTTTATACCTAAGTTACCTTTTATTGTAACTAAGGAACATTTACAAAAAAAAAGTGACTGACAAACTTTGCCAAGACAAGGTAGACAGTCCTTCAATTTCTGTTTCACAGGAATGTCTGTCAGATATTCTTGTCCTGCAAGATGAAGATGGATGATCCAATGTTATAGAGGAACCTTGTGTAACTGTATAGGCAGCTGCTTCTGTCATTTCTTAGTTTTGGAAGTTGTTTTGTACTTCCTGTTTATTCAGGTAATATTATATCCTTCTTGGGTCTTTAATGGAGTTGAAGACTAGATAGTTATAGCTTTCCTTGTTACCAATTTCAGAAAAGAAACACACAAAAAAATTGTAAAATGTATAAGGTTGAGAGACATAAAAAGATAGTTTCGGGTTGGTAATACAAGTTAGGATAGAAAATAAATTAGGTACAGTACTTTGGACTCACTAAAATAGGATAGATAATGGAATATTTTTGATGAATTAATCAAATGTAAATGGACTGGACATTGTTAATGTAATTATTACATGTATATATTTGTATATAGTTATTGTACTTATTCTATACAGTTTTACTATATTAGTTAAAGTCTTCCTTGTTTTTTAGACAAAAATGGGGAAATGTGTGATATTTTGATTGTATTCTGACAAATCAAGGTTGCTTGGAGTCAGAGGGTGGAGCTAGCCACTAACTGATCAAAATTAAGCACAGAGGTTTTGGAGGATGGTAGATAGATAGGGGAAGAAGTAGAAACGTGGAGCAAAGAGGGATCTCAGCCTTTTTGGAGGAAGGAACAGAGAAGGGATGAGAGGGCTGGTAGCTTCTCTACATCTCTGATCCTTCAGGTTCTTACCCCAATACATGACTCTTGAATTTTTATTGATAAAGAATAATTAAATTAATACTTCACCTGAGTTTTACAGTTTTATGGAACAATTTAAGAAGATGTAACTGGGCTATGGTTTGGTTAGATTTGGATCTCCTCTCCCTTCACCACATCCTACATTCTGTAAAACATTTAAAATATGGTTGCATGAGTGATTTTGTGCTTTACAGTAACCATCCTGGCAACTGAGGAGAAAATTAAAGGGAGATTTCATAAAATCCACACTGGTTTATGATATTCCACTAACCTCCTATGTCTTTTCAGTGAAATTTAGAGCATGCTAAGGAAGTAGCACATTAATATTAAAAATAAATGTAACTAAAATGGTCAATAGAAAACTACAGAAAATTGAATTACTCCATTATTTTAACTTCTAAATTAGCATGACATAAAATACATACATAAATAAAGAAAAAAAGGAACATTTCTGTAACCTTGGGCTCTCTCTAGACATAGCTGTGGCTGTGAATACACCCATACCCTATAAAAAAATTCATTTTTCCATAGGAATTATATGACAAATGATGATTAAGTAAGGCAACAATAATGTTTAACCCGCACACAGTTGAAATGTGCATCTATAATGGTAAAGTGAAAAACAAATCATTTCCATAATGATGCTAAGATAAAATCTTAGAATACTATAAGACAGAATAAGAGAGAACTTTGTTATTTTCAATGATGGGACTGAGAGAAAAGTTTTAGAATTAAATGACATATAAACTCCAACAACAGAAGGAGCATAATTCATCTTACCCCACTCCTCAATGTCTCTGTACTTAGTGAATTGTTACAGAGAATAAAGTATAGGAATGTGGGGTGATTTTCTATGGGGAAACATGCCACACTTTCTTGGCCCCAGCAAAGCCAATGTTAACAGTGACAAGTGACAGTGGATGGCTCAAGAACAGGAGATGAAGACACATGATTTCTGTGGGCTTCCTTCAAATCTATAGTCCTAACATAAACATGACTAACTTAAAAGAGAAAAATGCAAACTGAGCGACATTCCACAAAACATCTGATTAGCCATTCTGAATATTGGTGTGGTCATCAGACACAAGGAAACTGTGAGACACTCTAAGAGCCAGGAGGAACCTGTGAGGATTTGATGACTAAATGATATGAAGCTAGTATCCCCGAGGGCACACTGTAGCAGACACAGGTAAAGCATGGCAAGAATAAACTAATGCAATACAAATTGACTCAATATCTTAAAGTAATATGCCAGGGCTGGTATCTCAGCATGACAATGCACTATATTAATTTGATGTCAATGGGGTGGTTGGGAGACATGAGCCATTCTGGATTCTATCTCTGTAACTCTTTTTTGTTGTTGTTTGTTGCTGGGTCCTAACAGCTCCATTGGGGAAGGGGGGTGAGTAGGCACATTGTCAACAACACAGACAGCAGGAGTCATGTGAAAGGCAAACAGCAGACTTGTTTATTCAATAACGGGGAAGACCTTATATACCCTCCTCCCAGCACCCAGGCTATGTCCCAATCTGGTGACAGTACATGGTCATCCCTCATTAGACAGGATCTCTGACAGCACCTGTTCCTAGGCCCTCAAGCAGACTTCAGGTTGGCTCATAAGGAATTATGTTATGTGAATGCCTTGGCAATTGGTCTGAGCCAATTTTCTCAACCTTATGGACCTGTCCTACTACATATCCACCCTTTTATTTTATTATGTGGGTTCTCAGTAGGAGTTGGAGTTTTTGCTCTGGCCCTGTTGACCCTGCCTCAGGAAGGCTCAGTAACTGGATTGTGCCTGTCTTAGGTTGGTTTGCCAAACAAGCTCTTACTCATCATTGATTATCAGCCCTCGAAGAAGAGTCCATCGCTGGGGAGTCACCAGGTGGGGAGGATCAGGCAGTAGCCTTTTGAATTTCAGAAAACTAGGCATGCATAACCTCTTGTGGAGGGTTGTGAGTTGGATGTCTAGAGCCATTAATACCTATAGAGTCACCTTAGTGGCCACATGTTGTTGTTGGATGTGCTGTAGGAGACACTTAAAAAGGAGAAAGATCAAAAGCACCACCTCGCCAATCAACACATAATTGAGAATACAGGAGGGATCAAACAGCCTTTTTATATTATAACAAACCTTTTCAAAAAATAAAGAGTCAAAGGCCATAACCTCTGCTCTTGTCTAATTTAATTGGAGAATTTCATGTGTTAGCTGTAATTAATAACATAGAAACTTAGCTGATCATGGGCCTTTAATATATTTAGCTAGCTCCTGGGGTGCTAAACTAACATTCCTCACTCAAAAGGCATCATACAAAATGAGGAAAAGTTAAGGTCCACAAATATTCAGCTTTAATTTTAATTTTTTTGCCAAATCCCTTGGGTGTCCAGAGGACCATTGCCAGTAAGGGTCTTGTGGATCACAGCATTGCAGGCTGGAGCTGGTTAAAATGGCCCAAACCTTTTGAAGGAAATTTTCAGCTCTTTGGCTAAAACTAACCTTAGGGGAAAGACAGGTGAGGCCCTCCAAAAATGAAAAGAGGCATCTCATCTCTTGGTCAGAGACAGGGGACAAAATAGTTCATTGATATCTTTTAGCTGTTTTATGCATATTAGATTCCCACACAGCAAAGGCAAAATGATCTTGATCCCATAGTGTCAGAGGAATTTGAAAAATATCTAAATAATATCTAAAACTGATATATAATAAGATGAAGGAACAGTGCTACAGTGGGGGAGGCCTGGTAGTATAGACCCCATTTTTCCCCTTTGACCATTAATTACACAAAGATCGTGCAGGAAGTAGTAGTGTCCCAATCTCTTGAGGATAACAAATTTGGGGGTTTATATTTACTTGTAGATGGTTCTATGTTCCTCATCTGTAGCTGTTCTGCAAATAATTCCTTAGGATTGACAGCTCAGGTTCAACTATAGGCCACTGTTCTACCCATACTTCTTGACCTGAGAGCCACATCAATGGAATGGGGCTGGGGGCTCAATCATGGTGGATCTCATGTGAAGAGTGGCCCTTAAAATTGGGGGTGCTGATCTTATGCAGGGTGGTGAACTGCAAGACCCACCTTTTCACAGACCTTGATGTCATCAAAAAAGACCCTGTTATCTGTAGTTAGAACAACACCCATATCATCCAGAAAATCTCTGTCCCATAGGTTCCTAGGTACAGTGGAAATGATAGGGTTAATGGCTCCCCGAGGACCAGATGGGATGTCATCTTAGAAACTTGTTGACCTCCCACACCACTGATCGGGGGGCCTGGTGTAAACTCCCAATGAGGGAAGTGAACCACCTCAGTCTCAGTTAAAATGGCGGTGTCTGCACTTGTGGCAACCAAGCATTTGACAGCTTGCCCATCAAGACAGACAGTCAGCATTGGGAAGTGTGGAAAAATGGGCATTGTCTAATAGATTTTTGGATTATCAGAGCCTCCTCTTACTGACAGGGCTGAGGAGAACACCATCTGAAGTTTAAAAGGGCTGATGTTTCAATAGGGTATGACCTGCAATCCTTTGCCCAGTGAAATCTCTTATTGCATCTGAGACATTGGGTCCTAGGTTTTACCCAGGGGCAGTCATGCCACAAGTGGCCTGGTTTGCCACATCTCCAGCAAGTTCTAGCTACGTGGGGGCCCTTAGCATGCTACCTCTCAGTGAGGAGAACATCCAGGAAGGTGGTAAAAGTTGTGATGAGACCAGTTCTGGCTTCAAGATGTCTGGTGGCCTGCAACCATTTATGTATGTCCTTATTGGGCATGGCTGCAACCACATTGTGGGTTTGGGTGTTGAGCCCCTCCCAAGTAAACTGTTTAATCAACATATCTTTAGTGGGGCTTGAATCCACTGTGCACTCTATTGCTTCATTTACATGGGCCCTGAAGTCAGTGAAGATGTCCCCTGGCTGTTGCATAAGATTGCAAAAGTAAGTTGAAGGGTCCCAGGATGTTGCATGCCTTAAGAACCTTGAAGGCCAGGTAAGAAACATGGGATGGACAATGTTACCTCATTCAGTGAGCATGTCAAGGGTAACTGGAATGTTAATTAAGAGGTCCATTCATGCTTGAGCTTCTGCTTGATCATCATAAGTTGGTTTCCAGCTAAGAAAGGCAGCTGGCTCCAGCATAGCTTTGAGCAGATTATACCATTAGAGCATGTCTGTAGTTGCATTGCCCATTGAGTGAGGACCGTTTGAAGTAAAGTGAGTCAGGACTCATTCATTAGCCAACTTTCAGATAAGGGAGAGTATTGTTGGGGTTTTTGCTCTTTTTGGGGTGTCCACCACCCAGTGTTCAAATAAATCACACATGGAGGCTTATTCTTAATTATAAATGCCTGGCCTTTGCTTTGTTTAGTTTCTAGCCAGCTTTCCTTAACTTAAATTATCCTGACTACCTTTTACCTCTGGGCTTTTCCTTTTCTCTAACTTCTGTAAATCCTACTCTTATTCTGTGGCTGCTGTGTAGCTCAGTGGCTGGCCTCTGGAGTCATCCTCCTTCTCTGGTTCCTAGCTCTTAGGTCTCTCCTCCGAGTTTTCTCCTTCTATATATACTCTCTGTCTGCCAGCCTTGCCTATCCTTTCTCCTGCCTTGCTATTGGCCAGTTCTTTATTAAACTATCAGGTGTTTTACACAGGCACAGTAACACATCTTCACAGAGTTAAACAAATGTAATATGAACAAAAGTAACACACCTTAAACTATTCTACTACAGGAGAGTCCAGCTATGGGGGTGGGAATCAGGGGTGGACAGCAGCATTGAGACCCAGGTTAACTGGATGAGCCTCCTCAGGTCTCCCGGTTACAAATGGGGCTGACTGTGGGTAGTGAGGGGTATACAGTGGAGAAGAGGAGTGGCCAGCCTCTGAGGCAGCGGAGCCCTGGGGCAGATTACCCCAGGGATACCTCAGTAGGGGATTAACACCAATGGTGGAAGTGGTGCCAAGGCGGGGAGCAGTGCCTGGGGTCTTAATGGCAGCAGGTTCATTCTCCTTAATAGATTTCATGGGGCCTGAACTATCTGCCTCTTCATCATTGGATGCCATAGAGAGGTCAGACATGGAAGCGGAAGAGGTGATGGATAGGGTTACCCATCTTGTAGAGGGAGACAACAGGCAAGCAACAGTCAGAGAGAAGATGACAGTCAACAGAGGTGGAAATTTGTAATGGACCCTTATGTCTTGTGCTTAGTGGGGGACTTCCATGTGGTTTTTTTAGGCCATGGCCATATGCCCACATGGTGTCTCCAGATGAGGGATGGCATTCAGGAGCTGAGCCTTGGTTCCACCTCCTAGGGGATCAGTCCTTATGTGGAGGTGCCAGGTGAACTGAGACAGAAGAAAATGTGCCTTCCCAATGGAACAGGCAGACAAATATGACAGACAACACAAAAGAAGGAAAGAAAAGGGTCTCAATGCTTATCTGCCAAAGAGACCAAAAGAACATAACACTGAGGGGCCTTCTCACCAAAACACACCATCTTGGGGGTGCTGTCCAGCACTGTGAGGGAAGGGAGGGAGATGACCAGAACCTGTGCAGGAAAGTGACAGTAACAGAAGTACTGTGCTCAGGTGCCAGATGTCGCCTTCTCATCCCCCCCCTACGCCTCCCCAGGGAGCCTTTAGGACCCAGCAACAGTTGTTATTGGCTTTGTTGTTGTTTTGAGACAAAATTTCTCTGTGTAGCCTTGGCTATCCTGAAACTCATTCTGCAAACCAGACTGGCTATGAACTCTGAGATCCACCTGCCTCTGCTTTCTGAGTGCTGGGATTAAAGGCCTGCACCACTATCACCAAGCTTCTCTGAAACTTTTAAAATCTAAAATTATTCTAAAATTTGGTCTCTGTAAAAATCAACACATGCGATGCTTTTAGAAGTGGATAAAGCTAATTGGATGGTTGGTCAAGGACAGGAGAAGCCAACATTTTATCTTTACCAGTTATGAAAGAGAGACCAACACTTCAAATTCTACCAGCATTGGAAGGATATTTAAGCAGAGAATAACCATAATGTCCAGCAAATGAAGTCATGGACATTTGCCCAGAATTTAAAAATTTTACACTTATAAAAAATGAAAGCTAATGGCAGCTGTATTCAGAATTGCCACAGTCTATGTATAAACTGCCCCTTCTCTCTAAGCTGGAGGATGTTAAACAGCCTCTGGGAAAGCCTACACCATCAGTGAGCACCATTCAGCAATTCAAAGCACAAGCTTGGGTAAGTCCCCAAAGAATTTAACCAGGAAAAACATTGGTCTCAAGAGGCTATACAACATATAGCTCTTTCTATAAAATACCCTTCAATTGACAAAAGTCCAGAACAAGAGAGTGGAGGTTGCCAGAGGTTAAGGACAGAGGAGGCAGCCACAAAAGAATTCTGTGGTTATGAGATGTTCTACTTGGCTCATTGAAGATACAGCTCATTCACAAATAGGATAGGTTGCAGAAAACCCAGTGCACACATAGATGCTGAGGAGTTATTAGCAGTGAGTTTCTGTAATAACTCCTTGAAGCTTTTATGGAGTTACCAGAAAAGAGCCTCCAAATTTCTTTGGTATAATTGTTTTGTATAGATGTTTTCTTTTTTATCCTAATGTGCCCGTGTGTGTGTGTGTGTGTGTGTGTGTGTGTGTGTGTGTGTGTGGTTATATGTACATGTGCACACCTATGTGGCTACACTTACCCACACATGGATGTGTAGAAGCCAGAGGCTGAAGTTGGGTGTACCTCTTTAGACAGGGTCTCTCTCTCCGAACTTGGAATTCACTGGTTTGGCTAAGTCAGACTGACTGGCCAGCAAACCCCATGATCCACTTATCCTCTCTCAGGGCTAGGGTTACAGGTAATTATTGCTATGCTCAGATTTTGTACTTGGGTGTTAGAGATTAAAAGTAATATCCTAGTGATTGTGCAGAAAACACTTGGATTACATTATTTTTAAATGTTACACTTTTATTTTTGTGTGCATATGTGTGTGTCTGTGAGTATAGTTTTAGAAAGTCATCCCTCTCCATGTGTGTCCCAGAGACCAAACTCAGGTCATCAGTCTGGGAGTCAAGTATATTTATCTTGTAAGACATCCAACTGCCATTTTGTAGAAATATAAGTAATAAATCTTATTTAATAAAATATATCTAAGATGTTGCAATTTTAAGGTGAAATAAATGTGAAGATTATTGAGATATTTTACTTCCCATTAAACAAGGTTTTGTAATTTAAATGTATGCTCCTGTTATGGCCACTCTTGTTCATGCCAGTCACATTTCAAATGCTCTATAGCTGAGTAGACAATGACTGCCATAATACGCCTCACATTTCAGTTCAAATTCTCAAGGAGCATATGAAGCCTGCTCACTCTCTTTCATGAAGGCACCAGGCTTTATTCTGGTGGGTATTCATCCGCAGTAGACTGCTTTTTCCTTCTCCTATTGCAGTTTGTGGATAATCATTACAAACACCTCCTTTGGATTTTTTTCATTCGTTTTTTTGAGAGTATAATATAGTTTCTCCCTTTCCTTTTTTCTTTCCAAATCCTCCTGTATAGCTCTCTTTGTCCTCTTTTAATTTCATAACCACGTTTTCATGAATTAGTTACATATATACAAGCATGTGAATATACATAAATGTTCCTAAATAGAACCTGCTCAGTATATATAATGTTACTTATGTTTTCAAGCTGAATATTTAGCATTGGGTAATCAATTAGTGTGCTCTTCCCTGAGGAAGCCTATTTCTCCAACTCCCAGCATTCCTTAATTGCCTTTAGTTCTTTCTGTAGGGTTGAAGCCTCATGGTCTTTCTCCCATCCACTAACACATCTATTGTCTTTGTTTATCTCCCTCCAAAAGCCAAAGATCATCCATCAAAACACCCAACACCAGGTATGAAACCCCTCCAATACTTTTTTTTTGAGTTGTTGTTCAGGGTTGTCAAAGATACTCTCAAAATATACAGGCTTTTGCTGTTGTTTTTGGTTGCCCTGCAAAGGTTTAAGGTAGGTCCCTATTGTTGAAGACATGATTCACTTTAGACACAGGACCCAAAGACCCCTCAACTAGAATCGACCTGAAAGCCTCTTCCATGAGAAGTAGCTTTCATGGTACTGAGAGGCACCACGCAAGTGTTCAAAGGAATAAGGCAGCCAGTTATCCTATCCAGCTATGATGCCTGGGAATTACAACAACAACCAACATGGCATGAAACCTGATGGACGCAGTAGTGGCTTGCATAGTTTGGTGTGCTTAAACCATCTCTTTTAATACTATGTTTTTTAGGTCAATTGTAAACTAGATACAAGTTTCCCATTAATATACATAAAAATACCAGCTTCAGTTAAAAACAAAACAAAACAAACAAACAAAAAACGAAAATGGTGTCCTGTACCTGAGGTGTGTGTCTGCATTGTGCTTCCCAGTCGTGCTCCTGAGCTGTAGATGGGGCACATGTCTGCACCTTTAGTGCTGTGGAACGTGAAGCTTTGAGGGCTACAGGCAGCAGAGGATGAGGCTTGTCTATCCTCATTTAAAGATGTACAATTTTTTTCTCACTATTTAGGGGAAAGAATTTGCAAATAATACTTCCTATGTTCTTAGACCTTGTCAAACAGAATAGCAGAACATTAGACACTTATGGCTCAGGGTACAGGGTGTTGTGTCTAATTAGACTAGTTCAAAACTTAATCTTCCTTTTCTTTGAAACAGTTGCACCACTAGCATTTTTAAACTTCAGGGGCTTTGAGACTGTGGAGGTTTTTCCTAGCTTCATGCTTGGCATCAAAGAGTCATACAAAATATAAACATCATGTGACAACGAAGGCAAAAATGATTTACAACAAGAGCATAGATTACCAAGTCTTAATTCTTTTTAATAGAGAAGGAAATATAAAAAATTAAAAAGTAAAATTGTGCCTGGTAATTAAGAGCAGAGGAAATAAAGACCAACCAAAACATCTGTTGGCTTCATGTCATACTATAAATTAAGAATATGATGAAATCTGGTCACAAATCCCTCTGTATGGAATTCATTGCCAGTTAGTTGTTTAATGTTAAGTCAAGCCTTCTTAACTCAATGGGATTCTCTCTGTGTGAAAATAAGGAAAATGAGCTTTGTGTTCTATGAATCCCATAATTTATACTCACACAGTACCTACTGTGGATATGGACTCTGAGCAAAAAAGATGTAATTACTCTCCTTTCCAGGGTCTATGAGTTCTAGACAGAAGCATTTCTGTTTGTGACTGTGAGTTGATCATATATGTATATTACAAATCACAAGTACCAGGAGAGATTGTAAGTTCTTTTAATAAATTGCTTCATTAATTCCATGAGAAATGATTACATAGTTTCCTATAGAAGACTACATGAATTAAGCATAACTGTGCTTTAAATGATCCTGGAGTTTGAGGTTAACTAACATGATTTTATTTTAGACTGGTATCTTAGGCATTGGTTTTGACTTTAATTTATTTTTATCTGAAAATGAAGAAAAGGAGATGCTCATACTCTTTGCATGACAGGTATAAACCTATAAATACTAGATAAATAATTAAATAAGTAAAATTATGAACAACAATTTTACATATATATTTACAGAGAGTTAAATTAGTACCTGGAAAGTGAGAATAAAGTGTGAGCTAGTACAATTTCTAAAAGGGAGTACGAAGTAACTTTACTAAATAGTACACAATTAAATTGCAGAAGAAAGCAGGTACATAAAGACTAGGGAAATTTCAAAGCTGTGATACTAACTCAAGGCAAACAGTCCTGTGAAATTCTGAATTGTAACGGAAATGCCTCTGGTGGCAAGGTGAGCAAAGGCCTTTCTGTATCACTTGATCCCCACTACCCTTAATCCTTCTTTAGAATTCCCTTGGGACTTCATTTCAAAGTAAGAGGAGGTTGGAGTACCCAGAGACCCAATCCTTGACTCCCAGTCCCTGCCTTGATTCTCCCTCCACATCAGGAACTCCCTTTGAAGTTTCAGCAAGAACTGGGCCTGGCTCCAGCCACTGCCAAACTTCTTCTTAATTAAGTTTCCAAGCTCCGTGAGAAAGAGTATGATAATACATTGAGGTGGTTCATGCATGCCTCAGAAAAAAAAATGAAGATGTAGAGGATGCTGGAAATGAAACTCCCTATTGTTTGTCTAATACAAATGAAAGGAATTAAAAACCCAGCAGCTTCACAGTCCAACTCTGCTTCTTCATAAATTATAAACAGGTTTAAATTGTTCTAAATTATTCTGATAAAGAAGATGTAACTAAACATGCTCATTAAAATGTGAAATACAAAAATAATCCTCTTTTCTCTTGTATTTAAACGTATATTATACATTAAAAACAGGAAAAACAACAGCAACCGCAACAACAAAACCAAGTGAGAGGAAGAGAATCATTCAACAACAGCCAGAAAGAAATATAACAGATATTTCAAGTTTTAATATTCCTTCTGCTTCAAAACTGCTCTAGTGTGTCTTGCAGATAAACTGTGAATCTATAATAAAGGACTTGTTGACTTATCATGAAGAGTAAAAGATGTGATAATCTTTTACATGAGCAATCAGGAGAATTTGAATTTGACTGAATTAAATTAAATTTGGCAATACTTAAGGTGATAATAAACAAATATTAGCCAGTCAGGCACCCACCAAAATATATAGATATCATTTGCAATGCTGGAGATATCTTAAGGAATTGCATAAATACATTAAGAATGTACGGAAGATTAATGTGAACAATTAAATTAAACAGCATAAAAGACTAGCCAAGTAATTTCTCTACTAAAATGCAGTTTTGTTTTCTAAATTTATTTATTTATTTTAATTTTATAATTTAATTTAATTTTACATATCAGCCACCAGTTCCTTTGTTCTCCCCCCTTGTTTTCTAAATTTATAAAGGTTAAATGTAATTGTTTGCTTTACACGGGAAAAAGAACAAAGAGAAACGTGGTCTCTGGAAAAATAACTTACAGGAGTGGAGTCAGAGGAGAGATTTGGCTCAACCAAGCACGCTGTAGATACATAATGGATGGCATGTGGACTTCCTACACAGAGCAGCCTCCCTGAGGATTCCACTGTCTCTGGAGTAAGCGAGCAAATGTCAGTCATGCATTCAGCACAAGCATAGTTTTGAATAGGCAGATTGCTAATGAAATCAGCATGTGTTTTATACACAGAGGAGCTGCTTCCAGGAAAAGGAGGGAGCCACTGTGTTCAAGGGCACAGAGGTCAGATGGACTTGGTTCTCCTGAAAATAGGCTTAAGAGACATCAAATGCTTTTCTGAATCAAAAAAAAAAAAAAAATCGGGATCTTGCTTTAGAGCTTAATCCTATGAATACAAAGTAGAAACTTAATTACAAGACATACCTCAAGGGAAAGAAAATGATCCTAGTTGGGTGAGGGTGAGAAAGTTTGCTGGTCACCATTGCTGGGATATTAGGGTTCCAAAGAGAATATTTGGGGTATACTCTAGATTCCTGAATAAAGTTCACTCTAGGCCCATCCTCTGGCCCTGGTTCTAGAAAACTGTATTTCTCTTAAAACATAATGAGCTGAAGGCTGTGACACTACCAAATTATTCTTGTTAACTTTTCTTGGAGTTGGATTGAAACACAGAAACTTGTTAGCGCTGAGGAAGGTGGAAAAGAAGATACTGTTTTCAGTGACCATTCAGCTGCTGGTGGTTGAACTCCTCCACAGGATTTAGGTTTATGCTCTTTGTCTTAGTCACTGAGGAGATGACTGAGAGGGCCACAGCTCTTGTAGCAGTATTTGGTATTGTGAATTTTTTACCTATCAGCCAGGTGAAACCTGAATAAGGGAAATGAACCTCTCCTGAGAACAAAGCTCTCAGATGTACTACTTAGCTTGTACTGGAAAACCGGCATGAAGGAACTCATGGGTTCCAGCATCGTGGAACCAGTTGTTAACAGGTCTTTGAGGAATGTTCACTCTTTGCAGTAACATTAGCAGCTTTAATGTATCCAAATCGATTTATTCAAGTGCATGTTGTTGGGAAAGTCCTAAAGGGAGACCAAGTAACTGTGGCATCCTTCCTGTTGTCTGAAGGTATAGATGACAGTGCTAACATCTCCTTACAGAGTAGTGATAAGGATAGAAGACAGTAATTGTTACTCTGGTCAACTAAATAAATAATTATCAATATATAAACTAACTTTTCTATTCTACAAATACTTTTCATCTTAATGGATTTTAAAGTCAATTTTTTTCTGATTTAGAACAACTTTTATGAGTTAATTGACTTTGTAATGCTCACAATAGTGCATTAACGTGTGTGTTTGTGTCTACGTGTTTGTGTGTGTGTGAGAGAGAAAGAGAGATGTTATCCAGATTTAAACTATATAAAACATTTGTCTGATATCTTGGAAATTTTAGGAAGCAAAAAAAAGAAATGTTCTTTTAAGTTTTGTTGAAACTGAATATCCTATTCTTCAGTTTAAGCCTCCCATTCTTAATTAAAGTGAAAGTGTTTCTACTTAGTTATTCATCTTTCTCCTCAGTACTCCATTCATAGAAGCAACTTGGAAATTACTCTCCTTAAAAGCTTAGAACAGTCATCCCCAAGGACAATCTCTAATATTAGAAAGGAAATTTGCCATGCACTCCTACTTGACCACAATGAAAACAGCTTGTTCTTGAGTGAATTGTAAGGTCAAAACCCATTTCCCATGTTGTTCCCTAATGGAAGTACACACAGATTCGCAGATGCGTGCAGCAAAACCAGCTTCCCCACTGCAGGGAGCAACAGGAACACTGAAATAAAACATTTCTGGTCACTAGTTGGGAGCAAACAGATTTTACAGGGTTATTTACACATGAAAATTAAGTATGGCACTAAAGAAAATTAACATAAGATACAATGAATGAAAGTCAAGTTAATGAAACACATGCACGGCGGATCGTAATAAAATGTGTTAGTGTAATGAATACAGAACTTAACAACCAACTACACTCCTGAGACTGGAGTTAGGAACCATTCAAGTTTCTACCATAGAACTGGAAGAATAAATGTTATTCATGTAGGGCAGTGTCATGTTGCTAGTTATCAGCTTGGATCTTAACAAGAGTTATCTGCATTGTTACTAACAGAACATGGGGAAACAAAAATTGGCTTCTAAGGAGACCCTCAAGTTTTCTGTCAGAAGAAAGGTCAAACAGAAGATGATAAGTCAATATGACTGATAAAAGCAGAATGGTTATCACAGTACAATATACCTTGAACTTAGGCTGTGACTGCTGTGAAATGGGACAGTCTGTGCTCCACTGAGAAATTAATAGAATGTGGGTGACACTAAGGTCTAGTATGTTTGAAAGTTCCATTCCTGTACAGAACTAAGTCTTCTCAGGTATATTTTTCTATTTAGCTTTCTCCAACCTCTACACTTTTTGTTTCTGATCATAGCAAGAGACAGCTGCCAACAACTCATGAGAGGCTGTTCACAGGGTATTTCTAGCATGTCTGAAAATAGGAGATGCTAGAAATTTCATAGGAAACTCCATTTTTGTTAGCTTTTGATTCAATTTTTTCAGACAAAAGTAATCTAAATAATTAAAGCCAAGGAAGAAGAAAAGTGTAGTTATTACAAATGCATTGAGGGTCTATATGAATAAGGTACAGAATGCAATGAAGGTCCCTGAGCCTTGGGATGAAGAATCAGGAGCAGTTTTTTTCTCTAACTCAGAAATATACTGTCAGACACAGAGAAATTACTTAGTTCCTTAATCATTATCAATTTTGCAATCTTTTAGATGAGAAGTTTAGACAAAACTAGTAATTTCTACATTTAGCTATATGATAGTTTCTTCAAAATAATGTTGTGGACATCAAAATCATAGAAACAGATATAATTTGAGGCCCCCTTTGAAGGGAGACTCACATAGTATTCCAGTTTGCTTTTTATTGCTGTGATAAACATCATGACAAAAAACAACATGGGGAGGGAAAGTTTATTTGATTTACAATTTCTAAGCCTAGTCCATCACTGCAGAAGGCTGAGATAGGAGCTCAAAGCATTAACAAGGAGACAGGAACTGAAACACAGACAATTCCTACTGGCTTCCTTTCCATGGCTTGCTCAGTTTGGTTTCTAATACAACCCAGGACTACCTGTTCAAGGGTGGCACTGTCCACAGAGGTCTGGGTCCTCCTACCTCAGCCATTAATCAAGAAAATACCCCACAGACATAATACCAGGAAAATTTGATGGAAGAAAATTCTTAGTTGAAGTTTTTTCTTCCAAGTGTCTCTAGTTTGTGTCAAGCTGACAGATACTAACAGGCATACATAACATGTGCTCAGTGAATAGCTACACACTAGATTATCATCTCCTCCTTTAAGAGATGTGAGGAGCTCTACAGAGCATCTCAGCTAAATTATTTATAAAACTTTAAATTAAAAAGGTTATGCCTTTCTGCTGTAGCTAAATCCAAATAGAAAGAGAGAGGACCCTGGGAAACCCGTCCCTGCTATGAAATGATGCATGGTTCTTGGGTATTTGAAAGTTATACCCATTGGGAGTGTATGGTACCAGGAACAGAAACCATGATAGGACTGAGATCAAGCAAAACTGATAACATGTAGATTGTGTAACTAAACTACTAAAGTTTGATCATTCAGCTCCACTTTTTTCCCTGTGGTTCTCTCAAGGGCCGCTCCCTTCTGAGGCGGCATGGCAGCAGTTGTTCCAGCCTCAGACTCAGAGTACAATGAGAAAATATAAAAAACAACAGTCAGAGGTGGCTTCTTTCCAAAGAGTCCCCAGTAAACAGCTTAGTAGCCCTGGCATTACTAATAGTGTTTGTCAATCTACTATTAAACCCAGAGTGAAGCAGCATAGCCACTGGACTTGGTCAGCCATCACTCCTCCAGTATGCCACATCTGGAAACTTGCAGAAAGAGAAAAAGGAAAAGCTAGCAACAAACTCTCAATTCAGACACTAACATTAATTTAATGCATTGTTATAACACTCCATACAGAAAAAGTATGCCTGAGTTCACATTTGATCATTGCTGTTCCATGACATCTTATTAATGGCCATATAGGAGTCTTAGTGTTTCCATCAAGGAAGTGTCCACGCTGTCCTCTTGCAGCGAGGGTGGAAGGGTAGGTGAGCTGATGAGACAGAAGAGAGGATCAACCAAAATGAAGGGGATATGCAGAAGCCATATGAAAACCTACACATATTGTAACCAAAGTAAATAGAGAAATCAATAAATTAAAAAGTTGTAAGGGACACACACACACACACACACACACACACACACACACACTAGGAGAAAGAAAGAAAGAAACAAAGAAAGAAACAAAGAAAGGAAGAAAGAAGTCTGTACCAGGAGTAACATGTGTTCTTGTGAGTTTTTGATCCAGAAAACTCTTGAGACCAACAAAACAACACAAGTTCCTGTCATTGCTTTTGGTGGACTACCACAACTAGATGATAAAACATTTGGGTTATATAATATAGAGAAATAAACCTAGGAATGTATTAGAAGTTTCCTCCTTGTGGATACATTTCATAGTGTTTGTTAAAAAAATATTTTGCTGAGAGAGAAAAGGTATCAATGATCATACCTAGTTGTGAACTCTACAAAGTATAATATCAACCTACCAGGAAAGATAAACCCACTTGTGCCATAGTGGCATGACTGTTGCAGAGGAACTAAACGCGTCTCTGATTTGATTGGAGGCCTACTTGAAAGGAGAAATTAAAGATCTGGCACTGTAAACCTCCTCTCCCATGGTGAGCAAATAGGTAATACCTAGTGGGGGATGATTCTGTTAAATTGACATAATGTTGATTCACCTTCTAAATATATGCCTTTATACGTATAGACAACACTCTCAGCCATAATCAGAGGAGACTTTCTTTCCAGTAAATTGCAGCGCAGGCAGAAACTCATAGCTATATAAGATGCTAGGAATAAGCAACAGTTGAGAACTCAGTCATCAATAACACACTTATACCTTCACCTGTAAGTACCAAGGAACATTGTGGATAAGGGGCTTACAATCTTTATAGATTGTAAGGGCCAAAAGATAAGTAAGAAGGACTATGAAATGCCATCTTGTGAACAACACACAATCTCTGCAGTTCTAAACTCTCAACAACTACCAGTTACAGCACTGGTCTGCATGAGAATGGACCCATCAACAGCCAGGCAAAGGCAGAAGAGGTCCTCAGGATTTTCCACCCCTCATGCTGAGCTGTTTCCTCAGGATTTCCCACATCTTGCTGCCAAATTGTTTCCTATTGATAGATTCAGAGAAAGGGGAAGTCATTGACATCAGTTGTACTTACTAGTGACCCCTCCTAGCTAAAATAGATAGTCTCAATCCAACGATCCAGTAGATCACCTTGATTAAACTAAATGGGTTGTACAACAAAACCAAAATCTGAGAAAGGGACAGGTAGGGAGGGGTCAGCTCATAGAGGTGGAAGGCAGATATGTGAAAGAAGGTGGGGGGAGTAATCATAATTCAAAAACATGTATGAATTTGTCAAAGAACTAAATTAATAAAAATAAACAAATTAGAAGTAAAATAAGGTTCATGAAGGGGTAAAAACTATCATGTGGACAATCAATGGCTAGACGGAAAGGCTAGAAGTGAGCTGGTTTAAATGTATCAGAAATACAGACAAGAAATTCAAAAAAATGAATCTTTATTTGTTCCTTATTTATATCTTTTTAACGAAATTGCTTAGTACTGCCCATGAATAGATTACGTATTAAAGAGTTTTAAACTCTACAATGTTACTAATGTATTGTTTTGACATGCTTCATAAATAATTATGGTACGCTTACAATTTTATATGAGGAAATCTGGGAGATAAAATTAGCATTTTTTTGAGAAAATTGGGAAGTAAATGGAGAATAAATACTTAGAAAAAATACAAGTAGATTCACAGGGGATGCTTCATGACAAGGACTCTATCATATCACACATCATGAAATTGTTGTGGCGAGGAGTGGCATCCTTTCTCCAAGTATAACTCAGTGCTTTCCAAGAGGCAGTGTGCAAGTGATGTTCAACAGTTGTGGCTAATGGGCTACTTCCCACTTCATCAAAAACCCATTTAACGTCCTAGCCATGCCTTTAATATAAAATAAAATGCTATTTCTATTATTTATTTTGCACACCAGAAAAGCAATTAACTGTCATCCAATTCTCTTTTCAAACCTCATGTCATAAGCATTACTACAAACCAATTCTATGTTACCAGTTTTATTAGATTCCTTAGGAGGACAGAAAGATTTGGAAATCTTATGAATAACTTTGGTGTGTTTGTTTGTTTTACAAATATTCATTCAGTATAAAATTTTGCAACAAGTAACTGGCTTCTTCAGTTTGAATATGAACAAAGCATCTCTCTGTCTCTCTCTCTCACACACACATACACACGAAACTACCATAATTAAATTCATTATTTTTGTACAATGAAGATAATCCATAATAATAAAAAAGAAGAAAATATATCATTTTGGCTCATCAAGAAGGTGGCAGGGAAGTAGTTAAGAAGTCCATGGCAATCCACACTATACTATGAAAATATGGCTCGAGGACTGAAGAAAAAGGTCAAGGCTTGAGTTATAAATGTAAACAGAATCATTATGCCATAGAGGGATCCAGGCCCTTTGCTTGAGAAGTGTAACTTCCTTCAAGGGCCCAGTGGGCTCATGAGTGCTGCGTAACCTTGGTGCTGATAAGAGAGTAGCTGGCAAAGTTCCTGAAGCCATAGCTCCCACTTTTGGACAAAAAGGTTCTAATCATTGTTGTTCTACATTTTGACCTGAGAAGAACTTTATAAGGCTTTTATGAGACTCTAATTTATTTTTTCTTTTTATCTATACCACAGATTTGCTTCCCTCCACTCCTCCACGCCCCCCCCCCCCACACCTCCCCTCTCCCTCAGATCTATTGCTCTTTCATTTCCCTTCAGAAAAGAGCAGTCTTTACAAGGACATCAACCAAACGCAACATAAAAAGATGTAATAAGACTAGGCACAAACCCTCATATCAAAGCTGGATGAAGTAACTCAGTAGGAGAAAAGGGGTTCCAAGAGCTGGCAAAACAGTCAGAGACATCCCCACTCCCACTGTTAGGAGACTCACAAAAATCTCAAGCTAAGTAACCATAACATATGCAAAGGACCTAGTTCAGACTATACAAGCTCTGTAACCATTGCTTCAGTCTCTGTGAGCCGCTATGAGCCCTGCTTAGTTGATTCTGTGGGCCATGGTCTCCTGGTATCCTCAACTCTCCTGGCTCCTACAATCCTCCCTCCCCCTCTTCTGCAGGGTTTCCTAGCACCACTCAATGTTTGGCTATGGTTCTCTGTATCTGCTCCCTTCAGCTGCCAGAAGAAGTGTCTTTGATAGTGATTTGCCTAGGAAATAATGTATAAATATAGCAGAATTATCATTAGAATCATTTCATTGTCTTTAGTTTTCTAGCCAGTCCTTTCTTTTATGTCCTACTTGTCCATTTTGGACAGCATACTGTCAGCAGTCGATGTAAGGGCACTTTCTTGCCCAGTGACTAACTTTTGCCACAAGAGAAAGTAAACTCCATATGGAACTTCTTTAATGCCCATCATCTTTTCTGAAGTAGATTGGTGCTGCCAGGAGCAGATATGTCTCATTGTCATAAAAAAGAAAAGAATCTGTTATTAAAACATCTTAAATGCCATATTCTGCAGATCTCTGAAGTGTTTGAAGATGACTTGTATATCTAAAATATATCTCTATTTGACCTTGTAAACATATCTAATATGACTATAAGTTTGATTGTAATGATTAGCTACTCTCTTTCATTTCTTTATTATCCTAAATAGTTGGTAATAACAACTTTCAAGGACTAGCAATTTGTATTACATTGTTAAATGAACTGTATAGGTACAATACCTTAAATAAGATTAAAAATATATGTACAGTGTTTTCTAACAATATCAATCTCAAATTTGTATCAATATGTATAATTTGTATACAATATACAAATATCCAATCCAATGTAAAATATTTAAAACTAGAAGTTGACTTTTATCTCAACATATCTATATCCTCTTTTTTCTTTTCAGAGTAGATCCCATCAACATTAATTATCCTCTCATTTAATTGTTCCATTTTCAGACTGCCTAATGTGTTATCAAAGACCAAATTTCATACATTGTAAAAACATTTCCCATTTTTTTAATATGGGAAAAAATTCTCTTTTAACTAATATCTCCCTTTAAGATATCTTAATTGACTCACCAAGTCTGCTGACAGTGTAGATCAGTAGAAGCCCAAGCTGGTTTCCAAGCAGCTACCTAATGTGGTAGCAATCCACAGTGGGGATCCAGAAAGAGCCCACAACCCATCAGGAGAGAAGAAACCGAAGAGACTCCAGCCCATGTGTGATGGAGACTTTGGCTGTGTGCAGCTTGGGCCTGAGCCTCAGCAAAGCGGCTTTTTCCTGAATTTGTGCCACAAATGTTGGGTCATCAGATGTAACATGAATTGCTAAATGGTCTTATTAATAAAAAACCTGGAGCCAGATATTGGGGTGAAATCTGGAGATCAGAGGAATAGGACATGCCACAGCCACAAGTTCTTACCTCTAGGAATTTCTCAGGCAAAGAGAGATACTTCTTGTGTACTCATGCTTTATATACCTATCTGTGCCCTGCCATCTTACTGCCTCTCGCCACTCAGCTGCATAACTTCCTCTTTCCACCCAGCTCTATCACTTCCAGTCTGTCTGTATAGACCTCCAGACCTCTATGGTTAAATAGTGCTGGGATTAAAGGCATGTGTCACCATGCCTGTCTCTGTTCCCAGTGTGGCCTTGAACTCACAGAGATCCAGATTAATCTCTGTCTCCCAAATGCTAGGATTAAAGGCATGTGCTACCACTGCCTGACCTCTATATTTAATATAGTGAATGACTTTTTCCTCTGATCCCCAAACAAGCTTGATTTGTTAGAGCACCACAAATATAAGCTTCTGAATGATTATTTGGAAGCAGCTGTGGGACCAGGTGGGACAGAGACATTCTGTTCACATATGGCTCTCCAATGTGCCACACATACATCCACATAAAGCTTGAGAAAGCTAAAAAGAAGGACACAGAAAAATGGAGCCAAGAGCAGATTCATAGTTCATGTCTCTCATGTGGTCTGCAGTATAAAGACATGTCCCCTGGCTGCAGCATCTGGATTCCCAGAGTCTCACACAAGCCATGGTACAAAGCACACAGCAGGTTTAGGAATTTTGCTCATACAGACAAAAGGGGTAAAAGGTACACAGTAAAGATGTATTCAGATAAAAAGGCCTCTAAATGGTTCACAGTATGTTTGAAACATATGTGTAGGATTGGGAGGGAGGAAACAAAAGGTACAGACAGTCATATATTTAAAAATAATTTAAAAAGAACAAAATCTTTAAAAAAGAAATAGAGTAATAAAAAATATAATACGCAATGAAAAGATGAGAAATACACAGTCTGGATTCTATATTTTATTGTGTTTTCTTTAGAATTTTTGACTATTAATAGACAAAGGATAACTACTGAGAGACATTTGATTGTAAAAGGTACCAATCTACATATTTTAAAAATATATTGATTCCAAGATTTAAGTCAAAAGGTATGTCACTTTGGGGGAGAGATTATGTTTTTGTTTTCACAGAAAATCAGAGGCTATGGATTCATTCTGAGTTAAAAAAAAATCAGGGTCGATAGAGGAAGATCCCCTGAAATCCTAACTACAGATATGGGAAAATAAACCTAAAGTAACTACAAGACATGTGATGCATGTTTTACCTGCTCAGACATAAAACAAAAAATTATCTTTGACTGGCTAATGTAAAATGCAGTGTATATTTATATTAATAAAGAGATGTATGGTACCTTTAAAAGTTTATGTATTTTCAGAACAAGGGGACCAGATACTAATAAAAATAGCCAAGATGATCCAGCATTCAAAACAGCTTCAAGGCACTGATTGAGATGATCAAGACTCACAAAATACTATAGCTAAGACTTAACTTTTATCCTAAATTTTCTCAGCCTTCTCAAAAGGTAACCAGTACCCCCAATCAACAAGAAGTAGTCTGGAGAACTATGCCCACATTCCCCCAAAATAGATTATGGATGTTTGTCTTTGTTTATGGGGTTTGTTATAAGTTGTTATTCATAGTCAATCTTTTTCTGTAGTTGAATGTTTTCCTGTGTCCCAGTTGGCTGGCGGTTGGGACAAATATCTTCCACTCTTGTCTCCCAAGAAAACACACAGAGGCTTATATTAATTATAACTGCTTGGCCATTAACTCAGGCTTATTACTGACTAGCTCTTACACTTAAATTAACCCATAATTCTTATCTATGTTTAGCCACGTACCTTGATACCTTTTCTCAATTCTCCCTTATCATCTTGCTTCTTGTGTCTGGCTGGCAACTTCTGACTCAGCCTTCCTCTTCCCAGAATTCTCCTAGGTTGCTCACCCTGCCTATACTTCTTGCCTGACTACTGACCAATCAGCATTTTATTAAACCAGTGTTCAAGAGCATTATCCCACAGCATCTTTCTAAAGAAGAAAGGGGACTACTATATAAAGTAATGAAAAAAGAGTGGATTACTAAAACAAAAAAAGAATAGACTTAAAAATGCAATGTATAATTAAAAATGCAGATTAATAGTCATCTATAATAGTCAAATATAGTCATGTTAGTTAGGTTTTCTATGTTTACAAAGATATATTTCAATACATAGGTAATCTTCAAATACTTCAAAGACCTACAGAATGTGGCATTCAATATATTTTAAGAATTTAGACTTTTCTGGACAATGAGACAAGTCTGCTCCTGGCAGCACCAATTACTTCAAAGAGGATGATAGAAGGAATCAAAGAACATACATATGGATTTTGTTTTCTTGATGTCAAAAGCTAGCCATGTGGGCAAAGAAACTGCCCTTGCCTCAATTGCTGACAGTTACTGTCCAATCTGGACAAGTAGGACACACACACAAAAAAGCAACTGCCAAACATTCTCAAGACAGGGTAGGCTAGCACTTTAAAATTTTCTGCTTCTGAAAATATTCTGTCAGGTATTCCAACCTGTAACCCCAAGTTGGGTGCCCCATCATTGCAGAGAAACTTTGAGTGACTTTCTAGGCAGGCTGATATCCCTATCATTAGGTAACAATTCATCCTCTAGAGTCTTTGATGGAGTTGAAGACTAAATAGTTATAATTATAGGTTTCCTTAGTTATGGTAAAAGGTAAATTAGATGTACTTTAGACTCACCAAAATAAGATAGATAATTGAATGTTTTCTCTGATTTTGTCAAATACAAATAGACTGAATATTGTAACTATTTCTTTCTTGGTAATGGTTTTGTTATATTAATTATACTATGTAAAAGTTAAAAACTTCCTTTTTGATTAGACAGAAAGGCAGAAATGCTGTGGGTTGGTCTTTCTGTATTCTGTGAATATGTGTTTCTTTCTTTCTTTCTTTCTTTCTTTCTTTCTTTCTTTCTTTCTTTCTTTCTTTCTTTCTTTCTTTCTGTTTGGCCAATGGTGAGACAGGATATGTTTAGGCAGTACAATCAAACTGAGGACTGAGATGAAGAAGTGTGGAGTCTGGGCAGACACAAGAGCTGCTCAAGAAGCAGGATGCTAAAGGACCTGTAAGCCACATACTGCATAGTGATATATAGATTAATAGTAATGGGTTAGTTTAAATATAAGAGCTAGTTACTAATAAGCCTGAGCCATCAGCCAAGGCTAAGCACTTATAATTAATATAAGCCTCTGAGTAATTATTTGGAAGTGTCTGCAGGATGGGGCAAGACAGAGAAACTCTGTTTACATTTTTTCTTCAAAGACTTGGAAATTTGTCATACAAATATTTTACTTGCTTGGTTAGGGTCACCCCAGGATATTTCATATTGTTTTTGGCTATTGTGAAGGGTGTTATTTCCTAATTTCATCTTCAGTCATCTATTTGTCATTTGTATATAGGAAGGTTACTGATTTTTTTGAGTTAATATTGTATCCAGACACTTTTCTGAAGGTGTTTATCAGCTGTATGAGTTCCCTAGTAGAATTTTTGGGATTGCTTATGTATACTATTGTATTATCTGCAAATAAAGATACTTTGACTTCTTCCTTTCTAATTTGGTTCCCCCTTGATCTCTTTCAGTTGTCTTATTCCTCTAGCTAGAACTTCAAGTACTATATTGAATAGATAAGGGGAGAGTACACAGACTTGTCTTGTTCTTGATTTTAGTCAAACTGCTTTGAGTTACTCTCCATTTCATTTGATGTTAGCTGTGGTATTGAAGTAAACTGCATATATGATGTGTAGTTATGTCCATTGTATCTCTAATATCTCCAAGACTTTTGTCATGAATAGGTGTTGGATTTTGTCAAAGGCTTTTATGGCATCTAATGATATGATTATGTGTTTTTTTCCCCTCAATTTGTTTATATGGTGGATTACATTGACTGATTTTCATATGTTGAGCCACCATTCTGTATCTCTGGAATGAAACCTACTGGATCATGATCCATGATCTTTCTGATGTGTTCTTGGATTTGGTTTGTATTTTGTTGAGTATTATTGCATCTATGTTCATAAGTGAAATTGGTCTTTTTCTTTGTTGAATCTTCATGTGGTTTGGGTATCAGGGTGACTGTTACCTCATAAAATGAATTTAGCAATGTTCCTTCCATTTCTATTTTGTGGAATAATTTGAGAAGTACTAATGTTAGCTCTTTGAAAGTGTGGTAGAATTTTTCACTAAAACCATTTGGCCCTGGGATTTTTTTTTCCTGGTTGGGAGATTTAATAACTGCTTCTATTTCCTTAGGGATTATTAATCTATTTAAAATGTTCATCTGGTCTTGATTTAACTTTGGTAAGTAGGATTAATTAAGAAAATTATCATTTTCTAAAAAATTTTCCAGCTTTGTTGAGTACAGATTTTTAAATCTGATGTGAAGAATATTTTCACTTCCTAGGTGTCTGTTTTTATGTCTCTTTTTTTGTTTCTGATTTTTAAAATTTGGATATTCTCTCTCCTTCTTTTAGCTAGTTTCAGTAAGGGTTTGTCTATTTTGTGATTTTTTTCAAAGAATCCAATTTTTGTTTTATTGATTATATTGTTTTCTTTGTTTCTATTTTATTTATTTCGGCTCACAGATTTATTATTTCTTTCCAATTAATCCTCTTGGGGGTGTTTACTTCTTTTTGTTCTAGAGCTTTCAGGTGTGCTGTTAAATTACTAGTATGAGATCTTTCCATTTTATTTTAAATGTGGGCATTTTGTGCTACAAAGTTTCCTCTTAGCACTACTTTCATTGTGTCCTATAGGTTTGGGATGTTCTGCTGTTTCTGTTGTTGTTGAAATGAAGTTCTATTCCATGGTGGTTTGATAGGATGCAGAGGGTTATTTCAGTTTTCTTGTATCTGTTGACACTTGCTTTGTGACTGAGTATGTGGTCAATTTTAAAGAAAGTTTCATGAGGTGGTAAGAAGAAGGTATTTTTTTTTTGTCTGTTTGGGTGAAATATTTGGTAGGTATCTGTTACATACATTTAAGTCATAACATCTGGTAGCTCCATTATTTCTCTGTTTCCTTTTTTTTTTTTTTTTTTTTGCGACAGGGTTTCTCTGCGTAGTTTTGGTGCCTGTCCTGGATCTCGCTCTGTAGACCAGGCCTCGAACTCACTGAGATCCACCTGCCTCTGCCTCCTAAGTGCTGGGATTAAGGCGTGTGCCACCACAACCCAGCTCTCTGTTTAATTTTTATCTGGATGATCTGTTAATTGGTGAGAATAGGGTATTGAAGTCTCCTATTATCAATGTGTGAGAGTCACTATGTGATTTAAGCTTTAATAATGCTTCTTTTATAAATATCTGTGTTGTGACCTTTGTGTTCAGGGCATAGATGTTTAGATTTAAAAGTCATCTTGGTAGATTTTCCTTTGATGGGTATAAAGTGTCCTTCCCTGTCTCTTTTCATTAATTTTGATTTGAAGTTTATTTTTGCTAGATTTTTGAATTGCTATACCAGCTTGCCTCTTAGTTTCAGTTATTTGGAAAAAGTTTTCCAACTCTTTAAGGTAATGCCTATTTTTGATGTTGAGGTATGTTTTTTGTATGAAGTAGAAGGTTGGATCCTGTTTTTGTATCTGTTCTGTTAGTCTGTGTCTCTTTATTGGGGAAGTGAATCCACTGATATTGAGAGATATCGGTGACCAATGATTTTGTTGTTTTTGTTGTTGTTCTTGTTGTTGTTGGTGGTGGTGGGGTGTGTGTGTGTGTGTGTGTGTGTGTGTGTGTGTGTGTGTGTGTGTATTTTCCTTTTTTTGGCTTTGCTTGTATGGGACTATTTACTTTCTGTGTTTTCATGTAGTTAAACTCCTTGGGTTAAGGTTTTCCTTCTAGTATCATCTGGATTTGTAGTTAGATACTGTTTATATTTTACTTTATAATGGAATATCTTGTTTTCTCCATATATGGTGACTGAAGGTTTTCTTGGGTATAATATTTTGGGTTGGCATTTGTGGTCTGTTGCAGTCTGCAGGACATCTGTCTAGGCCCTTTTGGCTTTTAGAGTCTCCATTTACAAATCAAGTGTAATTCTATAGGTCTGCCTTTATATGTTACTTGCTCTTTTTCTCTTGCAGCTTTCAATATTTTTCTTTCTTCTATATGTTTAGTATTTTAATAATGATGTGGCAAGGGAGCTTTATTTACTGGTCCCATCTATTTGGTGCCCTGTGTGCTTCTTGTACCTTTATAGGCTTCCCTTTTTTTAGGTTAGGAAAGCTTTCTTCTGTGATTTTGTTGAAAATATTTTCTGGGCCTTCGAGCTGGAATTCGCCTCCTTCTATTCCTAATAGTCTTTTCATAGTGTCGCAGATTTCCTGGATGTTTTGCAGCATGAATTTTTTAGATTTAACATTTTCTTTGGTCAATGTATCTATTTCTTCTATTGTATCTTCTCTCGTCCACCTCATGTATTCTGTTGGTGAAGCTTGCCTCTGCAGTTTCTTTTCACTTATCTATATTTTTCATTTCCAGAGTTCCCTCAGTTTGTACTTTTTAAATTGCTTCTATTTCTATCTTCAGGCCTTGAATAGTTTTATTCACTTCATTCAACTGTTAGTTTTTTTCTTGGCTTTCTTGGCTTTCTGTGATGGATTTATTTCCTCCATTTTTTTTGTTTGTCTTTTTCTTACATTCTTTAAGGAATTTATTCACTTTCTCTATAAGAACCACTATCATAGTCATAAAGTTGGTTTTAAGGTCTTTTTTTAAATTGTGCTTCAACTGTGTTAGAATATTCAGGGCTTGCTGTAGTAGGATAAATGAGCTCTGGTGGTGACATACTACCCTGTCTATTATTGACTATGTTCTTGTGCTGGTATCTAGGCATGTGGGTTTGGGGTGATTATAGGTCTAGGTTCCCCATCTGGGTTTGTTTTTGTTGGACTGGTGTTTTGCTCGTTGGTTTCTGTTTCCTCTCTGGTCTTCTGTTCTATGAGGACTGTGCTTGAGTAGGGGACTTCTACCCAGTTTAGGGGGTAGAGGTTTTATAGCCTGGTAGCTTCTGATCCAGCAGGGAATCTGCCTGAGTTGGATGGGACATGGCAAGGTGGAGGGGAAGTGGAATTAGAGATAGAGTGGAGGAAGTTTGTGGGTATGTGGTCTACCTGGGAGTCTGGTGGCTAGTATGGCCACTGGTCTAGCAGGAAGACTCTGCTTGAGTTGGGAGCTGAGACACATTGATGAGAAAGGGAGTGGGCTTTGGGGATAACATCAGAGGGGATTGTTGAGAGAGTGGAGCAGGTCAGCAGGTATGCAGCCTACCTGGTCTACTGGCAGGCATGGCCTGTTGTTCAGCAGGGGGTGTCTGCCTGAGGGAACCAAGGGGATGGGCAAGGTCCACAGAGACTCTAACCTATTTTAGGTGACTAAAATCATGTAGATTTATATATTACAGTACTAATGGAAACATCTGTGCTAATATAAATGCCTATACTTGATCCTGATCTGAGGCTAGCATTCTGATCTCCCAGTGAGGGGTTGAAACAAACCACTGAATCTCCCTGAACCTCACCTTTCTCATTTGTAAAGTGGAGACATCAATATGTCCTCTGCAGTCTTTTTATAGTTTTAAAATGAAATATGTTTAAAATGTCTAGAGTACAGACAGATTTTGGAAATGTGTCCCTCTTCCCTTTCCTCCTGCACACATATCACTCATACACAGATTCTTTTCTGATTTAGATCTAGTTGTGCCAGGATGTGGTGAGTGAAGTAAAGCTGAAGATAAAAGCTGAGCAAAGAGCCTGGGTAAAGATTTATTGTTTAAATTCTGGGGAATGGATTATTTGGATATTTCAGGACAAGAGAAAAATCCCTGCTTTATGCTCCCTATAAATGAGATGATTCTTGAGCTATATGCTCTATTCTTGGTTCATAAACTTATTTCATAACAGTCAATGATGATTTGAGTGCTGTTCTGGAGCACATAAGATAGCCACATTTCCTGGAATAGCATGCTGGGTTTGAACAGCATTTGTATTTGGTTCATGCAGAGAGAACTACAGGAAAATGTAAAACCTGAACAACATTCACAAAGATTCAGGGTTGGATTTACCCATTTAATTTCTCAAGTTTGCCTTTTGTACTACTGGTCCCTCTAAAGTTGTATGGCTTCTGGAATTATATGGTTGTGGGTCACAATGTGGATGCTGGGACTCACAGGTCTTCTGCAAGAACAAGGGTTCTTAACTTCTGAACTATCTCTACAGACCCAATCATATGGCTTCTGTAGGAAACAGACTTGTAGCCAACAGGGATGACTCTAAAATCATGTTTATATAATGATATTTCTTATTTTGTTTGAGTGGCCCTCATTATAGATTCAAAGTTTTTGCTCTTAAAAACTCCTTTGAAGCTCTGACTCCCAATATCATGGTGTTTGGAAGTAGAGCTTTTAGGTGGTAATTAGAGTAGGTGAAGTCATTAGTGTGAAGCCCTGCCCTGCTCTAATGGGATTCCTGTCCTTGTAAGAAAACACTAGAGCAGTGCTTCTCAAGCTTCCTAATGCTGCAACCCTTTAATACAGTTCCTCATGTTGTGCTGACCCCCAACCATAAAATTATTTTCACTGCTACTTTATAAATATAATTTTGCCACTATTATGAAACATAATGTAAATATCTGACATGAAGGATATCTGATATGCGACCCCTGTGAAAGGGTCATTCAACCTCCCAGAGGGTTAATGACCCACAGGTTGAGAACCACTGCTCTAGAGCCTCCCCTGCTTGTTTTTCTGTCTACTTGCCTCATCCCACTCATATATCTACCAAGGAAAGGTAATGTGAAGAGAATAACAACAACAACAACAACAACACAACAGAACAGCATTGGCTAGCACCCCAGTTTCAGACACCACTGCCTCTTGAACTACTAGACTTGCATTTCTCTTATTCAAACATACTCGTGGCACTTTGTTAAAATAGTGCAAGTGGGTCAATTAGAGTGCATAAATTTTAAAACAGTTAAGACAAAAGCACTCACTTCCTGAGAATTTCCAATCACCAGTTGATCTCTGATACCAAATTCCACTTCTCTCTCTCTCTCTCTCTCTCTCACACACACACACACACACACACACACACACACACACACACACACACAGAGTGAAGACTCTTATTAGTAAATAGATAGGTGGGAGGAAGTACAAGTTGAAGATAGAAGCTGAAATGTGTCTCTCAAGGAAGTTAGGGTGAGCACCTTTGACCACATTCTATGTTCCTCAGTTCCGTGTCCCTAATGTCATAATGAGCACAGTGTCAGGAAGTGATTAGGAAGAGCCAGAAGAATGAAGCACAGAGAGGCAGAAAAGGTAAGAGGCAAGGCTGTTATAGATATTATAGAAATAGTCTCTGTAGCTGATATAGTACTATATGGTGGTAAGAGTCTCTTCCTCTATCCATCTTAGGTTCTTTAGTTGGGATCATATAAGTCACACTAGACAAAGATTAGGTAGCTAGCAAGAGAAGAACAAACAAGTTTGTTAACCTGTGCATTTTACAGGTAAAATAGGACAATAGTCAGACATAAGTAACTATGGGTATGTTAAAAGAGATATTTATAACACAGGCTTAAATTCTGTCTCAGTTTATGATAAAAGAGGATTTGAGGGTTTTAGATGGCATAGAGGTAACATATGAAAAGTTGACCAGGAAAAATATTGTACATATAGTTTGGATTTCTGTTGCTGTGATAAAGCACTGACCAAAACTAACATGGGGAAGAAAAGATTTATTTTACTTTACAACTCTAAGGACACACCTAAGGGAAATTAGGACAGGAACTCAAGGCAGGAATTTGGAGACAGGAACTGAATCAGAGACCAGAGAGGAACACTGCTTACTGGTTTGCTTTCCTGATCATGCTCAGCTACCTTTTATATACAGTCCAGATCCACTTGCCTAAGGATGGTATAGCCTTTTGTGGAATGAGATCTCCTATATCAATTAACAATAAAGAAATGCACCTACAGACTTGCCCACAGGCCAATTTGGTGGAGGCAATTCCTCAAGTGAGGTTTTTTTTTCTTCCCAGGTGACTTGAATGTGTGTCAAGTTGACAAAGAGTAACCAGCATACTACACATAGGCTGTTCATGAAATTTATTATACAGATTCAAGACTGAATCTATCTTAATGAGAGTTATTAGAGTCCTGCTTTTTGTGGTCCACAGAAAAATAGGTCCATAAATGGAAATTTTCTTTATTGTAATAAGTTCATTTGCAAAAAGAAAATGTGATGTCAGAGCTTTTTCTATCCCTTCTTTGATTCCTACGAGCCTTCAGCTCAAAATAGTCCATGCGCACAACAGGTAAATCTACAGACATAATCTTCTGGTCTTAACATTTTTTCACTTTTGCATTTATTTTCCCACATATGCTTACTGGATCCCTGCCAAAGCCCTTTGTTGGGAAGGATTGGGAGTTAGTAATACATAATGACAAACACAAGCCAAGGTACAGGCTCTGAAGACAGAAAAGGTCAGGTCAGAGGAATAGAAATGGACCATCATGCAGTCACTAAGCAGGCCTCTCTGATAAGGACATTTAAACAAATGTCTGAATAGAGAAGTGGTGAACCTGCTGACAGAAGAGCTGGAGAGTAACATCCCAGGTGAGAGGGAAGCTGACAAGTGCACTGAAGCAAAGATATCTTGGCATATTATCATTACACTCAGGAGGCCTATGAGGATGGGATGGGAGAATGCGGATATAGAGACAGGAACAGAGTCTGAGAAGGGACAGAAGGGACAGACTATAAAGTGCCTGGCAGAGTTTTCTATGGCTTTGGAGTTTTATTCCCCACTTGGTTCATATAAAAATTCTTTGTTTCCTTGGGCTGGAGACATGGCTCAGTGGTTAAGAGCACTGGCGTCTCTTCCAGAGGACCCAGGTTCAATTCCCAGCACCCACATGACAGCACAAGACTGTGAAATTCTAGTTCCAGGGGTTCTGGCACCATCATACAGACATACAGACATGCAGGCAAAACACCAATGCACATTTAAAAAAAATGCACTGGAGAGATGGCTCAGTGGTTAGGAGTACTAGTTGCTCTTCCGGAGTACCTGGGTTCAGTTCCCAACACCCACATGTCAGTTCACAACTGTCTGTAACTTCATATCTGGGGGACCCAATACCCTCACATAGACATACATGCAGGTAAAACACCAATGCACATAAAATTTTTAAGAAAGTAAATTTTAGCTGGGCAGTGGTGGTGCATGCCTTTAATTCCAGCACTAGGGAGGCAGAGCCAGGCGGATCTCCATGAGTTCAAGGTCAGCCTGGTCTACAGAGCGAGATCCAGGACAGGCACCAAAACTACACAGAGAAACTCTGTCTCCCAAAGGGGAAAAATAAATAAATAAATTAATTAATTAATTAAAAAAACAACAAAAATTTTTGTTTCCTTTAAAAACAGACTTCCTTATCATGAGTTTGAATGAATTTTACATCCTCAAAGAAAAGAAATACATTGAGTCACACATTTCTTGTAGCACTGGCCAATTTCCCTGGCCCTGTGACCAGATGTCATATTATTAAACCTGAGTCCTCCAGACATGTTCCCAGGAGCCTTTTGTTGTCCTTTTGTGGGCCTGGGAGCCTGGAGGGACTGGAGTTGGGTATGTTCCTCTGGGGACAGTTCCCCTGTTAAGAACAGGGTACTCTGCTACATCTAAAATGCCCCATCCCCCATCATGCTTGTTAGAAACAGGAGAGAGGTTTTATTTTTGAAGCAAAGTAAACTAAATAAATTTATTTCATGACTTAAGCTTGATGAAAAGTTCTAACAAAGGCAGAACTGATTTATCTTATTTATTTTTGTATTTATTTATTTACTTATTTATCTATTTATTTATTTTTCTTTCTGTTTTTACATCCCAACTGCAGTCTCCCCTCCTTCCTCACTTCCCAATCTCCCCACTCATACCCCACCCACTCTCTTCTGTTTCTCTTCAGAAAAGGACAGGCCTCTGTGAATATCAACCAGCCGTGGCACATCAAGTTGCAGTGATCTGCTTTTGCCATCTGAGCCCTGCATCTTAAAGATTTTGCAACCTTCCAAAAGAGTAGTACCACTGGGAAATAAGCCTGGGGGGATATTTTGATTTCAAATCTTAAGAGTGAATTTGGGGTTGGATCCTTTGGATTCACGTTTTAGCATTTACCGAAGCTCTCACTTGTATGTGTCTCATACCAACCTGTGTGCGCTCTTGCCTTCAAGGGATCTTAATGTCTATTCCCTAAGAGGAGCTCCAGAGATTGATAGTGAGTTTTGGAGTAATAATTTAAGATTGAATCCCTTGTTCATATGGAATAGATTGAGGTTATAGGATGATGTTGTAAGTCATAATATAGACAAGTTAAAATCTGAGTATTTCACATGACAATAGGAATAATTTAAATAAGCAAAATGGGTTTGATATTATAGAATTTAGGGATATTAGTTCCAAAGATTAAAATCTAAAGATTCACAGAGAAAATTTAAGTCAACTTATTCTTGTAGTGGGCATTTAATTTCCCCTTTTCAGACTCTCCAAGTAATACCTGTTGTCTTTGACCAAGAGTAAGTTTTCTTTTACCTAAATGTACAGTAAAGTTAAAAAACAAAACAAAAGCTATCCCTCCCCAAATCCTTTGGCTTCTTACTAGTCCTAATCAAGCTGACTTTAATTTTCCTCATCCATATTTTCTTCCTTTCTTTATTTCATGTAACTGCTTTCTCTTCTTAACTTTTTCTCTCTTCTTTCTCTTAAACAGGTCACAGCTTGCCAGTTACTATCACCTTCTGAGACAATCTCTGGCAAACCGTTCTAAATCTTGGTGATGTAATGAGAATTCTCTGGGTCTTCTTAGGTCATAATTCTTGCCCAATTTGCCATCTGATTACTCAGGCCATGATCAAGAACATACTGGGTTCTCAGAAAATAGGTCTTTGCAGTGTGGTATAAGACAGAATGAAATCTGGTACCAGAAAATCTAGTTTTGAATCCTGTCTCTGTGACTTTTTGTATGAGCTGATAAAAAAAATCACAATCCCACCATGTAGCCTATTCCTTACCTGAAAACTGGATGTTAATGACGTCAAACTCAGTGGGAGCTTTGAAGCTTAAATAAGAGGATAAAGAACACTCATGGGGCAGAATTCTGGGTACCTGTACAGATCACTGTACAATCTGGATCTTAAGTCAGGTGGTCTCCGTCATCCCAGTCTGCTATCCTTCATTACCAATTTGACACTTGGATAACAAGAACACATGACAATACCCTTGATGACAATAGTGACTACTGCTTAATTTGTACTTCCTTGTCACTGGGGTAGGCTTCTGGCCTTATAGCTACATAGAGGTTCAGAGAGGTAGATGGTATTTTAAAAAATTCTTATAATAACACAAGGAGGTAGAAACTGAGCAACAGAAAACATAGTTGTTTTGAAAGTACTGACTTGTCAAGCTAGGATGTGGCTCTACATGTTCTGTGAGAGGGAGGCCTGTGTTCTACTAATTTTCCAATCAGCTTCCACAAATTCCATGAGCACTTGCTTACTGACCTATGGCAGGAAAGCACTTCCCACCCTCCCCTGTGCCAGAGAAACTTTGCTCATGTAAGGGCAGTAACTGTCAAACTCCTTACACACTAAGGAAGTGGTGCCGTGTGTCATTAGCAGGGATCACATATCTTTTGAGGTAGCAAGTTTGGTTTGAAGATGAGCCCCACTAAAAACCCCACAAACAAGCTTGTAGAACCACAGTGAATGACATTTGAGGTTCACCTAGTATCTTCCTGTAGAAGTAACCGTCTTATTAAATAAGAAACACAGAGCCAATATAAAGATAAAAGCCCAAGGGGTCAGAGCTAAGAGCCTTACCCTTCCTGCTTCAGCGATCCTCTTCAGCCAAGAGAGACCTACTTCCTGTGTGTTTGTCTTTATTAGACTTTCTATTCTGCCTTCTCATTGGTAAACCCAACCACATGATCGCCTCGTCACTGTCTGTCTGTACAGACCTCCAGGTCTTCTATGGTTGGTATTGAGATTAAAGGCGTGTGTCTCCAATGCTGGCTGTATCTTTTTACGCACAAAGATCTACCTAGCTCTGCCTACCAAGTGCTGGGATTAAAGGCGTGCACCACCACTGCCCAGCTTTTGCTATGGCTCTAATAGCTCTGATCCCCGGGCAACTTTATTTATTAACATACAAATAAAATCACATTTCAGTACAAATAAAATATCACCATATCTTCCTTCTGATGAAATCAACCCATCCTTTGGAATAACTTTGCTGTCTGTCTTCTGAGTTTCTAGAACAGCTATTCAATACATGGCTCACTCCACTCTGCTCTGAGGGAGGTTCCTGGTCCCAGGACTTCGTTGCTCTCACAGTAACTGTGCTTTGGGGACAGATACAACTCCGGGGCTGAGCACTTGATCTAAGGAGGTTAATTGGAGCTAGAATGACATTTAGGTGGGGAAATGAGGATGCTTTATACAGTGCCAGGGTTAGGAAGTCAAGCCTGAAGGTCTCTCTCCCTTCTGTCTTGCTACAGTAAATTAAGCATATCTTCTGCAAGAAAGAATCAGGCCAACATTCAGAGGAAATTATAGGAAAAGAGAGAGAAAGCTGATATAGATTCTGTCTTGTCTGAAGCCAAATTTCCCTCTAGACTTCCCAGTGACCCTAACCAACAAAATTCCTGGTTTTAGTTGAGTTAATTTTAGTTAAATTTGTCTCTTTCTATAAAACGTGTTTTGATCCAGATAATACTGTTAAGAAGCTCAGAACTAGGAAATGAAAATCTATCAATAAAATAAGAGGTCACAAATCACAAACTGTTTCTACTCAAGACAAAATGCAGATTTTTATGTACCCTTCACCAAGTATATCTTCTCCTTGGACATTTCTACTTAAAAATCAAACAGTCAAAGAATAGCCACAAACCATAGGAAAAAATATTCAAAGGGTGAAATAATTTAAAATACTACATGCTCAGGCTTATTTAAGAACAAGCTGTTTCTATTATTATGCTGGCCTTAAGTTTGAGAGGAACATGGTACTATCATTGCCACAGAACAGAGTCAAAACAGAAATTACTCTGGTCCTTTAAGAAGGTTGCTTCATGGTGTGGAATGTAAGGACAAACTTCAAAGCTTTGAAGGTGATATCTTATCTCATTTAAATACAACCTAAACTACAGCCTAGCAGAGCTTGTATCATTGATCATGCTGATATCTCAAAGCACTGGCATTGAGTCACATCAGAACATTTCTGCTTTCTAAGTTGTGCTTAATCTATCACAAAGAGATACTGTCAAAGAGTATGGGGAGCAACCAGAGATGTGGGTCCTGATGCTGTGGCCAGAAAACACAGCCAGGCTTGAGAGGTTTGTTCCTTGCTTTCCTTCTTCCATTTTCTCCTGATCACCTCCATCCCCAGAGGCAGTAACACAACAGAGATCATCTTACAGGTGAGAAGTTATGCATGGCCTGCATGCTTTATATTTCAATTAACAAATGTGGCAACTTCATTAACAAGACTTCTAAATTTCTGTTTGAATATTTCACACTCTTTGTATCTACTGTTTGAAAATGCCTTTTGTGACTTACACAGTAGAAGGAAAGTGCAAGTGAAGTGGCCAAATATAACTCCTCTTCACCTTTTAGAGCTACCATTGTCTATAGTTATTTTGTATGGTGCCACTAAGTTGTAATCTTACCAATCGAAAAGAATACACTGTATATTCATTTCAGTTGCATAGAATCTGTCAATACTTAATTAATTTTTCATCATAGTCCTGGCATTTAATAAACATGAATGGTTGTTTTCCTTGGCCTAAGTGACTGTGGTAGTCTAGTTGATCTGTGTTTATAAAATATAAGAAATATGCTTTTCTAGCACTGTTCTAAGGACAGAGGTTGGCCTGTAATTGATTGAATTGATTTATGACAAAACATATGAAGAAAATAGTAACCTCTGATGTATTTAAGTGCCTTTATAAGTTCTTATTAATATGACTGAAATATATGACTTTCTGCATAGTAATATTTTAGTAATGAACACTGTGGACAGAAATTGGTACCCAAAGATAGCTTGCTGCTAAAATTTGAAAATGATGGGTTGAGAAGGACTTTCTAAACATGTTCTTTTCTTCTTGACCCTTAAGTTCTTAGGAAAGATACATACTTCAAAGAAACCATTTTCATCGTTACAGCCAAGAAGGAGAAATGTAGATTGTAAAATATAGGTAAAAACATCAGCATATTTGTTAATTTCTTAGGGATGGGAAGCTTCATAGCCAGTTAAAATATTCTAAAAACCATAGTTGTGAAGATTCTGGATATTTTTATAAGCTGCTTGCAGAACTGCTTATTTAAATAATATACGTCAAATCTTATTGATGTGTACTTATATAATTTATACACATTAAAACTTCTCTCTCATAGCAACCCTATGATACTGATATAATTTTCTTGGTACTGGTGTTTAATTTAAGAAGACTAAAGGTGAATAGATCACAAAGGTCATAAGTTCACAGAGGACAGAGCTAAACCAATCGTAAACCACATCTTCATAGCCACATAACATCTGTATGTGGTACCTCTCATTAGGAGAAGGACAAGGACACAAGGTCTGCTATGGTCAGTATATATACTTTAAAAAGATGTATTAGAATGTTTTTAAGAGTATTGTTTATAGAAAATACCAGACAACATCCTTGTTTTCTTACAGGGAGTCCCTGGGAGGTAGAAGAACAGTGAAGCAGTATAAAGTACCAATGGGAACATTTGGGATGCCTAGCTAAAGAGGTACCACCAATGAACAAAGTGTCCTAGGTGCAAATAAAGGCACTGGTGGGTAGAAGGGCACGCAGGGTTTTCTCTGTCAGTAAATAGAGGTCAGAGGTATAAATGTCTAGAGCATGTTATGAAGAACTGTGTTCTATTATTCGGTCAGCACAATGATGGGGTGAGCAAGCCAGAGGAGAACAGCTGTTACAGATCCACATGCACACAGTGGAAGTTTTCCTTCACCAATGAAGCAGTGATTGCACATTGCTTCTTGAAGGACAAGGTGGTGGCCATGTCTGCATCAGGGCTGCCAGATCAAACAAGTCAAGCTTTGAAAAGTAGGTCTGCTAACACGACACTGAGACTCTCAGGCATGTGGCCGGAAGACACAGATTACCTCAGACTTCACATGGATATTTCTGGGGGAATTTAGCTAGTGTTACTCAGGAGCCAATATCCATAAATAAACATGAGATGCAACCATGGAGCTGATTCTACTGAAACATGGCTTGCAACTTCTCTGCTGATCCAGATGTGAAGCGATGTACAGCTGTGATTAAGTAAAAAACAAGGAAATATTGGCTGCTTTACAGTTCCAAGCCTGGGCAATTCGGACAGAGAGCAGCTGGACAGGGGGCTATCAGAAAGGCTGTAACTTTTCTTTTCTTTTTCTTCTCTTTGAAGAAGACTCTGTCAAAAATAGCAGCAGTCTCAGCAAACAGTATCTACAGCTGCTAAGGAAAGAACAGCCATCATTCAAATGCACTGTAGAAGGGACAGCTGGTCACATTGGTCTTTTCAGCCTTCCTCGTGCACATATTTAGCAACACACTCAGTGGCAGTTTCTTTGAGAATAAAAGACACTGATAAATATCTGGGATAACTCCAGCTCTGTTACATTTGCATAAAGAGAACTTATCAAGTCCTTTTCCATTATGTTCATATTCAACTCTCTCTAGTTATCCCCAATGTTCATTTTTAATACAGAATGCATTAGCCTTTAAAATAGAATAGGGTGTCTAATAAAATATGGAAAAGTCAGCATTGAAAGTCAAGACCTAGACTGGGTCAGTCTTGTGACTGCACCAAGTAGATGGACTGCAAGGTATTTGCAGTTAACATTCTGTTCTATAAACATAAAAACTACTCTTCTATTTTATCAACCTACTGTTAACTTTTAAATGGACTAAATAAAAAGGAAAGAGCCTCAACCAGTTATAGTTTGACAAACAGACTCACAAACCAGGCACTAATCTTGAAAAGGATGCAACCTCTAGGTTTATAACCCATAGATGACACACATCCATACATGTAATATGTGAACACACACACACACACACACACACACGCACACACACACACACACACATCCACTTTCACACCATAAAAGTGCCAAGACCATCACAAATAATGTATAATACTAGGTATAGGGCATTAGGTACACACACGTGCATGCACAAAACACACAACCACACCAAAATACTGAAGAGGTAGAGGAAATCACAAAGTAACCTGGAGATAGGCCTTAAAGAGTTAGCAGGATTTTGAAAGATGAAGATTCTGTATCAGGAAAAAGAAGATGTAGAGATCAACATCTATAGTTTTTTCATGGAAAAAAAGAAAGAAGGATGACTGAAAGTGTAGTTTCTGCCCTGTGTGGACAGGTTTGCTTTTAGTTTTGAAGCATGCTGAACAGGAAACAGATGTGTTAGGAAGTGCAGGCTTAGAAAACAACCAACATATTTTGGTGGTTAACTTTCTCTTACTTTACTCTCTATGCTCAGGACAAACAGAGAGGGAAGGATTAAATAGAAAAGGATTGAGTTATGCCCAGGCACATTCTTCTGGTTAGACTTGAAATATGAGATTACATTTCATCAATATAAAAATTTTCTTCTACAACACTATTAACACTCAGACAGGAGAAAATAAATATTATTGTTTTGGTCTTTCCAATAATAAAAATCAATATACTAGATCCTGACAGTAGTAGAGGAGGCCATCTTTATCTTCTCTTTTGCAGTAGGAAATCCTATCTAGCCATTAGATGTCAGTCTCTGGTCCTGACCTCTGCCCATGTCTCCCATGGCCTCCAGGCAACCTTTCTTGGGGACATTTGTGTTATTCCTAGGCCTCACTTTCTCACAGTTCATCCATTGAAGTTAGGCATTTAAAAACATCTCTAGCAGGTTAAGACGTTCTTCGATAACCTTTGTTGCTGTCTTCCTTCAAGCCAACACAGTCTTGCAAATGTGGCTCAACAGATGATCATCTCTTGAAGGACTGTGCAATCAGTTAACAACAGAATCAGAGATCTAGATCAAGAAAATGGCTCCACTTCAGAAGATACTCACAGACTAGTTCTTATCCTGGGTGTGTGGGGAAGGAATAATCTCACAAAGGAACACAAGAACAAGTGAAATTAATTCGACAAGGCAATTACATTTTTTGTAAAACCAGTAGGCCAGAAGCAAATCTGAGCTAACAAATACACTTAGCCAACACGAACTCTGTCTTTTATCCCTGACATAGGTGGTGACTGTGTCTTATCCTATTGGTGGGAATATGACTTCACAATCTGATGTGACTGACTCATCAGTACAAAGGGAAAGAGGAGGTTGGGGAAACATAGGCAATTGTTAAGCTAACTACCTATAATTAATAATAATAATAAAAGATTTCTTGCAGGTGGAACATAGGAATTAGTGACAGATTCTGAGTTGTGAGACAAAGTCAGATATCTAAAGATTTGAGTATCTCTGAGGAACCCATCCCTGCAGTATCCCAAAAGTCAAAGCCCCCTATTTCATTTCCAGACCATTTATTTGTATTCAGATAGCTAGTGACATGGGGCAGAGCCTCTGTCTCAATCAGCAGTGTAGCAATAGCAAGAGAGTGAAGGTGAAAGAATGATCAGAGGCGCTGGCTGCAGCGCTGGTTACCTGCGGAAAGGTCACAGTCACCACAGAACCCGGTTACTTAGTAGCGGAGAGCTGTATTAGGAGGAAGAGAAGGAGGGACAAAAGGACCAGGCCTGGGGAGGAAAGAGAGAGAAATATGGTGGGGTGGGGTAGAGGGAGCAGAGCAGAAAGAGAGAGAGGGTGGGGTCTACATTCAGCTCTTTTAAGGCTCAGATTGTGTGACCACGCCACATGCATGTAGTCGCCATCGCACACTGATGACATAAGATGCAAGACGCACATGTGTAGCTGGAGTAAGGGCAGAATTCTAACATTCCAGCCTTTTTGCTTATTATAAAAAAAAGTGAGTGAATAGGAATAGGGGCATTGTTTCTCCCAGAAAAACTACTTCCAGCTGACTTGGTGGGTGTCGGTTGGCTCTTATGGGGGTAGGCGTCCTGGGATGGTGGGCTGTCCTGGGATGGTGGGCTGTCCTGCTGCCTTGAAGCCATTCATCCCTCTTAGCTTCACACTCTGGCCACTTTTGTGTCTGACAGGCTGCTGGTGAGACAGAGAAAAGCTTAGGAGAAAAGAATCATTATTATTTTTATTTTCTTTGGAGTGTTCCCAGACCAGGGAAGTTTGTGTTTGGCACTTATCTGAAGTACAGCTGACTTGTCCAGATGGATTTAAGCTGGTTTCTGGAGCTTGGGAAAATTTTTGAACATGTTAAAAAGCAGCCATGAGAAAATTAGTGACCATTGTAGTGTTTAGTACTCTGCTTAATTTTTACCTGAGATAAGCTTTATTAGAGGTAGATTATTTAAAGCTTTTATTATTCCTTTACTAGTTTAACATCCAGGAGACACAGGTGATCAATTGTTGAGAGTATTTAACAGTAATAGATGGTTATATTGAAGTCTGTTTTTGTAGAGCCCAGACACTTTTGGGTCTAGGAGTGTAAATACCTTTTAGCTGTTACAGTTTCTTACTTGATTATACCTGGACACCAGTTCTGTGGTAATCCAAAGCAGCCATTAGCTGAGCAGTTAATTAGAAGAGAGAACTATGGAGAGAAAAGCTTGTGGGGTGAGAACTCATTCTTTTGGAATTAGGGACAAGGCAGAGAGCAGGGCCCTGTCTGTGTCCCTGTGCATGAGGAGGAGAAGCACTGCTGACAGGTCTGGAGTGAGACACATGGAGGAAGCAATGAAAGGAAAGCTCCTACCTTAGCTGGAAAATCTTTTCCCATTAAGTCTGGTGAGGTGGGTAAGGCTGTCCTCCCTACCCTGACAATAGGGAAATGAGGAGAGGTGAGACCCTAAAACTCCCAGGACTGGGTGAGTGTCTCTGGTGTCTGGAAGAAAAGAAACAGATAACTTCCATGCTTCCTTCTGGGTTCGCTGAAAGTGAGCCTGTGGCCAAGCCTCAGTCTGCTGGAGGTCTTAGTTTGATGCTCCCATGCCCCTTGGTGCCTGGGGGCAGTCAGCTGACCAATTGTCTTTCTAGGTGGCACTTTGAACAAGGCTCAACTGATGGCCCGGCAGGGCATGCACTAGCCCGTATGGCTTTTTTTTTCCTCCACTTAAAACAGGGACCCAGGGGCTTTTGGGAGCCAGTTGGACAGCATGTGCCAGCACTTGGCAATTTTTTTCTCAGGCTTTTTTCTCTCTCCCCTGGTATACCTTAAATGCCACAGCTGAAACTTCCATCTGTGGGGTCAGGAGCCTTGCTCTCCAGATGCTTAAGTTTTAGCCCTTATGTCGGGGTGGTCTGGGAGACAAGAGACAGATTTTATTCTGTGTCTTGAATTTTTTTTTTTAATGTCTGTTGGCTGGAGGACAGCTTTAGGAAGACCCACTAGGAGGCACGGTATAAACTGATCTCTGGCTAAAGAGCCATCCTGATTAATGTGATCAGGACCCATGTGGGTCCTGATCGTAAACTTATTTGCCTGCATCCTACCCTGCTTTCGGATCTGTCTGTGCTTCTCAGAGCAGCTTGAGAGCAAGTGGTAGGAGTTAAGGTGAGTTAAGGTGAGAGCCAGGGTTGGGCGGAAGTGGCCCACCCAATACTGTAGAGCCTGCCCAGTACTGGAGAGCAGAGAGTGGAGCACAGAGCAGAGAACAGATAAGATAAGGTTCTTCTGAGTCAGAGATTCCTTAGGTTTAGGAATGCATGTGGTCAGGAGAAAGAGAGAGAGTCAGAAATGGAGAGAGGCTTTAGGGCTTTAGGGCTTGGGTAAAAGCATGGTGATAAGGTAACTCTTTTCATTTGCCCATTCGCTGGCAGAAGTTAGATAATTCTTGTGAAATATGGGGGTACAAGCAGCCAAATTTACTGGTATCTGGGAATATTTAAGGTATTTGTCAGAGGAGGAATGGAACTACAAGAAGAAAGCCCCTATGTCTCATGGCTGCAGTGCAGAGAGAGAGAAAAAAAATTAAAAAGAAACGGGATCAGATTCCAGTCCCAGGTATCCCCGAGGTTGGAGAAGGATCTATGAATCAGCACAGGTTACTCCCTGCTTCGTCAAGAGAGGAGTAAGGGCTGGGGGTGTATGCAGCATGAGGACTCCTTGGGGGTCTGACAGCATTGACCTCTTCTTCAAGAGAAAGAATGAGTCAGTTACTGCGAGGCCCGAGGACACTGGTCCAGCGCAAGGAATATAACTCAGGCTGCAGTCATGGGAAATGGCGGGAGTTGGAAAGGGGAAAAACTCACCAATCTGGTTGGCGGGTGTGGTGTGCAGGTCCAGTGGCTAGGCAAATGAAAAAAGTGGAGTGGGCAGTAGCAGGTCCAGTGAACCCTCGGTATAGGTTTCCGATGATGCTCAGCCCCGGATGCAGAGTAGGTGGGATGTCCTATCCGAGTCTACAGCACCAATGAAAGAATAAGCAGCCGGGCGGAGGTTGCAGCACTGGTTACTGGCGGAAAGGTCACTGTCACCACAGAACCCGGTAACTTAGTATCAGAGAGCTGTATTAGGAGGAAGGGGAGGAGGGACAAAAGGACCAGGCCTGGGGAGGAGAGAGAGAGAGAAAGATGACGGGGTGGAGAGAGGGAGCAGAGCAGAAAGAGAGAGAGAGGGTGGGGGTCTGCATCTGGCTTTTTTAAGGTGCAGATTGTGTGACCACACTGCACAGGTAGTCACCAACGCACACTGATGATGTAAGATGCAAGACCTTGAACTGTGCATGTATAGCTGGAGCAAGGGCAGAATTCTAACAAAGTGTCCTTTCTATGAAAAGGGAGGTGAACGAGGGGACCAGTGTGAGTTGAGGAACCATGTTCATCACCACAGGTTCTTTAACACTCTTTTTCATCCAGAAAGGATGCCTCAGTGGCAGGTGCACTCTCCCAAGCAGCTGTATGGATGTCACCACTTCCCTCTGGACTTCCAGCATCAGCTTAATGTTGAATTTTTGGTCACATAGCATCCAAGGCCTTCATCACCTGGGAGCTGTGAATGACTTCAGCCCTCAACTCTACATTTTTGTTTCCTTTTTATCAGCAATGGAAGAGGCTGACATTTTTCTTGACTTGAGGATTATCAGCATTTATAATGAACTTTCTGCCAAGTAAATAAATAAAAAAAGAGATTTTAAGGGTCTTATATGAAAAAAAAAAACAGGTTAAATTCCAACAAGAAGACCAGAAATTTGCCTTCTGAAAGTTGCTGTCACTTGTTTCTCTAGAAGGAATTCTCAGGACCCCACCATGGGGAAGGAGAATTCAGACTCTGGGCTCTAAACATGGTAGATCCCAGAGTCACTTTCTTGCCTGTCTTATTCATCTACGTCTGGATCACAGTGTCTGGGTCCAAGAATGACTCTCATTTTACATGGCTGTGAGACCGTGCTCAGAAATCATTTCCCTTTCAAGCAGTAACTGCTATCCCCTCCATAACACTGGAGACAGTTTTATGCCAGAGCAAAGTCATCCACCACACTTGTAATTCCAAGGTAGGTATGTGCAGTTGGCTTACTCTTTGAGGGGAGATTTTGACAGAAACAAGATGTTCAGTGAAAGAAATGACCACTTGGAAACTGATTTATGGTGTGTGTGTGTGTGTGTGTGTGTGTGTGTGTGTGTGTATGTGTGTGTGTTACAGACATGGGATGTTTCATTTGAGTGAAGTAGGTGGCAAGAGAGAGCTCTAAGGGCAGATGGTGAGGAGGCTGTGTGTTTCACATTGACTAGTGAATCATAGCACCTCTGTCAACTATCTACTATTAAGCCCAACCCTAAATGAACTGCCAAACGTTTTCAACTTAAAAGACAGCTTATAAAACACCGCTCGTCTTTGGAAAGCAGAGATTTTACTTTCCCTGCTCACTTAAGGTAAGGAAGAACAAAGACCAGGATTAAGGCCAATGAGGAACTGCTAGGTTTACTGTCAACTTCAAGTCAGATTTTGAGTGAATTTCCCCAAATAGGAGGATTCTGACTCCCCTGTGTCATGACAGATCACCAGTCTGCCTTAATGATTTTTACCTGTCTGGTCTACTCAGGCTTGAGTAGTTAAGAAAACAGGTAGAATTTAAGGTCAGAGATGAGGGGAGATAACTCAGTGGTTGAGATGCTTGCCAGGCACACATGAAGACCTGAATTTGGTTCTCCAACATGTGTATGAAGGCTGTGCACAATGGTATGTGCTGTAATCCCAGTGCTGGGGAGGTGGAGATGGGGAGTTACTAGGGCATTAGCCATTTAGTCTAACTGAAAAGGCCAGTTCCAAATACAGTATGAGACTGTCTCAAAAAGCAAGGTAGAGAGAAATAGAGAAAAAGCATCACCATCAACCTGCAGTGTATGCTTGGGTTAGGACAGTACACACGGGAGAGGGAGATGAAGGGGAGGAGATGGACAAGGGAGGGATGGAGATAGGGAGGATGAAAAAAAATGTGAGGCCTAAACTGTAACTGCGTAATTAATAGAACAGACGTCTGTCATTAGTATCCTGGTGTTTAGTCCCAGGTTTGTGTTTTTAAGATGTTGTACCAGCCCCCAAAGCCCATCCCCATTCCTAAGTCTTAGCTCCCAATACCTAGAAACATTTTACCTGGAACCCCCAGTGGCATGCTTATCAAAATCCCAGAAGAATTTCCTGCCAGGCAATACCCACCCACCACACTCTCCTAAGAACCAGAGGACTACAAAAAAAAAAAAAAAAAAGCAACAAAACACCCACCCAACAAAGACAAAACTAGATATCAGCACCTAGAATTACAGTCTTCCTAAACCCAGATGCCTAGATGACATTGTAAAAACACAATCAATTACAGCCAGGACAATATGTCTTCGCTAGAGCCCAACAATACTACCACAACAGGACCTGAATATTGCAATATAGCCAAAGCACAAGAAAAATACCTTAAAATTAACTGTATAAATATGATGAAGGTCTCCAATGAGGAAATAAATAAATCCCTTATAGAAATCTGTGGAAATACAACTAGTGGAAATAAATTAATAAAGCAATTTAAGACTTGAAAGTGGAAATAGGATCAGTAAAGAAAACCCAAACTGAGGGAAATCTGGAAGTTAAAAATTTGGAAACTTGAACAGGAACCACAGAGGCAAGCTTCACAACAGACTACAAGAGATGGAAGAGAGAATCTCAGGCACTGGAGACAATATAGAAGAAAAGGATGCCTCAGTCAAACTAAATGTTAAACGTAAAAAACTCCTGATGTAACAGAGAAAGACAGTGCAGTTTCCTACATTTTGTTTTTCTTACTGAGACCATTTCAATTTTAACTAGAGTTTGATATCCTTGATGGAGAATCCCATGGAAAACTTAGTCTCTTTTCTAGGATGTCCAAGGTTAGGATGTCCTAGTTAACTCAGTTTCTGTTAAAACTACAACTGCTGTCTATTTGGAACCCCCTCCAACTAATCACTTATCTTAACTTCTGTGAAACTTCTTGCTTCAAACTGCTTGCTTCTGAGAAGTCCCCATGGAGGTGCTAAATGAGATTTCAGGATGTGGGTTCTACCTTTAAAATCCCCATTTTCTGGACACTCAAGACTGTATACTCAGGTCCCCAAACACTTTGGTGTGGAATAAAAATTTTCAAGACTTTAAATTGGCTGTAACTATGTCTGAGTGGTCATCTCTAGTGAGCTCCTGTAACACTATGAACTTGCCTTTCAGAACCACCATCATTGTGTCCCATAAGGTTGTGTATGTTGTTTTCAATTTCATTCAATTCTAAAAAGTCTTTAACTTCTTTCTTGATTTCTGTCTTGACTTCTTTTTCATTCAGTAGTAACTTGTTCAATTTCCATGAGTCTGTAATCTTCCCTTTTTTGTTGTTGCTATCCTGCTTTAATCTGTGGTGGTTAAATAGGATGCAGGGAATTACTTTCATATTTTTGCATTTGTTGAGAATTGCTTTGTGTCCCAGTATGTGGTCAATTTTGGAGAAAGTTCCATGAGGTGCTGAGAAGAAGGTATATTATTTTGTGTTTGGGTGAAATATTCTGTAAATATATGTTGGGTCCATTTGATTTATAACATCAGTTAGCTCCAGAATTTCTCTGTTTAGTTTTTGTTTGGATGACCGAATCCATTGTCAAGAGTGGGGTATTGAAGTCTTTCACTATTAAAAATAAAAGTCACTGTGTTAAAGTCAGTATGTGATTAAGCTGTTGTAAGGTTTCTTTTATGAACTTGGGTGCCCCTATGTTTGGTGCATAGTTGTTAAGAATTGCACTGTCTTCTTGGTGAATTTTTTCTTTAATGAGTATGTAGTGTCCTTCACTATTTCTTCTGATTAGTTTTGGTTTGAAGTCTTTTGTCAGCTATTAAAATGACTATATCAGCTTACTTCTTAGATCCATTTGCTTGGAATATTGTTTCCCATCATTTTACACTGAAGTGATGTCTATCCTTGATGTTAAGATGTGTGTGTGTGTGTGTGTGTGTGTGTGTGTGTGTGTTTGTGTGTTTCTCCTCTTTTGATTTTCTAGTCTGATATTATTTCCTGTTTTATCTTGTGTGTGGCTAACCTCTTTATGTTGGAGTTTTCTGTCTAGTGTCTTCTATAAAGCTGGATTTGTAGATAAATATTGCTTAAATTTGGTTTTTATCACAGAATATCTTATTTTCTCCATCTACTATGACTGAAAGTTTTTCTGTGCATAGTAGTCTGGGCTGATATCTATGGCCTCTTAGAATCTGTAGAACATTTACTCAGGACTTCTGGCTTTTAGAGTTCCCATTGAGAAGTCAGGTGTTATTCTAATTATAGGTCTGCCTTTAAATGTTACTTGGTCTTTTCCTTTATAGTGTTTAATATTCTTTCTTTATTTTGTACATTTTGATTATTATGTGACAAGGGGAATTTCTTTTCTGGTCTAGTTTATTTGTCGTTTTCATGATTCCTGTATCTTGATAGCTATCTCCTTCTTTAGGTTAGTAAAAAAAAATTCTATGATTTTGTTGAAATTATTTTCTGTGCCTTTGGCCTGGTTTTTTCACCTTCTTCTATTCCTATTGTTCTTGGATTTTTTTCATGATGTCCTGGATTTTCTGCATGCTTTGTGTCAGTGATATGGAAAGCCCATCAGAGATGACCACTTTCACACAGTTTATAGCTAACTGAAAGTCTTTGTTTCAGCCAGCTGGTGCTACACTCAGGTACTTGGGATCTAAGTTTTGCCCAGATCATTTAGATCAAGGGGCTTTTTAAAGGCAAAAACCACATCCTGGTGCCTGACTTCGCACCTGTATGGGGTCATAACACAGCTCATGCTGGTGAGGACATTGAGTAGGTGGAATACTTATTCATTGCTGGTGGAAGCTCAAAATTATACAGCCACTATGCAAATCAGTGTGGTAGATCCTCAGGAATATGGGAATTAATCTGCCTCGAGACCCAGCAATACCACTCTTGGGCATATCCCCAAAGGACACTTTGTTCTCCTCAGAAACACTTGCTCAAGCATTTTCATTGCTGCTCTATTCATAATAGCCAGAAATTGAAAACAACCTTCATGTCCCTCAACAGAAGAATAAATAAAGAAAATGTAGTACATTTACACAATGGAGAATTACTCAACCATTAAAAAAATGAAATCATGAAATTCACAGGTAAAAGGATGAAACTAAAAATAATTAACCTGAGTGAGATATCCTAGAAAGACAAACATGGTATGCATCCACTTACATATAGATATTAGCTGTTATGTCAGTGATAACCAAGCTAAGATCACAGAAACACAGAGATTAACTGTAGAGTAAGGGGGAAAGGGAGACTGATAGATCTCATTAGTAAAATGAAATAATAGATAGTTATTATAGATGTATGGTGGGCTGGAAAGGCGGATCAAATTGGGAAGGGGAAGGAAGAGGGAGACGAGGGATAGAATATGAGGAGAGAGTTAAAATTAAGGGCCATTTGAGGGGTATATAAAAAAACCTAATGCAGTAGAAGCTTTCTAAAATGCATACATATATGAAGGAGATCTGACTGAAATTGAAAAATAATTGGGAAGACAGCCCAACCTGGCCATTTCTTCTCACCAAATGAAGCTTCTAGTCCTAAGATTGGGCTAAATCTAATTGAGTTGTTACACAAAAGGGATTCCATGGAAATCCTCAAACAATCCAGGCGGTTGCCAAGACTATAGGTTGCTCTCCACAAACTGATGGCAAGGCCCCATTGCTAAAGACCACACCTACACAACTCATTAAACATGGAGAAGTCAAGTTGGTACCTACATGGAGCCTTTACACATATATCCTAGCATCTTTAGTACAGGAAGGTACTTTGCATGCTACCAAAAGAGAAACATAAACACCAACTGCTATGGGATAATGCTGTTGTACACTGGTTTAATAAAACACTGATTGGCCAGTAGCCAGGCAGGAAGAATAGGTGGGGTGAGCAGACTAAAGGAATGCTGGGAAGAGGAAGAGCAGAGTCAGGACTCACCAACCAGACACAGAGGAAGCAAGATGACAATGCAGAACTGAGAAAAGGTACTAAGCCACATGGCTAAACATAGGTAAGAATTATGGGTTAATTTAAGTGTAAGAGATAGTCAGTAATAAGCCTGAGCAAATGACCAAGCAGTTATAATTAATATTAAGCCTCTGTGTGATTATTTTATAAAAGGCTACAGGACTATGGGTGAGAGATTTGTTCTGACCAAGGGCTAGGCGGGGCACAGAAAAACTTCAGCTACAACCAACTCCACTGCAAACCCGTGAATTGAGAATAATGTCCCACCTGAAAAGCATGCTAATGCAAAGATCGCTCAAAGCTTGTGGACCATTTAATGTGGGATTTGACTTAAGGCCTACTCCAGGAGATGGAATCCTTTATCTGACACTGTGTGGGTGGCCAAGAGCCTGATACTACATAGCTCAGTGACCCTGGGTAAAATAAAATTACACACACACACACATCACACACACACACACACACACACACACACACACACACACACACACACACGAGAAGTTTCCTCCTTCAGCAGATGGGAACAAATACAGAGACCCACAGACAGATACTATGCAGAAAATGAGAAACTTTGGAATAATCAACTCTAAACAGCATGTGTCCATCAAGTCCCTTCCCTCCAGGATCAGGGAATCCTGAAGAAGAGAAGGCAGAAAGAGTATAAGATTCAGAGGTAATAGAGGACACCAAGAAAACATGCTAGGATCTGCAAAGATATGCAGTAGATGACAGCTGATATTTATGAAGCCAACCGACCAGAGAAACACTATCTGATGGAGGAAACTCATAAAGCAAGGCCTATGAGGAATATTGCCTATACACACTGACTGTTTCTGTCTGTAATTTTCTTCTGTGCTACCCTATTCCCCCCTAAAACAGCTATGAGACTTGTCCCACAATTGTAGCAGTGTGTTCCTCATTTATAGGGCACTGCTATTCCTGTGCATTGTCAGAAGGATGACTTCTTCCTGTATTGTGTAATTCTGGTAAATAAAATCAGCCCTCATAGTTCAGCTTTTGTTCCACAAAACGGTGAGAAACTTAGAAGCCTGTTTTATATCTTTAACTAAGTTGACAGGACAAGGTAGCCAGACTGGCTTACTTTGTGTAAAAATTGTAAGCCAGACTTTCACAAATAGTATTCAAGGACGGGAGTACAAATATCTGGGTTTGTTGAATCAAAGTCTTTTGGGGGCACATAAGCAACCTAAATTGCCCTGTGTTTCCCCACCAGGTCAAGTTGATGATGCCCGGCCCAGCATCTGGCAGAATTCCCTAAGCAATTAACACTTTGAACATACTTCTGGTCTCAGTTTATGGTACAAGATTTTAGGCTCAGTTTACTAACTGTTTATGTTTAAGTCCTGAATTTTATGTGGATAGCAGGCAATTAACCAGTTTAATCAATTTAACTGAGTCCAGAGAGAATCAGCTTTACATCCAATTACCGTGAGAGAAGTTCCACAGGAGGTCAGAACTGCAGGGAAAGATCTGGTCCAACAGTCTTGAATAAAAAAGTTATAAGTTCCTCTTGTGCTCTGACCTGTGCAGGATGAAAAAAGGGATCTTTAGACTTGGGACGTTTTTTAATGCCAGCCAACTATTATCGAAAGTGCTGAATTTGGCACTGTTCACTTCGCCCGTTTCTTTACACTGGTTGCCATGGTTACTCATTGTTTGTAGAGGGAGCTGCAGCTGCACTTCCCAGCACTTTTACGTTTTGCTGGTCACAAAATGTTAGCCTATAATGTTAATTTCATCCTAGAAATGTCGATTAGTACATGATTTCACTGTAACTTAGCCTTTCTCCTTTGTAACCCTTGTAGCTATCCCCTTAAGTGTTATGTTACAAGCCAGACTTTTACAACCACAGCTGCCCACCAATCAAAGCTGGTAAGTCCTTGTGTCCCTTACTGCTTACCAAAGAATGCGTTATGACCCTGAGAAGTTTCTGTAACCGTTTTTATTGCCAAAGTTTGCTATTGCATGTGTATATAAGCTATGGAAAGTTGAAGCTGAGATGGAAGAATAAAGAACGTCACCCCAACAGCTCAGGTGTGTATTTATTCTATTCCTAGAAAACACTCTTGGGTCCGAAGTTTCACTACGCTGTGGCCTTTTCCTTTGAACCCTGTCTACAGCCTTTGTCTCCATGGACTATAATAAAAACAAGACCATCTAAATCAACACAATCAAAGTTCGTAGGAGAGCACAGGGCTGCAAGAGTCTGCAACAGATCTTCTGTGTGTAGATTATAGCTTCCAGTTTAGTGTTTTATGGGTGTCCAGAGTGGGCAACAAGTGGTTTTCTTATTCTTATGCCTTCTCTTGGGCGCGTTTCCTTCTGTTTTTTGTTTGTTTGTTTCTGTTCAATTTTAATGTGCTAGTTTTTGTTTTATTTTATTATATTTGAGCACATTATTATACCTTAAAAGTCTGTTTGTTTTCTAATAAGAGACAGAGAAAGAGTAGATCTAAATGAGAGTGAAAGTAGGGAGAAACTGGTTGAGTACAGGAAGAGGAAATCACAATCAAGATATTTTCACTATGTGAAAAAAATCTATTTTCTATAAAAGGAAAAACAAAGAGATAACTCCTAGTAGGATGTCTGTAGGCCACTAAGACATGTTCTCAGAAAGTTGTTCTATAGTTCCAGAGTTTTCTTTAGAAGCACTAGACAACCCCATCTAGTGCTCTCTGCTTCTGACTCTAGATAGAATGTTTACTTGTGTCACTGTGTCTCCATGAAATGCAGCCATGATCCAAGGCAGGGACCTCACTTAGACCCTTCACTATGCTTTTGGACTCAAAAACTGTGATGGGAAAGATGTCTTCAAAGATTTCTGAAAGACTTTACCTGTTCTATTCTTATTTTACTGGTGAATATATGGTTGATCTAGCAAGCAATTGCTCGACTGACCATTTATTTTTTATCCAGAGAATGCTATTTTACTCTTGGTCAAGCTGAGAATTTTCCAAATGTTTCCCTTTCTTTTTGCTTCCCAGTCTCATTCTGAATCTGACTACATGCAGGGTAGGAGGATCACTTGAGTTAATAAGGTTGAGATTACCCTGGGCAACATAGCAAGACCCCATTTGAAAAAATACCACCAAAATGCTACAGATTGACAGCTTTTTTGTTGGCAGTTTTCTTTTGACAAATAAAAAGCCATCCATTCTTAAATTTGGCCTTTCAGAGAGTCCCAGTGCATGCCATAGCTCAAGTAAGGTCTTTGCAAGGTATAACTGAGTTTACTGTTACTTCTACTTCCAGTTTTCTGTTGGATGCCCATTTCCAGCTATGATGAGTGTCCAGTCTCCTCTTTTTGTCCTCCCCATAATCATTGTTCTAGGTCATTTCTAGTCTGTTTGTCTTTTACCTTGTTCTAAAGCTGCTTACAGATTTTCAGAAATAGAGCAATGACCATAGGCCTTGGGACCACCATTCTCCACCATTGTAAGAAAATCAAAAGAGCTGAATAAAATGTGTCCTTATGGTATTGATTGAGCATTCCTTGGTTATATGCCCAAGAGTGGTATAGCTGGGTCTTGAGAAAGACTGAATCCCAGTTTTCTCAGAAACCACCATACTGATTTCTAAAGTGGCTGTATAAGTTTGCACTCCACCAATGGTAGAGGAGTATTCCCCTTGCTCCACATCCTTTCCAACATAAGCTGTCTTCAGTATTTTTGATCTTAGCCATTCTGACAGGTGTAAGATAGTATCTCAGAGTCATTTTATTTGCATTTCCCTGATGACTAAGGATGTTGAGCAATTCCTTAAATGTCTTTTGGCCATTTGAGATTCTTCTGTTGAGAATTCCGTTTAGCTCTATAGCCCATTTTTTAAATTGGATTGTTCCTTATTTTGATGTCTAGTTTCTTGAGTTCTTTATATATTTTGGAGACCAGCCCTCTGTCAGATGTGGGGTTGGAGAAGAACTTCCCATTCTGTAGGCTGTCATTTTGTCTTATTTTCTGAGTCCTTTGCCTTACAGAAGCTTCTCAGTTTCAGGAGGTCCCATTTATTGATTGTTGCTCTCAGTGTCTGTGCTACTGGTGTTATATTTAAGAAGTAGTCTCCGTGCCAATACATTTCAGACTACTTTCCACTTTCCCTTCTATGAGGTTCAGTGTAACTGGTTTTATATTGAGGTCTTTGATCCACTTGGACTTGAGTTTTATGTGTGGAGATATATATGGATCTGTTTGTAATCTTCTACATGTTGACATCCAGTTATGCCAGCACTGTTTGTTGAGGATTCTTTCTTTTTTCCATTGTACAGATTTGGCTTCTTTGTCAAAAATCAGGTGTTAATAGGTGTGTGGGTTTATGTCAGGGTCTTTGATTTGATTCCATTGGTCCACATGTTGGTATTTATGCCAATACCAAACTGTTTTTTATTATTATTGCTCTATAGTAGAGCTTGATGTCAGGGATGGTGATGTCTCCAGAGGTGGCTTTATTGCACTGGATTATTTTAGCTATTATGAGTTTTTTGTTTTTGCAAATGAAGTTGAGTATTGTTCTTTCCAGGTCTTTGAAGAATTGTGTTGGGATTTTGATGGGGATTGCATTGAATCTGTAGATTGCTTTTGGTAAGGTTGCAAATTTTACTAAGTTAATTCTACCTATCCATGAGTATGGAAGATCTTTCCAATTTGTGATATGTTCCTCAGTTTCTTTCTTCAGGGACTTAATGTTCTTGTCATACAAGTCTTTCACTTGCTTAGATTTACCCCAAGGTATTTTATATATTTTGTGGCTATTGTAAAGGGTGATGTTTCTCTGATTTCGTTTTCAACCTGTTTATCATTTATATGTAGGAGGGCTACTAATTTTTTTTAGTTAATCTTATATCCTGCCACATTACTGAAGGTGTTTTTCAGCTGTAGGGGTTCCCTGGTGAATTTTTGGGGTCACTTATGTATACTATCACAGCATCTGAAAATAGTGAAAGTTTGATTTCTTCCTTTCCAATTTGTATCCCCTTGATCTCTTTTTGTTGTCCTATTGATCTAGTTAGAATTTCAAGTACTATATTGAAAAAAATATGGGGAGAGTGGACAGCCTTATCTTGTTCCTGACTTTAGTGGAATTGCTTTGAGTTTCTCTCCATTCAGTTTGATGTTGGCTATTGGCTTGCTGTAAATTGCCTTTATTACATTTAGGAATGTTCCTTGTATTCCTGATCTCTCCAAGACTTTTATCATGAAGAGGTGTTGGATTTTGTCTAAGGCCTTTTCAGCATCTTATGTAATGATCATGTGCTTTTTTTCTTTCAGTTTGTTTATATAGCATATTACACTGACACATTTTCATATGTTGAACCATCCTTCCATCTCTGGGATGACGCCTACTTGATAATGGTGGATAATTTTTGATGTGTTCTTGGATTTGGTTTGCCAATATTTTATTGAGTATTTTTGCATCAATATTCATGAGGAAGATTGGTCTGCAATTCTCTTCCTTTGCTGCATTTTTGTGTGGTTTGGGTATCAGAGTAACTGTAGCTTCATAAAAGGAGTTTGGTAATGTTCCTTCTGTTTGTATTATGTGGAACAATTTGAAGAGTATTGTGTTAGCTCTTCTTTGAAAATCTGGTACAATTCTGTGCTTAAACCATCTATTCCTGGACTTTTTTTGGTTGGGAGACTTTCAATGACCATTTCTATTTCCTTAAGGGTCATTGGTGTATTTGAAATGTTTATTTGGTCTTGATTTAACTTTCGTATGCTGTAACTATCCAGAAAGTTGTTGATTTTTTTTAGATTTTCCCATTTTGTAAAGTTCATATTTTTGAAGTATGACCTGATGATTCTCTGGATTTCCTCATTGTCTTTTGTTATGTCTCCCTTTTCATTTATGATTTTGTTAATTTGAATGCTCTGTCTCTGCCTTTTGGTTATTCTGGATAAGGGCTTGTCTATCTTGTTGATTTTCTCAAAGAACCAACTCTTTGTTTCATTGATTCTTTGTATTGTTCTCTTTCATTGATTTCAGCTCTCCATTTATTACTGGCATCTATTACTCCTGTGTGACTTTGCTTCTTCTTGTTCTAGAGCTTTCAGGTGTGTTAAGTCACTTGTGTGAGATTTCTCCAACTTCCTTATGTGGGCATTTAGTGCTATGAATTTTCCTCTTAGCACTGCTTTCATAGAATCCCATAAGTTAGGGTATGTAATACATTCATTAGCATTGAACTCTAGGAAGTCTGTAATTTCTTTCTTTATTTCTTCCTTGACCCATTGGTTATTCAGTTGAACATTATTCAGTTTTCATGAGATTGTAGGCTTGCTATAATTTTTGTTGTTGTTAAAATCTAACTTTAAACCACGGTGGTCCAATAGAATACAGGAGGTTATTCCATTTTTATTTTTTTTTTTTGTGTCTGTTGAGATTTGCTCTGTGACTGAGTATGTGGTCGATTTTAGAGAAAGTTCCATGTGGTGCTGAGAAGAAAGTATATTCTTTTTTGTTAGGGTGGAATGTTCTGTAGATACCAATTAAATCCATTTGAGTTATAACATCAGTTAGGTCTCTTATTTCTGTTAAGTTTTGGTTTGGCAGATCTGTCCAATGGTGAGAGTGGGGTGTTGAAGTCTCCCACTACTAATGTGTGGTTTGATGTGTGATTTAAGCTTTAATAATGTTTCTTTTACATATGTGAGTGCCCTTATATTTGGGGCATAAATGTTCAGAATTGAGATTTCATCTTGGTGGATCTTTCCTATTATGAGTATGAAATGCCCTTCTCAATCTCTTTTGATTGATTCTAATTTGAAGTTTATTTTGTTGGGTATTAAGATAGCTACACCAGCTTGCTTCTTAAGAGCATTTGTTTGGAAAGGCTTTTTCCAGCATTTTACTCTGAGGTAGTATCCATTTTTGAAGATGAGGTATATTTCTTTTATGCAGCAGAAAGCTGGGTTCTGTTTTTGTATCCATTCTGTTAACTTGTGTCTTTTTATAGGTGAATTAAATCCATTGATATTAAGGGATATTAATGACCAGTGATGGTTAATTCCTGTTATCTTTTGGTGGTAATGTGTGTATATTTCTCTTCTTTGTGATTTACTGATGTGTGGTTATCTGTTGCCTGTGTTTTCATGGGTGTATCTGACTTCCTTAGGTTGGAATTTCCTTCTAGTGCTTTCTGTAGGGCTGGGTTTGTGGATAAGTATTGTTTAAATCTAGTTTTGTCTTGGAATGTCTTGTTCACTCCGTCTATGATGATTGAAAGTTTTGCTGGGTATATTAGTCTAGGCTGGCATCCATGGTCTCTTAGTGTCTGCATTATGTCTATCCAGGACCTTCTGGCTTTCAAAGTTACCACTGAGAAGTCAGGTGTTATTCTGATGAGTCTGCCTTTATAAGTCACTTGGCCTTTTTCCTTTGCTGCTCTTAATATTCTTACTTTATTCTGTATGTTTAGTGGTTTAATTATTATGTGGTGAGGGGAGTTTTTTTGGGGGGTCTAGTCTGTTTAGTGTCCTATAGGCTCTTGTATCTTCATAGGTATTTCCTTCTTTAAGTTGGAAAAGTTTTCTTCTATGATTTTGTTGAGTATATTTTCTGTGTCTTTGAGCTGGTATTATTCTTCTTCTATCCCTATTATTCTTAGGTTTGGCCTTTTCATGGTGTCCCAGATTTCCTGGATATTTTGTGTTATGACTTTTTTGGTTTTGGTGTTTTCCTTGACTGATTAATCTATTTCCTCTATACCAGAGATTCTGTCTTTCATCTCTTGTATTCTGTTGTTTATTCTTCCATCTGTAGTTCCTGGTTTTTTTTTTAATTCAAATTTTCTATTTCCAGCATTCCCTCAGTTTGTCTTCATTGTTTCCCCTTCACCTTTCAGGTCTTGAACTGTTTTCTTCACATTTTAATTGCTTTTTTCATGGTTTTCTTGGCTTTCTTTAAGGGATTTATTAGTATCTTCCAATTTTTTGTTTGTCATTTCTTCAAGGGGATTTTTCATTTCCTCTTTAAAGGCCTCTAGCATCTTCATGAAGTTATTTTTAAGGTAGCTGTCTTCTGCTTCTTCTACATTTTAATTGTACAACATGTCTTGCTGTTGTAGAAGGGCTAGGTTCTGGGGATGCCATATTGTTCTTTATGTTGTTGCATGTGTTTTTGCACAGGCTTCTACACATCTCTTCCTCCAATAGGTGCAAGAGGTGCCTGTGTCTGAAAATGCTGCAATTGGTCCAATCTGTGCTTTCTGTGTCTGGGTCTCAGGTGGCCACTCTGGGTCCAATCTTAGTTCTAGGTCTAATTTGAGCTGGCTGATTTTGTATCTCAGGGAGCTGCTCTTGGTTCAATCCAAGCTGGCTGGTTCTGTGGATTAGGGAGACACACTTGGTCATATCAGAGCTCTTGGTCCAATCAGAGCTGGAGGAGTCTGTGTTTCAGGAAGCCTCTCTTGGTCTAATGAGAACTGACAGATTACATGTCTCAGGAAGCCACTGGGGTCACAGGGGGATGGGTAGGTTGTGGTAGGGTATGGGTCTTGTAGATTGCAGGGTCTGATGGGGAGTTGTGGTAGTGGTGGGGGCTACCTGGAGAGATCTTCCTTGCTGTCCAGCAACTGGGGAAGACAGGGGTGGGGGTTCCCTAGGACTGCTTGTGTCCCAGAGTCTAGGTCCTAGAGGTTAGAGTCCAGGTGGGGGAAGTGTCACTCACCTCTTGGTCCAATGAGAGCTAGTGGATTCTGTATCTCAGGAAGCATCAAGGGTCTGAGGGCGATGGGTATTGGGGTAGGATGTGGGTCTTGTAGATTGCAGGGTCCAGTGGGCGTTTTGGTGGGGGATCCTGCCTGCAGGAGTCTTCCCTGCTGGCAGGCAACTGGGACAGAGACAGGTGGGCGTTCCCAGGGACTAGTTATGTCCCAAGGCCTAGGTCCTAGAAGCTAAACTCTGGGTGAGAGAAGAGTCACTCACCTCTTGGTCTAAGGAGAGCTGGCAGATTCCATGTCTCAGGAATCCAGTCAGGTCCCAGGGGGATGGGTATTGGGGTAGGGCTTGGGTCTTGTAGATTGCAGGGTCTGATGGGTGTTTTGGTGGGGGAGCTTGTCTGTAGAAGTCTTCCCTGTTGGCTGGCATGTGGGGCAGAGATGGTTTGTGCCCCAGTGCCTAGGTCCTAGAGGCCAGACTCTGGGTGGGAGAATAGTTATTCACTTCTTGGTCCAATGAGAATAGGCAGGTTCTTTGTCTCAGGAAGCCACTGGGTTCACAGGAGGATGGGTGTTGGGGTAGGGCCTGGGTCTTGTAAATCCATGGTCCAATAGGGGATTTTGATGGGGGAACTTTCCCACAGGAGTCATCCCTGCTGACCAGGAACTGAGGTATATCGGCGGGGGTTTCCAGGGACTGTTTGTGTCCCTGGACCTAGGTCCTAGAGGCCAGACTCTGGGTAGGGGAACAGTCACTCACTTCTTGGTCAATAAGAGCTGGAAAATTCCTTGGCAGAGGAAGCCAGTAGCATCCAAGGGGGATGTGTATTGGGGTAGGGCACGGGTCTTGTAGAATGCAGAGCCTGATGGGGGATTTTGGTGGGAGAGCTTGCGTGCATGAGTCCTCCCTGCTGGCTGGCACCTAGGGCAGGGATGAGTAGGGGTTCCAGGGGACTGGTTTTGTCCTAGGCCTAGGTCCTAGAGGCAGGACTCTCTGGGTCGGAGAATAGTCACTCACCTCTTGGTTCAATGATGCCTGATGGATTCCATATCTCAGGAAGCTACTGGGATCTCAGGGGCATGGGTATTGGGGTAGGGCATGGGTCTTGTAGATTGCAGGGTCGGATGGGGGTTTTGGTGGGGGAGCTTGCTGACAGAAATCTTCCCTGCTGGCAGAGATAGGTGGGTGTTCCCAGGGACTGGTTGTGTCCAAAGATCTAGGTCCTAGGACTGGTTGTGTCCAAAGATCTAGGGCCTAAAGCCTGGACTCTGTGTGATGGAAGAGTCACTCACCTCTTGGTCCAATGTGAGCTGGCAGATTCTGTGTCTCAGGAATCCAGTGGGTCCTACAGGGATGGGTATTGGGGTAGGGCGTGGGTCTTGTAGATTGTAGGGTCTGATGGGGGGTTTGGGTGGGGGAGCCTGCCCGCAGGAGCCTTCCTTGTTGGTGGCAACTGGGGTAGAGGAGCTCCATTTTCTAAAGAGATAGCAGGGCAGAAAGACTTTCTGTCTTTCTGTGGTTGTGGTTTCTAGTCAGACACTAGGTCTGTGTGTCTCTTTGCTTTGAAGATTTAAGGTAAATTGAGCTCTCAAATTTAGAAAAATGGCTAGAAACTATATAATATAGAAGTCATATAACACACACAGAGCTGTTTGCCCTGTGATAAGTGTGAGTTTACGATTCTAGAAACAAATTACAAATTTGTTTCCAAAATGCTGCCATATTTTAATTATAAAGTAACACATTCAGAGGTCGTGAATGTACACTACCATAGAGCATTTGCCTAGCTTGTGCAAGGCCCAGCATTCCATCTGGAGTACCAAAAAATTATGTAATATATAATATAGTTATTATAATACTGGTGTGGTAACAAATGGAACTTGAGAACATTTTATAAATGTGGTAACATGGGGCTGGAGAGATAGCTAAGTTGATAAAATACCGGCTATGCAAACTTGAGTACCTGAGTTCATTTTTTTTTTACAGCTGGAAGGCTGGAGAGTTAATGTCTTAGCAGTTAAAAACACTTGCTGTTCTTGCACAATCCTGGGTTTTACTTCCCTGCACCATATTAGGCAGCTCACAACTGCTTCTAACTCTAGTTTTGATGCCCTCTTCTGATCTCTGTGGGCATATCCCATGTAAGATGCACATACTTACACTTATGTACACACACAAACATATACATAAAGCAATGATTTTTAAAAACCTGAGCATGGTGCTATATATTTAAAATCCTAGTGTTTGGCCATCAGAGACAGGTGGATCCCTGGGGCTCACTGGCGTGTGAGCCTAGTCTACTTGGAGAGTTCCAGAATGCTGAAAGAGACAGTAAAATCAATATTGGACAGTGCCTGAGGAATAACACCCAAACTTGTCATCTGGGCTCCAGATTAACACACACACACACACACACACACACACACACACACACACACACACACTTAACATGGTCTCTGTTAGTCCAAAGCAGGCCCCCAAAATAGCAGTGCTGATGGCGTGTCCTAAGTCCTAAATGGACTCAGCGTTACTATCAGGTAAACAGAAACCTAAACTCAGCACTACTTAGAAATCTTGTGAAGCAGGTTTCTGTTTGTCAGGAAAAGCCATTACTTCTCTTATCGACCCCCATGGTCAAAGGGCACCTTGGACAAAGAACATCTGATTCCCGATTAACCTATACAGCCTACAACAAATCAAAGCCACCATGCTTGCTCCACAGCTGTTTTGCATGCCTCCTCCCACCACATTGTCCCCATAAAACTGACGAGGCTTTTCCCTACAGCCCCTGAGAGATAGGTAGCCTGGAAATTTGTGTCCCCAAACAAACTGTCTTTCTACCCATAGAGTGGTTTGGTTCTGTGGTTGCACTGTGCCTCACTTATAAGTTCAAATTTTTACTACAATTTTAATGATTGTAATATAGTCACAAAAACTTAAACTTGTCTTATTTTATACATCTATGCTGTGCCTTCACTAGACTTCAGGATAATATTTGTAGTACTATAGATTCTGTAATATGTAAAGAATTTTTTCTTTCACTAAAATGTATGTCAGTTCTTGGAGCTTTGGAGATCAAACATTTGAGATAAATTCAAAGAAACAAATGCTAGCTTAAAATTTAGCAATAGCATTCATTAATTTATAAACTATAAATATTGTATATTTTAATTCAGATAGTAAATGCTAATTAAACCTAAACTTCATGCTAATTCTTTGGGTTTGGTGCTAAACAATATGGGAATAGTAAGTTGATGCTAAATTGATACTTTTGTGAGTTAAAAGCAATTAATAGCAATATGCACAATAAGTTAACATGATTTGAAACAAAGTTAAACATTATCTTTTTCCTATGTGCATAAATTTGGTGAGGAAAATACATAGCCAAGTGTAAGGCGAGTGATAGATTTTTCAATGGTAGTTTATACTATGTTTTCCCCCAAATAAGAGCAATATTAGTGATATGCTAACAGGTTGAATAGGCTGCAATGGACTAGAACATTTGATAGGGATTAAAAAGTAGAAATAGGAAATACAATATACCATTTTAAAAAGTCTGGTTGTGAAGCAAAAAGTGTCAATTATGTGTGGGTGTGAGTGAAATTCAAGGCAATTTGTTTTCCACTTCAGACGGAGAAACATGTTCATATGCTGAGGACAAAAAGCCAGGAGAAACATTATAAGAATGACCTTGTAGAAACCATATGGAGTGCTTCTGGCACCGTGTGACTCACTTGATTCCATAGGCTGTGTGTGTACTACTTATATAGGAGATATGCAGCACATGTTTCTTGGACTGATATTAAAAATGCTATAATTTTCTAATTTTTAAAATACCATGATATTCTCTGGGGAACATAGCTAATGAAAACTGTTTCCAATGAAGAGTTTTGCAATTTTGCTTCTTAAAGAATTGACGATGTAAGTTAACAGTTGAAGAGGCGAAGAGGAACAATGAAACAGGAAGAGTTAATGGGTGGGGATAATACTGAAGAGTGAAGGAGGGAATATGGGAGGGATAACTAACACTAAAGAACTTTGGAAAGCCCGTATGGAAACCAACTACTGTAGAAGTGTCCTATAAAACACATATGGACATATAGAGAAGGTCTTCAAATGTAGTTATTATAGAATGAGGGGACAATGCCTCCCCAGACACCACAAGCTGTCAAATAAAATGCTCAGTTCTATGTATGAGTAACCTCTTTGAGTTGTTGGTCACTGGCCATTACAGATACTACAAGCTGTTGTCATTGCTCTGAGTTACTGTGATGGCTATTCTTGGTTGTCAACTTGACTATATCTGAAATGAACTATAATCCAGAAATGGAGGACACACCCACCTGTCATCCAGAGTTTAAGGCAGAAAGACAACACATCTTCAGTCCAGATCTTGAGGCTGGAAGACACAGGTTTTTGATCCAGATCTCAAGACTGGAAGCTACACCTTTAATCTGGGCCACACATTCTGCTGGAAGCCTATTTAAGGACAATGGAAGAAAGAAGGGTCATTCTTCACCTGCTTGCCCTTGACTTGTCAGCCCATCCATTCCTTCACTGGCATTGGAACATACCTCTTTGGAATTCCAGCATTGTAAAGAAGACCAGCTGAAATACCCTTGTGGGACTGCCTTGTGGGACTGAGCAGCTTCTAGATTCTTGAACTTTCCATTCACAGCTAGCCATTGTTGGACTGCTGCCTGTAAGTCATTCCAATAAATTACGAATGAATATCTCTATCATCTATCTATTTATCTATCTATCTATCTATCTATCTATCTATCTATCTATCTATCAGAATAGAATAGATGAATATATGAATACATGGATATATGCATATATGTATACATGAATAGAGAGAAAGATATTCATTCATAAGTCTGTGACTCTAGAGAACCCTGAGTAAGACAATTAACCTCCAGGAATTGATGGTAATACCCAGTTGCTGAAGATACCATATACCTGAGACACAGGACATAGAGAAATCAACCTGTATTGACCTAAAAGCTTCATGCCACTGAATACCTTTTATAGTGTGGGAAGGTGCTATGCACACTGCCAGGAGAGAAGAGAAACAAAATTAATAGTTTTATTCAGCTATGAATCCTATCAGCATAATGACTAGTCTTGCAAAATATGTCTAGTGATGCCATTAAGACATGAATGTTATGGGAGTATCCAACTACTTTCTGACTGAAATTAAAGTGTGCTCCACAAAATGAGGCTCATGCCTGATACTCTTAAATGATCCTAAACCCATGGATGCCTAGGTCAGAGAAGAACCTAGTACTATTATTCTTAGAAATGGACATAGTAAAAAACTGCCCTTGAGATCTTATCTTTATACCCATAGACAAATGCATCTCTCAAACTCCATCACAGAAGTTTATTTTTGCAGTAGATGGTAATCAACACAGAGGCCCACAACTAATCAACATGCAGGCAAACACAGCTGACATGCATTCATAAATGCTATGTCTAGAGGACAGAGAGGACTATAGATGCCAGGAGTCCTCAGTGAGTGAAATTCTGAGTGAATGTGTATTGTTCACATGAGAATGGCCTGTTGAGGAATCCAAGACCTCAGATCCAGGGTAATCTGAAGCCATTGCCTAAATGGGCAAAGCTTAAGAAGAATGGCAAAGCTCTCTTCAGGAGCTTGAGTGTGAGTGTTTATGAATGATTGATCTATGTGTGCAAAGACTAACAACTGCGTCTTCCTCCTCCAGGATGTTTATAGCTACAGAGCTTCAGCTCAGGGCTACAGAGACCTCTTCCTGAGACCGACTAACTCTTGCCCTGTGCTGTTCCTAACAAACATGTTCCAGTTTCCTGTAGTAGTTGACCCACCTGACCCCAGCTTTATCATACATGTGCCTGTCCTTTCTTCATTCCCTCACTGCCTCTAATTAAGGTTTCAGGACCCAAGCTGCATAGGTCACAGCAAGAAGACTGCTGTGAAATTTCAATTTTAAGTGCTTTAAGTAAATAATGTCATAAGGAGAGGAAAAGGATAAAAAGGGAAACAGATCTCTAAAAAAACTTTGAATAGAGCCCAAAGTTTAGTAAAAGAACAAGTTAAGATAAAAGAACGAGAGCTATCTTGTATGTAGAAATTTGTGACATGCATATCAGTAATTTGTTACTAAAAATGTGGATTTAAGAATGTACCACAGAAGGAAAAATAATCTCAAAATTGTGAAAGCAAAAACAAGAGAAACCTTCAGTCCCCATTGACAGAGGGCTCTCCATTGACTTATGTACTTAATAGTAGTCTCAGTCTGAGGAGAAGCTGATGTATATAGAAGTCAGTGGAGAGCTAGTGTTGGTTGCATTCATCTTTTCTGTGCTATCCTAGAAAAATCTAGAAGTGGGTCCATACTCAAGTAAGTGTTAAGGTTAAAAAAATCTACTTTCCCAAATTGTGAGGAGATGAGGACCCAAAGAGTGAAGGCATATAAATTTTTCTATAATTAATTTCTTGACTTGAAGAAAAGAAAGTTTTGGATAGATCATTTATATTATCGATGATGAATATGCAAACAATTCAGAGCAATTCAAATCCCATTTCAGTTTTTCTCTTTAGTAGATGCCGGGGACGACATATAAGATGCCTGATGTGCTGCCAGCAGAGACTGGAGAAAAGGGGACTCGAGATTGTGGACCATCAACCCCCCATGTATTCCCCTCCGGATCTTCTGCTTAGCATGCCTCTGGAGAGCCAAGGCAGTAATGCTTATGTGTCCCAAGGTCATGCTTTATGGCATGCACAAATCATCTTCTCCTTCATATAATTATTTCAAGTAATACTAGTTCTTTCCTTCTATCTGATCTTCATGTTCTGTGTTCCTAGATCAATGGTGATTTCTGTGATACAGGAAAAGAGTGAAGTAAATTTCACAGGAAATCATACAGAGATGATCACCCAGGCTAGGGCCAAGGCAGATATGCTGTTCATGGGAAAGAACCTGCAGCCTGGGGAAGTTTTCAGGCTTGGACAAACTGTATCAAATGTGTGGTCAACTATAGCACATGGTATGATGTGTATCAACACACTGGACCCAAATTGGCCATGATGAATAATTCAGTTTCTGAGGATATTCCAAGGGCATTGTGTAAAACTTGAGACCCTAAGGGGTATTGGCTGAAGACTATGGATGGAGTAACATATAGATGGGATGACAAACTAAAAGTGTGGGAACCTAGAATAGGAGGAAAATAGTGGCCTCCACCAAGAAAGGGAGATGGCAACTTTAATCCTGATATTTTGATTCCTCCTGAAGGAGTGTGGAGACAATGTGGCAGTGGTTGGAGTGATTGCTGCAAGTTTTACTGGGTTCCTAGATTGAAAAGAGCTGCCAGGAAAGGTGAGCTTCCTTTCATCAAAGCTCTGAAAATTGGATCAAGTCTTCCTTGGAATTGTTGGGATATAGAAAAAGAGAAGTTGCTGACTTGCAGGGACAGATTTCTTGTCTGAGGTCATTGCGGCACACAAGTTATGGGGCTTGGTGTTTGCAGAGGGCTGAGGAGGAACTTAGGTGGCTGCAGGGGTCTTGAGGTCAGAGCAGCTGTGTGAGAAGGAAATGACTGTCTGGTACATTAACCACTGTTCTTATTTTTACAAAATTGCATGTTGCTAGCCTCTGGGTCAAGTGCTCAGAAGATTGTATAATCATTAATAATAAAAAATAGATTATTCTTGCTTTGCTGTTTGTTAAGTTTGGGATAGTTCCTGTGTTTAGTTAAAGATGATGAAGAGTATGTTGGTGATTTTCTAAGAATAACCTTTGGAATCATGAGAACATTCTGTACTGGGTGATTTCCCCTTTTCTTTCTGTTTCCCCTTGCTTATGATAATAAAAGACTGAGGTTACCAAGGCAAAAGCGTCAGCTAAAGAAGCTGTAGCAAAAAAGCTACTTAGCAGCTGCAGAAGCCTGAAGTGACCTGTCAGCTTGCCTGAAGTGACCTGTCAGCTTGCATGAGCACTGTCTCTTGAGTCATTACTGCGCCTTCCAGGTATCCCATTCTTCAGCGCCCCGAAACTGCTGAAGCTGGTCCCCGGCAAGTAGACAAAACTTGTACATAACATGTAAGGGTAAGGACAAAGAGGATTAGCCCTACAAAAAGCCAGTGAACCCAGGATTCTACACTAAGACATCTTCATGATGCTCAGCTTAAAGGCTTTCTGTTGTTTTCCTGAACATAAAAACAAACCAACAAGTAAAAAACTTCTTAATTTTTCACTATAACTGTACTGTGCTTAAATACTTATAATTCGTGGGCCTCATTTGTTGTTGCTTCAGCTAGGGTTACTCTGAAGCTAGACCCACCCATATGCAAAGCTCTTCATCTCGATATCATGTGGGGAGAGCTGACTCTCCTAAAACTCACTTAACTGCTCTTCATCTGGTACCTCAAACATACCAGAAAAGACACTCAACATTCATTTGCTTATTTAAGAACAAGTACTTCAACTTGGAGTCACCTAAGATCAAATACTGACAGCAGCTCACAACAGGCACCTGTTTAGAAGCGACTTGACCTTTCCAAGTCCCAGTTGCATCAAATGACAAAGGAGATTGTCTTCTCTATATTCAGCAGTGCTGCATTTGAAATGATAGAGGCAGAATTCCTGGGGGTCTGCCTGACTCATGGAAACCACTAAGTACATGATTATTAATATTATTTTTACAGGAAGGCCTGTATTTTTTGATTTTTTTTTTTTTTAGCAAAGTAAAGTTATCGAAAGTCTGCCATTGCTCAATGCCAAGGGCCCAGATGAAATGGCTTATGAAAGACAATACATCAGAGTTAGAGTAATGCTCGCAGCAAAGCTGCCTGTGTAAGAACACACTGAGGCTGGATCAATAGCCCTAGCACCAATACTTCCCTGTCATAACATTCCACTTAAACAATCAATAGACAAATAGGAGGGTCTTAATGATTTAGCATATTATTAGCATAATGCAGTGCCTGCTTGCAAAGCGACTTTGAACTACAGCTGGAAATTTGAAGCAGGGATTTTTTTTTAAAGGCCACTCTGCTTTTTGGCAGCTGTCCATTGATAGCATGTTACTTTTGCTTTCTTTGTCAAGCACAGAAAAACAGGAAGCACAAAATCAATTTCGAGTGGAGATGGGGGAGGGAGAGAGCAGGGCTTGTGGATGCTGTTTCTCACTGTAAGGTCTGATCCACATCAAGTAACCGGAGAACAGAGGATGCTCTGTCCTGGGCTGGAGTCTCCTGCCAGGCTGCTCTTTAAGTACTTTTGGATACACAAAGACATCCTCCTGCTCAAGTAGGGTTCCGGGTTTGCTCTCAGGTCCTGATGTTTTTTTCTGGTGTCTGCTGGAGTATATGCCAGAGTAGTAGAGTAAGTTGGAAGCCAGGAGCCTGAGATGTGGGGAGAGTACAGTTTTGAAATGAATTAGTCATATGACCATGGTAAGAAAAATTCTGCTTTCTTACCTAAGAGTACAGGAAAGGGGAGTTACATCTCATAGTAAAACTTCCATCAAAGAGTATCCCAGATGGGCTTGATCTTAAGTATAGGAAACCCCACACCAAATTTCAATTCCATCAGGAAAAAGGAGCCATGATCCATGACAGAACATACCTTTGTTTGCCAACCCAAAGCCTCTGAACTAGATAATGTGGGTGCTTTGGAGTCATAAAGTAACACCCAAGGGTAACAAAGGATGTGAAAATAGAGTGTTTTGCAAAGTAGCATTCAGTTATGCATTAGTAGAAATGCCTGACATGTGGAACAGGAAGGAAGGGAGGAAAGAAAGAAAGGAAGGAAGGAAGGAAGGAAGGAAGGAAGGAAGGAAGGAAAGAAGGAAGGAAGGAGGTTGTTTCAATTTTATAATGCTAAAATTAAAATGAAATGAATTTCAGTTTAAATAAAATTAAATTCAAGAATAAGAGATGGCTTTCTAGGAATTTTTAAACATGCAAAAAGTGCAATGAGGAACTTGACTATTAGACGGCATTAGCCTCCAGGGCCATTCATCATCCTCAGTGTAGTAAGATACATACCTACCAGACAGTCTCTCTAAATGGCTGCTCAGTGGGGCTGGATCCATCTGTCTCCATTAGAAGGAAGAGGAAATGTTTTATTTATAGAATGACTAAAAGTACCCATTGTTGCTTTCATCTGTGTTTTGAAATAATGAAGAACACAGACCTGTGGCTTCCCAATCTCTTCAGCTCAAGTAGCATTTCATCAAGTGTTCCCAAGTGAAAGGAATGAGAACTGAGAAGACAATGACCCAAATTATCCCTTGATGAGACTGCTTCCTCCAGAAAAACCCACATGTACTATAGATGGTAGAACACAGATTTTATCCACAAAGGTATAGCCAAATTTGATTTTCAAAAGCTGTTTTGAGCAGAGCTCAGTGGTAGTATGTGCATTTAGTATATGCAAAGTCAGTGGGTTTGATCCCTAACACCATAAGAATTACATCCAAACAGGATAGCAACATGAAAAGGGCATGAGATCAATAGAAACACACAAAGATACCAGAAATAAAATGATGCTACATTCATCTGCTTTTCAACAAGGAGTCAAAGCCATGTTGGAGTAAACGGTGCTGGGGATGGATACCTACATGTGGAACTATGGAACTATATCTTTTATCCTGTACAAAATCAACTCAGAATGGAACAAAGCTTTAATATAAAATCTCAGTCTTTGAAACTACTAGAAGAAAATAGAAGTACTCCAAAATCTAGGCAGAAGCAATGGGCTTTCTAATTTAAATAAAATAGCCCAGGAAATCATAGCAAAACCTGGGTGCAATTGAGAATAGGATGAAGTGAAATTACAATGCCTCTATACGACAAAGGGAACAATTAGCAGAGTAAAATGACAGCCTACAGAATGAAGAAAAATCTGCTGGCTACTCAACAGGGGATGAACACTTAGAATATATGGAGAACTCAAAATATTCAACCCCCAAATTAATCCCCTCAAAACTAATCAATAAATTGTGAATGAGATGGAAAAAATGGACCCTGAATGAAAACTGTTCTTGGGGCATCCAACTGCTTCCCAATTTGAACTGAGACTTGTAGTGGGTAGCTGGTCCAGCTTTGACCTTAAAACACTGCCCCTAGAGTGACAGCAGTAACTGTCACACCTGCCTATGACCTGCCCCTGGGGCTGACCTGCCCCTGGGGCATGGTCAAGAGGGACCTCCTTAAGACTTGAGGTGCTAACATGTTTGGTCCCTTCTGGATACCTCGTGGTCCTGGAAGCTGGATGGGACACCAAGCCAGAGTTCTTCACTGGGTGGTATCTCATCTCTCCCCCTGGATCCTGTAACCAACCCCTATTGCAAGTTATCCCAGAAACAAACCTCTCTTGATTACCAGATAAATTACATGGAATTGCCTTGTTAATTACAGTAATGGAGACCCGCTTCATGGGAGGGAATACATGCCTAGTAAGCTAAATATTGTCAAAAGCCTAGTGAAAGCACAGGCACTATGGGGAAATCTGATACTGATATCTTTCTAAATGTACATGTAGTCAAAACGGCTTTTAAACATTTATGAGTATGTCCATAGACTAGTGTAGCTTTCAGTCTTGGATGGAGAAGACTTTTTTTACAGTGCGCAAAGGTCAGATGATAAACTCTTAACCTATTGAAATGATGAACGGCTGGCTGGGTAGGTGCTTAGCCCTAAATGGGGTATCAGCGTCACCTACTTGGAGCTCCAGGGAGTATTACTAAGTGTGGGTAGAAAGACTGGAGGAGTCAGAGGGTGACAAAGTGTACTATGAAATACTATTATCTGGAATGATATGGCCAGTGCATCTGTGACCCACAGTAACTGTGATCATCTGCATAAGACCTGGGTACACACACACACACACACACACACACACACACACACACACGACATGAAAACAGGAAGCAGACTAGTTAAGAAGGAGAAGGGGTTATCAGGAGTCAGAAGGATATAGCAGATTGTAATAGGAGGTAAATATGTACATTGTACACAAGTATGAAATTGTCAAAAATTAAAATTATTGAAAAAAGTACAAGTGATGAAAAATATACTGAAAAAGATATTCAATATGCTCAGCCATCAAGGAAATGCAAATCAAAAATACATTGAAATTATACCTCATCCCAGTTAGAATGACTCATGAAAAATTTAAAGAACAAAACTGCTGATGAAGATGCCAGAAAAAGTATCTGTTCTACACTGCTGGTGCGGCCGTTGTAACTATAACTGCTAGTCTTCAATCCCATCAAAGACCTGAGAAGGAATATAATGGTACCTGAGAAATGGTAGATGGCTGCATTCTTTTCTTTCTCCAAATTCTTCCAATAAGTAAAGTCTAAAACGGGAAAGCCAATCCAGTGCTAGAGCTTCAGTCTTATCTACTATGTGGAAGTCAGACAAAGCTTTTGTATCTGCTTGATGCTTGAGATGTTCACAGTGTAGGTTGCAAGCAGCAACAATGCTTGATTATATCACAGCACTTGCAAAATTCTTCCAGAGACTGTGAACACATTTATAACTTTTACAAGGAAAACAGGAATATCCAAACATGTTCTCATGGACACATACACTGGAATACCAACCTGTTTTTCAGTGTCATTAACACATATTTGATTGTATTTCTGAGCAGTTCTGGGCATTACTCAGTCCCTCTCTCACATTTATTTTCCAGTGCCAGTCAAAGCCTTGACACCTTTTCACATCTGGTGCTTGAATGAAGAACAAAGGCAACTGTTTCCCAGAGCACACCCACCTGCCATGGGTTACATTATGGTTCACAAGGATGAAATCCCCAACTATACTCAGAAAGGTGTGACAAAACTTCACTCTGGGAAAACTCACTGACTACTGACTGGGCCTGAGTCATCAATTGTAGGTGCCTCTCTGGGAAATGAGCTTGAAAACTTGTGCTAAGATCATTTTCATGGCCTGGAATTGCAAGCCTGTCTATGGGCACAATTTACCACCTCTTCCCCAAGACAGAGTTCCTATGATTAATGCAAGAAGCACTTATCATCAGAAGCCTTAGAAGAGATATTTCCACAATTATTAAAACTACAATTCAATCTGTGGATCTGTGGTTCGAACTAGGTGTGTGCAAGTCATGTATTGCCTGAAGTAGAGAAACAAACCCTTAGAAAGTTGGGTTTTTCCCATTTAACCTTCATTCCAAATGAATCACGATGCAGAACCATTTGGCTTATTGACAAGGAAAAGGAAGGGGAAGTGAACAAGCATGTATTGAACACAATTTCTCATATTTTCATAGTTTATCTCCACAGCATCCCTTTGAGCTTGATGTTATTTTCTCTACTCTGCCAATGAATATACAGATTCACAGAGTTTAAATAATATGCTGACATTTAAAAATCTAGTAAGGGACACACAAAGAGAGCAACATTACTGTTAACTGTAGTCACTATACAAGTTGGTAGAGCACAGGGATGTATCCTTACAACCTACATGTAACTTAAACTGACCAAGTTCTTTCCGCTGCTTCCCAGTCTCTGATATCTGTTCTGGTATCTACATCTGAGAATAATACAAATAGCTAGATGGGATGTGGTGCTCATGTAAGAAATGATGAATGAATGTTACAGTTGACGGACATGCTAAGTCCCCAGATTTGTCATTATACAGTACATATATGTATTCAACTATAACAGTGCAGCCTGGCAGGGGCAGCTCAGCGGGTAAAGTTCTTGCTATACAAATGTGAGGATCTTAGTCTGGATCTACAATAACCATGCTCAAAACAATGACAACAAAATGCCAGACATGGTGACTTTTGTCTGTAATTGGGGAGCTGGGAAAGTGACTGGCATGTCCTTTGGCAAATAGCCAGTCTAGTCAACTGATGAGCTCCAGATTCAGGTAGAGATCCTGTCTTAAAACACATGGTGGAGAGTGATAGAGCAAGATACTTAACACCATCTTCTGGCCTCCACATATCTAAATATGTACTCATGGACACATGCCCCCATGTGTACATGCTTATAATGCAGAGAAATAAAATAAAACTAAAAGTAAGAAATACCACATTGTATACTATAAATTAAGTAAAATAGATAAACAACTTTAAATGTAATCATTCCCCACTGTAACATCACCCTATTATTTATCATATAACATGCCTAAAACTAAACCTTTGGAGGTCAAGAGGTTTGACCAGTGTTCTGTGACTCCTGGTCTCTAAAGGCTGCTTGCCTGACTCTGCTTATTCTGGTCACCTGCTTATTGTTATGTCTCAATGACAACTGCAACAAAAATGATTGAAATAAAATATCAAGGGTAGATAATTTTGAGAGCTGTGTGAAACAGCTCAGCTTAATTTGAAAGCCATCACCATCCATTAAAAGAGAATTTGGGACACTCTGCTACTAAAATGTAAGGAGAGGATTAGGAAAGCAACTGTATTGTCTACTTGCATTGCTCTGCTGCTTCTAATGTGCTTTCCCACTCTGAAAAGAAGCCAGAGCTGCTGAACTAGAGTAAGTTGTCTACATTACTGCCTGCATAGGTCTCAAGGGGCCCAATTTTCTCATTTAGAAAATTAAGATTTTATTTAATAATAAAGCTAAGATCTCTGGAAAAAACTTATAGGCTATGCATGATATTTAATGTTGCATATTATCTGTTAGATCATATATCATAGGTTTCATTCTGAAACATAGGGTGTCTAGCAATCTTAGTAGTTCTTAATAAATTTACCATAACTTTCCTCCTTAGAAGAAAAAAAAAGTAAGTTCCCTTTTAAACTTTAAAGCATTTTGAAGTAATGACTTGATGTCTGTGCCATTACACATAAAGCCAATGAATATATGAGCCTGATGTCCAAAACCAAGAGAAACTGATTCAAGTAAGATTCTTCAGGCACCAGGCAGGAAATCTAAAGACATTTAGTCACATTGAAACATTCCAGTACTGGTCTGCCACTCAATGTAAGAATGCAGACTGAAGTGTGCCTGCTCATATGGGTTTGTTTTATAGCAAGGTACTCTTTTGCTTGTACATACCTTCCCAGACACTGATGCTCATTGGCTAGCAAACCCAATGGCAGATCTAATCACAGCAAATAGAGCAGTAGGCAGCAGAAGTGGTTCTCAGGTAGATATCTCTAACTGTAGGAGTAATATATAATTATTTGTTTAATCAATACAAAATAAATATCACAACAGTGCTAAACAACATAACAGGACACAGTTTGATTAAGTAATAAAACAAATTTAGCCATTTGATATATTTTTTTTTCAATACTGTTGGGAGATTTATTCATCCAAGGTGATTGCTGTTGAATAATCCCCTTGTACACTGTAAAGATTGTTCACTCAACTTGGTTTAATAAAACACTGATTGGCCAGTAGCCAAGCAGGAAGTATAGGTGGGGCAACCAAATTAAGGATGATGGGAAGGAGAAGAATGGAGTCAGGAGTCACAGGCCAGATACAGAGGGAGCAGGAGATGAACTTGCCATGCTAATAAAGGCATAAATGGCAGAGCATAAATAAGAAATATGGATTAACTTAAAATGTAAGAGCTTGGTAATAATAAGCCTGAGCTATTGGTCGAGCATTTATAATTCATATACGCCTCTGTTTGTATTTGGACTGGATGGTTGGGATAGGAAACATCTGTTTACATATGGCACCCAACATGGGGCAAGAATTTCTCACATAAAACCTGAGAAAGCTTAATAAAGAATTCTAAATACACCAAAACAAAGTCAAAATTGGCTCATTGGTAACCACAATTTCTCTAGTGGGTTCTGTTAGCTGGCTGTGAGCAGAGGTGTAGCTCCTTTAAGAAGTGGAACTTACAACAGGCAACTTAGCAATGAACAAATTCCATATTATAAGTGGTTTTCATTTACCCAGGGTCAGTAGCAGCCTAGAAGTTTTAAATGTAAAATTCCAGTAATAAACAATTTGTAAGTTTTAAAGTAAACAATAATAACAACAAAAAGATGGATTCCTTACTCTGCATTAGCAGCAAAAACCATGTGGCTCTTTTAAGAGACCTGAGTACCAAACACTTAAATGGTGTTTATGAACAGTGTGTGGTGCACTACTCAGTGGCAGCATAGACCCAGAAACATCCTAGAGTTGGGGCAATAAATATGGTTCACTGGTACCTTCATCATGAACCAAAAAATGAGGCAGAGCTGGGCGGTAAAGCTGCCACTTTGGTCCTAGCCATGCCATTTAGCAGTTTAAAGACTCTTGTGGTCAGAAAAAGATAGAGATATGCATTAAAAACAGATTCAGATAAAAAAAGAAACCTCTAAATGGGTTACAATGTGTTTAAAATTATGTGTAGGCTTGGAAGAGAAAAGAAAAATGGTAAAGAAAGTCCTTAAAAAAGAAATAGAGTAATAAAAAAAATAAGAAGCCACATAAAGATGAAAAATACACAGAATATCTAGATTATGTATATCATTGTATTGTTTTTAATTTTTTTGGCTACTAAAAGACCTTGGATTATATTTAACCAACCTATATATTTTAAAATTATCTTGACTTCAAAATTTAAATCAAAAGATATGTTACTTTAGTGGAGAGGTTATGCTTTTCTTTCCACAGGAAATGAGAGGCTATGGATTCATTCTGGGTTAAGAAAAATCAGGTTTGATCGATGAAGACTATCTTGAAAAAAATCTCCAAATGGAATGGTTGGCCCAGATGACTCAACATTTCAGAGCACCTCTGTTGTAGTTACCTCTGAGTTCTACATCTAGAACGCTTCAAGGCTGCTAACTGAGGTGATCCAGCCTCACAGAATACTCCAGTCAGGATTTGCCCATAATCGTAAATTACCAATATCCTCAGTCTACAGGAAGTAGTCTAGAAAACTATGCCCACATTCAAAAAAAAAATGAGTTATGGATATTTATTATCACTTAAGGGGTTTGGTTACAAGTTGTTACTGGTAATGGCCAAGAAAAAAAGCTGAACAAAGGAGATTAGAGTCAGGTATCTTGTTCTTAAAGAAAAAGGGGTGGGGGTATAGAAATGACAGGATAAAAAGGTAGGTTATTGAATCTACTTTAATCCAAAAAACAACTATTAATCTTACATGTTTTACATTAGTATAGATTTTGGTTTATTGATACAAATTTAAAGATAATTTTGTTATACTGTATGGATATTTGTACTCTTGTTTAAGGTGTTCTGTTTATTCACCTCAATTAAAAATGTAATGTATAATTAAGAAACACAGATTAATAGTCATCTATAATAGTCAAATTTATAGTCATATTAGTTTTTCTAGGTATAGAAGATATAGTTCAGATCAATATATAATCTTCAAACACTTCAAAGACCTACAGAATATGGCATTTAGAATGTTTTAATAACTTAGATTTTCATGAGCATGAGACACATCTGCTCCTGGCAGCACTAATATACTCCAGAAAAGATGATGGTCATCAAAGAAACTCCATATGGAGTTTGTTTTCTTTATGTAAAAACCTAGCCATGTGGGCAAAGAAACTGCCCTTGTCTCAATTGCTGACAGTTACTGTCCAAACTGGACCAGCAGGACACAAGAAAGGCAACTGCCAAACTTTGCAAAGACAAAGTAGGACTGTCCTTCAAAATTCCCTGTTTCATAGGAAAGTCTGTCAGACATATGAGGTCTGTAGGGCAGAGATGGATGCCCCAACATTGCAGAGGAACTTTGGGTGACTGTCCAGGCAGCTTGAAAGTTCCTGCCATTTGGTAATATTTCACTCTTCTGGGGTTATTGACTCTTCTGATGGAGTTGAAGTCTACATACTTATACTTTTCTTTAGTTATGATAAAAGATAAATTAGGCACAAAACTTTGGACTCACAAAGATAAGATAGATAATAGAGAATTTTCTTTAATTTTGCCAAATATAAATAGATTGGATATTATAGCTGTAATTCTTACTTGATAACTGTTTTTTTGTTGTATATAATCTTACTATGTTAAAAACTTCCTTTTCAATTAGACAAAAAGGGGGAAATGCTGTGGACATTGTCAAGTTTTTTGGACACTGTAAAGATTTTTCACTTGAATTGGTCTAATAAAATGCTGATTGGCCAGTAGCTAGACAGGAAGTGTAGGTGGGGAGACCAAACTAAGGATGATGGAAGGAGAAGGACAGAGTCAGGAGTCACCAGCCAGATGCAGAGGGAGCAGGAGATGAACTTGCCGTGCTAATAAAGGTACTGTTACATGGCAGAGTGTAATAAGGAATCTGGGTTAACTTAAAATGTAAGAGGTAGTTGGGAATAAGCCTGAGCTATTGGCCAAGCATTTATAATTCACATAACCCTGTGTGTTTATTTGGGAATGGGTGATTGGGACAGGAAACATACATTTACAGGTGATAGTTAAGTTTGTGAAGGCTACTGTGAGGTATCCTTAAAGAATCTGACAAAAAGAAAAGCATACATACACACATACAAAAGCACTTATAGCAAGGAAAGACTAAAGCCCTCAAAGCCCTGCCCCAGTGGTTTATATCTTCCAGCTAGGTACCATGCCACAGAGTTTTTACAACCTCCAAAAATAGCACCTTCAGCTGGTGACCAAGTGTTCAAAACATGAGCTTAAGGGAGACATGTCACATTTAACCTGTAGCAAATACTGATGGCCAATGGTTTACTCAATCATACACATTAATATATACAATCTGTTAAATGATGGTATTTTAGAGCTTCTGGTTTGGTGAACATACCATGATATTTGAGGTTGGTACCCCTGAAGAGAGTGTGAAAGCAATGTAGCCCTTCTCTTTCTTTCCCTACACATCTCTTCCATTTGGCTGTCCTTGTCCTGTGTCCTTTATAATAAATCAACAGATTCAAGCATTTCCTGGAGTTCTGTGAATTCTTCTCAGGAATTGTAGGACTCAAGGGGCATTGTGGGAGCCTCTGAGTTTGAAGCCATGTGATATGAAAATTCAGGTACTTAGAAACTGGGACTTGCTACACTTGTCTGAAATGAGGTCATTGCTTGTGGGTCATGCGCTAACTGCATAGTTAGTGTCTTAGTTTACTTGAGTTGCCCACAATAGAATACAGGGTGGCTTTGACAAGGAAAATCAATTTTTTCACAGTTTTGGAAATTTGAAGTCAAAGCTCAATCACGGTTGATTTACGATGAGGGTTCTCCTCCTGTCTTTCAGAAGAGCACCTTCTTGGTATATCCACAGACAACACTTCCTTGCATGCATGGAAAAAGAAAGCAAGCACAATCTGGTATGTGTTATAAATGCATAGTCCAGAATCTCATCCTTACAACTGCTCTTGATCTTAATGTCTTCCTTATTCCAAGTACAACCATACTGATGGTGAGGATTTCATTGTGACATAGGAATTTGGGAAAGGGTAGAGAAAGTAACATAAAGTTCACTCTGTATTTGCATGAGAGAATTAGAGAATTAGTTTTGGGAAAGATGTCACAGATTTGGCATCTGGGATATAAACCATTCATGAAGTAAACAAAATCCAGTTTCAATAAAAGGCTTTTCACCTTTTAACTGAGAAAGCATACTAATAGAATGTGTTGGTTTGTATGTTGATGGCCCAGAATTCAGTCACAAGTCCTACAATAAGAGGATAAGATTATGTCTTTTTCAGTTCCCATCAGGATCCTCTATCTGATCCATCAGTCATTCAGCTCCTTGACATCTTCCTGCACAAAGGCCTTTCATCTGCACCTTAGTGATGAACTCTCCAGATCACATCTTAGACTTGTCACTGTCAGAAATTGATCTACTCTGAGTGTCCCACATTATTCCCAAGTTCATTGCCTTCCTGGTATTTCACATCTCCCTATTGTGTGGCATTCCAGGCTTGCTGGGGCTACTGCATGCTTTTCCAGTGTCAAATAATCTAGATTTCCCTTCTGTTTCCTTTTCTTCTTTATTTATCCAACTTTATTCTATACTCTTTCTATTTAGAGACAGCTTTGTCAATACCCTGAATTATCTTTCTGCTATTTCCCTCATATTCATCTGAAATAACAACAACAACAACAACAACAAACGTTCAACCAGGCCCTCTCACTGATTTATTCATACCCCTGTTCTGTCTGTGCTACTCTCATGTCATATAACAGGACCACCTTCCAACTAGACCTGTCATGGTATGTCTTTAAACTGCCTCCAATGGCCACTTCAAAATGTTTTTGCTTCCTTCTGTTTCTCCTGAACTGCCCCTCTCCAAACAAAGACAACTTTCTACCTAACAAAAACATTGTCATCAATATTCTTCAACTTCCAAACATGTCACTCTCCTTGAGCTCTTTTGATGGTGGAGTTTAAGACAGGTTCTCACTATGTAGTCCAGCTTGACCTTATATAGGCCTCACTATATAGGCCAGGCTGGTCTCAATTTACAATGCCCTGCCTCAGCTAATAAAGTTCTAGGATAACAGATATACACAACCATACCCAGTCTATGTACATATTCACTTTGTACTTATTCTGGTCTAGCAGTGTCCCTCCTAATCGTAGTAATCCCTCTACCAGTATTTTGAGCCTTAGGAACCCCAAATTACCACATACTCCATCTCTCTTGCTGTGTTGTATATGTCTTGGTCCTGAAAATCTGACTGGGGTAAAGAAAAGATGAAGAAAGGACAGATATATAGACACACATATAGAAGAGCTGCTGGGATCAGAACTGGGATTGGGTGGTTTATATTCAGTCTGATGGAAAGGCACTTACTATAAGAGTAATCAGGAATCTCAGTGCTTTTATTATGCATGGCACCAGAGGAGGCATTAGCTAGATTCAGCAAGGCGTCTCTTTAGGGCAGCTGTCTCAGATTATAGTCATCCTGGAGGAGGAAGCTACAGCTGCTAGATTTTGAACACACTTATTAATCATTCATAAACACTATTACTTGGACCAGAGAAAGTCTTTGCCATCCCTCTGAGCCTTACCTGGGGAAAGCTTGGCCACTTCCACCAGACTGAGGCATTGGAGTACTCGACAAGGGTGTGCTCATGTCAATGATAAACATTCATTAAGACTTCATCTGCTTCTTAAACATTCACCCAGGGCTTCATCTGCTTCCCATACTCTCTAGTAAAGTTATCCTTATCTATCAAATGATGCTGTCATTTGAACTCTCCTAGCCAAATCTCACAAACAATGAGCTAAAACTTTTGTTATACAGATTCCTGTTTGTAACTAACTTTTTTATTTTCTCATATTTTATAGAAAGTGTCTGAAGAACAAGATGTCTGTGAAAGGGGGTTGTTATAGCTCACGAGTAAGTCCTTTGCTTTTCTCACTCACACTTCCTGTCCAGATAGTCTCATCCCCATTTTAACTACATTTGAACATCAATGTTGCTTAAATAATTATAGCCCAGATCTCTCACCTAATCTTCAGCATCCATCCCAAACTTATGTAGATGTTTCAGGTGCATTTCAGACTCAGCATAACCAGACAGAGAGCATCACTTTAACCTCCAAAACCTGCTTTTCTTCCTGGTTTCCTATTGCAGTTTTCATATATCTGAGTCATGATTGTGACAGTCTCCATTTTACTCTTTTTCACTAATAAATCCAATCCATGCCAGATTACTATTAACATCTCCCGAGAAAAGCTCAATTTCCCTCCTTTTTGCCTACTTGGCTGTTCCCACAGCCTCTAATAATCTTTCATTTTGGAATGGATTATCTTCATGCATCAAAACAGTTCTTCTTTTGTAACTGAAATCTGAGCCTCAGCAAGCCTCCAAATCAATGTTCAATGTGGCCTTTCTGCTTCTCTCTTCAGCCTCATTGTGTGGCCTTCTGCCATTTTCTTCTTCAGTCACACTGAACCTGTTGGCTTGCTGAGCAGCCCAGTGCTTCCCTTGCCTAAAAGGCCACACATATATACCCACCTTTCTCTCTCTGCCTTCTCATTGTTCTTGTCCATTAAGAGAGATTTTTTTTCATGAGTCTACCACAGAGTCTCTCACTAACACTCCCAAAATGCCATGGTTTCTTTTCTCAGAACACTAGTCTCATTTTATAACTATATACTCATTTGCATAATTGTTTTTATGAACACTCCCTGAGAATGTGAACTGTGTGTTTTTTTCCCTTCCATTGTATCCTGAGCCTAGAAAGTGTTGGCACATAGTAAAAGTTGACACACATTTTATGGAAATGATTATAGTTTCACACAGCAAGAGACTATTTATTGCTTTAAGTAAGGAATTTTACTGCTATTTTTCCATGTGGGTGGAGAAGTTATGAAGAGAGCTTAGAAGATGAAGAGAACAAGAATGAAGAAAGAAAAGAGATCTAATCTGTACTTGAAGTGGGTTCAACAACATGATACTGGAAAAATTGTCGCTACAGAATAGTGTATGTTGATCCATGGCCAGTAATCTTTAGAAGTAGTGATACCTATGTTGCCTTTGCTCTCTTTTCTTGTACTGAGATTCCCCAGTGACACTGATTGCTGGCAGACCAGGAAACTATTGCAGTCTTGTGTCCTTGTTCTGAAGATGTAAGCAGCAAGCTGAGGTGAGGAGTGAAAACTAACACTACTCGAAGTCCTTCCCTCTATTACAGTCTTTCCAGACTCACTTTGTCCTTCTGCAGTCCTCTCACAGGGTCCCCTTCTCCTAATCCCCCTCCATGTCCTAGGGTCTTCACTTCTTGGTGCATATCCAAGGTCCCCATAGTTCTTTCCCTCTGCCCCTTTCCGACTTTGCTTCTAGCCCAGTTTCATTCCTTTGTGCCTCCCAGTGACCAGTGGAACACCTCTAGGAAATCAGAGTGGCCACACTAGGCTAACTAGGCTAAGACTCAGGCCAGTGCGTGCTCCACCCTCCCCAGACAAGACTCTTCTTGCAGTAGATGGAAGTTAATACAGAGAACAACACCTGGATAATGTGCAGAGAATGAGAGAATTTGGAGCACTCATCCCCCTTCTTTCAAAGCTCAGGGGGCTATGTGCAGAAGGCGGGAAGGTTGGACGAGCCAGAGGTAATAGATGACTCCAAGGATGCAGCCTCTTCTAGACATACTGAGGCTGACACACATGAGCTCAGAGACTGTGACATCTCACAAAAAGATTTGCACATGTTCAGACTAAACAAAAATCCCAGCAGTGACAGGAGAAATGAACACAGCTCCACCTCTGAACAAGAAGCTATTTACAATTGATGACTGCTGATTTTCCAGTGAAAATGAGTTTTCTCTAATAGACTTTCACTGGATATATTAGTCACACTCTAAGGCAAGCTCTATGCCCAAGAGTAGTTGACCAAAACAAAATGGATTCCACAGATTTTTGTGTGTGTGGGGGCAGTTTGTTTCATATTGCTATTTCTTTTGTCTTATTTGTTTTGTTTAGGTTTGTCTGGGTTTGAACTGAGAGAAGGAAAGAAAATGAAGTTTAGTGAGTAGGGAAGAAGATCTGGGAGAAGTTAGAGGAGGATAGAGAATATGATCAAAATGCATTGTGTGGAAAAATTTAAATAAAAGGAAAAAATAAAACATAAGTAAATAAAACCCCATTCAGTAATAGCCATAAGGTAGCCAGTGGCAACTGGGGTAGGAGGCATCTGTGAGTAGAAGTTTAGAGTAAGAAACAGTCAACGACAAGCAAGATGGGGAAATAAGAAATATTTGAGAAGTGACTGAAATGTTTATAACTATGCCATATGGGAGCCATAAAGTGTTTTATTTGGTTATTAAAATGAAGGTGTGATCCCAGAAGATTATAAAATGCAGAATAATGATGTTATACAATGTAAGGGAATAACCCACAGCTCAAACAATATTGGTGTCTGTCTAACCAAGTAAACTAAGGAACGATATTCTTTTGCAAGAGAATCATAAAGTATCAGATTAACTTAATCTGATGTCATTAAATATTTGAATCATTTGTTGGTTTTTCCCTTGATCTGACTTCACACTCAATCAGCAAATTTCTGATTATATCAAATTTCTCACTCAGAACTAACCAAGAGACATTGGCCTCAGCATTTATGACAGTCCATTTCTCACTGTAAATTAATAAATCAATATACCAATTTACCTATCAACCTGATGACAGAGTTCATCCTTAGATAGAACCACTACTCAGGTGCACTGAGATGTGATTTAAGCATGAGCAAGGTGAAGAATCAGCTGCCTCTATTTTATGAGGGACCAATAGAAAGAGTGTTTTTTGAAGTATTGTCTGAGTGTGGTCTCTCTCAGATGACCCACCTATGGCTCACTTGAGAATTTGCTCTTTTCTTCCATCCTACATACAGAGACATATGCTTTTTAAAAAAAATATAAAACATGCTACAGTTTGTAATGAGCAAAGTAAAAAAAATGCCTTTTAGATGTGTAAAAATAGATTAGTCAGGATCCCCACTACAATAACGCTGCACTTGACAACCAGAACCCAATGACACCATGCACTCAAAATAATTAGACACAGTCCTAGAACCCAATCATGCCTACTGGACAGTAGTATATAAACAGAGACCAAGGGCAATGTTCTGCTCTGTACATCTGGAGAGATGCCACCTTGATCTGCTGAAGCTAGAGCATCTCCCCCAGGATCTTGACCCTCAAATCAGAGACTTCTATTGAAGACTGGACCTGACCTTCAGCTAAGATATGTCACATAGGTGAGCAGCCTTGGAGAGATAGGCTCAGAATTATAGTTACAAATTTAGAGTGGGAACCTTGTGTGATGACCCTCAGCATAATAAAATATAACTTTTGTTGTACTAACTATGTGTGTCTACCTTGCTTGTGACATAGTCCTTTTATTCTGAAAATTTGCAGTTCAATTTGGAATAAGAAATACTTTAGAGATAACTTTTTTCCTTAAAGTATCTATTTACTGAATAGTATCATAATAAAATCAATAGACAAATAAATTACTAAAATAAATGAAACTGTGTTTAAGATAAACCAGAAAAACTGCTGCTTTTAGGACCCCAAATATTTTGTCCAATCCAGTTAGAGAAATCAGAAAAAAACTATGTGGACATGGGAAAGGTGGCCATTGAATGAGATTTAAAGCATAAGAGACTTCAATCAGTAGGCACTGTAAAGAGCAGCAATAATAAGAAAATAGACAGTGATGTGTTATGGAATACTGCAAGTAAAACTAGATGCTTTGATGTGGCCTTAATTGTATTTTGACAAATTCATCAGCTGGAGTTCTAACCTTCAGTATCTCACAAAAAGGCTTCATTTGAAAATATAGTGGTAGATGTGACTCATTGAAATGATGCCATGGGTGATTGCAATTCAATTTGGTGGATATATTAATTTATAAAAAAAATTTCCTGAGACTCCTGAAAAATCTAACCCTGAGGAAGCTGAGGCAGGAGAACAGTGAGTTTGAGGCCAGCATGGACTACATAGTGAAAAGTCATCTCAAAAAAAAAAAAAAAATAAGGGCAGTTTGGACATAGAAATAATGCATGTTTGTTGGGAGAACGTCAGGAACACATAAAGATGGCAATCTCCAAATCAGTCAAGACTAGATCTTTCCCCCAAGCCCTCAGATAAAATCATCTCTGCTAACACCTCCAGTGTGGACTTAGAATCTGTACAACAGTGAGACAATAAAAACCTGGTGTTTGTACCACACACTTCATCTAGTAGCCTAGCACACTAATGCATCAGTACAATAGGGTCCCAGGGACAAAAGGCAGAAGACTAGATAGGTGTAGGGGAGTCTTCTTAAGGGTCATAAAACATCACACAATGTATTTAATATTTTATCCTGAAAATAGACAACAGGAGCACAAAAATATTTATTAATCAATCTCTTACCAGTGAACAAGTATTAACAAGTATTGTTAAGCAAACTTACCCATTCATTTTCTAGAAGAGCATGTCAGGAAAGTATTATCAACACAGATATTTACTTGAAAAATTGTTCACCAGGCTGACTTACCCAATGCTTCTCTACAAATGTGCATGGAGTAGACACTATCTTTGTTTGGGTTCAGCCACCCCAAAGCCTATCCACTTGCTAATTCGTTGGTAGCTATTCCATAATATTCCTTGAGCAAGCTATCTAATGTACCAGCTCCCCAAGTTTTTCATCACAGTGTGAGGAATAATACATTTTCCACTATTTCAAAGTTAGACTCTTAAAGAGGAAGATTCACTCTCTGTCTCATCAAACAAAATAAGTGGATTTTAGCCTGAAAAACACACTTCCTTAACTATTTTTCTATGTGTTGCCTGCCTCCATGCCTTATCTTCTTTGTAAGGGAAACAAAACATTTGGTTTCTAATTCATATTCTCCTCTTGGGCAGAGATTATGGCCTTAGTCTAAGAACATGTTTGTCTTCAGCACCATGTGTTCAGCATCTTCTCCTCAAACATTCAAGGTTAGGTTGGATGGGATTTGGACCAAAGGTTGGGAGAGACCCTTTCTTTTGATAACCATCTATTTGTTTTCTTTTTGAAAGTTGTGTGTGAGTACATTTGTGTGTAGGTATCTGTACATGAGAAAGCCAGAGGAGGATATCAAGTGTACTCTACTGTTGTGTGCAGCATTTCACTAAACCTGGAATCCACAGTTTTTCTGCTAGACTGGCCACAAGTAAGCCCAGGGATTCTCTGCCTCCTTTCCCCAACACTTCCTGGGCTGGGATCACAGGTACATACAACCACACACAGGTTTTGTGTGAGTGGTGTGGAGCTGAATTTAGGTCTTCATGCTTATCAGCAAGTGCTCTGCGTGCTGGGTATTCTCCCCAGCCCCATCTAAGACTCCTCAATTCCCTTTAAGTTCACTTTACTAGGTGAAACAGGTCGTTTGTCAATTCTGTTTCATCAAACAAAGAAGGAAAACATTATACTCAGGAAACTCAGTCCAACCAATCCTTTGTGTATCCTTCTGAGCAGCTTTGTAGAACTCTTGGTCCTTATTGTAGGGCTTACTGCTACAACATGTGTTTCTAAAGAGCCTTGGGGGAAGGCTCATCACAGGTTAGCATGTAAATGTTCTTTGCAAGAGACACTTTGAATCCATTGTGTTCATTCCTATAGATATGTGCATAATGTGATTAATGAATCTGCGTATTTGGAAGATTGATGGGTTAGGTGCCACCATAGGAGAAGCCAGGGGGCTCAAGAAAAAGAAAGCCAAAGTACATTCACTTCAGACGAGCTCAAAGGTTGAGACTGAGGAGGCTTTTAATATCAGACGTGCTGCTTACTGCTCTGGCTTTCTCCATTTGTGGTGCCCAGACACTTTTGATGGGTTCTGGAGGGAAGAGACCATGGTAGTAGAGGAATGACAGGAGTAGAGAGTTTCCCACACCACCTGGTATTGGCATGAGTAGCCCTGATAACAAGACTGAGGACTTGGGTGCCTGTGGGTGGGAGATAAAGTTTACAGGTGAAGCTATTGGAGTCCTAGGAAACAGGAAGCCATTAAACCGTCCTTGATTCAACAGTGCCTCTCTTGTAACTCATCAGAAACTGTACCAGACACCTTCTTTGGTTTTAATAGTTACCATGTATAAAAACTAAAAGACAAAAGACAAAGAATAAAAGAATCCTTTTCTGGGCTTCAGTCCAGCTGCAGTGAGATGAGCTCTTCAAAAGTGAAGGGGGGGAAAGGGCACCTAGCTAGAAGCTTTAGTTTTCTTCTATGGGCTTCCACTAGCAATACTACTGCTTATGCACATCTGACTTGGGGAAGGGCACATAGAAACAAGATTGTTCATAGCCAGCAAGCATAAGAGTCATTTTGCACTTACTGAACACTGGCTATGCTGCTCCTCCACAATTATATTTGTGATGCAAACCATTTTCTCTCCCGATTTTCTCCTGGAAGCATGTTCTCCATCTCCAGTGTGGCTTGTGATCTGCTTTGCAGAGCCCAATTCCCTAGTATTCTACTCATCAACTAGCACCTTTGTATGAAACTTCCTCATTCCATAGATAGTCTTCACACTACCTAGAGAGAGGACATCTTAAGATATATGCCTCCTGTGTATTTGTTCTTGTTATTATCATGCATCTCTTTCTCAGCAAAGTGAAATACCAAGAAGGCAAAGACACTGCCTGTCTTTCATTCCTCTATATCCAGCATGTGAAAGAGTCTTGAACAAAAGGCAAGTCCTCACTAAGAACTTTTGGCCTATGAATTCTCACCATTAGATAAAAGTTATGGCATAATATGGGTATGGAGTACCAAATTATGTTATCCACATATTACTATAGATGGAACATGTAGTATAATTCTAGGACTCACTTTAAGTGGGATTGTTGAGAGCTAAGCAGCCTTGTTGAGGACCAGGAGTAGCATGGATTTAGGGGAAGGTGCCTAAGTCTCAGGGACTCATTTAGAGCATCCTGCATCAGAGCTTTAGGGATAGATATGACAGTGGTACTAATGACTTCCTTCTCTGTACAAGTGAGCATATATGTACAAAAAATGCATACTGTCCGGGCTAAGCAATACCTTTACTGACCCTCAGGTGACCCACGTAACTCCTTCCTCAGATCACTCATGTCTTACCTCACTGGTTTCTTTGTGCAGTGGTTACCATGGCATCGACCTGACTGGTCGATGTCTAAATATAGTGATAAGAGATTTCATCTGCTCTCACCTACTAAAAGACAAATTTGAGGAACAAGGAAGAAAATAAGTGTTCCTGGGCTATTTTTTTGAGGGGGAGATACATTTTAATCTATCTTTCCAATAAGAGAAACAGAGCAATTTAAAGTTTTTATTTATATTGAAGAGGTCATGCTGCATTATCATACTGATGGTTTATTAAAGTTTGTTTTTTTTTAAAGATCATAAGCTTCGTTTTTGTGGGAGAGAAAAATCAAAGAGCCATATTTTAGAATGAATGTTGCAATAAATCTTAAACCAGAAGTGTACAAAGAAATAATCCTGAGATGGATTGAGGGGGAAAAACACACAGTAAGAAAAAATGATGAGAGTTTTCTGTCTGAAGTCAGAACTCAAAGATAAAAGAGACTCTGAATTGCTTTGCAATCACAGAAAGACCTCTGAGTATTATAGACACATTGCCTTATGGGCAACCATAAGGTATGGTGATATTTGTTAAACTGTGCTTGGGCACAGGGTAAAAATTTGCTCCTTTCCTTGTTCAGAATACTAACCACAGTAGACAAAGAATATTAAAAGGTTGCTTAAAGCATGAAGCATGCAGTAAGAATGGAAAGTCTAGAAGAACCGAAGCTCATCTGCTCTCTCACTTAGATTCTCTTATGGCTTTATAATGCAGCACTCAGAGAAAAGGCAAGGAGATTCAGGTAAGTGTGAACCATGTATGTGTGTCCTGTCCTACTGTGCTATGGTCCACATCCTGCACAAAGATGAGGCTCAGAGCACTATTAGCAATAAGTGTTTTAGAAGCCTGAATGCTGTGGGATGGTCTGTATGTCAAATTGCTCTGATTGGTCAATAAAGAAAACACTGATTGGCCAGTGGCTAGGCAGGAAGTATACGCGGGACTAACAGAGAGGAGAAAAGAAAGAACAGGAAGGCGGGAAGAGACACTGTCAGCTGCTGCCATGACAAACAGCATGTGAAGATGCTGGTAAGCCACGAGCCACGTGGCAAGGTATAGATTTATAGAAATGGATTAATTTAAGATATAAGAACAGTTAGCAAGAAGCCTGGTACGGCCATACAGTTTGTAAGCAATATAAGTCTCTGTGTTTACTTGGTTGGGTCTGAGTGGCTGTGGGACTGGCGGGTGAGAGAGATTTGTCCTGACTGTGGGCCAGGCAGGAAAACTCTAGCTACACCTGAATGTTGATCAGAGCAAGTGAAAGTTTACTATTTTAAGTAATAAAATTTAGCACCACTGTACCACTAGAGGCACTCTAGCTTGTTTGTGTAAAGCAGATTAATTTTAAAGCTATCTTCCTTTGAGAAGTGTGCCCAATATTTTCTTCCCTTACCTAGGAAGAGTCCCCCCATGAAAATACCATCGTTTATCCAGGAAGCCTGTTGATGGGATCTTCTGCTCTAGATGTGGGCTCTGTCTGCTTATCCTTCATACCTACACTAGCTTTGGAGGTGGCCTGCAGAAGGGCCTTGTCATTGAGTGTGCTACCTTGGGTGAATACTGTAAGACTCTGGACAATAGTTCCTTTGAGGTATGTGTTCTGACTACAGAATGGGATTTGGCCAAAGCGAGATCTCAGCATAATCATCTTCAAAGGTCAGTGAAGAAACTAATTTGTAAGGAAAAATTTATCCAGGCCACATTTCCTGGAAAACCAGCTCCACAGCCTTGAAAAAGAACAGTTTCAGGATGGAGCTCCTGAGCATAATCCATCAGCACGGCAAATATGAGGATGACTCTAAGATAGATCACCTTCCTATGTAAGCCATGATCCCTTGAACTGATGACCCCATCCACAGTGGTTACAAGTTAGAGCATGTCATCATCTGGGTTACTTTGCATGTAACTATCTAATGAACTAGATACTTTCCTTCATGCTCTTTTATGTAGCATCCTATTAAATGTGACTGTCCTCAGTGATAAGCTGGGATGGGGGGCATTGCTCACATAAATGTCCTGTTTGCCTTTACCATCTAATTCATCCTTTTCATGGGTCTTTCCCAGTATCTCGATACCAACTGAAAATTCAGTATCCTAGCTAGAATAAAGTTACACACACACACACACACACACACACACACACACACACACACATAAATAAAATTTTCCACAGAAGCCAAGGTCATTCCCAGAACCCATAGAGGGCAGCCCACAACTGCCTGTAACTCCCGCTCTAAGGGATCCATTTCCCTCTTTTTAGCCTTTGAGAGTACCTATGCACAAATGGCATACCCTCAAATAGAAACATGTACCCACACATAAATAAAAATAATTTTATGACATATAAGACAAATAAAATTCTAACATACAGCATGAGTGGTAATAGATGCATACATAATTTTGAATGGAATATTCCTTGTATAATGTACATCAAACCATCAAACCATCCTATAGTATATATTTCTGACACATAAGTCTTTATTTGTCAATGGAATATTTTAAAACTAAAACTCTAAAGTTAGTTTCCACTAAGATGTAACCACTTAGAAGATTTGAACATGAAGGCATATTTGGTTTTGAAAAGATAATTGAAGATCTCGGTCACTATTTAATCCAAATTTAAATTGCCAATTTTTTTGTAACTGTTTCTTATCAAATCTACATGCCTCTTGTCTTGGTCATTGTTCTATTCTTGTGAAGAGACAAGGCAACTCTTACAAAATAATGCATTTCATTGGTGGGCTTGCTACAGTTTCAGAGTCTTGTTCTATTATCATCATGGCAGGGAGTATTGTGACAGAGAGAGCATGACAGCAGGCAGACGTGGTGCTGGAGAGGAGCTGAGAGCTACATATTGATCAAGAAGCAGAGAGAGAGACAGACAGAAACTGGGTCTGATGTGTACTTTTGAAACCTCAAAGCCCATCCTCAGTGACACACTTCCTCCAAAGGCCACTCTTGCTCCACTAAGGCCACACCTCCCATTCCTTTTAATTCTTTTAAACAGATCCACTCCCTGATGACTAAGCATTCAAATACATGAGGCAAATTGGGCCATTCTTTTTTAAACCACCACACATACAGAACTATTCTAAGTTTGCATAAGCCCACGTAAAGCCCTGTTGACTTTGCAGAGGAAAGCCATGTGAAGAAAGACTTACAAGCCACTGGCCTCTCCATACCTGAAAATGAACTTTTCTGGAGGTATCCTAGCAATCACCACCCCATTATTGGCTCCATTGCTGTTATTTTCTGTGAATTCAGTGTCAGATAGATATGGTCTCAATTTATGACCTAGTATGTCATAACTTTTGTTTTTGTTTCTTTTGGGAGGGGAATAAGATGGTTACGACATTGTGCTGAACTGTTTAAAAAATCATTCTACCAAATTTATCCTGCTGCCTATTTTACATCGATAACTGCTTTCTCATCCAGCACTTGCATGGCAAGTGTAGCACTGATTTGTACTTTATTGTCCAGTTTCTCATTAACACCTTGCTGTAGTTTGGCTATTAAATGTCCTCAATGTGTCCATGTTGAACTATCCCTCTTCCTCAAGAAGGTACTACAAGGAAAGGGAAAACATTGAAGAGGTAGGGCCTGGGAGAAGGCCCATAGGTCACTGAGGTCCTGTATTCAAAGAGATTCTTTCCTTTCTTCATCCATGAGGTAAATGGTTTTGCTGTGTATGTGTGTTCATCACAATGAATTGTCTTTTCATAGGTCTAAAAGCAACAAGGCCATTTGATCATGAATAGAAACCTGCGAAAGTGTGAGTCAAAAGAATCTTTTCCTTATGCACACTGATTATCTTGGATATTTATTTTTGTTATTGGAAGATAATTAATCTAGAACTTGGGTGATTTTCTGCTTGTCCTATGTCTTGTAAAGTCTAGTGAACACAAACCCTAACTAGTAATCCTTCTTCAAGTTAGTATTTCCATTTGTATCACAGCTCCTATTCCACCACAAGGCTACTTTGATTTGCATTGGTAGTGATTTTTTTCTTTAGAATTTATTAAAGTTTGGCCACTTTCTTTCTAAGTAGTGTCAGTTATTGAGCCTGGGATGTCTCATCTAACCCAAGGGAAGGTCCATGGTTCTCCAATTCTAGCAGTTCATTCCCAGTAGCCTGTTCACTGCTCCGTGACCAACACCATGGCACAAAACAGGCTTTTGGTAATGTTATCCAAACAAGAACCTACAATAGGCCTCATAGCTTCTAACATAGACTTCTGAAATTATGTCTATATATAAAAGGTATTCATCACATAATTATAAGCTTTTATTATACTGTTGAATGCATCCTCAACATTGTGTTTTCATTTTATTGTGTACATTTATTTCATGTGTAATGCCAATATCACATGTCAATATTAAGATTTATTAGAGCTTATATAAGCATGTATTATTTTTCATTTCTAATACACCATACATTTCAAAAGAAAAATAAGTTGATTGCAGTCTTTCCTGTGGTTGGGAACAACTGCAGCTCAGCTGCTATCTCACTTGGATTCTCTTATGGCTTTATAATGCAGCACTCAGAGAAGAGGCAAGGAGATTCGGGTAAGTGTGAACCATGTATTTATGTCCTGTCCTAGTGTGCTTCAGCCCATGTTCCACACAAAGATAAGGCTCAGAACACTGTTAGCAAACCATGTTTTGGAAGCCTAATAGTTTTTCTGGCCAAATCCATTTTCTTTATAGTGTTGATCAATACTTGTTTCCCTGCAGGCTCTCTCATAGACAGTATCCTTCTTTCTTTAAGCCATTTCCCATGCCATTTGTTCTCCCCCTAGAGGACCTCTTCTTGCCAGTTTTTTTTTTCCACCAAGTAGGATTTAATTTTCATCCAAACCCACTTTCCAAATACCACTATGGCTCACTCACTTTCCTGACCTGGTATAATACATGTAGTGAGGTCAGAACATTTTACATATTTGAGAATCTTTGCTCCATACAATCTTCTACTTTGAATTTACAGTTCTGTCTCCCTACTGCATTCTAAGTGTCCTTGAAGTCAGGGATTATTCCTTTTTTTCAAGTAAGAGTAACACAACCCACAAAATTTATCTTCTTGTTTAAGTTGAAAAGAAAATACTTAACAAACTACAAATAGGTGGTTATAAATTACGATAATTAAAAAAACTAGAAATACCAATTAGAACTGTGAACAAAAAACAAATTAATAGATGATGCTCTAGTGAAGTTAGAGGAACTTTTAAGGAGTCTCCTGGAAGTTACTATTAAGCTTTTAGATTTTATTCTGAGAAGAAAGGGGACCAATGGGAGGTTTCCCCCTCACATTCCCTTCACACAGTCATCTGAAACAGCCCAATATAAAACATACACAATTTTGCTATTCAGTCACATATACATTGCCTTAAAAGAATTTTCTGTGGTTTTTCAATAACCTGATCTCTATTAATTCACTCAACCACATCTGCAGGGTAGCTTAGCTCCTTATATGACTAATGAGTAGGTGTTGGACATCTCTGTGCAGCCTAAGGACAATTCTGAATCTTATTACAACAAAATCCTGGGGATGGGACATATTATAGCCATGCATTCTTCTACTGTCTCTGTTACTGATTTACCTGGTTTATTTGTGGACCTGACTTGATTTTCACTATTATGTCTTTGTGAACCTCAATGTGAAATTTAATTTCTATCACTCCTTACTGCTGGTGTTTGGTTCACAGATATGAATAATCTATCATTTTCTAAATGAGCTTTCCATCCATAACAAATCCATTGGTGTTTTTATGTTTTCTATTCTCCTTTGTACCCTTCTGTTTTTCAGGACACACTAGACTGATATTTGTGCTCCCAGTAGCCAGATTGCTCTATAACTAATTTAATACTTTGACAGCACTTTTCTTCAATAGTAAAACACAATTTCTGTTTACTAGCATCTTTGAAGTAGGATGAAGTTTCATAAAGAAGAAAATATTCCTTTAAGATTGCTAATGTAGCTTTCAAAATGAGAATCCTATTTCTGTTATCCTTACAAATACTTTGGCTTCTAGTGACAACAGAGCATTTTTCTATTTGATAGCTATGTGGCACATGGGTATAAATCTTTTAAACATATCCCACAACTCAGTAGCCCAAAGCCTGTGTAGGTGGTTGTTCACTATTCCATCAATCTATCTAATGAAATTAGGTATATATTTTTAACTAGGCTGTAATCTCTATGCATCTTTTTTTAGTGGACATTTTAACTGAATAGTTCATTGTTGTTGTAGTTGTTTTTTGTAGTGGATATTTCAACTGAATCATTCATTATATCATGATGGGTCAGAGTGTGGTCCCTAGAGATAATGGATTTTGGTTAGAGACAGGGTTAGTACTCTTTTTAGATTTAGATTCAAACTTAGAGTTGGGATTTGAATTGAGGTTACGATTATGGTTTTGTTTCAATTTAGGGTTAGAATCAGAATTGAGTTACTGATTGGAGTTCAAATATTTTCTGGCAATATTTTACTTGATATATAAATAGATAGTTAAGTATATCAAGAGAAATAATTTAACTTAGTGATGACTGCTGTGGGATGGTCTGTATGTCAAGTGTGTTGCTGATTGGTCAGTAAATAAATCACTGATTGGCCATTGGCTAGGCAGGAAGTATAGGCGGGACAAAGAGAAGAATTCTGGGAAGTGGAAGGCTGAGAGGGAGACACTGCCAGCCGCCACCATGACAAGCCGCATGTGAAGATGCCGGTAAGCCACGAGGCAAGGTATAGATTAATAGAAATAGATTAATTTAAGCTGTAAGAACAGTTAGCAAGAAGCTTGCCACGGCCATACAGTTTGTAACCAATATAAGTCTCTGTGTTTATTTGGTTGGGTCTGAGTGGCTGTGGGACTGGCGGGTGTCAGAGATTTGTCCTGACTGTGGGCCAGGCAGGAAAACTCTAGCTACCAATGGCGCCCAACGTGTTGGCAAGAGTTTCCACCTAAAACCTGAGTAAAAAGATTCTAAAACAGACCTTAAAACAGCTCCTAGTTGTCTCTTTCAAGCTAGCAGCAGCCTGCATGTTTGAGCTACTATGGCGGGTTCCTGGCGTGCATGCTCGACCTGCAGTATGGCAGGAATGAGGCCTCTGCGAGTGGCACATTAAGCTGTGTGGTGGATTTAGCCTTTGCTAGCACAAAACAAAACAAAACAAAAAAAGAGGTTTCTGGGCTACATGCTGCTTTGATAGAAGCATAGACCCACTATTTCTGAGAGTTGATGGCTCCCAGAGCTGGCAGAAAATGTACCACCGCCATGTTGGGAAGCTAAAGTGGGCGGAGCCAGCAGCCACAGGGCCAGCACCGTTTCAGGCTTAGAAGGCTGCAGTTTAAAGCAATAGGCTCAAGCTAATATAAAAAAACAAGCCACATAAAGATGGCTACCACACCGAGAATCTGGATTATGTTCTCTTTGATATTCGTAACTGAAGAAAAACATTTGATTACAAAAGCTGTTGAGTTATGCCAAAATGTATATTTTAAAGGTACCTTGACTTCAAAATTTGGATGTAGGGATATGTTGCTTTGGAAAGGAGGCTCTGCTTTTGTTTCCACAGAAAGCCAGAGGCTATGGATTTGTTCCAGATTAAGATACATCAGGTTTGACCAGCCAACACCCCCTGAAAGGTCTCCAATGACACCATGGCCCAGATGATCCAACATCCAGAATGGTTTGAAGGCAACTGGCTCAGACGATACACCCTCATGGACTACTCCATAATCCTAAAATATTCTTTGTGTCCCCATAAGATACAGCACCCCCCTCCAGCAGGAAGTAGTAAGAGAAGCTACGCCCAAATTCCCAAATATACCAAGCTGACTTTGGAGATATATAAAGGTTAAAACCTTCCTTTTTAAGAAAAGAAAAGGGGAAATGCTGTGGGATGGTCTGTATGTCAAGTGTGTTGCTGATTGGTCAGTAAATAAATCACTGATTGGCCATTGGCTAGGCAGGAAGTATAGGCGGGACAAAGAGAAGAATTCTGGGAAGTGGAAGGCTGAGAGGGAGACACTGCCAGCCGCCACCATGACAAGCCGCATGTGAAGATGCCGGCAAGCCACGAGGCAAGGTATAGATTAATAGAAATAGATTAATTTAAGCTGTAAGAACAGTTAGCAAGAAGCTTGCCATGGCCATACAGTTTGTAACCAATATAAGTCTCTGTGTTTACTTGGTTGGGTCTGAGTGGCTGTGGGACTGGCGGGTGTCAGAGATTTGTCCTGACTGTGGGCCAGGCAGGAAAACTCTAGCTACAGATGACTGTGTCTCCTTGTTTACAAAATAAATAATAAGAAGCTGAGAGCGCTTGCTTCAAAAACTGAATAAGTGATGCACACAGTGATAAAGAATGGCGAGCACAATGGAAAACTTTGAGAAACCTTAGAATTTCTCTGTCAAAATTGAATCTGACAATATTAGGCTTAATCATATTTATTTTTAAGATAAATACTGTCTTTGAAGTCTTAGAAAATTCTGAAATCAAGGACAATTTTTTTACAGTGCCTTCATCTCTTTGTTCTGAGTCCAGCCTTTCTGAGATTTAGACAGAGACTTCCTTGGTTTATCCTTCCCATGTGCCAGCCTGGCAAATGCGATTTTGGAGTATCGAGACAACAACTCACTCGTGTAGTCACGTGAGTGACAGAGGCTCTGCTCAGAAACAGGAGATCACATGGAAATCCTGCCAAGTGCCACTTAATAGCTTATCAGTCCAGATAGCTCAGAAGTCAGCAATTTTGCCCGAGCTCCATCATTTGAGAAATACAACAGTTTTGGAACTAAAACCTGTCTTCAGATTCTTCTTATTTCTTTTATCACAAACCACCAACTAGTTGACCTGTTTTGCAGGACTGGGATTTGGAAGTGCATCTAGAGGTTGTTACAGCCCACTGAGAACTCAGACATCTCTAGAGTAAGTATCTATTATTTCAAGTTTTTACTTAAGAGCACAGAAATTTGAAAAGCAGGCAGACACATATGTACAGACTCCTTATCCTGACAGTAAGTACCCTCTGAGTATTTAGTGAGCACTTAAATTGGCCTCTGGGTTAAAGTTGACGAACTCATCTCCACTATTTAATTTGATGTCCTTGCCACCAGAGGTTATATGTTGGAAGCTTGGGATCCTGGGTGAAAATATTGAAAGATGTTGGAACTTTTAAGAAATTGGGCCAAGTGAAATGTCTTTTGGTCACTGGAGATATGCTTATGACAGAGATGAGGTAATTCTCATTTGACCACTTAGTAGATTTCTTGAGAAAGCTATGAAAAGAGCCTGCCTGGCCCCTATTCCTCCTGTTGCATCCTGATTTGAGATATGACCCCTCTTCTATATGTGTCCCCCATGTGCTATCTGTCATGGAGTCCTCACAATAGCCTCTGTTAGGTCATTTTGGCTTCAATAAATTAAGCTAAATGAATCCTCTTTCATTCATTCATACACACACACACACACACACACACACACACACACACATATATATATATATATATAATCTACCTCAAATATTTGATTTGTGAAGAAAGTTGATGAATTTATTTCAGTTTGTTATGTACTTCTGTAGCTCTCAGGTTGGAAGCCAGGACTCCTGGGATAAAGGAACAAGACTGGAGACAAAGATGTCTGTCAAGATAGAAGAAAAGAATATAATCTTGTGCCCTGCACAATATCTTAAATTGGCATGAATTCATCAGTTTCTTACTCACTGACTCCTTAGCTGCCTTGAGTTTATATAATTCTAATCACTGACAACATATGCTTCATTTAAGAGAGGAAATTCTGTCTTAAATGTGAACTACCTGTGGTCTCCAGGAAAGGTGAATATTTAATCTAAGGAAAGTGTTTCTCTGCGGCCTGTGACATGCTTCTCTGAATCCAAAGTCACCTCAAAATCACCTATCAGAAAATGAGGAGGACTTGACTCTTGAATGATCTGAGCTTCATTTAAACCAGCAAAACACTGTTTTACTTAATGGAGCAGGGAGCTATTTTCTGAAGAAGTAGTAACAATTTTGAGGAAATCATTCACTTTTAGAAGGTGAAGAAATTGTAAGTTAGCTCAACTCAAGTACTCAAAACAACTCCTGAGGAAGACAGGAGTTTCTGCTTCAGTTTTCTTTTTCTTTCACTTTTATGAGTCTCTGGCTCCAGTGATTCTGTATAAGGAATAGAGGATGAGATCCCTCTTATAGGCACTTATGTAATGAAGGACAAGGATCATGAGATCTGGTTTTGACAAAGGGCTGAGTACATGCTCATACTATTCTGGGAGTTTCATGGTGAATGTCTTCACAGAACCCTCAGGATGAAATTGGCATTTGATTTTACACATTAAAATTTAGAAAACATGCAATACCAAGTAGGTAGTATAATGGAGCTAAGATGTGAGATGCTGAAAGTAGGAGAAGAATCACAGTCTGCAATAACTGGCCTCACTGACTAAAAACAAGAGGAAAGTGGGAAGGGAAACAAAGCAACTGGGAGTTGGGGAGAGAGAGGTCTGTCATCATGAGTTGCAATCCTTGACCTCTTTCCCACACTACAACCACTGAAAAAAATCTATAAAGCTTAATATTTGCCAGATTGAACATGAATGTCTTGAAAATAACATATTTTGATAAATACATAAGAATGGAAGAAGAGAAGACAAGAAATACCAGCTGAAGTTGTCTATCTCCCACCTGAATCTCCCCTTCTTTTGCCAATAACCACTGTGGACTTACAACATGATAGTTGCTTCAGCTCCACTGTCAGATGTGAGGAGTCCAGTAGTCTCGGAACAATGGTTTCTCTGTGGCATGAATATAATATAATCATCTGTGGATGTGAAAGCAAGTGCAGACAGAAAAGATTTGGAGAAAGTTGCGTCAATACTGCACATGCACCAACTTGTTTCTTGTGATTATTCCCTCAACAACACAGTAATTTATATCACATTGTCTTGGGTAATCTAGAGGTGATTTACAGTATTGCAGGAGAATAATCATAGGTTTTATGTAAATACTATGCTTTTACAAGGAGCTTGAGTATCTGCAGATTTTGGTGTCTGGGAGGTACTTGACTTTCTACTTCCCCCTCCAGAGCTGTTGACCTGCTGAGTCTTATTACTATCTGCTACTTCTCAGCTTCAGTTCCCTTCTACACAAGAAAAAAGCACTGCCTGTATCTTTTAAGCAGCAGTGGAGGAGATGCATGTGAAACATGGTATGTTCACATGGTTACAATTCTCGCTACAGACATGGAGAGATGATTGTAGTTATCACAAAACAACTGCACTATTAATTGAATACATTGAAACTGAATCTTCTTTGCCTCCTTGAGCTGATCATTTTCATGCTCAGTGTAAGATGCAAATCCAGCACCTTCTCATCATAAATTTACTGGATGATTTGATAGCACACGAAATCCTTGGTCTACGACTTATGACTTAGGCCTAGTCTCCCTTTCTCTCTCTCTCTCTCTCTCTCTCTCTCTCTCTCTCTCTCTCTCTCTCTCTCTCTCTCTTTCACATTTTCCCTGGTTCTTCAGATCAGTCTTACAGCTTCATCCACCCTGGGCAAGCTAAGCTCTCTGTTACTGAACTTTATTTCCATTACTTCCACCCATGGCCTTTTAAAAAACAGTAGCAACATTTTTGTTTGATTTAAGTAAATTTTTAGTATGGGCTTCCTATTCTTACATACATGTTGTTGGATTCCTCTCATTCTTCCCTGTGTTAACCCCTCTCATGAGCAGTTGAGAAACAAACATCTTTTTTAAAGATTCAAACATGTTAGTTACAAAATTAGAAATGTTGAAAATCTGTTGCTGTCTCCATTTGCAGTTGTGTATCTTCTATTTACGTGCTTCCACAGGGGCATGCATGTACAAGCATGCAACAAGACATGATAAAGGTCATTTTTCCCATAAGCCTGACATAATAGAACCACTAATGGGTACAGATAAAATAAAGAAAATACCCCCTTTCAATGGAACAAGTGCATTCAATAAAGCATGAGAAGAGAAATCTGGGTCATTTTAGTAGAAAGAAAACTTTTTTGGGCCACAAAGATGACCTTTCCAATGGCTGTGCCAAAACAACTTTCTAGTGTTTACTTTGCTCTTGCACAGACGTAGAAATCTGCGTGGGATGAGCTGACATTGCCCACTTTGATGCAGGAAGAACTTGACTTTCTACTTCCCCCTCCAGAGCTGTTGACCTGCTGAGTCTTATTACTATCTGCTACTTCTCAGCTTCAGTTCCCTTCTACACAAGAAAAAAGCACTGCTTGTATCTTTTAAGCAGCAGTGGAGGAGATGCATGTGAAACATGATGTGTTCACCTGGTTACAATTCTCGATGTTGATACTGGCTGTGGTGTGAGACTCTACACAAGTACTTATTTCAAAGGGAATAGGTAGTTTGCCATTTCATTTCTTAATAAATTTAAAACTTAGGGGCTGGAGAGATAGCTCAGTGAATGAGAGCACTTGTTGTTCTTTCAGAGGACCCAGGTTCTCCCACATGGTGCTTCACAATCATTTATAACTGCCAGGGAATCTGATACTCTTTACTGACCTTCGTGAGCACTAAGCACCCACATGGTGCACAAGTATGCATGCAGGCAAAACACCCATACACAAAACAAAATTAATAAATCTTATTTAAAAAAAAAACTTTGTTAAGGTTGTTGGGCTTTTTCCTTTTTGGCTAAAACATGATTCTAGAAGAGCTCAAATGTTGAAGCCCAGTGTTGGGGTTCAGTCATGACCTATCGATGGGTCCCTTAAAAAGAGGAGTGAGGAACTGAGAAGTAATAGGAAGAAATATAGAAGTAGATGGAGAGAAAGATAGAGACACAGGATACCTTCTGGAGGGCCCTAGGTTAATACCCAGCAGCTTTGAGTTTATTCATGATGGACTTTTTATACAGCAGCAAGGGGAGGGGCAAAAGACAGCCCCCTTTAAAGGTCAAGGTATAAAGTACCAACACGTGTAGACACTTCAAAGCACCTAGTTGCCAAGCGGTGGTGGCCCATGCCTTTAATCCCAGCACTCGGGAGGCAGAGGCAGGCGGATCTCTGTGAGTTTGAGGCCAGCCTGGTCTACAAAGTGAGTTCCAGGAAAGGCGCAAGGCTACACAGAGAAACCCTGTCTCGAAAAACCAAAAAAACCACCACCACCAACAACAACAAAAACCACCTAGTAACTAACCACGCCTTAGCCAAATCATTCTATTATGCAGCCCTGCTGGGCAAAGCAAGTTCAAACTTTCTGACCTTCAGGAAAGCCACACTAGGGAGTATCTGTGGGCCCTCACACTCAAAGGACTGGTCTGTAATCCTAGCTCCAGAGAGTCAGAAGCAAGGGGATCACGAGTCCAAAGTCCACTTAGGCTAGAGAAGTTTGATGAAGTCCATGTCAAGATCCTTCATTCGATCTGGAAAGACCTTTTCTCAAACAAGTTCACATTTATGAAGCCAAAAGATTTTGATGTAAACATCTCTAGGGGACCACTGTTGAGCCCATGTAGTGTCCACTTCCTCTTCCTTGTGATCCTGAAGGAAGACACTGATCTCCATCTTCCCTTTTTGGTCACAATATTCTTTATGATTTGTTGTCTTGGCCAGGGTCTGTGAGGCAGCACTTTCAAAGATTGTATTTGTCCTTTCTCATTGAAATAGCTCTTTGCCAAACTAATGACCAGATATAAGGATTGTTCCCACAGTCAAATCAATTACATTTATACATTTGGGACTTTCAGGAATGACTACAAGGCATATGTGTCCTAATATTTTTTGAGGGCTTCAAATGGCATTTTATTTGAAAATTGTTCTCCTTTCCTCCCTAAAAATATGAAGAGAACTCTCATGGCACATTGAGTCTCCAGGGACAGTACCAATTGAACCTCTTTGTTATGTTGTAACTTCAAGTCTCCAAGTGCTGAAGAATTATCTTTCCTTAACATCAGTCACTATGGAAATGGTCAGGAGCCTCTTGACAAAACATCTGACAAGGGCTACTTTAAGAAAGAAATTTTATTTTTGCATATAGTTTAAGAACAGGAAAAATATAATGGTAGGGGTGTGTCAGAGAGATGAATGCTGCTGTTCCATTTATACCTCCTTGCTTTGTCTTTTACATAATCCAAGACTCCAACTCATGTAATGGTGATCCCACATTCATTGAGGGTGTGTCTTCCCTCCTTAGTTAAAATTCTCTGGAAACATCCTCACAGATATGCCCATAGAAGATTCTAAATCCAGCCAATTGGACTATATAGGTCCCCACCCCATCTTTTCCCAGGACTATCTATTTCAGTCTGGTTAAGAGAATGTGTCTCTGAGATGGGGAGTATTTTCCTTGATTTACCTGAAAGAAGGAGACATCCTTGAAAGCTAAGATTGACTCTTCCTCCCTGTTGGTTTGATTTCTTAGTGCTAGAAGGTGTGGTGCATCCTGCTGGAAGAAAATGGTGACCAGTGTTGCTATTTGACCTCAAACCCTGCATATTTCAGTTTCAATATCCCAGAAAAGATATTTTCATGGTTGCAATTGTGTCACTGTTATGGATGCAAACAACCATTTTTCTGACTGGATTTAAGGCTAGCTCCATAGGAGGGAATTCTCTTCTGGTACAGATACCCCCATTATAAGCCCATGGCTGGGGATATACATCACAGCCACAGTGGAGAAGTTACCCCTGTTGTTTTACTGAATGGATATAGTGTGCCTGTCAAATTGTGAAACTTCTAACTATTAGTATTTATACCAATAGATACTTACTGTTATCAGCCTTGGTCATGGAAACTTCTTTTTACAGTGGGCAGTGGTAACTATGAATACTCATACCCAGTTAAGTTCCTGAGAATGTAACTGTTGAATGCTTAGAACTAAATGGAATATCTATATCCCCCTTTCTACTGCTCAAGGAATGTTATGTAAGAGCTAGTAGAAAGGAAGAGTCAGAGGAAGGGTGAGTGATTTCCTCTGCACATGATTTCTTGAGTTCTCAGCAGCTATAATTACCTGAATGATACCCACACAATATTGGACTCCATAACGTTCTGTCAGGAAGAGAAGAGGGTCTCACAAGATACACTCCCACTTCCTCAGGGTATGTAAATTGACATCAGTTTGGGAGAGCTTCTCCCACTGGTATTAGCACTCTTATATTGCTCATGCTCATGAATAATCCTCCACTCATTGCCCCTGTAAATAATCCCAATGAAACTATGATTTGCTAACCTAGATTTGGGAAAAATTATCTTTGGTCTGCTGTTTTTGTCTTACCTATGAATAGATGCTTGTTCAACTCCCCAGGGAAAGTTCACATAATCAGGACATTTCTGTCACTCAACTGAGCATGCTCAGGAATGTACTTCTTAACTGGGCATGCTCAGAAATGAGTCAACCTCTATATGAATATTTACAGGCTCCCTGAGGAAAATAAATCTCGATGAAAATAATCCCATGCTATTCTCACTACAAAGAATGCATTTTCCTCCATTTTTTTTCCCTTCAGCAGTGCTTGGTTTGACTGCACTCACAAAGAGGTGAACCTATTGCATTTAGTTATAATGTCATTGTCCTATATTGTATATACCAAATAAAGTTAGCTTAACACAAAATGAAGATAAACAGTCCTCCGACATTGATCAAGTGCTTTATCGGAAAAAAAAATCAAAGACTACGGAAGATGTGTATTTGAGTGATTTTTTTCAAATGAAAATGAACATCAAAAATGGATTTATATATTATATTCTGATGATGGATATTGATTTTGCTAATATTGAAATGATCAGTGAATTCAGGCAAAAAGTATCTGCCACAGTTTCAGGTGAATGACACTTGCACACTTAAATATTTAAGTGCATCAAAGAGTTCTTGACATATTAAATTGCTGAATAATCTTTTCTTACATCCTGTGCCTAAGAATTGACTCTTCTTTGCAGTCAGTCAATATTGTGAATATGTGTCAATAGTAAATGAACCTCCATGTACTTTTTCTTTTCTAATTTTGTTGTTTTAATTTTTGGAGGGAGAGTCTTTCTATTTTGTCCAGGTTGGTTTTGAACCTCAAGGCTCAAGAGCTCCTTCGACCTTAGCCTCAGAATAGCTAGAATTTAGAGTGCACTCTACCACTAAATCTGTGTGTCCACTGCTAGGGGTTGAACCCAAGACTTCATTTAATTCAAGCACACATTTTACCAATAAAGACTTATTAGTTTTCCATCAGTGGGACAAAGGCATGAAATTTTCAGTGTATAGGGCAGAAGGTTTGTTTGGGTCCACAATTTTTAAAGTTACAGTTTATGATTATGTAGGCCTCCTGTTGGGGGTAGGGAGGCAACATATGCTAGCTGGAGTAACTGACATAGCAAAACATTGTTGATGTCATTGTTGGGAGACCTAACAGAAGGGACTGGGGTTTCTTTCTGTTCCTCCTAAAGGCCATACATGTATTGATTGGTTAGACTTGCTTTTAGCTTCACCTCTTATAGGCCTCACCAGTTCCCAGTAATGCAATGATCTGTTTACAAGACATGTAATGCCTAGGCCTCTGGCCATTCTTGTCCATCTATAGCGCGCGCGTGCACACACACACACACACACACACACACACACACACCGCTTTAATCCTTCTGACATGACATGGAAGAGACTGGTGGCGGGTAACATTTGGGGGACATTTGCTAGTTTACCTAGAATGGCATAGCTCTTGGTTAGCATTATTCTTTTAATGGTCCCATAAAATAAGCACAAGTTAAGCTAACCCTTATCGATGGATGTGGAAACAGGTAGTCTGTGAGATGAAGTCTGCCATAGCTAATAAAGCAGATCTAAGCCCAGCCCTGGATTCTAGACATTGAACTCTCAGCATAGTTGCTAGATGAGCTGGGACTGTGGACCATGTGACTCAAATCTCCTCTTACTTCCTTTGTTTCCTGTACTCTCAGAGGCCAATTGTCAACAGCCAAGTTAAAGTATTCCTTAAAATGAAGATTTGTTATTCGAATTATGGCCCACAGGTTATAGTAAAATGCCTACTGTTTCAATTATACATTTTTTTTTTTTTTGCTTTACAGAAAGCTTATTTGGAAAAGATAGGGCAGGGCAGTCATTGCAAAGTGCCTAATGTATCAGTTGCCTTTGTGAGTGTTCAAATGGTATGCCTTGAATCACTGGCTGCCTCTGGCACAAACCCTGCAGCTTCATTAGGATTCTATGCTGTCCCTCTGCTTTTTACAATGTCAGGTGCTCCCAGGTGGGCATATTCTATTTTGGAGGCAGTAAAATGATGATCATGTCCTCCATACTAGAATGTCATTGGAGCTACACAAAACCACTAGGATGTGGTCTCCAGGTACAGCTGGCTTAATGCTGTGCCCTTGGTGGATATTTTACACAGCCCTGTGTGAAGATTTCCTGGCTGTATTTTCCTGTGGCTCTGGTGTAATGTGAGGTGAATTCTTGTTTGAGCCAGAAAATTCCTTTGTAAAACAGAGGTATGGCTCCTGGTTGTGTGGTATTGGTCATGCAAACTCCTCCTCAGACATAGTACCAGCCATTAATGAAGATGTCTGGTTATTATAGTATCTAGATTTAGAACTGGATGGCCAGAGAGGAAATCATAATTACTCCTTGAAGGGAAGGCACTCTCTATGTTTAGTCAAGCATAGTACAAATAGAAAAATTAGGCTTGGTTGATGTGTTGGTAAGTTTTTTGTCAACTTGTCACAAGCTAGAGTCAATCTGAGAAGAAGGCATCTAAATTGAGAAAATGTCCCTATCAGATTGTTCTCTAGGCAAGCCTGTGGCACATTTTCTTGCTTGATGATTGATGTGGAAGGGCCTAGCCCACTGTGGGCAGTGCCTTTCCTGGGCAGGTGGTCTTGGAGTGTATAAGAAAGCAAGCCATTAAGAATCACTCCTCCCTGGCCTCTCTCTGTCTTGGTCTCTGCCTCCAGGTTCCTGTTTTTACTTCCCTCAATGATGGACTGTAATTTCTGAAATAAAATAAACCCTTTTCTGCACAAACTGTTTTTGGCTAAAGGTATTTATCACAGAAATAGAAACCTGCCTAACACAGGGGAGATGCCTGGCAGTTGTGAACCTCAGTTTGAAGTCAACTGCCACGTCAGTCCGGAGCTGTTTCTCTGCTCATCCCACACTGTTCCCTTGGCCTCTTCTGTTGAGAATGCTGGGATGAAGACTGTGCATTATGTGTTCACTGGGTTGGAGCACAGCCATGCGCAAAGGGCACTAACTATGGCAGTCCCAGTCCCAGGATGAGATCTAAACAAACTATGCCCCGCCCCCCCCCAAAAAAAAAAACAGAAAAGAAAGCAAAACAAGCAGGGTGAAAAATAAATCTCTGGCCACTCCCTAAATGCTGCCATCTGGTAGCAGCTAGGAAACATGGAGACAGGCAGCAGGCCGAGAGCAAACTTCTCCGCAATGGGGAAGATTTGATTGATGGATATCTTCCTAGGACATCTGTATAGGTTAACTGTTCTGTGGCTCTATGCCTCTATCCCCCCAAAAAAAGTAAATAAAAATACGTAAGTAATATCAATGGTACCAATTTTACTATTTATACAGAAATGTCCTTTAAAAAAATCAAAACAAGTCAGAAAATTTGAATCCCAAAATTGAACACTAGAAAATAAATATTTTGTAGGAAATGACATTGTTAATAGTGACATTTTAAAGACGGCAGTACATGGCAAAAGTTGGATGAAGATGAATAAAATCTGAAATAAATTACTTGTGTGTGTGGGGGAAGATGGGCATCTATCTGCATACACACAATGCACACATATAGAGTATTTTATGACTTGTGCTATTAGACTAACATCAAATATTCCTGACAGCCCTTCAAGTTGAAGCCTCTATGTCAAAATTCTGGCTCTCAGTACATTCATTTCCAAACACTTTATGGACAATTAGCTAATTGCTCCTGTGTGATATGCATAGAACCTGGTGAATGCAATTGTCATTAAGCTCGTTAAATCCTCTGTGTTTGTCACTAGAAAATGTGACATACTTAACAGCTTAAGAGACCACCAATGGCAAATTGACATGCCAGCTGCGAGGACTTTGGGGCTGAATTATTATTATGAGGTAGTAGCTCTCTTCCCTATACAGCTTTGAATCCTCACTCTTTGGCTGGGGGTCTTGTGTCAATCATTAATTATGAGGTAACTGCCATTAGCTGTGTCTGCCCTAACATCTTCCAGCCTGTGAAGGCTTTAAACTCACAACAGGCATTTGTTTCAGGAAGATGTGGTGAAACTGGCAGTTAGCTCTGCAGATTAACGCTTGTTGTCGGCTCCATCATCCTACCAGCTCAGCACTTAAGGATAAAGGGATTGCCTGCAGGACTGTAAACTTTCAAAGGAGAGGGCTCTCTCTTTTCCTTGCTTCTTTTCCTTACTGCCTACACAAACGACCGGAATATAATCTGCTTGGTATTGCTATACTCACATTGTGATTGTGATATGATCAGAGCATTCTCTTTGGTGTCCTAGAGACTTGAACTAGTCTTTTCATTTTAGCGTGTTGGACAAAATGGAAGAGACTTGTGCAGAAAGGCAGTTCCAGCTTATGGGTCCGTTACTTCTTTGGGGTTACTTGTCTGAGGAGCAAAAGAGCAGTGCTGGAATTTTGGTGACAATTTCTTGCATCTTCACAAAATATGAAATTGATTGGATTGGGCATCTTTGAAGCCTGCTTTCCACCCTCCTTTAGATCTCCTCCATTAGAAATTATTTTATAATTCACACATCATTTAATAAAAGTTCACAGGACACATGGTTGTCCATCACACATAAAACCTTTGTTATATTCCCCATTCTATAGATTTATCCGAACTTGGGTTTTCGACTGCTATTTTTTAAAAGTATAAAAGCAGTACATATTTATGAGGTACCACATGATATTTTATCGTTTCTTCAGGGTGAGCAATATTTAAACCCTTTCTTCTGGCTTTTTGAGGTATGAAGCACATTGTCCTCATATATCCTATAAAATAGTTAAGGCTGAAAGTTACCAACAAAATTGTTTTTTGGGGGTGGTGGTGGTGGTTTTGAAACAAGGTTTCTCTGTGAAACAGTCCTGGCTGCTCTGGTACTCACTCTGCAGACCAGGCTGGCCTCAAACTCACAGAGATCTGCCTGCCTTTACCTCCTGAGTGCTGGAATTAAAGGCATGTGCCGCCACCACCTAGCATGAAATTGTTTGAAAAGAAAAAAACTTACATTAACACTATTGAAAAAAAAGAACAAGTCTATGGTGCTATGTATCTTATTTTTGGAGAGGACCAAATCCCATCCCTGACACATGAAGTACCCTCTGCACCTGTACATGAGACTCACCTTCCAGAAATCTGTAAGAAGTGAAAGACACAGGAAGTGAGAAGGCAAATACTTTCCTTCCTGTTCTCCATGACAGTAGCATCAGCTTTGCCGCTTCTTGTTATGTCTGACATGCAGGCTGGCATTCTTCTGTATCCATCTACACATGCTGCTGTTGGAGTCACCCATACTATCTGGACAAAGCATGCTGGAAGCAACCAGAGCCCAGAAAAACCACAACGCTCACCTCAGGGTATCTATTTCTTTAGAGCAGAAACAGCAAAAATTATTCTTATGTATGTAACCATATTCTGCATTTGCTTCAGGAATTACAACTATAATGACAGCCTCAGATTCCAGGTAGTTTCTATCCGTCTTCAGAAAAGACTTGAAAGGGCAGTGATGGTTCCAAAATGCTGTGGATGATTGATTGATAAGTAAAGCATGGATTGGCCAGTAGCCAGAAAGGAAGTATAGGCGGGACAAAGAGAGAGGAGAAAGTGGGAACTGGAAGGTTGAGGAAAGGAGACACCAGCCTGCTGTCCAGGGAGCAACATGTAAAGGCAGCAGGTAAAGCCACAGAACATGTGGCAACATATAGATTAACAGAAATGGGCTAAGTTTAAGTGTAAGAGCTAGACAGTGGTAGGCCTGAGCTAATGGTCGAGCAGTTTAATTAATATGAGCTTCTGAGTGATTATTTTATAAGCAGTTGTGGGGTCCGTGGGTCTGGGCAGGACTGGAGAAGACTCCAGCTACACTAAAATATCTCTGTTCCTCTTCCACCTAGAAGGGTATAAAGCAATGCACTGTACAGAATATACATAAGTGGTGTACTCCATTGTAATTGTTCTCACAAGTAAAGGAAACATGTGAAGTCAATCCCAACAACAGTTTATTCAGTATAAACTCTAGAATAGTCTCAATCTACTGGTAATAAATGATACGATTAATGAAGATGTCTCCATATTTTTCATGCTTGGTGAGAACTGGTGGGTTTTATACTTTGAGCTTACCTCATTTGGTTTTTGTTCTTTCTCTGATTTAATCCATCTATTATTACATTTGGAACATTTAGAAGTTGATTTTCCCTTCACATTGTTGAAGCAGTGCTGTGGATGTCTTTCTGAATGCCATGAATACGTGTTGCTTTGATTGGTTGATAAATAAAATGCTGATTGGCCAGTAGCAAGGCAAGAAATACAGGTGGAGCAAGCAGAGAGGAGAATTCTGGAAGAGGAAGACTGAGTCAGGACATGCCAGCCTACCATCCAGGGATCAGCATGTAATGGCTCACAGGTAAAGCTACAGAACACGTGGCAACATATAGATTAACAAAAATGGGCTGAGTTTAAGTGTAAGAACTAGTCAGTAGTTAGCCTGAGCTAATGGCCAAGCAGTTTTAATTAATATAAGCCTCTGTGTGTTCATTTGTTTCTGAGCAGCTGCGGGACTGTGAGGCCATGGGAGCCAGGCTGGCACAGGAAAACCTTCAGATACAAAACAGGATCTCCCCTCTTGTTTCTGCTGCTCTCTAAACTCCAGGTTGAAAGCTTTTAGTCAGTTGTGCCATATTTATTGCCCATCTTTCCATAGGATTGCTGGTAATGTGGATGTGTGCCTTTGCATCCAGCCTTTAGTGGGTGCCAGGAACTGAACTCCGGTGGCCAGACTTGCACAGCAAGCATATCTACTCTCTGAACCACTGTTTTGGACTCATCTCACTTTGAAGCAGTCATTATTAGTTAAAGGTATGCAGATATTTTGTTGTCATTATTCCCTGAACAATATATTTATGTGACATTTTCGTTGTATTAGCTCTTATATTCTAGAGTTCATTTAAATTGCATAGAGAATATATGTAGATTATGCATAATTTCTGTGTACTTTGATATAAATGATTGGATATCCTTGAGAAATCCTAGATGGGGCTGTTTCCCTCCAGATTGCAAAAACCAACTATGTATCTTACAATACAATTCTAGATTGAAAGATACAAATTTTAGACTTCTTCCATAAAAATATATGCTATAAATTAGGTCACTTAGGAATTTTCTATTGCTATTATTATTTTTACTTTTTTACTATGTTCTTTAAAATTTTTTGCTCTTTCATGGCTGATGTCCTAGGTTGCAGTGTAATTGGATGGTAGCTTTTAAAGAGCTGACAAATAATTGAAATGTGGTGTGACTTTATCCCCCAAGATGTTATTTTTTGAATTAGAATAAATAAGTCAAAAGATAAACTAACAATTAGACATAAAAAGTAAACTATTCAAGTTATTAAAGTACCTCTGAATAGCCTGAAGAATACAACCTTTGGCACACCATACTGTGAGTTTTCTGTGTCTTTGTACATTGGAACTTAGCCTCTGATGTGGCCTCTCTTCTCCTTCCTCTCACAAACCACTCCAGGATCATCATACTGGGCCATGCACATGCCCCTCATGTGCTTGAGTCTTATATAATAGTATTTTCACCACTATATCATCTATAAAGACACTAATTCATAGGGTAAAATGTCTTTTCCATGTTTCAAATGTATTGAATGGCAATAGCTAGGAAACAGGTCTTCAGACACATGCACTGTACACTCCCCACTCCATATGGAAGAAGTTGAGATCTTCCAGAGTCCTTGGAGAAAGGTGTTTCAAATAACCAGCCTACAGAGCTGTAGCTCGATCCTTTGTGTTTGACAAGCAAATGAATGTACTCGAGTTTTGCAATAGAAGGATACTGCTTAGTCACCAAATACCAAGTGGCAAGGAATTGTGGATTTATTTCCATTACAAGGCATAGTAAGCATTCAGCTTCTGTTATTTAAAAGCAGATCCACCTGGGAGCTTGACAGAGTACTTTGAGGGGGTGTTACGATTTGAAACTACTATCGTGGCTTTGGGCTTTCTCCTGTTGTTTCCAAAAATCTAGTATTTTATGTAGTTGAATAAAAGGTTGGTTTTGCTTTACTGCCTGACTCAGCTTCCATGATGAGACTTTTCCCTTTTTGTTCTCTTAAATTTTATTTTATTTGGAGGCAGTTTGCAAACATAGAGGGAAGACACAAAGGGACAGGGAAATGAATGGGCTCAAAATGCATCATGTGAAAGACACAAAGAATCAATGAAAAGAAAGTAAAAAAAAAAAGTCATTGCAGTCTTAGAGAACCAGCTCCAAGGCCGCACACAGGGCTTGTGAGGAATCCACTGCATCGAGAAACTAAGACATTTTCTATCTGTGGGGTTAGGAAAAATACACATTCACACCTATTTCTTTTCTTTATTCTCTCATGCTTTCTTCTCTTTCTTTTTTCTACACGGCTATATATATCCAACAGAAACTTTCATGTTGAATATAGGAGTTACATTTAAGGTCACATTTCATTTGATGAGAAACAAAGTCATTCTAACAACATGTATGTAATAAATCTTAGCTTTCTAATTGGTGGGTTGTAATCTCACAGCTGTAGCTTCAAAGAAAGAATCGGTCTTTGTTATTTATTTAGAGAGACAGCTTTATAAAACTAAACTATTGATGATTCTAAGAAAAAATAAGGAATTTGTACATATAGCTTATATTTCTAAGTGTAGTAACATTTAAAACTAACATTTTGTGATTAGTCATAAATGCAAGGCTCTCTTAAACTGGAAGTGTTTACAGAGAGTTGTGTCTTAAATGCTTTGGATGGAACTCAGGTTTACCTTAATTTTCCCAATATAAGCCCATTTGTACTTTCCAAGGCATAGTGACATAAAAGCACTTTAAATCTTGAAATATAGGGTTTTTTTGTCCTTTGTGTAACTTTAGACCAGAAAAAAGGGAACTTGTAGATCTTTTTCACCCATGCAATTTTAGGATTCAACATAAAACAGTTAGTTGGCCAAACTTTGAGTTTTCAGGTATACACCCGTATCATAAAACTGAGATTAGGAATTTGTGCAGAGAGTTAATCACTGGCCTAAGTTATCAGACAGACTTAGCAAGAGGGACTGGCATAGCAATTAGGTTGCTTTGTACCTATAACCTTGGTTCAATAAACCAGAGATCTGGCTATATGTCCTTGTGAACTGGACTGCAGCTGCCTATATGTCCTTGTGAACTAGACTATTTTTCCTGTGAACAGTTTATCTTAAAACCCATTGCAAGGCACCTGGTCTAATCTGAAGTTACTTTGAAGCTTTAAATCAGCTAACAGTATAAAAGCTGTCTTGGAGCTGGAAATACAACTATTTTCTGATGTCAGTCTGAGCTGTGATATAAAACAGGCCCTAAGTGTCTCACAGTCCTCATGGAACAATGGGCCTATTTATGAAACATATTTTTTATTCATCAAAATTTTACAGCTTAAGGAGAAATCATTTTCCGACAATATAGATATAAATGTGCCCAGTAGATGGACTATATTCATGAGATGAACACATTACAATACAGGCAGTGGGAGACTCCCCACACCCATAGACATAATAGCAGCAAGCATGCAGGGACACAAACAGAAGCAAAAATACATTCTGTAGTCTGTATTATCACATGCCTTGCTTGAGTGAGACAATCTTACTAGAGAGTTGAACTTCTGGTGGACTGACACCTTGAATATTAACTGCCATTTGCTGTTCCTCTGACATGTCTATAGACTACCAGCAAAGTTGTTCTCATTTATAAAATTGCTGGGATGAAAAGAATGTGCTTATTGTTTAGTGATTATTTTAAAAGGAATATCATGCAGCAACATACTGAAATCTTTACATATGTCCGAGCTTTGACGTCTCCATTTCAGATATGATGAGCTCTAGTGATTGCCAGGCCTGTCTGTCATGCTTCTTCCTGACTTTGTCCACAACCTTACAGCAAGAAACATGTGGCCACTAGCAGAAAATGACATTGATAAATTAAAATTTTGTAGATCTCATTTTTCTAAGGCTTCCTCATTATACATTATAGCTGGTACTATTTGAAATAATGCATACATTTGTTCAAGTACATGAAGAATCAAGACAATGTAATCTGCTACACATTTAAAAGTAGTATTCAATTGTAATATGTACCCAATTAATTGATTGTAAAATCTAAAAAGTGGTTGAATACAGATCATAAAAACATATTAATTTTTGTACTATGTATAAGAATGAGCTCCAAATAAGACAATAAGATGATTGAGAATGACAGTGCCTAATGAGGTAGAGCAGAGCAGATATTATCTTCTATCTAGTTTTGCTGATTTGAAGGACAGACATAATGCAGCACATTATTTTGAGACGTCCATCAGAAGTATTTAGATAAAGCACATGGAAAGCAGCGAAGCACACAAAGTTTGTTGCAGAGTAAAGAGAAGTCTACTCTCAAGAGTTGAGAGTTTACAACAACTAAATGATCTTTATTCCAATATATAATTTAGACTTTAGATTATTTCAAAAGCCTCTGGTACAAGCAGCTTTTCTCTATGGCATTTCCCTGTCCATGTGACTGACAACTAGACTTTTATGGGCAAGGCCAGAGGTACATCCATGTTCTTTACCACAAAGCCTCCTGTTAGATAGTAATCTTAGGAGGCTTAAGGCTACTCAAAACAAGTTTAGATAGTTAACTGTTGATGACCTTCATAGTAGTTCAGAACATTACATCCCCCAGAACCAGATATAACTTCCACTCTTCTGACTGAGAGTAAGAGTTCTGAAATACCGGTACTTAATTTTATGAGCTTCTCAGCATAAGGGAGGGAATCATCTATATTTAATAAAAGCTTACTGTATTAGCTACTTTTTGTTGTTGTGATAAAACACATGACCAAAAATGGCTTCTGGAAGAAAGAGTTTATTTGAGATGTAGTTCCAGATGGTGAGTCCATAATGGTGGGGGAGGTATGGCAACAGGCAGCCAGAACAGGAAGCTGAAGATCACAACTTTAACCACTCACAGAAAAGCAGAGAGGGTGAACTGGAAGTGGGGTAATGCTATGAAATCTCAAAGCCTACCCCCAGTGACACACCTTCCTCCACTAAGGCTCTGTCTCTTAAAGTTTCAATAACCTTCCTAAATAATTCCCCAAACTGGCAGAAAGTGTTTAAGTAAATGAGCATATCAGGGGCATTTCTCATTTAAACCTCCACAACTTCTAATATCTAGCTGCCTACTGCCCTGCCTACCTAACAAAAAGCCTAGACACTCTAGAAATAGAAAATTACAAGAAAAAAAACTATCATTTTAGTTAGATAACACAAGGAAGAAGTTTGTAAGCAAACTGTAAAAACTGTAGGCCATTATCAGAGGAGCTGACTATCAGACACCAAGGAGGACACCCATTCAGTGGTCAAGTGGTGGACAAGATCTTACCATGAGGATCAGGTTGGCTTGAATTTATAATCTTTCTGAGTCTGTGTCCCAGTTGCTAGGATCACAAACAGGTACCACGAACTAAACCCAGGCTGTGTTTTGATGGCAGAAACTTGAGGGAGCACACACTCATAGGAACAGAGAGCAATGAACTCATGTAGGCTTACTAGCTCAGCTCACTTTCTCCATTTTTGTGTAGTCAAGAAGCCCTCTGCCTAGGGAATAATAACACCCACAGCTTTTGGACATTACTACCTTAATTAATATAATCATGATAATGCCCTGCAGATATGCTCAGAGGTCCATCACCAGGCAATTCTAGATTTTGTTAAGTTGATAGTAGACACTAACCATCACAGATGATGTTATATAAGTAAACTTACTACAATAAAAAAGAGAACTTTTGCCAGGCAGTGGTGGCACACGCCTTTAATCCCAGCACTCGGGAGGAAGAAGCAGGTGGATCTCTGTGAGTTTGAAGCTAGCTTGGGCTACAGAGTGAGTTCCAGGACAGGCTCCAAAGCTACACAGAGAAACCCTGTCTCGAAAAACAAAATAATAAATAAATAAATAAATAAATAAATAAATAAATAAATAAATAAATAAATAAATTAAAAGAGAACTTATTATTCTATTGAAAGGATTCTAGTAATGTCTTTAAAGGAGGATTTCAACCACAGCTTCTTTATGGAGCACACTAATTTTATTTCATCAGTCAACAGTAGCAGCTTACAAATAGTGTACTGAAACCTGACAATTCCTAAAACCTTCACAGGTTAGCCTCTAGATTTTTCTTAATGTGTGTGTGTGTGTGTGTGTGTGTGTGTGTGTGTGTGTGTGTGTGTGTGTGTTTTGTCCAGAAGAGTGAATATTGTGGGGATCCTGTGATAGAGTTCTGAGTAGGATAAAACTGGTTATAAGTTTTAAGATGAATAAGCCAATCTCTGGCTATGTCTGAATTGGGGTGAAGTTAAAGTTGTCATGAGTTCAAATAAAAGAAGTATGTCAGAGTACAAAATAGATAATGTAACGAACATAGAAAAGTTTTTTTAAGACTTCTGATTTTTAAAAAATAACTGTTAATTCATTTTCAGCATTTTTGAAGACCACTACCAAACATTTCAACATTGGAAAGTGTTCCATGAATACAGAGATGTTAAGAACTAATTTTCTTATGATGAGTGAGTCCTGCTAATTCAAAACACCATGGGCTGTGTGTCTTAATGAATATACATTTCTTTCTTACCATTATGGAGCCTGGAAATCCAAGATTGAAAATATGACCAGATGATTTCCTCAAAGCCTATCTTATTGCCTTGCACATAGCACCTTCTTGCTGTGGATTTACAAGCTTATCTCTGCCAGGATATGCCTGAATGTCAGCTTATCTTTTGGTATGTCACAATAATGGTTTTCTTATTCTTATGAAGGTCAGGGTAGGTTGCTGTTCGAGACCACTCTAATGGCCTTATTTTAACATTATTACTTCATTAAATGTACTTTTCTCAAATACAGTTGTATACTGACATTAGAATTAGAGCTCCAATGCACAAATATGAGAGGACATAATTCAGCCTACAACATAGCCTCATTGCTGACCTCACTAGATGAAGAAGCCCCTACATGATCTATACACACATCCTTATATGTCTATGAGCATGATTCCAGAAATGATTAACAGGGATAAAGACCTACCTGAATGTGGGTACCACCATCTGATAGGGTGGGAGCCCAGATGGAGAAAAAGGAAAGTGCATCAAAGATCTGCATCCCCTTTTCTCTGCTTCTTGTTCTACAGTGATCTGATCTGAGAGGCTCCTTCATAGCTTCTCTTCCATGATGGACTGAGCCTTCCAAAACAATGGGTCAAAAATCAGGGTTCCTCCCTTTCAAGTTCTTCTGTCAGGTTATCGTGTCACAGCAAAAATAACAAATCACAAATTCCTCATAGGTTTTGGTCATTTTTTGCTGTCCAGACTGATTAATTTCAACATCAATGAGGTTATAGAACTAATAATAGTCTAACCTCACAATTTCTTCAGTACATCACAGTCAATAATAGCTTCCAGCTTCACTCTGAGAAGCAAATTTAGAAGGTAGATAACTGTCTTGGTTCAGAAAAACACCTTCAAAGGTGACCAGGGAATGGCCAACAAAGGTCATGCATTGGAACTAAAAGGAAAGTATTTATGTCTGAAATGGACCATGAAATGAAGAAGAAAGGTGGACAGAGTGAGAGGGTAAAGAACAGTTTCCTGGCAGGAGCTGAGTGGAGAGGAAGTTCTCAGAAGCAGATTCACACACAAAAGTTATCAATACACTGATGCTCTCCAAATTTACAACTCTGTTTCAGGCTTGCCTTTCAGGGCCAAAAATGAATATCAGGTCATAATGTTAATTCATCAGTCTTTCTTTGAAAATACTTGACATCTTAAATTTAAGACACTCAAAAACAATTTCTTGGTTTATCTTTTTTATTCATTAATTAATTACTTAATTTTTTCCAGCCTGATCTGAGTTTCTCCTCCCTCCCTCTTCTCCTCCCAGATCCTCCCCCAAACCTCCCCAACCCCTGCCACCATCCACTCCTCCTTTCGCTTCAGAAATAGGCAGCCTTCCCATGTATATCAACCAGCAGTAGCTTATCAAGTTGCAGTAAGACTAGGCACCCTCTTTCCTATTAGTGCTGGGTAAGGCAATCCAGTATGAGGAAAGGGTCCCAAAAGCAGGCAACAGCATCAGTGACAGCTCCTGCTCCCACTGTTAGAAGTCTCACAAGAAGACTAAACTATACAACTGTAACATGTGTGCATAAGGCCTAGGTCAGTCCCATGCAGTATCCCTGTATAGACAAATTTCTAAACAGTCTTATTAAATAAGAAACACAGAGCCAAATACAGAGGTATAAGCCATAGAGATCAAAGCAATAGCCGCCAACTAACCTTAGCTTACCACCGAGTCATAGTTTCCCAAGAGAACTTCTTCCTGTCTAACCTACACCTTTATTGCCTTCCTGTTTTGTCTTCTCATTGGCTCTAAGCCCAGCCACATCACTTCCTCATCACTGCCTGTCTATACAGACCTCCAGGTCTCTATGGTTGGTACTGGGAATAAAGGCATGTGTAACCATGCTTGGCTGTGTCCTTGACTACACATAGACTCTGCCTGCCATGTGATGAGATTAAGGGTGTGTGCCACCACTGCCTGACTGGCCTGCTATGACCTCTGATCTCCAGAAAAACTTCATTTGTTAACATACAAATAAAATATCACATTTCAGCACAGATAAAATACCACCACACTCCTGGCTAACAGTTCAGTCTCTGTGAGCCCTTTTGATCCCAGTCAGTTGATTCCATGGGTTTTCTTTTGGTGTCATTGGCCTGATTTTTTTATTTAAAAGCCAGAAATGGTGGTGCACGCCTTTAATCCCAGCACTTTGGAGGCAAAGCCAGGCAGATCTCTGTGAGTTTGAGGCCAACCTGGTCTACAGAGTGAGATCCAGGACAGACACCAAAACTACACAGAGAAACCCTGTCTCAAAAAACCGGAAAATAAGCCAGAAATATATAATAAAAAAAGAAAGCATCTTCAACAAATGGTGCTCACATAACTGGATGTCCCACATAGAAGAATGCAGATGGATCCATATCTATCACACTGCATGAAACTCAAATCCAAGTGGATCAAATACCTCAACAAAAAATCAGATACATTGAACCTGACAGAAGAGAAAGTGGGGAATAGCCTGGAATGTATTGGGACATGAGACAACTTTCTGAATAGGACCCCAATTTCACAGGCAATTAGATCAACAATTGTAAATGGGACCTTGTGAAACTGAAAGGCAAAGGACACTGCCAAAAAAGACAAAATGGCAGCCTACAGAACTGGAAAAGATTTTCACTAAACCCACATTGGACAGAGGGCTGATTTCCAAAATATATGAAGAACTCAAGAAACTAGACATCAACAAACCAAATAATCCAATTAAAAATAGAGTACAGATCTAAACATAATTCTCCACAGAGGAATCACAAATGGCAAGAAGCACCTAAAGAAGTGTTCAACATTCTTAGCCATCAAAGAAGTGAAAATCAAAATGACTCTGAGATTTTATCTTACATCTGTCAGAATAGCTAAGATCAGTAATACAAGTGATAGCTCATGCTGGAGAGGATGTGGAGCAAGGGAGCACTCCTCTATTGCTGGTAAAAATGAAAACTTGTACAGACACTTTGAAAATCAATATGGTGGTTTCTCAGAAAGTTGGGAATTGAGCTACTTCAAGACCCAGCTATACTGGGAATATACCCAGAAGATGCTCAGTCATACCACATGGATACTTGATCAACTATGTTTGTAACAGCTTTACTCATAATAATCTAGAACCTGGAAGAAATCTAAATGTCCCTCAACTGAAGACTAAATAAAGGAAACGTCGTACATTTACACAATGGAGTATATCTGGTACATGAAACCGAATGTGAGGTTGAACTGCAGGCCTTGTGTACATCCTACTTCACAAATGAGTCTGTCAGATGCACTAAGCCTATAGGCTGAAGATGATGCCCCAATTTTGTGGAGAAACCGCAGGTGACTGTATAGGCAGCTGGCTGTTTCTGTCAACTCACATTTTTTTGGAAGTCACTTGTTAGCACTTCCTGTTTTACTAGGTAATATTATTTCCTTCTTGGGTCTCTGAGGGAGTTGAAGATTTGATAGTTGTAGTTACGGTTTTCCTTGTTAAGAAATTCAAAAAAGAAACTCACCAAAGAGCTATAAAATGTGTAAGTTTGAAAGACATCATAAGATAGTTTTCTGTTGGCAATACAAGTTAGGATAGAAAATGAATTAGGTACATTTTGGACTCACCAAAATAGAAGAGATAATGAAATACTTTCTCAGAATTTGTCAAATGCAAATGGACTAGACATTGTTGATATATTAATTGCTGGTATATATTGTATATTGTTATTTTACTTATTGTACATAGTTTTTCTTATATTCGTTAAATTTTTCATTATTTTTTATTTTTATTAGACAAAAAAGGGGAAATGTGGTGATATTTTATTTGTGCTGAAATGTGGTGATATTTTATTTGTATGTTATTAAATAAAGTTTGCCTGGAGAGCAGAGGAAATAGCAAGCCATTAACACAAATATTAGGCAGTGATAGCACACTCCCTTAACCTGATCACTTGGCAGGGAGGGTCTCTGTGTATTCAAGGTCATACTAGGGAACAGAGCCAAGTGTGGTGACACAAGCCTTTAATTCCAGTACCAACCATAGAGAACTGGAGATCTGTACAGACAGGTAGTGACAAGGAAGTGAAGTAGCTTGGCTAAGAGCCAATGAGAGGGCAGAGAAGCAAGGCAATAAGGGTGCAGGTTAGACAGGAAGTAGCTCGCATTTTGGAAGCTACAGAGCTGGTGAAGTAAGGTGATTGGTGGCTCTCACTATTTCCCTAATCTCTAAGGCTTTAACCCCTATATTTGGCTCTGTGTTCTTTATTTAATAAGACCACTTAGAAATTAATCTATAGGATATTAATATTAATATAAATAACTATAATCCCCTTTAAGCTACTTCTCTTGTGGTGATATTGTGTCCCTCAATATATTGTGCACCCTAATAAACTTATCTGGGGTCAGACAACAGAAGAACCATTAGATAGACATAGAGGCCAGAAAATGGTGACACACACACCTTTAATCCTAGCCTTCTGGAGGCAGAGATCCACCTCAATCTCTGTGAGTCCAAAGCCACACTGGAAATAGCCAGGCATGGCGACACATGCCTTTAATCCCAGGAAGTGATGGCAGGAAGCAGAAAGGTGTATAAGGCATGAGGAACTAGGAACTAGAGTATTTTTTAAGCTTTTAGCAGCAGTACAGCTCAGATCCATTTAGATGAGGACTCAGAGGCTTCCAGTTTGAGGAAACAATATCGGCTGAGAAGTTGGCGAGGTGAGGTTAGCTGTGGCTTATTCTGCTTCTCTGATCTTTCAGTGTTCACCCCAATACCTGGCTCCAGATTTGTTTTCTTTAATTTTTCTTTATTAAGAAATTTTCTACTCACTCCACGTACCACCCACAGTACCCCCCTCCTCTCTCCTCCCACCTCCAACCCTCTCTCCCAAGCCACCCCACATCCCCGTATCCCCCAAATCAAGGTATCCCATGGGGAGTCAGCAGAGCCCGGTACACTGAGCCTAGACAGGTCCAAGCCCCTTCCCACTGCACCAAGGCTGTGCAAGGCATCACACCACAGGCACCGAATTCCCAGAAGCCTGCCCATGCACCAGAGACAGATCCTGATCCCCCTGCCTGGGTGCACCACAAACATTTTGAGCCAAACAACCATCCTCCATATGCAGAGGGCTTAGTCCAGTACCATGGGGGCTCCACAGGCACCAGTCCACAGTTCCTGGGCTTCCACTAATGTGGCTCATCATCTCTGAACATCCTCTCATCATGACCTTGCCTGCAGAATCCCTCCTCTCTCTCATCAATTGGATTTCAAGAGCTCATCCTGGTGCCTGACCATGGATCTCTGTATCTGCCTCCATCAGTCACTGGACAAAGGCTCTATGATGACAGCTAGGTTATTCATAGAGTAGACCAGTCCAGGAACCCTCTGGACCACTGCCACCAGACCAAGGTGGGGTCATCTGTATGGATTCCTGAGAGCCTCCTCAGCACCCTGCCTCTTCTTATTCCCATGATGTCCTCATCTATCATGGTATCTTCCTCCCTGCCCTCTCACTCTGTCCCTGTTCCAACTTGACCCTCTGTAGCTAGAGTTTTTTCTCCAAGACCCTCCAAGCCTGGCTGTCCAACAGCCCACTTATAAAATAATCACTCAGACACATATTATTCAAACTGCTTGGCCTAATAGCTCAGGCTTCTTGGTATCTAGTTCTTCTATCTTAAATTAACCAATTTCTATTCATCTATATTTTGTCACGTAGCTCGTGGCTTACCGGTACCTTACATCTTCCTTGTCATGGTGGCGGCTGGTAGTGTCTCTCTGCCTCAGCCTTCCACTTCCCAGAATTCTCTTCTCTGCTTGTCCCACCTATACTTCCTGCCTGGCTACTAGGCAATCAGCATTTTATTTATACAGAGCAATATCCACAGAAATCCTCCATTTCCCTATGTTCTCATCCCCCACTCCTCGCCCACTGCTACCTCCCCACACACACCCAGTCCACTCCTGTAGATATCATCCACTTCTCCTTTGCAGGGTCATCCACATGTCCCTCCTAGGGTCTTTCCCTGTTAGCTAGCCTCTCTGGAGTTGTAAGTTGCAGTCTGGCCATCCCTTCCCTCCCATCTGGTATCCACTTATGAGTGAGTACATACTATGTTTGTCCTTCTGAGTCTGGGTTACCTCACTCAAGATGATATTTTCTAGATTCATCCATTTGCCTGCAAATTTCATGATATCATTTTTTTAACTGCTGAGTAGTACTCCAATGTGTATATGGGCCACATTTTCTTTATCCATTCTTCAGTTGAGGGGCATCTAGGTTGTTTTCAGGTTCTTGCTATTACGAATAATGCTGATATGAACATAGTTGAGCATGTGTCCTTGTGATAAGATTGAGCATTCCTTCGGTATATGCCCAAGAGTGGTATAGCTGGGTCTTGAGGAATACTTATTCCCAATTTTCTGAGAAACTAGCATACTGTTTTCCAGAGTGGCTGTACAAGTTTGCATTCCCACCGACAGTGGATGAGTGTTCCCCTTGCTTCACATCCTCTCCAACATAAGCTGTCTTCAGTGTTTTTGAACTTAGCCATTTTGGTAGGTGTAAGATGGCATCTCAGGGCTGTTTTGATTTGTATTTCCCTGATGACTAAGGATGTTGAGCAGTTCCTTAAATGGCTTTCAGCCATTTGAGATTCTTCTGTTGAGAATGCTCTGTTAAGCTCTGTAGCTCATTTTTTAATTGGATTGTTCACTATTTTGATGTCTAGCTTTTTGAGTTCTTTATATATTTTAGAGATCATTTTGGGAATGTTGTGCATTTGTTTTCATTGAATTCCAGGGAATCTTCAGTTTCTTTCTGTATTTCTTTCTTGACCCATTGGTGATTCAATTGGGCATTATTCAGTTTCCATGAGAATGTTGGCTTTCTGTAATTTTTGTTGTTGTTGAAATCTAACTTTATGCCATGATGGTCTGATAAGATACAGGAGGTTCTTTTAATTTTTTTGTATCTGTTGAGATTTGTTTTGTGACCAAGAATGTGGTCAGTTTTGGAGAAGGTTCTATGGGGTGCTGAAAAGAAGGCATATTCTTTTGTGTTAGGGTGGAATATTCTATAGATACCTATTAAGTCTATTTGAGTCATAATGTCTGTTAGTTTCCTTATTTCTCTGTTAAGTTTCTGTCTGGCAGACCTGTCTATTGGTGAGAGTGGGGTGTTGAAGTCTCCCAGTACTAGTGTATGGAATTTGATGTGCAATTTAAGCTTTAGTAATGTTTCTTTTATGATTGTAGGTTTTCTTTGTATTTGAGGCATAAATATTCAGAATTGAGACTTCATCTTGTCGGATTTTCCCTGTGATAAATATTTAATGTCCTTCCTGATCCCTGTTGATTGATTTTAATTTGAAGTCTATTTTATTAGATATTAGAATAGCTACACCAGCTTGATTCTTAAATCCATTTGATTGGAAAGTCTTTTCCCAGCCTTTTATTCTGAGGTAGTGTCTGTCTTTGAAGTTGAGGTGTGTTTCTTGTATGCCGCAAATGGATTGATCTTGTTTTTGTATCCATTCTGTTACCCTGTGTCTTTTTATAGGTGAATTGAGACCATTGATATTGATGAATATTAATAATCAGTTATTATTAATTTCTGTTATTTTTTGGTGGTAGTTTTGCATGTTTCCCTTCTTTGGTATTTGTTGGTATAGGACTATCTATTGCCTGAGTTTTCATGGGTGTATCTAACTTCTTTAGGTTGGATTTTTCCTTCAAGTGCTTTATGTAGGGCTAGATTTGTGGAGAGATATTGTTTAAATCTGGTTTTATCATGGAATATTTTGTTTACTCCATCTATGTTGATTGAGAGTTTTGCTGGGTATAATAGTCTGGGTTAGCATCCATGGTCTCTTAGTGTCTGCATAACATCTGTCCAGGACCTTCTGGCTTTTAGAGTCTCCATTGAGAAGTCAAGTGTTATATTTATGGGTCTGCCTTTATATGTTACTTGGCCTTTTTCCTTTGCGGCTCTTAATATTTTGTCTTTATTCTATATGTTTAGTGGTTTGATTATTATATGGTGAGGGGACTTTTTTTGGATCCAGTTTATTTGGTGTTCTGTAACCTTCTTGTATCATTATAGGCATTTCCATCTTTAGGTTGGGAAAGTTTTCTTCTACGATTTTGTTGAATATATTTTCTGTGCCTTTGAGTTGGTATTCTCCTTCTCCTATTCCTATCATTCTTAGGTTTGGTCTTTTCTTGGTTTCCCAAATTTGCTGGACATTTTGGGTCATGACTTTGTTGGCTTTAGTGTTTTCTTTGACTGATGAATCTATTTCCTCTACTGTGTCTTCTATGCCAGAGATCTGCTCTTCCATCTCTTGCATTCTGTTGGTTATACTTGTACCTGTAGTTCCTGTTCATTTACTCAGATTTTCCACTTCCAGCATTACCTCAATTTGTGTCTTCTTTATTGTCTCCATTTCAGTTTTCAAATCTTGAACTGGTTCCCTCACTTGTTTGTTTTAATTACTTTCTCTTGGCTTTCAAGGGATTTACTGATTTCTTCCCATTTTTTGTTTGACTTTTCCTTGACTTCTTTATGGGTATTTTTCATTTTTTCTTTTAAGATCTCTAGTATCTTCTTAAAGTCATTTTTTATGGTCGATATCTTCTGATTATTCTGTGTTGGGATGTTCAGGTTTTGCTGATGTAGGTTCTGATGGAGCCATATTGGTTTTTATGTTGTTGACTGTATTTTTGCATTGGCATTTACCCATCACTTTCTCCACTTGGTACAAGTGGTGTCTGTGTCTGAGAGAGCCAAGCCTCTCTTGGTCTGATTGATACTCTTGATCCAGTGGGAACTCTTGGTCTAGTCAATGCTGATGGGCTCTTTGTCTCAGGGAGCAGCTCTTAGACCAATTGGTGCTAGCGGGCTCTGTCTCAGGGAGTAGCTGAAGTCTTAGCATGTAGTAGATGGTGGTAGTCTGGCCTGTGGGTAGGAAGTCTGCCTGCCCACTGGACTAAAACTCAGACTGCAATGGGTAGTGGTGTAGGGGCACAAGGTTTTGCCCCTCTGCCCAAAGCCTAGGGACTGGGGTGTTCAGGTATGAGGATAAAGACTTACCTCTTAGTCCAATCGAGTGCTGGCAGGCTCTGTCTCAGGGAACAGTTGCAGTTTCCGAGGGTGGGTGGGATTTGGGGGAGCCAGATTTGTTTTTATTAATAAGATCTTTTAAGATTTGTGCTACATTTTCTTTTCCTTAAGCTAGTTTTTATTTATTTGTTGGTCAGTGTCAATGACCCTTCACTTAGAAAAATGCAGCCTGTGTGAATTCTATTCTCATTTTTTCCTACTGTAAAAATCATCCTTCTCATCTATCCTTATTTTGATAATTGATGTGTCATCCTTGAAAAGGCACTGCTCATTCTACTGGATTTGTATATTCACATGCTGGCCTTGCTGTTTGATTTCTAGAATCTGCTCTTATGTTCACCAAGTTCTCATCCAAGAAGAATAGGGCTCATTGGTTCTCTTATAACTAAGAGATAATATTTTTTGAAACTGTATTTTACTGTTCTTCCTGCCTCACTCTTTACATAGCTATCAAACCTATGGCATACTTTGAAACTCCAACTACTCCTTTCCATTTTTTCTTGTAAGTGCCTCTTTTGGAAGACATGAATCAACAGAAGATATATTTGGAGTGATTCTGGAAAATAGTATATGAAATGAAGATAAACCAATAGCCCATCAGGTGAATCAGATGCCAACCATTGTAGAAGGTGAAGTAGAGATAATAACTAAAACAAACTGCAGCCTTCCTTATATTAATTTTTATAGATGTTATTGATTATGGTCAGAGAAAACATTCTGAAATTGGAATTTTTCTGAGGAACAAAGTCACCTTAGTTGGATAGTGACAGGAAGGATTCTTAATAAAGGAATCTAAGATTGTATAAGCAGAAATTTATTGTGCCATGGAACAATCCTTTTCTATACTATGAATATATATTACTCCCATTGGCTAATAAAAAGCTGACAGGCTGATAGCTGGGCAGGAATTTAGGTAAGAAAGCCAAACTGAGAATGATGGGAAATGGCCGGGCGGTGGTGGTGCACGCTTTTAATCCCAGCACTCGGGAGGCAGAGCCAGGCGGATCTCTGTGAGTTCGAGGCCAGCCTGGACTACCAAGTGAGTTCCAGTAAAGGCGCAAAGCTACACAGAGAAACCCTGTCTCGAAAAACCAAAAAAAAAAAAAAAAAGAGAGAGAGAGAATGATGGGAAAAAGGAAGGCAGAATCAAGAGAGATGCCAGTGAGCCACTCAGGAAGCAAGACATGGTGGAGGATAGGTAAAGGTATGAGCAGCATAACAAAACACAGATTAATAAAAATGGGTTAATTTAAATGTAAATGCTAGTAGCAATAAGCCTGAGCTATTGGTTGAGCATTTATAAATAATATTAAGTCTCTGTGTGGTAATTTGGAAGCAGCTACCAGGATGGGGAAAAGGCAGTTAGGACAGAAAACTCCATTTACATGTGACACCTAATATGGGGCATGGACCCACGTAAGACCTGGGAAAGCTTTAAAAAGGTTCTAAACACACAGAACAGAGCCACACTGGACTTCCTTGTCTCTCATGCCAGCTGTGGCACAGACATGAATCTGCAGACCACTGCCTGTGAGATGGAGCAGGTCACCAACTGCCATGAGCTAAGCAGCATGGTGGGTTTCTCCAGTCTCTCACAAGAAATAGTTACTAGCTGCTGCCTTTAGGCTTGAGCTGTGAGCTTTAGCTTGCTGTATGACAGATTTGGGTTTTTGTTCATGCAGACAGAAAAGGTTACAGACACACAGTAAATACAGATTCAGACCCCCCCCAAAAATTCTCTAAATGGGTTACAATGTGTTTAAAAATGTATGTAGGCTTGAGAGAAAAAAGGATTAAAAAAGTCCTTAAAAAGAAATAGAATCATAAAAAAATAATAAGCCACATAAAGATGGAAAATTCACAAAGAGTCTGGATTATATGTGTTATTGTGTTATCTTTAAAAGTTCTGGCAGCTAAGAGACCTTGGATTATGGAAACTGCTATACTAAATCAACATATATATATATACATACATACATACTATGCTAAAACAACATATATATATATATACTATACTAAAACTATATATATATATATATATATATATATATATATATATATATATATATATAAAATATCTTGACTTCAACATTTAAGTCAAAAGATATGTTACTTTAGGGGAAAGGCTATATTTTTATTTCCACAGGAAATGAGAGTCTGTGGATTATTTCCCGTTTAAAGAAAATCAGGTTTGGTTGAGGAAAACCACCTGAAGTCCAAACTACAGACATTGGAAAATAAACCTAAAAGAACTACAAGACACATAATGTAAATTTTACCTGCTCAAACACATAAAAAAATGATCTTTGACTAACTTGTGTCCAATGCACAGTCTATACTTATATTAATACAGATATGTATGTTACCTTTAAAAATTTATGTATTTTCAGAACAAGGAGACCAGACACCAATAAAAATGGCCCAGATTATCCAACATTCAAAACAGCTTCAAGGCTGAGATGATCCAATCTCATAATACTCCAGCCAAGACTTAGCCATTATCCTGATGCTTCTCAGGGTCCCCCAAAAATTTGCAATGGCTTCAATCAGCAGGACATAGTTTAGAAAACTATACCCACATTCCCAATGTATTGGTTATAAATGTTTGTTTTCATTTGAAGGTGGTTGGTTATAAAATTGTTATTGGTCACAGTCAAAAAATACTAAACAAAAAGATTAAATTTAGAGATCTCTTTCTAAAATAAGAAAGGGGGATATGATACATATGTATACAAATAATGGGGGAAAGGGTAGAATATTGAATATACTTTAATCAAAAAAACCTGTTGATCTCAAAATATTTTGCATTGGTATAGATTTTAGTTTATTAATGCAAATTTAAAGTTAATTTTGTAATACTGTATATATATATTTCTACTCTTGTTTAAGGTATTGTGTTTATACAGCTCATTTAACAATGTAATGTATAATTAAGAAATACAGATTAATAGATATCTATAATAGTCAAACTTACAGTTATATTAGTTAGGTTTTCTAGGTATACAATGCTATACTTCAGATAGATAAGTAATCTTCAAACACTTCAAAGACCTATAGAATATGGTACTTAAAATGCTTTAATAACTTAGACTTTTCATGACAGTGAGACACAACTGCTCCTGGCAATACCAATACACTTCAGAGAAGATGATGGGCATCAAAGAAACTCCATATGTAGTTTGTTTTCTTTATGGCAAAAGTTAGCTATGTGGGCAAAGAAACTGCCCTTGCTACAATTGCTGACAATTACTGTCCAAACTGTACCAGCAGGATTCAAGAAAGGCAACTGCTTAACTTTGCCAAGACAAGGTGTAGTAGGACAGGCCCATAAGGTTGAGGAAATTGACTCAAACCAGTAGCCAAGGCATGGACATAAAGTACTCCTTAAGAGCCAAGCTGAAGTCTACCTGAGGACCTAGCCACAGTCACTGTCAGAGTTCCTGATTGTGTACAGCCAATGAGGGATGACCACACAGAGTAGGTGCTGGGAGGAGAGTACATAAGGCTTTCCCTGTTATTGAATAAATGAATTCATTATTTGCTTTCTACAGACTCCCAGTGTCTGTGTCATTGATGCTGCACCTTCTCACTCCCTCCTCCAAGGGAGCCCTTAGGATCCAAGTCACAACAAGGTACGACAGTCCTTCATAATACCCTGCTTCACAGGAAAGTCTGTCAGATATGCTAGGCCTGTGGGCCAGAGTTGGATGGCCCAACCTTACAGAGGAACCTTGGGTGACTGTTCAGACAGCCTGATATCCCTGTCATTAGGTAACTTTTCATCCTTCTGGGGTCTTTGATGCATTTGAAAACTAAAGTTTTCCTTAGTTATAATGAAAAGTAATTAGATACAAAATTTTAGAGTCATCAAGATAAGGTAAAAGAAAATATTTTCTCTAATTGCCAAGTACAAATGGACTGTGTATTGTAACTCTAATTCTTAATAACTATTTTTTGTTGTATATAATCTTACTATGTTAAAGTTAAAACCTTCCTTTTTAATTAGAAAAAAAGAGTATTGATATAAAACACTTGCACTGGAAATGCAGAATGAAAGAAATTTTCATGTCACTCTGTCTTGTAACAGAATAGCAAGCTTAGGAAAATGAATATGCTTGAGGTATTATGTGAGGATCATATACCACCAAAAGATTCTGTTCCATTAGCTGACCCAAAGGATATACAGTTTACCATGGCCCTAAAGGGTGTGTTGATAAAAGGGCACTGAAATCATACAAAAGCCTAGTGTACCCCCGCCCCCATGCTAGGGATTATGGCATGAGAGTCAGGCTTCTTGTATATATAGGAGTGATGGCATTTACAAAGCTCAGGACTGGGGAGACATAGCACTCATGAATCCATAAGATTATGACTGGTAACAACAGAAGGACATCATGTGAGGCTTCACCCACCAGAATTCGTAGATCTGGTTAATAGAGGATAACATCTCAGGAGGGCAGACAGACATGTTTTTTAATTATAGCATACAAATGAAGAAGGCTGAGGGAAGTTATCCCAGTGAAAAGTCATGGTCCTTTGTTACATTCCCATTTTTTTAGTGTAACTTTGGATTTAGAATTTATTGACTGAACATGTAGCTAATTCTCTGAAGGATTGTATAATTTCATAAAAAGTATGTGTTTGAATGATGTGCTCAATTTGTCTGTGATGATATAATCATAATTGCCAGCTTGGTGGGACTCAAAATTACCTAGATGAGAAAGGTTTATGAATGTCTGTTAGTGTGTCTTTGGATAAATTGAGAATGGAAGGCCCATCCTGAATGAAGGCATCACTATTCTGAAATTGTAAATGATCTTGGGTTCTTGAGCTCAATGGAAAGGAGAAAGCAGTGGAGCACCAGCATCCACCAGTCTCTGCTTCCTGACTGCAGATGTCATGTGACTACTGTCTCCCAACCTGAACTGTGACTTTTCTACCATAATGGACAGTACCCTCAAACTGTGAGCTAAAATAAACCCTTCCTTCCTTAAGTTTTATTTGTCAGGTATTATTGTCATGGCAATGAGAAAAGTAATGATGCACTGTCCAAAAGAGATATATTTACATAGGTAATGCTTACTCAGGAAAGATGACCCACTGTTTGGAGCTATAACTCAATAAAGGATCTCAACTGATGGCATGAGTGGAGACTCAGTATTATAGTAGATTTAGATCTTTAGATTTTGTTGTTAGAAGGGACAATAGTTTGTTAGCTATCAGAGTAAACCCTAGTTGAAATCCTTAATAAAGTCTAGGCCATACATGCACAACGGTCATTTCCCAAGTTCCTAAAAGGTGTTCTTAGCATTGATGTGATTATCAGTGGGAATGATCCTCAAATTGTTGATAAATGGAGTAAGAATCATTACAGTGAGAAAGAACAGACACCATCTCTGAAACTCTATGTTGCAGACACTAGCCAAAACAGAAAATCATATTCAATTATAACCTGGAAGGAATGTAAGAGGTATGTGCTTTCCTCCATAGTCTCAAGAAGCGGAAGTGGTGGTCTCATGTGGCCTCCAAAAATATATCTACCTTAAAAATCTCTAGATGCATTAAATGTGAAGTTGTTTGAAGAGATCACTACAGGTAGAATGAAGGATCTTGACATGTGATTCATCATGAATTACCAAGGAGAACCCTAATAAAATATTCTTTCAGCAGACAGAAGAGGCACAGACAGAATAAGGAAGAGATGCTGTAAAGATGAAACAGTCATGACCACAGGCCTTGCACAGAAGCCAGAGAGGCAAAGAGAAAGTGCTCCATTTGAGTCTCCAGAAGAAACATGGCCCTAATAATGAGTTTGTTTTGGACTTCTGGCATCCAGATTTGTGAAAGAATAACTCATGTTTTAAGTGATCAAAAGTTTATTCTGCATGAATATAGGGAGGCTCTTACACACTCATTTGATTTGCCCCTGAAGAAATCTGGTGGCAATTTATGAGTGGATTTTAACTATTATCAGCAGCTCACCCAAGCAACAGATCATAGGTGCTGTGCTGAGTGTGCTGTTACTACTTGATCAAGTGAGCAATGCCTCCTTCAGTTTGGTAGATGGGCTCTTTTCCATTCCAACTGACCAAGAGGATCAGAAGTTCATCTCATTTTTATAGGTTGAGCAGAAATACTGTAAGTCAGCTATGATGTGCATTAGTAAGACTTTCATATTATACAGAACAAAATATAAGCCTCAGGAAACCTCAACACCCATCCAGGAGTGTTAGCACATGCTTATAATCCTAGTACTTGGAAGTCTAAGCTAGAGGATTTCATATTTGAGGCTAGTTTGAGCTTCTAAGTAGGTTCTAGACTAATATAAGCTTCATAGGAGCTTCTATCCCTAACCATGAAATGCTGGGCAATCTTCCAATTTAGTAATGCTTCAAGCTTCTAGAGGATTGAACAGGGAGCAACATCCTGTTAAAATGAGCAAGAGATATCAAGACCATGATTGGAAAAAGTACAGAGACAACTATCCATACTAGTGGAAACACATGAACTGTGGACCAATAGCTGAGGAACCCCCATGGTACTGGACTAGGTCCTTTAGATAAGTGAGATAGTTGTTAAGATTTTGGGGGGGTCCCAGGCAGTGGGACTGGGACCTGTCCCTAGTGCATGAGCCAGCTTTTTGGAACCTAGTGCCTATGGTGAGACACTTTGTGCAGCCTTGGTGCAGGGAGTAGGGGCTTAGATCTGCCTCAACTGAATGTGTCAGGCTCTGCTGACTCCCCATGGGAGACCTTGCTTTGGAGGATGTGGGAATGGGGAGTAGTTTTGGGGGGCTGGGGAGTAGGAGGAGGGAGGACAGGGGAATCTGTGAGTGATGTGTAGGATGAATGGAAAAGTTCTTAATTAAATAACAAGACAAATTTCTCACTTGCCATCACCTGACAGCTGGGTAGCCTCTGGGAATCTAAACACAACACAATCCATACCTATGAATGTTATTCAAGTCCATACACAGGCCTATTTCAGACTTCAGAGCAGTGATTCTCAACATTCTTGATGCTGTGACCCTTTTATACAGTTTCTCAAGTTGTCGTGACCCCTGTAACCTGTAAATTTTTTTGGTGCTACTTCATAACTGTATTTTTCTACTGTTATGAATCATAATGTAAATATCTGTGTTTTGCAATGGTATTAGGACATCCCTGTGAAAGGGTCACTCTAACCCCCAAATGGGTTGCAACCTACAGGTTGATAAGCACTGCTCTAGAGGGATGTAGATTTGGGTTCCATTATCAGATAAGCCACCAGGACTATATCAGATAAGGAGACAGCTGAAACTAAGAAAAATTTAGAAAGAAATCAGCAGTATGATAAAGATGAGAAGTTGTTGCTGTCTCCAGATCAACTGTAGTATCAAGGGTAATAGTTCCACCCATTAAGCTTTCTCTTTGAAATTTAACCTCAAAAACTGGGCCTATGGGGGAGCTGCTCCCTGAATTTCATGGAAAAGCTGACCTATGTAACTTAGAGTGGACTGTACAAGAATAAAGACCTAATATCCTGAACTCTTTCCTAGTGGCCCCAGCTGCTATCCCCTAGATTCACCCCTGGGGTCATACTATCTGCTGCTTGGTCTTTGCAAATACTGGGCATAATGGGGCCCTAAAGCCAAAGATACATCTATTTTAATGTAGAACTATTTGAAACATCACCATTAGGTTGAGTATTCTGTTAACCTAGTAAGCTTGTCCTCAGAACTCCATTGATCCTCAAGCCTTTTCATGCTCAACTTTTTTTTCCCTCTTACAGAATATGTGAAGGGCTTCTTTACCTTTTCCCACTACCTTATCAGGAATTATCTTAGTTGGTACTGAAAATACAATCTAGCAGCTAATAGCAGGCCCATTTCTCCAAGAGGGCCTGTGTTTTGTCCTCAGCACCCACATTAGACAGCTCACAACTGTCTGTGACTCCAGCTCCAGAAAATCCAATGCCCTCTCTGGTCTCCAGCGGCACAGTCACTCACAATATACATACCCACACACAAGCACACACTTATACACATAATTTAAAAATAATAAAATAATGTTGGTTATGGTATCACATGCCTTTACTCCAAGCACTTGAGAGGTAAAGGCAGGGAGATCTCTGTGAGTTCAAGGCCAGCCTGTTCTACATAGAAAATTCCAAGCCAGCTATGGCTACATAGCAAGAACCTAGTCCAAAAATAAAATAAAATGAAGTAAGATGTTCTCCTTTAGCCAGCCCTCCAAACCTTTTCCCCATTTAATCTTCTTATTCTAGTTTCCCTAATATTGCTTTATGAAATTATATGACATTTTTCTTTCCTTGGAAGACCCCCCTTATCCCCTCTGGTCTATTACTAGGTACATAGCTCCTGTAGTTATTTGGATTATAGCACACAAAGCTTAGAAGCTAACATCTACAAATAAGAGGAAGTGTTGTGGAATATTTCTTTATCTAGTCAAAGATGTGTAACATTTGTGTTACCTTGAATGCATAAGATGCCTGATAGGTCTAATAAAAAACTGAACGGCCAATAACTAGGCAGAAGAGGGATGTGCAAATTTGTTGGGAAGAGAAAATAAATAGGAGGAGAAATTTAGGCAAGAGAGGAATGAGATGAGAGAAGTAGGGTGGGGGGAGATGCCCAGTGCCAGCCATCCAGGCAGCCACTAGACAGATAGACATGAAAGAAGCAGGAAAGTAGGACATACCAAAAGAAAAGATAAAAAAAAAAACCCTTGCTGAGGTTTGGAAATCAACACCCAACTCTATTTGGACCTACAGGTGAGTGACTCTGGTCATACCCAGTGAGTCCTGCCTCTAGGACCCATCCCTGGGTCCCAGACATTCCCTTGGAATGCCAGCCTGACCAACTAGGCCCCAGTTGCTAGCCAGCAGGCAGGCTCCTACGGGAAGTCTCCCCCTTCACCAAGACCCCCCAGTGGACCCTGGAATCTACATGCCCTTCCCTCATAACCATCCGCCAGAGACCCCAGCAACTTCATGAGGCTTGGAAACTAACCTACAGCTCTCATTGGGCTTAGAGGGCCTAGAGAGAGCTCTCCTTGGACAAAGAGCTGTCATTGGACCACGAGTAACCTCAGGAGACAGGGAATCTGCCAGCCCTCATTAGACAAAGAGTGGCTTTCTGAGATAGAATCTGCCACCTGTCATTGGACCAAGAGAGACTTCCTGAAACACAAAATCTGTCAGCTATGACTGGACCAAGAGCCCTGATAAGACCAAGAGCAGATCAGTGAGTCACAGAATCAACTAGCTTGGGTTGACCCAAGAGAAGCTCCCGGACACACAGAATCTGCCTGTTCCAATTAGACCAAGAGCTAATAGGACCCAGACGGGCCCCCTGAGACACAGACACAACAACCACAGAGAGGACCAACAGCAACTCGCTCAGACACAGGCATCTCTTATACCCAGTAGAGGAGGAGATGGTCAGACATCAAGACAGAATAAATACAACAACATAAAGATCAATACGGCATCACCCAGAACCTAGCCCTCCTCCAACAGCAAGAACTGAACATCACAAGGTAGAAGAAGCAGAAGAAGGTGACCTTAAGAATAGTATCATGAAGATGCTAGAGGCCTTTCAAGAAAAAATGAAAAATGAAATTGAGAAAAAGACAAAAAATTTGAAAAAAATCTACAAAAATTTAGAGGAAAAGACAAATAAAAAATAGGAAGAAATCAGCAAATCCCTTAAAGAAAATCATGAAAAAGCAATTAAACAGGTGAGGAAAACAGTTCAAGACCTGAAAAGGGAAATAGACACAATGAAGAAGACACAAACAGAGGGAATGTTGAAAATAGAAAACCTGAGTAAATGAACAGGAAACACAGATGCAAGCATAACCAACAGAATACAAAAGATGGAAGAAAGAATCTCTGGTGTAGAGGATACAATAGAGGAAATAGATTCACCAGTCAAAGAAAATACCAAAGACAAAAAAGTCATAACCCAAAATGTCCAAGAAATCTGAGACACCATGAAAAGACCAAACATAAGAATAATAGGCTTAGAGGCAGGAGAAGAATACCAATTCAAAGTCACAGAAATTATATTCAACAACATCATAGAAGAAAACTTTTCCAACGTATCTACAAGAAGCCTATAGAACACCAAACAGACTAGCCCCCCTCCCACAAAGTCTCCTTGCCGCATGATAATTAAACAACTAAGCATACAGAATAAAGAAAGAATACTAAGAGCAGCAAAGAGAAAATGCCAAGTGACTTATAAAGGCAAACCCATTAGAATAACACCTGAGTTCTCAATGGAGACTTTGAAAGCCAGAAGGACCTGGACAGATGTAATGCAGACACTAAGAGACCATGGATGCCATTCTAGACTAATTTATCCAGCAAAACTTTCAATCATCATAGATGGAGTGAACAAGACATTCAAAGACAAAACCAGATTAAACAATACCTATCCACAAATCCTACAGAAAGCACTAGAAGGAAAATTCCAACCTAAGGAAGTCACATACACCCTCGAAAACACAGGCAATAGATAACCACACAGCAGTAAATTCCAAAGAAGAGAAATACACACACTAAACCTAAAAGATAACAGGAAGTAACAATCACTGGTGATTTATCCCTAAATATCAATGGACTTAATTTACCTATAAAAAGACACAGGCTAATAGAATGGATATGAAAGCAGGACCCATCTCTCTGCTTTATACAAGAAATATATCTCAATTTCAAAAAAAGACACTATCTCAGAATAAAAGGCTGGGAAAAACCTTTCCAATCAAATGGTTTTAAGAATCAAGCTGGTGTACCCATCCTAATATCCAACAAAAGAGACTTCAAACTAGAATCAATCAAAAGAGATCAAGGAGGACATGACATAGTCATCACAGGAAAGACGCACCAAGATGAAGTTTCAATTCTGAACATTTATGCCCCAAACACAAGGGCACTCACATATGTAAAAGAAACATTACTAAAGTTTAAATCACACATAAAACCCCACACATTAATAGTGGGAGACTTCAACACCCCACTTTCCCCACTGGACAGATCTGCCAAATCGAAACATAACAGAGAAATAAGGGACTTAACCGATGTTATGACTCAAATGGACTTTATCAATATCTACAGAACATTCCATCCTAACAAAAAAGAATATACCTTCTTCTCAGCACCCCATGGAACCTTCTCTAAAACTGACCACATACTTGGCCACAAAGTAAATATCAACAGATACAAAAAATTGAAATAAACCTCCTGTGTTCTATCAGACCACCATCGTTTAAAGTTAGATCTTAATAACAACAAAAATTACAGAAAGCCTACAATCTCATGGAAATGGAATAATGCTCAACTGAATCACCAATTAGTCAAGGAAGAAATAGAGACAGAAATAAAAGACTTCCTACAGATCAATGAAAACAAATATACCACATACCCAAACTTATGGGACACTATGAAAGCAGTGCTAAGAGGAAAATTCATAGCACTAAATGCCCACATAAAGAAGTTGGAGAAATCTCACAAAAGTGACTTAACAGCACACTTGAAAGCTCTAGAACAAAAAGAAGCAGAGTCACCCAGAAGGAACAGATGCCAGGAAATAATTAAATTCAGAGCTAAAATCAATAAAATAGAAACAAAGAGAACAATACAAAGAATCAATGAAACAAAGAGCTGGTTCTTTGAGAAAATCAACAAGATAGAAAAGCTCTTATCCAAATTAACCAAAAAGTAGAGAGAGAGAGCATCCAAATTAACACAACCAGAAATGAAAAAGAAGACATAACAACTGACAATGAGGAAATCCAGAGAATCAGCAGGTCATACTTCAAAAACCTCTACTCCACAAAATTGGAAAATCTAAAAGAAATTGATAATTTTCTGGATAGGTACCACATATCTAAGTTAAGTCATGACCAGATAAACTATATAAATAGACCAATAACCCCTAAGGAAATAGAAAGAGTCATTAAAAATCTCCTAACCAAAAAAACAAAACAAAACAAAAAAAAAAAAAACAAAAAACCCAGGACCAGACGGTTTCAATGCAGAATTCTACCAAATCTTCAAACAACAGTTAATACCAATACTCTTTAAATTGTTCCACACAATAGAAACAGAAAGAACATTCCCAAACTCCTTCTATGAGGCTACAATTACCCTGACTCCCAAGCCAAACAAAGATGCAAGAAAGAAAGAGAAGTGCAGACCAATCTCCCTCATGAATATTGATGCAAAAATACTCAATAAAATATTGGCAACCAGACTCCAAGGACACATCAAAACAATTATCCACGATCAAGTAGGCTTCATCCCACAGATGCAAGGTTGGTTTAACATACAAAATTCTGCCAATATAATACACCATATAAACAAACTGAAAGAAAAAAAAACCCACATGATCATCTCACTAGATGCTGAAAAGGCCTTTGATAAAATCTAACACCTCTTCACAATAAGGTCTTGGAGAGATCAAGAATACAGGGAACATACCTAAACATAATAAAGGCAATTTACAGCAAGCCAACAGCCAACATCGAAGTAAATGGAAAGAAACTCAAAGCAATTCCACTAAAATCAGGAACAAAACAAGGCTGCCCACTCTCCCCATACTTATTCAATATAGTACTTCAAGTTCTAGGTACAGCAATAAGACAACATAAGGAGATCAAGGGGATACAAATTGGAAAGGAAGAAGTCAAACTTTTACTATTTGTAGATGTCATGATAGTATACATAAGTGACCCCAAAAATTCAACCAAGGAACTCATACAGCTTATAAACACCTTCAGTAATATAACAGGATACAAGATTAACTAAAAAAAATCAGTAGCCCTCCTATATACAAATGAAAAATGGGCTGAGAAAAAAATCAGAGAAACATCACTCTTCACAATAGCCACAAATAATATAAAATACCTTGGGGTAAGTCTAACTAAGCAAGTGAAAGACCTGTATGAAAAGAACTTTAAGTCCCTGAAGAAAGAAATTGAAGAAGGTGTCAGAAACTGAAAAGATCTCCCATCCTCATGGATAGATAGGATTAACATAGGAAAAATGACAATCTTACCAAAAGCAATTTACAGATTCAATGCAATCCCCATCAAAATCCCAACACAACTCTTCACAGATCTGGAAAGAACAATACTCAACTTCATATGGAAAAACAAAAAACCCAGGCTTGCCAAAGGAATCTTGTACAGTAAAACAACCTCTGGAGGCATCATGATCCCTGACTTCAAGCTGTACTATAGAGCTACAGTAATAAAAATAGTTTGGTACTGGCATAAAAACCGACATGTGGACCAATGGAATTGAACTGAAGACCCAGACATTAATTCTCACACCTATGAACATATGATTTTCGACAAAGAATCCAAAACTGTACCATGGAAAAAAGAAAGCATCTTCCACAAATGGTGCTGGCATAACTGGATGTCAACAAGAAGAAGTTTGCAAATAGATCTATATCTGTCACTGTGCACAAAACTTAAGTCCAAGTGGATCAAAGACTTCAACATAAATCCAGTTACTCTGAACCTGATAGAAGAGAAAGTAGGAAATAGTCTTGAATGCATTGGCACCAGAGATCACTTTCTAAGTATAACACCAGTAGCACAGACACTGGGAGCAACAATTAATAAATGGGACCTCTTGAAACTGAGAAGCTTCTATAAGGCAAAGGACACAGTCAATAAGATAAAATGGCAGCCTAGAGAATGGGAAAAGATCTTCACCAACCCCACATCTGACAGAGGACTGATCTCCAGAATATATATAGAACTCAAGAAACTAGACATTAAAATACCCAACAGCCCAATTTAAAAGTGGGCTATAGAGCTAAACAGAATTCTCAACGGAAGAAACTCAAATGGCTGAAAGACATTTAAGGAGTTGCTCAACATCCTTAGTCATCAGGGAAATGCAAATCAAAATGACTTTCAGTTGGAGAGGATGTGGAGCAAGGGGAACACTCCTCACTATTAGTGGAAATGGAAACTGGTACAGCCACTTTGGAAATCAATATGGTGCTTTCTTAGAACACTGGGAATCAACCTCCTTCAAGACCCAGCTATACCACTCTTGGGCAAGGATTGCTCAATCATATCACAAGGACACATGCTCAACTATATTTGTAGCAGCATTATTCACAATAGTCAGAACCTGGAAACAACCTAGATGCTCCTCAACTAAAAAATTGATTAAGAAAATGTGGCACATATATACAATGGAGTAATACTCAGCAGAGAAAAACAATGACATCATGGGGCTTGCAGGCAAATGGATGGAACTAGAAAATACTATCCTGAGTGAGGTAACCCACACTCAGAAAGACAAACATGGTATGTACTCACTCATAGGTGGATGCTATATGTAAAGCAAAAGATAACCAGACTGCAACTCACAACTCCTGGGAGGCTACCTAGTAAAAAGGAGCCAAAGAAAGACACAGGGACCGCCCACCAACAGAGAAATGGATGAGATTTGCATGAACACACCAGGGGTGGAGTGGGGGTAATGGAGGGTAAGGGTCGGGGGGGGGGGGGAAAGAGAGCTTAGGGAAGCGCGAGGTCCCAGCTGGATCAGGAACAAAGTGTGAGAACAAGGAAAGAGATACTATGATAAATTAAGACCCCATGGGAACAGGAAGAAGCAGAGTGCTAGAGAGGTCCCCAGAAATCCACAAAGATACCTCCACTGTAGCCTTGTGGCAATGGTTGAGAGAGTGCCAGAGCTGACCTACTCTGGTGATCAGATGGCCGAACACCCTAACTGTCATGATAGAACTCTCATCCAGTGACTGGTGGAAGCTGATGCACAGATCCATGGCCAAACTCCAGGTGGAACTCCAGGAGTCCAATTGGCAAGAGAGAGGAGGGATTATATGAGTGACAGATATCAAGACTATGACTGGAAAAAGCACAGGGACAAATAGCCAAACTAGGGAAAACACATGAACTGTGAACCAATAGCTGAGGAGCCTTCATGGAACTAGACCAGGCCCTCTGGATAAGTGAGACAGTTGATGAGCTTAAACTGTTTAGGAGGCCTCCAGGCAGTGGGACCTGGACCTGTCCTTGGTGCATGAGCTGGTTTTTTGGAACCTAGGGCCTATTCTGAGACACTTTGCTCAGCCTTGATGCAGAAAGGAGGGGACTGGACCTGCCTCAACTGAATCTACCAGAGTGGGCTGACTTCCCAGGAGAGATCTTGCCTTGGAGGAGGTGGGAATGGGGGGGGTAGATTGGGGGGGAAAGCTGGGAGGTGGGAGGAAGGAGGATAGGAGAATCCATGGCTGATATGTAAAATTAAATTAATTATAAAATAAAAATATTTATAAAAATAAAGATAAAAATTCCCAGGGAAAACATAGATGAAATGAAACAGGTTAAGTTATAAGAGCTAGCAAAAAAAGAGCTAAGAACAAGCATTTAAAACTAGTAATAAGTCTCTGTCCTGATTTGGGAGCTGGTTGTCGGCCCAAGAGAAAAAGTCTGGTACAAGAAAGCACTCAGTATTTTTCTTTTGGAGTCTGGGTTACCTCATTCTGTGTGATTGTTTCTAGTGCCATCCATTTGCCTATAAATTCCACTCTTTTATTAACAGATAAATAATATTCATTGTGTAAACATACCGCATTTTCATTACCCATTTATCAGCTGATGGACATCTGGGCTATTTTCAATTTTTGGCTACTAGGATTTCCATTTGATGGTTTGTTTGCTTTGAGTGAAAGAGAAAGAACATGAAGTTGTGTGGGTAGGAAGGTGAGGAGAGTCTGAGAGAATTGGAGGAAGGAGAAAGATTATGATCAAAATATAGTGCATGAAAAAATTTATGATAAAAACTTATCCTGTTCTTATGCTTCTATTTTCAGATCTGCCTTGCGAGATATCTGAACTATAAAATTTAAGTGTTACCTACCCTATTTTCTCCCTCTTGGACTTCTTCTGTATTGTAATTTACTCTAAAGACTCAGTGACATAACAAGAGTTCACATCGAATGTATATATTCATAACTGTTTAAGATTATGGGGGTGGGGAATGAGTAAATATTTATTGACTAAATGTGTTTGTTTGATAAGAGCATGTAAGATAGAAGATTTGAACAATGGCTGGGAAGAAGTAGAATCAGGAGAATGCTGCTGGGGGTTTGGTAGTGTTTTTTTTTTTCTCTTAATTACAGATTTCATTTGTTTCAATATTATTGCTCAAGATTGCTGCATTATATTTTTAAAACCCACCAATAAAATAATGTCCATGTACAACAATGTTTTTTGGATTTTTCTATTTTATTCACTTTTCAATTTCAGTTTTGATTAACATAATATTTGAACATACATGATTACCAGTTACAATGTTGACTTAATTATTTTTTTCTGTGACAAAAAAAATACCGGGCAAAAGTATTAGGAAAGGAAGATTTATGCTGACTCAAATTTATGAAGAGAAACAAACAGCATGGTGAGAAAGTGGGGAACAGTGACATGGGCAGCTGGTCATATCAAGTCTCCTCGGGAGCAGAGATAAGTGCTGGTACTCAGCTCATTCCTGCCTTTTTATTCAGTCTGGTACCCCAGCCCGAGTGATGCTGCTCCTCACATTCATAGTGGGCTGTCCTAGGTAAAATCTATCTGAAACACTCTCATAGACACAGCCAGAGCGTTTCCACAGTGATTATAAATCTAGGCAAGATGACAGTGAAGGTTAGGCCTCATAGAAGAGTTGTTTTAACTCATGTGTATGCTAGGTAACCTATGATTTTCTATTAGCCTTGAAATATTATTAGTTACAATTCAAATTCATTACCACAGTTGAAACAGATCTAACACATTCCTTAGAACACTTCTGTGCTCTGATGCCAATTGCAGTCTCTACCTGCTTTTTTCATAAGAGTTCAGACTGTGACACAGATGTCCCCAGTCATGGGAGCTGGTTCTAGAAGACCAGAAAAGCTTTTCCAACTAGACCAGGAGCAGATTAGTACAAAAAGAGAGAACAAATATCATCATATCATTTCAGTACCAGCTTCAAGTTCCTCAGATTAATGTCTGGTTTGACCTTACTGTCAGTGAAGTTTGTGTTGACTGCTCTCTCTGCCGCCAAGTGTGCACTACCTTGTGAATATAGTGACTTTGCTGTGTCAAGCTGTTGGTTTAATAATTCAAAGGGAAATTTTGTGCTTCACAGGTCTCATATGCAGCTTGTAATCTTTGAAGATCTGATACTTCAGTGAAACAGCTCACACATTTTATATTAGTCCAAATGTAACATGCAGGAACCACCAACAAGGCACTTAAAATATTACTAGAAAAATATCTTAAAATAGACTCTATTGTCCATGTGTTTTTCCACAAATACTAAAATGATTTCTAAATAAATTAACTGCCTTTTGTAAGGAACAAATGCTAGTTTTGTCTGGGTATGACTGGCACTCACAATTTTATTAACATACCCCTTTCCCAAAACTTGTCCTTTATGCTGAAAAAATAGATTTTTATTTTACAGGAATTACTCTGTTCCTTCAATAAGTGATGGGGATGCTTTTATCTACTCCAGAAACAGATTGTACCACTGTGTGAACAATGGCCAAGTAAAATCTATCTGTTAAAAAAGAACTTAGTGGGGAGAGGGCAAAAAAACTATTGAAAAGTAACCCTAACGTCACTGTTAATGCAAGTAGTAAAGAGAAAAACTCATTAGCAGATATTTACTGCTTCCTGGATTCAGAGTTAATAGTAAGGATTAGTTTGTTAATGCTATAATTTCTTAAAAGTATGTTACTACATGCCATCATGCTCCATTTCCCTCAAAGCTTCCATAGATTTTAGAACCTCTATTCATAAAACTTACATGTTGTTTTGTTCTTATATACTTTGTTTTATTTTGATATTTTCTGGGTACAACCAGAGAACCCAAATACAAATTTATTCAAATTCAAGTTTCTGTACAAAACATGAAATATTCCTTTGATTTGACTAGTTTTCTCTGAAGTACTCACTCTGAAATTTTAAGAATGAAAAGAACACTTATGCTGTCTCCCAGAATAGAGGCATTTGGTGGTGGAGGTCAGTACTAGTGCCTCACAATGAAGCTAGAAAGGGGCAGTGCCCTTCTGATCATGACCTCTTGACATCTCCACAGGAAACCACGCTTCCTAGTTGACCAAGATTTCCCATTACATACATGTCAGAAATATTGTCTCAGGGAATAAAGAAGCTTTTTATAGAATAAAGTTTTACAAAGCGTCCATTGTTTCACTAGTGTCCTGGCTTGGAAATATGTTGGGAAGCCAACTCCATACAACATTATTGATGAACATTCTTCAAGGCAGATGCATAAAGGCATTTTTTCCACATGCCTTTAAGCATGCTTTCTGGTGTCTATAGAACAAAACTGGTATCTTTAAAGACAGACATTACCTCAGAGTAAAAAGCTGGGGAAAGACTTTCCAATCAAATGGACTTAAGAATCAAGCTGGTGTAGCTATCCTAATATCTAATAAAATAGACTTCAAACTAAATCAACTTAAAGAAATTGGGAAGGACATTACATACTTATCACAGAGAAAATCCACCAAGATGAAGTCTCAATTCTGAACCTTTATGCCCCAAATACAAGGGCACCCACATTTGTAAAAGAAACACTACTAAAGCTTAAATCGCACATCAAATCTCACACATTAGTAATGGGAGATTTCAGCACCCCACTCTCACCACTGGATAGATCTGCCAGACTGAAACTTAACAGAGAAATAAGGGACCTAACAGAAGTTATGACTCAAATGGACTTAATAGATATTTAAAGAACATTCCACCCTAACACAAAAGAATATACCTTCTTCCTGGCACCCTATCAAACCTTCTCTAAAATTGACCACATGCTCGATCACAAAGCAAATCTCAACAGATATAAAAAAAAATTGGATTAACCTTCTTTATCAGACCACCATGGCTTAAAGTTAGATTTCAAAAACAACAAAATTTACAGAAAACTTGCAATCTCATGGAAATTCAATAATGCATTTCTTTTTAATGAAGTCAAAATTCAGAACCCAAAACAATCATCAAACAGATGTTAGTGAAAAAAGTTCAATGATTTAAAGTGTGTTTAATTCAAAATGCTGTAAGTTCAAAATAATAGATGGAGAAAAATTGAAACCATTTAATCCTCAAAATAATAATATGATAAGGTGTACTTGAAATTCTCCAAGTGTCTCATTGGGAATCTTTTGAAGCAAGGTCTCTACCTGATTTGAGGAACCAAGAGTAAGAAGAAAGTGGAGGACCTTAGAAATGAAATGAGTTGGGCTAAAGAAGAGAAATACCTCACTTAAATGGGAAACTGAAAGAGATCATTTCATAGTGTAGACTAGAATAGTGGCCACCAGAGGAACTTGAAGGGATGAACAACAAACACTCAAGCCCAATTTTACAATGCAAGCTAGTGTTTCACAGTACAGTTAGAAGACTATGTTCAGAATAATTTATTATATGTGTTATAAAGATCTAGAAGAGTTGGAAGCTTCCCAACCCAAAGAAATAAGTATTAAAGGGAGTAAAAACGCAAATTTCCCTAATTTGATCATCACACTGTGCAATTATATGGAAATAACATACTGTAGCCCCAAAGTATGTAGTACAAACAAACAAATTTGAACTAGAGAAGCAAAGAACCCAGAGAGTACTGAGGGTTCAGTTCAGCTTTGAAGCTTCCTATGGCACTTGGACACCAGGTGTTGGGAGAGATCATTTCTCCATGTCTATGCTTAAGAACCACAGCTACAAGCTAAAGAAAAGAATCCAGGCCCTACACATAAAATCATTTTTGATGAAATAAAAGTAAAATACAAATTATTGACTGCTATTTTTGATAATGACACATGTTTTTTTCCCCTATCAACTCCAAATTGTACCTAAGGTTTGTGAGATTGTTGACCTTGAAAAATACTGCTTGCTGATATAGAGATCCACAGCCAAGCACCAGGCTGAGCTCCGGGAATCCAATTGATGAGAGAGAGGAGAGATACCGCAGGCAAGGAGGACGTGCAGAGATGACCGGCCACACTAGTGGAAGCCCATGAACTGTGGACTGATGGCTGGGGAGCCCTCATGGGACTGGACTAGGCCATCTGGATATGGAAGACAGCTGTTTGGCTCAAACTGTGTGGGGAGCACCCAGGCAGGGGGATCAGGATCTGTCCCTGGTCTATGGGAAGGCTTCTGGAACTCGGTGCCTGTGGTGTGACATCTTGCATGGCCTTGGTGCAGTAGGAAGGGGCTTGGACCTGCCTAGGCTCAGTGTGCTGGGCTCTGCAGACTCCCCATGGGAGACCTTGATTTTGGGGATGTGGGGATGTGGGGTGGCTTGGGAAAGAGGGCTGAGGGGTAGGACGAAGGAGGGGGGGAAATCTGTGGATAGTATGTGGAGTGAGTAGAAAATTTCTTAATAAAGAAAAATGAAAGAAAAAAACCACTGCTTTGTAGCTAGAGTTTTCCTGCCTGGCCCACAGTCAGGACAAATCTCTCTCACCTGCCAGTCTCACAGCTGCTCAGACATGACCAAGTAAACACAGAGACTTATATTGCTTACAAACTGTATGGCCGTGGCAGGCTTCTTGCTAACTGTTCTTACAGCTTAAATTAATTCATTTCTATAAATCTATACCTTGCCACATGGCTTGTGGCTTACTGGCATCTTCACATGCTGTTTGTCATCATGGTGGCTGGCAGTGTCTCTCTGATTCAGCTTTCCACTTCCCAGCTTTATTCTTCTCCTTGTTCTGCCTATACTTCCTGCCTGGCCACTGGTCAATCAGTGATTTATTTATTGACCAATCAGCAACACTTCTGCCATACAGACCATCCCACAGCACTGCTTGCTTTGGGGCAAATTTCCATAGACATTAGTCAAAACACAGCTGGTATATTGCATGTGAAGGTTTGATTCCATAGAAAAGATACTTTATGTTAGTTATGTTTTCTGACTCTTCAAAGGTTTCTCTTCTCTGTCTTTCTAATGTAGTAATTCCTTGTCTTAGGTCTTTTAAATTAATTTATATAAATTGAAAATTAGCTACAAGAACTATCATGGCTGGCTTTCTATTTTAAGAAGCTTTAAGATAATAATACAATTGAACATTATGTAAATGTGTCAATCATGAGAAAATATACAATAATAGTAAAAATATTATATAGAAATACACCTTCTACATTTGTATTTTATTTTTAAAATATCAAATCTTTGGAACATTCAGCTCCTTGCTAAATGCAAGTCACCAACTTGTACCTAATGCACTAACAATAACATTTTATGAAATTTACTTGATATTACATTTCCAGCCACACGTTGCTGCATGTATTTCACAATTCAGGCATTTGGCACAGATGAAATATTATCTAATGTAAAGTGCATGACTAATTCTTCAAAATTGTTCCCAAACATCCCTTATGCTTCTTTGTTCTTTCTAATCTGGAATCTAAGAAAGAACCATTGCTGCACTTTGTTGCCATGCTGCTCCTGATTCTTTCAGCCTAAAATGATCCCCTTCACTGTTTTCTTTAAAGGACATCTTTTAGAACCAATCAGTACCAATTGTTTTTGTAGAGTGACACATAATCTTTATTTCTCTGGTTTCTTCCTCATGGTTATACTCTGCTTCTATTCTGTGGTGGTATTGTGTTCCCCAAAATATTGTGTACCCTAATAAACTTATCTGGGGTCATAGAACAGAATAGCCACTAGATATAGAGGCCAGAAAATGTTGGCACACACACCTTTAATTCTTTCACTTGGGAGGCAGAGATCCATCTAGATCTCTGTGAGTTTAAAGCCACACTGGAAACAGCCAGGCATGGTGACTCACGTCTTTAATCCCAAGAAGTGAGTCTTTAATCCCAGGAAGTGATGGCAGAAAGGTATATAAGGCATGAAGACCAGAAACTAGAAGCATTTGCCTGGTTAAGCTTTCAGGTTTTCGAGAAGCAGTCCGTTTGGATAAGGACTCAGAGGATTCCAGTCTGAGGAAATGGGATCAGCTGAGGAATTGGCAAGGTGAGGAAGCTGTGGCTTGTTCTGCTTCTCTGATCTTCCAGCATTCACCCCAATACCTGGCCCCAGGTTTGTTTTTATTAATAAGACGTTTTAAGATTCATGCTACATCATTCTCTGGCAGAAGTATCACAGAATGATCTGTGCTTTCAGTAGCTATCATTGTAAGATGTTTGTGTAATGTGTCCTGTAACTGAGGGCATGCTTTGGTGACTTGATTCAGGTGGAGTCTATGAAGCTTTATGTTGCAAACACAGTGATCAATAGTCAATTGTGGGTGCAGTTTTTAGACAGCAGAGAACACAGACCTGAAAGAGCCCTCACCCAGTGGCACTACTTCCCTCCCTGCATTCTCATCCTGTTTACATTGGTTAGATACAGTTAATGCCTAAGTATCCCAGATGGTTAGGCCTTGAGAATGATCAAAGTTACTGGTATGATTTTGGTATTAGTGATCCATCAAAAGTTTATGAGCTGGAAACTTGGTCCCCAGTACAGTGTCATGGTAAATGATGGAATCTTGAAGAGGTAAGTTTAGTGCAAGGTGACTTTGAGCTTTGGTTGGGTGGTGCTTGTCCTTTTGGAGTAAATCTTTTTGGGTAAATTATAAAATATGCCTGGTCACTCCTGCTCTTGGGTTCTTTTCTCTCCTTGTTACTTCTTGGCATCCTCCCTTCCTTGTGACACTCTCCATTAATATCAAAAGGCAAGGTTTCATCAAAGCTGAATAGGAACTCATGCCATGCTCACAAACCTTCAGAATTATGAGCTATATATGATATTATATACTATACAGTCTCACATATTTTGTTTCAGCAGCACAAAATGACTTAATACAACTGGGTTTCTTTGATTATACCATGGACGAAGCCTCTACATGGAACTCTTTCAATATTGGAATAATGCAAGAGAAATAAACTTCATCAAAAAGACCATAATGTTTTTTTGGTCTACTTAAAATTGAAATTTGTATTAATCTAAGCAAAACATCTACAATTTTTAATGTCTTTCTTTTATATCAGTGAAAAATATTGATCTTAATTTGTATTATTTTAAATTTGTGTTCAATGGCAATTATTGTCGAGAAAGATAATCAAATATTTGAAAATTTAAAGGGAATAAGGTTTTAGATACAGATAGTGCCAATGTATCTTATTGTTTGTAATAACGGAATTTTCATCCACTGAAAAGTTATTTTTTGTTCTTGAAATTCAACTAGTAATTATATCAATCAGTTATTATTCAAAACTGACATAGGAGCTGTTATGTCATATATTTTTAACAGAATTAATATCCATGAAGCTCCTCATTTAAATTTTTTTCATTGAAATAACATTTTCTTTCAAATAAATCTCCCAGTACTGGAAATGAGATACAACTAACTTAGCTGTTGGCCAAAGAGTCCCCATAGACTTCCCCCAAACAAACCCAAGCTATTGCTAAAGCTATTGGTTGCTTTCCACACACTGATGGTGAGGCCCTATTGCTAAAGACAAAACCTGCACCGTATGGAGATGTTGAGTTGATGCCTACATAGAGCCTTCACTGCTACTGACTAGTGTTCATGATACAGAAGGTACTCTGCATGTTACCAGAGGAGAAAGGTAAATACCAACCCAGCCAAAAAGCCTTCAGTCTGCAGTCTTGACCTGCCTGAAAGATGCTGTGGTAACACAAAGCTTATGGAAGTAACCAACCTAGATCTGATATGATTTAAGACCACTCCATGGGATGAACCTATCCTAGACCTTGCTCAGGTGTCTCAGAACCTAGGACTGGGTAGACCAGGGACCTAGAGTAAAACCAAATACTACTGTTCTGCTCAAGGATTATAACAATAAAATGACTACTACAGACATTTTGCTGTGCTCATAGATTAGTATTTTCCTCAGTCATAATCAGAAAAGTTTCCTCCTAAAGTAGCTGGAAACAAATTCAGAGATCCACAGCTGTACAATATGCAGAGAGTGAGAGACCTTGGAACACTCATTCCTAAGTAGGATTTCTCGATGGAATCCCGCCCTCCAGGGGCTCAAGAAACCCTGCTGAAAAGGAGACAGAAAGAGTGTAAGAGCCAGAGGAAATAGAGAACACATAGAAAACAAGATCTTCTAAACACAGCAGATCCAACGTATATATGAACACACAGAGACTGTGGTAGCATGCACAAGGCCTACATTGGTCTGCACCAGATCGGGTCCCAGAACTGAGAGAAGTGGACACAAGCCCACGTTTCTAACCCATAAGCTATCTACAATGTATAACCATTCTCAAATGAAAAAATATTTTTCTCCAATAGAGTCTCACTGGGATACAAACCACTCTCAAGGGCAGGCCCCATGCCCAGCAGTAGATGACCAACACAAAATGAACTCAAGAGCATCTTTGGAGGTTCTTTGTTTCATAATATTTTGTCAGGGCATTGTTTTTCTTCTTAGCCTTAGGTGCTTGAATATACATTACTAGCTTCCAGTTTTGTGTTTTTATGGGATTCCTGAGTGTACAAACATGTGTATCTCTGCCTCTATATGTGTTTCCTGTACTTTCACTTTGGCTCTTTTCCTTCTGCTGTTTGTTTTGTCCTATTCCAGTTTGTTTGTTTTTGTTTTGTTATTATATTATTATTACTATTATTTAGATGCCTATTTGTTTTCTAACGAAAACCAGAAAAGGTGTTAATTCAGATGGGAGTGGAAATGGAGAGGATCTCAGAGGAATTGGGGGAGGAGAAATCATAATCAGAATATATTGTATGAAAAAAAATTTCAGTAAAAGAAAAAAAATAATATGTGGCTGTTGGGGTTGTTGGATTATTTTTTGTTTTAAAATTAATTAGTTCCTTGAGAACTTCATACAGCATATATTGGGGACATTTACTCTCTTTCCCCAAGTCCCCCTTTTCATTCTCTCTTCCCCATACACCCAACATTATGTCCTTTTCCCCCATCAATATCAATATGTGCTACACAAATATTCCTGCCTGTGTGACCTTCCATTGGATAACAGTCTACTTATCAGGGGCTACAGTCTTAGAAAAAACTGACTTTCCCTATTCCAACAGGTTACAACTGACAAGAGTTCCATGCTGGCCTTTGGTCTTTGAGTATGCATAGGTCTTGTACATTCTCTTTCAATTGCTATGCATTCATATGTGCAGCTGCCATGCTGTGGTCAAAGGACAGTTTCTTTTTTTTTTTTTTTTATCCATTGCCTTTGGCTCTTACAGTTTTTCCACCCTCTCTTCTGTGAGCTACGGAAGAAGAGAGTGTGGCATGCATATTCCATTTACGCTAAACATTCTGCAACTCTTATTTTCTGCAATTTGGATAGCTTCGAGTCACTGTATTAATCACCATCTACTGCAAATAGATATTTCTTAGATGAGTGTTGGGAGATGCATTGATCTATGAGTACTGTAGTAATCATTTGGAGTAAGTTTAGTATTGTTTCCATTTAGCTATATGATAGTAGTGGGTTCTCCCTTGAGGAGAGTGACTTGTCTAGCCATAGCTTCTTGCTGTTAGTTGTGACAGGTACAGGTTTAATCTTGTAGAAGAGGATTTCAATCAATCATAAATGACTGGTTACTGCCACAACTTCCATGCAACTATTGCATCAATGGTCATATCTTTCCAGACCAGTCATGATTATTATCAGGGTTCACAACTGAGTGAGACTGATGATCATTTTTTCCTCTGGAAAATATGCATATGCAGCACCTTCCTGCACCATGAATGCTAACCATCAGGGATATAACTTCCAGGTTAGTCTCAGCTAGATTTATCCATATCTGATTACTCAAGTATGTTGTGCCTTTACCGTTAGGGTCATATTACCAAGTTATGCGGGTTAACAAAGAGCATTGGCAACACCTTGTACTGTTTAAAGGGGCTATAGCTTTTTCTTGAAAAGTAGTACAATTTTATAATTTAAAAAATCAACTCAATCTCAGGAAAATGTTTAAAAATACATATTTTAAAATTTGTGCTTATTAACACAGTAATACCACTTGTAGAAAATGTCTGACTTTGAAATCCTGTGTTTACACTTTCTTCTTTCTTTCTTTCTTCCCTCCTTTCTTTCTTTCTTTCTTTCTTTCTTTCTTTCTTTCTTCCTTCCTTCCTTCCTTCCTTCTTTCTTTCTTTTCTTTTCTTTATTTCTTCTTTTTGCTTTTTGATAAATGAAACAAGTAACATCATTAAGTTTAGTAACTCTGTAAGTGCCATAAAATAAATGAGTCCAAAGTTAATCCTATTTATATAATCACTTCATCACTTTCATCACAAAGCATTGTAAATATTCTATCATGTCATAAAAATGATATTTTAAAAATTAACTCTGTGTATGTAGCTGTCCCATAAAGTTTTCTGAGCACCTGATACAGCTTGTTTGCCACAGTGACTTGCAAAAACATCTCACCAATGAGCAAATTGGTCTCCCAGACAGTAAACCCTAGCCTATAGTTGTGTAGGATATGGTGTACAATAGCGCATCTACAATGAAGACCACACTGTGGTCTGGAATTGGCATTTCCCAGTTATCAAGTACACAGGCAGCATGACTCTTCTAGGCATAATGAGCCTCATTTTGTCCATTTTTCTAAATTCCAAAATAGAATAATATGAGAATTTTGAACAAGTGTGTTTAGGTACCAACTGACTCCACTGAGTTCATTGCTTCCTTGAACTATCTGAGAGAGTGGGTACATTTCCAAATCTCTGATTCTAAGCCACATTAATTTGTGTTTTGGGAAAGCTCAGATTCTTCTAGTAATTTTTGTTTGAAAGTCATGATAGAAATAGGGTTGGGTCCTATAGAAGAGCCTCAGAGTGTCTGGCTGTATCAAATGGAAAAAGGAAATAAAGCTGGATCCAGTGAGTTGGTAAGGTTTCTAGAAGACAAGAAACTCTAAAAGACAGTAGGTAGATACATGTGTCTGTTTAATATTCTCACCAAATATGCTAACAACATTAGGCCAACTAAGTTTGACAATGTTTATTTAAGTAGAGACAATAAAACAGAAGAAAGTTTCACAATTCTGAAAGTTCTCAGAAACTGAACAAATTCAGAGGACTTTCCCCAACAACATGATCTGATGATATTTATGGAAAACAGAAGTAGGGGTAGAGAAATGGGTTTATCTGAATCCAAAGAGTCTAAAAGTGCACTATATAGAAACACAGTAATTCATTACAGACCCAAACCCATCTGCCTGACACTCAGAAGCCAATAAGTTCATTTGCCTGTCACTCAAAAGTCAAAATTTAGGTCTACCTTCAACTGCACAAAAGCCAGTACTCAGGAGATAAGAGTTTTCTGGAAGTAAATTAGGCATACTTAATGGTCAATACGTGAGAAGAGGGAGAATCCCAGATTTTTTAAAAAAAAAAAATGCTTTGATAGGGAGAGAAAGATTGTGCAGTGAGAAATGAGCAGTAAGCCTCCCAGAGGCTTTGTTTTCTCCTTTCTTGAAGAAACATCACAATTGACCTTGACCTCCTGGAGCTTATTCTATCACAGTGATTCACATGTTTTGGTCAGTCAGTTAAGTCAGTTCAGAAGGTTGAAACAAGGAGGGGTGTATCATATGCTAATGCCATTTGATGGTCATTAGGTGTTCTGGATAAATGAAGATTATTTTATATGTAACATCCTAATAATTTAGTCTTAACTTTTCACTAGAACCTAGGATGTTGGGCAACAGAAAAGGAAACATCTGCCTAAAGGGACACATTGCCAAATAACAGCCAATGTCTCACAGTTAGTTGACACTGTGAGAGTGCACACGTCTCTCAGATGGGCACCACAGAATTTCTTGTGAGTTGGGCAAGTGACCTTCCTGTAATTTGCATGGTTACCTGGGTCTGGTTGCCTGAGCTTGGTCTTTAATTTTTCTGTTTGGAACCTTAGCAAATTTCCCACATATAAACTGCTACAACTGTTACCGTTTTTAGGGAAAGAGATGAACTTTATCAAAGTAATTTAGATGTGTGTGGCCAGGTTGAAGAAATTCTAATTTGGCTAAGATATTTGTAAATTACATTGAAGAAAGGATTGAAACCTACATGGAAACAATTGGATACATTTTTAGAATTACACTCAGGCTTTTAAAAATTAAGCAAGGGAGAAAAAGAGTTATTCAAATTAGGCCATGTCTTGGATGAGTTGAGTATGCTTATTTAGCCATCTTTGTAGTGTAAAGAACCATGGTATAGAAAAAGCTTTGGAGTTCAGTATTTAGAATGAGGCTGCATATATATATATATACATATGTGTGTGTGTGTGTGTGTGTGTGTGTGTGTGTGTGTGTGTGTGTATCTGTACATCTCAGAGCTGAGAGTCTGTGCTGGACAGTTTAATGTGAACTTGACACAAGCTAAAGTTATTTGAGAGGGCAGAACCTCAGTTAAAAAAATACCTCCATAATACTGGTACTGGGGTATTGGCAAACCTGTAGAACATTTTCTTAACTAGCAATTGACAGAGGAGGACCCAGTCCATTGTGGGCATTCCTATCCTTGGGCTGGTGGTCCTGGAATCTATAAGAAAGCAGGATGAGTAAGCCATGGGGAACAAGTCAATAAGCAGCACCCCTCCATGGCCTCTGCATCAGCTTGTGCCTCCAGGTTCCTGCCCTGTTTGAGTTCCTGTCCTGACCTCCTTCCATGATGAACAATACAGAAGCATAAGCTGAAAGAAATCCTTTCCTCCCTATTTGATTTGGCCATGGTATTTCACTGCATCAATAGAAACCCTGACTAGTACAGAGTCATTGAGCATTTTTACAGTGTGAAGGCAGAGAGTTGGGTATGTACACAGCCTCACATCTGCCCACTGAATGTTAACTAGGACTTCCTCGGGTGCTTTTCTTTCTCTGGAAAGATTATCACATTTAGACCTCAAATCTGATTATGATGAGAAATACAGATAGTGCTTTTGAAAAAAATATTTATTTATTTTATATCCCAGATAGTTTCCTCTATCTCCTCTCCTACCAGTTCCTCTCCCCACTCTGTTCTCATTCCCTAATCTACTTCTCATCTGTTTCTGTTTAGGAGAGGGCAGGTTTCCCATAAGTATCAGCAAAATATGGCATATCAAGTTGCAGTAAGAATAAGCACATGCCCATGTATTAAGGATGGACAAGGCAACCAAATATGAGGAGTAGGGTCCCAAAAGCCAGTAGAAGAGTTTGACATAGCCCCTGTTCTTACTGTTAGGAGTTCCACAAAAGGACCACGCTACACACCTGTAACATATATGTAGAGTGCCTAGGTCAGTCCCGTGCAGGCTCTCTGGTTGTTGGTTTAGTCTCTGTGAGTCCCTATGAGTCCAGGTAAGTTGATTCTGTGAGTTTTCTAGTAGCGTCCTTCACCCTTCTGGCTCCCACAATCCTTTCTCCCTCTCTTATAAAGGATTCCCCAAACTTCGCCTGATGTTTGGCTGTAGGTCTGCATCTGTTTCCATCAGTTGCTAAATGAAACCTCTCTGATGACAACTGGGCTAGTCACCAATCTATACGTATAGCAGAATGTCATTATGCATTATTACACTGACTTTTTTTTTCCTCCAGGTGAGTTTGGTTCTATCCTAGTTCTCTGGGTGATCCAGGCTATGGGTCCTGGTGCTCCAGGGAGTGTCAAGGATGAGCTCACTCTCCTAGCATGGGTTTTAGGCTAGACGGGTCATTGGTTGGCCACTCCCCCAATGTCTAGGCCACCCTTACCCCATCACATCCCAAGGACAGGACAGACAGTAGGTTAAAGGTTATGTGGTTGGATTGGTTTCCCAATTCCTCCACTTGAAATCTTGCCTGGTCACAGGAGATGGCCAGTTCAGGCTCTATATCTGCTATTGCTAGGAGTCTTAACTAGGGTCATCCTTGTAGATTCCTAGGAGTTTTCCTTGCACCAGGTTTTTACCTTACCCGAAAGGCTCCCTTTCCAGTCATCTATTTTAGTACTCTCCCTCACCCCCAGCTATCGCTCTCCATCCCCGTCCACCCTCAGTCCACTCACAAAATCTCTCCTATTTCCCCTTCCCAGGGAGATCCAGGCATCCCTCATGAGCCCTCCTTGTTACCTAGTCTCTCTGGGTCTGTGGATTGTAGCATAGTTATCCTTTCTTTTACAGATAATATCCACTACAAGTCAGTATACACCACATTTATCTTTCTTGGTCTTGGCTACCGCCCCCAGGATAATTCATTTTCTAGTTCTAGCCAGTTGCTTTCAAATTTCCTGGTTTCTTTGTTTTTTTCTTGTTTGTTGTGTTCTTTTTATATAAATTTATTTATTTATTTATTTATTTATTTATTTATTTAAGATCCTGGCCGCAGTTTCCCCTAACTCCTCTCTTCCTAGTCTTTCCCCCATTCCCTCTCTGTTCCCACTCCTCAATCCACTCCTTCTCCAGTTCTGTTTAGGAAAGGACAGGTCTCCAAAAATATCAATAAAACATGGCATAGCAAGTTGCAGTAAGATTAAGCACCTCCCCATGTAGTAAGGCTAGGAAAGGTGACCTAGTATGAGAAGTAGGGTCCCAAAAGCCAGTAAAAGAGTTGGAGACAGTGCCTCTTCCCACTGTTAGGAGTCCCACAAGAGGACCAAGCTACACAACTGTCCCATACATGCAGAGTGCTAGGTCAGTCTCATGCAGGCTCCCCTGTTGTTGATTCAATCTCTGTGAGCCCCTATGAGCCCAGGTCAGTTGATTCTATGAGTTTTCTTGTGGTGTCCTTGTTTTTACTGGCTGAGCAATACTCCATTGTGTGAATATACTGCAATTTTCTTCATCCATTCCTTGGCTGAGTGACATCTAGGTCATTTCCAGGTTCTGACTATTGGGAATAAAGCTGCTATGAACATAGTTGAACAAGTGTCCTTGTGGTAGGATTGAGCATCCTTTGGGTATATGCCCAAGAGTTATACACCTGGGCCTTGTGGTAGAATGATTCCCAATTTTCTGAGAAGTTGCCACACTGATTTCCAAAGTGGCTGTACAAGTTTGCACTCCCACCAGCAATGGAGGAATGTTATCCTTGATCCACATGCTCTCCAGCATGAGCTGTCACTTGCGTTTTGATCTTAGCCATTCTGACTGGTATAAGATGGAATCTCAGAGTCATTATATAAAGAACTCAAGGAACTAGATATCAACAAACCAAATAATCCAATTTTAAAAGGGGTACAGATCTAAACAGAGAATTCTCAACAGAGGAATATCAAGTGGTTGAGAAATTCTTAAGGATATATTCAACATCCTTAACCATCAGGGAAATGTAAACCAATACAGATAGTTCTTACTTAGGGTTATAAGCACATGAGTCAGTCAAGAAAGTTGCAAGGATTATTGGCTCAAATCCATTTCTGCAATGAAGAAAACGGCCTGTATTATTTACTTTTCTGTTTCTCTGACAAAACACTATGACCAAAGCAACTTCAGAGTCTATGGTGGCACAGTTGGGGCAGCTGAAACAGGAAGGTGAGAATTTATATCTTGAACTGTAAGCAGGGAACTGAAAGATTCCATGAGCAATGGTATGAAGCTTTGAAACTTCAAAGCCCACCCTCAGAGACCTGCTTGCTCCAGCAAGGCCATACCTCCTAAGCCTTACCAAACAATGCCATTAAGTGGGGATCAAGTACTCAAATGCCAGGGATTGTAAGAGATACCTCACTCAAACTCCCATGTGGCTGTAATGGGCAAATCTGAGAAGATGAATGGGTGTTAGGGAAACAGATGAGGATGATTACAAATCTATATTGGTGTGGATGAAACTCTCTGTGATAGGAGTTATCTTCAGATGACAGTGGAGATCCATTGGAACTGCTGTCCTTAAGTAAATGAAGATGAGAAAGACTCAGAAATCCTTGTATTACTATCTTCCAAGGCTCTTCAAATTTATCATTACAGCAAAATATATTAAGATGCCATTTCCGGCTATCTTTACCTAATGAATAAATCAAGCATAATTTTTAAGAACAAATGTACACATATATTCTGTGGGACATTTTTCTGTATGCTTTGAATATGTGTTGCTCTGATTGGTTGATAAATAAAGCTATTTGGTCAATGGAGAGGCAGAATAAGGTTAGGCAGTACTTTTGGACTGGAGAGACAGGAAAAAAAAGGAGAGTGTGGGACCTGCCTGCCCACTGCCCAAGGAGCAACAAAATGCCCACAGACTGGTAATGCCAAGACAATGTGGCAACATGTAGATTAATAGAAATGGGTTGAGTTAAGTTATAAGAGATAGCTAACAATAAGCCTGACCCATAGACCATACAGTTTGTAAATAATATAAGCCTCTGTGTGCTTACTTGGGACCAAGCAGCTGCAGAATGTAGGTGGGAGAGATATTTCCCAACGGCGGGGCCAGGTAGGACTTGAGAAAATTCTGGCTACATATGTATGTGTATATGTAACAATAATTAATGAAAAAGGAGGCCAAGAATTTGAAAAAAAGAAAAGAGAGGTATCTAAGAGGTTTTGGAGGGAGAAAAGAGAAGGGAGAAATGTGGTTATATTATATTCTCACAAAATAAAAGAAATAATTAAAAATATTTTTTTTAAAATTTTTTTTTTAATTTTTATTTTGCAATACAATTCAGTTCTACATATCAGCCACGGATTCCCCTGTTCTCCCCCCTCCCGCCCCCCTCACCTTCCCCCCAGCCCACCCTCCATTCCCACCTCCTCCAGGGCAAAGCCTCCCCTGCGGACTGAGATCAACCTGGTAGACTCAGTCCAGGCAGGTCCAGTCCCCTCCTCCCAGGACGAGCCAAGCGACCCTGCATAGGCCCCAGGTTTCAAACAGCTGACTCATGCAATGAGCACAGGACCGGGTCCCACTGCCTGGATGCCTCCCAAACAGATCAAGCCAATCAACTGTCTCACCCATTCAAAGGGCCTGATCCAGTTGGTGACCCCTCAGCCATTGGTTCATAGTTCATGTGTCTCCATTCGCTTGGCTATTTGTCCCTGTGCTTTATCCAACCTTGGTCTCAACAATTCTCGCTCATATAAACCCTCCTCATTCTTGCTAATTGGACTCCCAGAGATCCACCCGGGGCCTAGCCATGGATCTCTGCATCCAGATCCCTCAGTAGTTGGATGAGGTTTCTAGCACGACAATTAGGGTGTTTGGCCATCCATCACCAGAGTAGGTCAGTTCGGGCTGTATCTCGACCATTGCCAGCAGTCTGTTGTGGGGGTATCTTTGTGGATTTCTGTGGGCCTCTCTAGCACTTTGCTTCTTCCTATTCTCATGTGGTCTTCATTTACCATGGTCTCCTATTCCTTGTTCTCCCTCTCTGTTGTTGATCCAGCTGGGACCTCCCGCTCCCCCAAGCTCTCTTTCCCTCGACCCTCGCCCTTCACTACCCCCACTCATGTCCAGGCTGTTCATGTAGATCTCATTCCATTTCTCTGTCATTGGGCGATCCTCGTGTCTTTCTTGGGGTCCTGTTTTCCAGGTAGCCTGCCTGGTGATGTGAGTAGCAGTCCAGTCATCCTTGTTCCACATCTAGTATCCTGTTATGAGTGAGTACATACCATGTTTGTCTTTCTGAGTCTGGGTTACCTCACTCAGGATGATTTTTTCTAGATCCATCCATTTGTCTGCAAACCTCATGATGTCATTGTTTTTCTCAGCATTGTTTGTAATAGCCAGAACATGGAAGCAACCTAGATGCCCTTCAACTGAAGAATGGATAAACAAAATGTGGTACATAGACACAATGGAATACTACTCAGCAGATAAAAATAATTTTTAAAAGAACAAGCTTATTAGACAACTGCAAATTTATTGGGAATTTGTGTTTGAAAACTTCATAATTTTTAGAGTTTTTTGAAAACTAGAAATATACTGGATTAGATATTATAAATATAAACATATGTAGCAATATGTGGTTATGAACTGTCTGAATCATTTTCAAGTTAAAGAATAAAGTGTGTCCATTTATTCACTAACCATTCCAATTCTATTATTATCAGAGGATGCCCTGATAAACAAGAACTGTGTCACTCTGACTAAGGAGAGATTTCTGATTACCTTGCTGATGAGATGGACAAATAGAAATAATCTGAAGAGAAAACAGTTGCTTACACATCATCAGGAAAGTATAGTTTGTCTCTACTCATTGACAAATACTATGTAAGGAAACATATTCAGGCAAATGATTACACCTGATGTTTGACCATTTCTATATGTAAGATGATATGTAGGGACAAAGGGTAAAATGGCCAACATGGTAAGGTAGGGTCCCTTTCTTCACATAGTGTCAGAGATGAAGCAGGTGCATGCCCAAGCAAAAAGCAAGAAACAGACCATTAGATTTGCTCCTAATATTGCCTCTAGTACAAGCAGAACAAGAGCAGATGAGGGGATGAATTCAGCTTCTCACACCAGCTATTTTAACACCAGTACTTTATTTCCCATCATCGTGATTGCCTTGCAGTTTAATATTTGGCAATTTAATATGTTATCATTTGATAATGCTTATTTTAGTACAGCTTGGGAAAACTAGCATATATGGATCTGTGGGTATATACAAATAGCGGTGTAATGAAAAAACATGACTCTGAAAACTACAAAATGTGTTCATGTACAAACACTGATGTAAAAGAATTTAAAATTGTTTACTTTCTGGGATACCACTAGATATTGTTTTAAGTTCTAATATATGGTACTTAAAACTTGAAATAATAGCCAACAGTTATATGAGAAAGGTAAAAGATGTTTTAGTTGATGCAGCTATAGGATGTGAAAGAATATTTTTTCTTTTTTATTATTAAGAAATTTTCTGTTCATTTTACATACCAACCACAGGTGCTCCTCTTCTCCCTTCTCCCACCCCTCATCCCCCACAACCCACCCCCCATTCCCACCTCGTCCAAGGCAAATACTCCTGTGAGGAGTCAGCAGACCCTGGTACATTCAGTTGAGGCAGGTCCAAGCCTATAAGCCTGAACCAAGGCTGCGTAAGGTATCCCACCACAGGTACTGGGTTTCAAAATGCCCGCTCATGCACCAGGGATGGATCCTGATCCCACTGTCAGGGGCCCCTTAAGCAGGTCAGGCTAAACAACTGTCTCACCTAAGCTGAGGGCCTGCTTCAGTCCTAAGGAGGCTCCACAGCTATTGGTCCACAGTTCATAAGTTCCCACTAGTTTAGTTGGTTTTCTGTGTACATTTCCCCATCATGATCTTGATGCCCCTTGCTCATAGAATCCATTTTCTCCCTCATTGACTGGACTACTGGAGGTTGATCTGGTGCTTGGCTGTGAATATCTGCATCTACTTCCATCAGTTACTGGATAAAGGCGATATGATAACAGTTAGGGTATTCACCAATCTGATTATCAGAGTAAGCCACTTTAGGAACCTTCTCCACTATTGCTAGTAGTCTAAGTGGGGTAATCCTTCTAGATTGCTGGGAATTTCTCTAGCACCCTGTTTCTCCCTGTTCCCATGATGTCTCCCTCTATCATGGTATCTCTTTCTTTGCTCTTCCATTCTGTCCATGTACAGCTTAACCATCCTGTTCCCTTATGCTCTTATTCCCCATCCCCTACCCTCTATTGCCCCCTCACCTTCAGTTTGCTCATGGAGATCTCATCTATTTCCCTAACTCTAACTACAGCAATCCATGTGTGCCTCTTTGGGTCCTCCTTGTTAGCTAACTTCTCTGGAGCTGTGGGTTGTAGTCTGGTTATCAGCTTTACATCTAGTATCCACGTATGGGTGAGTACATACTATGTTTGTTCTTCTGAGTCTGAGTTACCTCACTCAGGATGATATTTTCTAGTACCATCCATTTGCCTGCAAATTTCATGATGTCATTTTTTTTTTACTGTTGAATAGTACTCCGTTGTGTATATACACCACATTTTCTTTATCCATTCTTTGGTTGAGGGGCATCTAGGTTGTTTCCAGGTTCTAGCTATTGTGAATAATGCTGCTACAAACATAGTTGAGCATGTGTCTTTGTAACATAATTGATCATTCATTGGGTATATGCCCAAGATTGGTATAGCTGGGTCTTGAGGAAGATTGATTCCCAGTTTTCTGAGAAACTGCCATACTGGTTTCCAAAGTGGCTGTACAAGTTTGATCTTCCACCAACAGTGAAGGAATGTTCTCCTTGCTCCACATTCTCTCCAACATAAGCTGTCATTGGTGTTTTTGATCTTAGCCATTCCGACAGGTGTAAGATGGTATCTCAGAGTTGTTTTGATTTGAATTTCCCTGATGACTAAGAATGTTGAGCAACTCCTTAAGTGTCTTTTGGGCATTTGAGCTTCTGTTGAGAATTCTCTGTTTACCTCTATAGCCCATTTCTTAATTGGACTGTTAGGTATTTTGATGTCTAGTTTCTTGAGTTCTTTATATATTCTGGATATCAGCCCTCTGTCAGATGTGGGGTTGGTGAATATCTTTTCCCATTCTGTAGGCTGTCATTTTGTCTTATTGACCATGTCATTTGCCCTACAAAAGCTTCTCAGTTTCAGGAGGTCCCATTTATTAATTATTCTTCTCAGTGTCTGTGCTACTGTTGTTATATTTAGGAAGTGGCCTCCTGTGCCAGTTTGTTCCAGACTACTTCCTTCTTTCTCTTCTATGAGGTTCAATGTAACTGGTTTTATATTGAGGTCTTTGATCCACTTGGACTTGAATTTTGTTCATGGATATATATATGAATCTATTTGCAATCTTCTACATGTTGACAACCAGTTATGCCAGCACCATTTGTTGAAGATGCTTTCTTTTTTCCTTTGTAAAGTTTTGGCTTCTTTGTCAAAAATCAGGTGTTCATAGGTGTCTGGGTTAATGCCAGGGTTTTCGATATGATTCCATTGGTCTACATGTCAGTTTTTATGCCAGTACTAAGCTGTTTTTATTACTATAGTTTTATTTAGTATTGTGTGAGCTTCTTGTATCTTCATAGGCATTTCTTTCATTGTAGGAAAGTTTTCTTCTATGTTTTTGTTGAATATATTCTCTGTGCCTTTGAGCTGGTATTCTTCTCCTTTTATCACTATTATTCTTAGGTTTCATCTTTTCTTGGTGTCTCAGATTTCCTGGATGTTTTGTGTTATGACTTTGTTGGTTTTAATGATTTTTTGACTGATGAATCTATTTCCTCTATTGTATCTTCAATGCTAGAGATTCTCTCTTCTATCTCTTGCCTTCTGTTGGTTATACTTGTATCTGTAGTTCCTGTTTGTTTACTCAGATTTTCCGTTTCCAGCATTCCCTCAGTTTGTGTCTTTATTGTTTCTGTTTCTGATTCCAAGTCTTGAATTCTTCCCTTCACCTGTTTTATTGCTTTTTATTGAGTTTCTTGTCTTTCTTTAATGAATTTAATGATTTCTTCCATTTTTTTGTCTTTTCCTTGATTTCTTTAAGGGAATTCTTCATTTCCCCTTTAAAGGCCTCTATCATCTTCTTAAAGTCATTTTTAAGTTTGATTTCTTCTGTGTTGTTATTTTCAGGTCTTACAGATGTAGAACCACTAGGTTCTGGTGATGCTATATTGCTCTCTTTATGTTGTTGTATGTATTTTTTCACTGTTGTCTACCCATCTCTTCCTCTGATCAGTGCAAAAGGTGTGTGTGTCTGAGGGAACCTCTTTAGGTCCAATTGGCACTCTTTTTCCAGTGGGAGTTCTTGGTCTAATCAGAGTTCTTGGTCTAATCAAAGCTGGTGAAATCTGTATCTCAGGGAGCAGCTGTGATCTCAGAGGATGAGTGAGTTTAGGGGTAGAATGGAGCTCATAGCTTACAGGGTGTGGTGGGGGATGTTGGTAGTCCAACCTGCCTGCAGGAGTCCTGCCTGCTGGCCTGCAACTGAGACTGCAATGGATGGGGATATGGAAGTATGGTTTGTGCCCCTGGCCTAAAGCCTAGAGTCTGGGGTGATTGGCTAGGAGAACAAAGACTCACCTTTTGGTCCACTCAGAGCTAGCAGAGTCTGTGTCTCAGGGAGCAGCTGTGATCTCAGAGGATTGAAAGAATAATTTTTAAACTAAAGTAAATTTACTATGTATTCCAAAATGAAAGAGGAAAAAAGTACATGACAAAATCCAAAATGATCAAGAAGATTATCTCTGCATTGAGGTAGAAAAGTCCCTAGAAATCAGTGTAGTGCTTTATATAGTTAACTATACCTGAAAGAGGATTTATTTACATGATTTTTAAAAAACCATGCATCAGTAAGAAAAGTATTTTTTTTTTTTAATTTGGAGCTGAGGACTGAACCCAGGACCTTGTGCTTGGTAGGCAAGCACTCTACCACTGAGCTAAATCCCCAACCCAGAAAAGTATATTTTTCTGAAATTAGAATTTGTCTCTGAAATTAGAATTTTTAGATCATATGTTTTCTTCCAAATTTGCCTGCTCTTAATCCACAACAGATCTTTTTTAAGTCCTTTGTATTATATGGAAATCTGAGTGTCTCTATTGAAAAGTTAGAATTTTTTCTATGGCTATGTGGTCAAAGTCTTTAAAAAATAATTTTCTTGACATTTGAGTGACTAGGGCTATAATGTTTTTATGAATGTTTGGGATCTTTGGTGTTTGATAGTTTTTCCTAATATCAAGGTCTTTATTGGGTCTTTTGATTCTATCTTACTCTAGAATATTCAAGAAGTGCTTTTGGAATTCTGGTCAACTAATTAGGCTTATTCAGATATTAAGTTGTATGGAAAGCACTGTCAAATAACAGGTGATACTAATTTTTGAGTTGTATTTAGGTGAATGTGTTAATATTTGATGAGTCCTTGTGTGATACATGAATCTAATTGTCTAACATAAATTATGGTTCATATTTAGAAAAACATAATTTAAAAATAAATTTTACTATGTAAATTATGAAATATTTAATTGAGCTATTAAGTAATACCTGACCATTGTTTTCTCTCAGTCTTGACCTCTGGAAATAGGTCTTGAAGGCTAAATGCTATTCATAATTGACATTGGCATAATCAGTTGGATTGCTGTCACCAAAGCTATCATCATTGCCTTTAGGGAGTCAAAACAAGTCCTGAGTCTTTTCTTAAGAAACATACCTGTCTCCAACTCTTCTAAATTCTGCTATCACCCAAAACTTCAGAATGTGAAAATACTCCACTAAGGTGCATTTTCACCATGTAATGGAAGCCATCTGTGACCATTCAACTGAGGAAAATCAAACCTTCTTGAAAACTAAGTCTTCCGAGATCATTTTCCAAGGAGTCCTTGACCAGGAGCTAACTTCTATGCAGTTTGTGTGTGTGTGTGTGTGTGTGTGTGTGTGTGTGTGTGTGTGTGTGTGTGTAGGCTTGAATGTAAAGCCAAAATACAGAGGCCAGATATCACTCTCAGCTACTTTTTTCAGGGGCTACCTTTCTTGTTTTTATGAGACAAGGTTTTTCATACTAACCTGGAGCTTGCCAAATAGGCTAGGCTAGCTGGCTACCAAGTTCCAAGGATTCTCTTGTCTTGTCCTTAAAAAAATGGGTTCTAAATATTGCACTAAGATCCTCATGCATTTTGCCAGCTGTGTTCTTTCCCCAGCTTTGATGTCTGCACTTCTGCCCTCAAGCTGTACCTGACTCTAAGTCCTTATCCCACCACTCAAAACACAAACTTTCTTCAATAAAACTGTCCAATATCTTAGCCTCTCATAGACTCTGCATTCCCAATCCTGGGCATGATGCAAGACACTATCTAGTAACTGTGGTGATATATTATGTCCCCCAAAGTATTGTGCATTGTGTATTGATGTATTTATTGCTTGTATGTATTATATATGTTATTGTACTTAGTGTATATAGTTTTTCTTATATTAGTTATATTTTTATTTTAGACAAAAAAGGGGAAATAATATGGTGATATTTTATTTGTATTAAAATGTTATTTGTATGTTAATAAATAAAGTTGCCCAGGGGTCAGAGCTATTAGCAAGCCATAGGAAAGCAGGGCAGTGGTGGTGTACACTTGTAATCCCAGCACTTGGTAGGCAGAGCTGAGTAAGTCTCTGTGTGTTCAGGGATATGGCCATTATTGGATACACATGCCTTTAATCTCAATACCAAGCATGGAAAACCTGGAGGCCTATACAGACAGGCCGTGACGAGGTGGTCATGTGGTTGGGTTTACAACCAATGAGAAGGCAGAACAGGAACTCTATATAAAGAATTTAACACAGGGGTAGCTCTGGTTTGGAGAGGTAGGACCACTGCAGGAGGAAGGGTAAGGTTTTAGCTCTTAGCTCTGACCTCTTGGCATTGGTTCTGTGTTTCTTATTTAATAAGAAGGTTGGTTACATCTACAAAATGTGGTGATATATTGTATCCCCCCAAAATATTGTGCTCCCTAATAAAGCTTATCTGAGATTCAGAAGAGTCAACCACTATAAACATATATTAAACATAGAAGTCAGGCAATGGCAGAACATGCCTTTAATCCTACCATTTGGGAGGCAAAGATCAATCTGGATCTCTGTGAGTTCAATGCCACACTGGGGAACAGGGCCAGGCATGGTGACACATACCTTTAATTCCAGCACTAACCATAGAGGTCTGGAGATCTGTGCAGAAGTACAGGAAGTGATGTGCCTGGGCAGAGAGAGGAAATTAGTTGGCAGAACAGAAAAGCATATAGGTGTGAGTATACAGGAAGCATGTCTCTTTGGAGAGTGAGATGTTGGTGATGTAAGGTTGGCTGTGGCTTGTCCTATTCCCCTGATCTCTCAGTTTTAACCCCAATATGTGGCTGTGGGTTTTTTATTAATAAGACCATTTAGCAATTTGTCTTACAAGTAACTCCCAATATATCTTTATTATATCTCCATTATAACCAACCATAAGAAACAACTTATGTGTCCCTCAATTGAAGAATGGTTATAGAAAATGTGGTATATTTACCCAATGGAGTATTACTCAACTGTTAAAAAACTGACATCATGAAATTTGTAGTCAAATGGGTACAACTAGAAAAAAAGTCATCCTAAGAGAGGTAACACAGAAATGAAAAGACAAATATGGTATGTCTTCACTTAAAAGTGGATATTAGATGTTAAGTAAATGATAATCAAGCCACAATCCTCATATCAAGACAGGTTAGTTAAAGCGGAGGGATATAGGAGTGATGCATGAATTTCCCTGGGAAAGGGAAATAAAATAAATTTTGCAGGTAGACTAGAGCAGGTGGAGATGAGGGAAAGAGGGAACAGGTTGTGGAGAGGGATGAAAGAAGAGAGTTTTGAGAGAGACATCTGGAATTATGGTCATTTGAAGGTGGTAGATACCTAGTGCAATAGAAACTATCTGGAAACTATGGGGGTGACCCTAATGAAGACTCCTATTTGTAATGAGAGGTTTTTCAGTGTCCCATTCCATCCCACAGCAGGCTTCCAAAAAGTCACTCAGAGGCTTATATTAATTATAAATGATCACCCGGTAGCTCAGGCTTATTACTAACTAGCTCTTACACTTAAATAAATCCATAATTCTTATCCATGTTTAGCCAAATGGCTTGGTACCTTTTCTCAGCACAACATTCTCATCTTGCTTCCTCTGCATCTGGCTGGCAACTCCTGACTCCATCCTCCTTCTTCCCATCATTCTCAGTTTCATTTTCCCACCTAACTTCCTGCCTAGGTACTGGCCTGTCAGTGTTTTATTTTTTATTTTTATTTTTTATGATTTGTAATATTTTTTCTTTTCTTTTTATTAAGAAATTTTCTATTCATTTTACATATCAACCACAGATTTCCCTGTACTCCCTCCTCCCACCCCCCAGACTTACTCCCCCAACTTATACCACATTCCCACCTCCCAAGGAAAGGTCTCCCCTGGGGAAACAGCAGAGCCTGGTACATTTAGTTGAGACAGGTCTAGTCCCCTCCTCCCTGCACCAAGGCTGAGCAAAGTGTCTCAGCATAGGAACTAGGTTCCAAAAAGCTGGCTCATGCACTAAGGACAAGTCCCAGTCTCACTGCCTGGGGGCCTCCTAAACAGTTCAAGATAAACAACTGTCTCACTTAGCCAGAAGACCTAGTCCAGTTCATTGGGGGTTCCTCGGGTATTGGGTCACAGTTCATGTGTTTCCACTAGTTTGGCTAGTAGTCTCTGTACTTTTTCCAATCATGGTCTCGAATCTCTTGCTCAAATCCTCTCTCTCATTGATTGGGCTTCTGGCTCTGCCTGGGGATTGGCCATGGATTTCTGCATCTGCTTCCATCAGTTACTGAACGAGGGTTCTATCATGACAGTTAGGGTGTTTGGCCATCCGATCACCAGAGTAGGTCAGCTCAGGTACCCTCTTGACCATTGTCAGTAGTCTATAGTGGAGTCATCTTTGTGGTTTCCAGGGGACCTCTTAGCACTCTGATTCTTCCTATCCCCATTGTGTCTTCATTTATTGTGGTATCTCTTTCCTTGTTCCCCCATTCTGTTCCTGATCCAGCTAGGACCTCCCATTACCCTAAGCTCTCTTTACCCTGACCCTTGCAGTCCATTATCTCACCTCACCCCCAGTTTGCTCATGGAGATCTCATTCATTTTTCTGTCACTGGGCAATCCCTGTGTCTTTTATAGGGTCTTCTTTACTAGCTAGCCTCCCTGGAGCTGTGAGTTGCAGTCTGGTTAGCCTTTGCCTTATATAACATATTCACTTATGAGTGAGTACATACCATGTTTGTCCTTCTGAGTCTTGGTTACCTCACTTAAGATTATATATTCTAGTTCCATCCATTTGCCTGTAAATTTCATGACATCATTGTTTTTCACTGATGAGTAAAAAACACTGTGTATATGTACCACAATTTATTTATCCATTCTTCAGTTGAAAGGGCATCTAGGCTGCTTCCACATTCTGACTATTACAAATAATGCTGATATGAACATAGTTGAGCATATGTCCTTGCAGTATGATTAAGCATTCCTTGGGTATATGCTGAAGAGTGGTATAGCTGGGTCTTGAGAAAGATTGATTCCCAATTTTCTGAGAAACTGCCATACTGATTTCCAAAATGGCTTTACCAGTTTGCATTTCCATCAACAGTGTAGGAGTGTTCCCTTTGCTCCACATCCTCTCCAATGTAAGCTGTCATTGGTGTTTTTGAACTTAGCCATTCTGACAGGTGTAAGGTGGTATCTCAGAGTCATTTTGATTTGCATTTCCCTGATGAATAATGATGTTGATCAATTCTTTAAATGTCTTTCAGCCATTTGAGTTTCTTCTGTTTAGAATTCTCTGTTTACTTCAATAGCCCATTTCTTAATTGGACTGTTAGGTATTTTGATGTCTAGTTTCTTGAGTTTTTTATGTATTCTGGATATCAGTCCTCTGTCAGATGTGGCGTTGGTGAAGATCTTTTCACATTCTCTAGGCTGTCATTTTATCTTATTGACTGTGTCCTTTGCCCTATAGAAGCTTCTCAGTTTCAAGAGGTCCCATTTATTAATTGTTGCTCTCAGTGTCTGTGCTACTGGTGTTATATTTAGGAAGTGATCTCTGGTGCCAATGCATTGAAGACTATTTCCTACTTTCTCTTCTATCAGGTTCAGAGTAACTGGATTTATGTTGAAGTCTTTGATCCACTTGGACTTAAGTTTTGTGCATAGTGACAGATATAGATCTATTTGTAATCTTCTTCATGTTGACATCCAGTTATGCCAGCACCATTTGTGGAAGATGCTTCCTTTTTTACATGGTAGAGTTTTGGATTCTTTGTCGAAAATCATATGTTCATAGGTGTGAGGATTAATGTCTGGGTCTTCAGTTCGATTCCATTGGTCCACATGTCGGGTTATATGCCAGTACCAAACTGTTTTTATTACTGTAGCTCTATAGTACAGCTTGAAGTCAGGGATCATGATGCCTCCAGAGGTTGTTTTATTGTACAAGATTCCTTTGGCAAGCCTGGGTTTTTTGTTTTTCCATATGAAGTTGAGTATTATTCTTTCCAGATCTGTGAAGAATTGTGTTGGGATTTTGATGGGGATTGCATTGAATCTGTAAATTGCTTTTGGTAAGATTGTCATTTTTCCTATGTTAATCCTATCTATCCATGAGGATGGGAGATCTTTTCAGTTTCTGACATCTTCTTCAATTTTTTTCTTCAGGGACTTAAAGTTCTTTTCATACAGGTCTTTCACTTGCTTAGTTAGACTTACCCCAAGGTATTTTATATTATTTGTGGCTGTTGTGAAGGATGATGTTTCTCTGATTTCTTTCTCAGCCCATTTGTCATTTGTATACAGGAGGGTTATTGGTTCTTTGAATTAATCTTGTATCCTGCCACATTACTAAAGGTTTTTATCAGCTGTAAGAGTTCCTTGGTTGAATTCTTGCAGTCACTTATGTATACTATCATGTCATCTGCAAATAGTGAAAGTTTGACTTCTTCCTTTCCAATTTGTATCCCCTTCATCTCCTTTTGTTGTCTTACTGCTCTACCTAGAACTTCATGTATTATATTTAGTAAATATGGGGAGAGCTGACAGCGTTGTCTTGTTCCTGGTTTTAGTGGAATTGCTTTGAGTTTCTCTCCGTTTACTTTGATGTTGGCTGTTGGCTTGCTGTAAATTGCCTTTATTGTGTTTTGGTATGTTCCCTGTATTCCTGATCTCTCCAGGACCTTTTTCATGAAGGGGTGTTGGATTTTTGTCAAAGGCCTTTTCAGCATCTAATGAAATGATCATCTGGTTTTTTTCTTTCAGTTTGTTTATGTGGTGTATTTCGTTGACAGACTTTCGTATGTTGAACCAACCTTGCATCTGTGGGATGAAGCCTACTTGATCATGGTGGATAATTGTTTTAATGTGTTCTTGGAGTCTGTTTGCCAATATTTTATTGAGTATTTTTGCATCAATATTCATGAGGGAGATTGGTCTGTAATTCTCTTTCTTTGTTGCATCTTTGTTTGGTTTGTGAATCTGGGTAACTGTAGCCTCATAGAAAGAGCTTGGTAATGTTCCTTCTGTTTCTATTGTGTGGAAAAATTTAAACAGTAGTGGTATTAATTCTTCTTTGAAGATATTGTAGAAATTCTGTGTTGAATCCATCTGGTCCTGGACTTTTTTTTGTTGGCAGACTTTTAATGATTGTTTCAATATAGGTATTGTTTAAATCTTGTTTTGTCTTGGAATGTCTTGTTCATTCCGTCTATAGTGATTGAAAGTTTTGCTGGGTATATTAGTCTAGGCTGGCATCTATGCTCTCTTAGTGTCTGCATTACATCTGTCCAGCTCTTTTTGATTTCAAAGTCTCCATTGAGAAATCGGGTGTTAGTCTGATAATTTTACCTTTATAAGTCACTTGGACTTTTTCCTTTGCTGCTCTTAATAATCTTTCTTTATTTTGTATGTTTAGTTGTTTAATTTTTATTTGGCAAGGGGATTTTTTTGGGAGGTCTAATCTGTTTAGTGTTCTATAGCCTTCTTTTATCTTCATAGGTATTTCCTTCTTTAAGTTGGGAAAGTTTTCTTCTATGATCTTGTTGAATATATTTTCTGTGCTTTTGAGTTGGTATTCTTCTCCTTCTTCTATTCATATTATTCTTTGATTTGGCCTTTTCATGGTGTTCCAGATTACCGGGACATTTTGTGTTATGACTTATTTTGTCTTTGGTATTTTCTTTGACTGATAAATCTATTTCCTTTATTGTATCCTCTACACCAGATATTCTCTCTTCCATTCTCTTGTATCTGTTGTTTATGCTTGCATCTGTGTTTCCTGTTCATTTACTCAGATTTTGTATTTCCAGCATTTCCTCTGTTTGTGTCTTCTTCATTGATTCTATTTCCCTTTTCAGGTCTTGAACTGTTTCCCTCACATGTTTACTTGCTTTTTCGTGGTTTTCCTTTCTTTCTTTAAGGGATTTATTGATTTCTTCCTTTTTATCTTTTCTACTATTTCTTTGTTGATTTCTTCCAATTTTTTTGTTTGTCTTTTTCTCAATTTCATTTTTCATTTTTTCTTAAAAGTTCTCTAGCATCTTCATGATGCTATTCTTAAGGTTGCTTTTTTCTGTTTATTCTACATTGTGATGTTCAGGTCTTACTGTTGGGGTAGGGCTATGTTCTGGGTGATGCTGTATTGTTCTTTATGTTGTTATATGTAATTTTGCCTTCATGTCTGCCCATCACCTCCTCTAATAGGTAAAGGAGGTGCCTGTGTGTGAGTGAGTTACTATTGGTCCACTCTGTTCTTGTTGTGTCTGTGTCTCTGTGGGCCCTTTTGGGCCCAATCTTAGTTCTTGGTCTAATTGGAGCAGGCAGATTCTGTGTCTCAGGGTGCTTCTTTTGGGTCAACCCAAGCTTGTTGATTCTGTGACTCATGGAGCTGCTCTTGGTGTTATCAGGGCTCTTGGTCCAGTCATAGCTGACAGATTTTATGTTTCAGGAAGTCTCTCTTGGTCCAATGAGAGGTGGAAGATTCTATATCTCAGAAAGCCACTCTTTGTCTAATAAGAGGTATTGGTGAAATTATTAAGGCCACTCCACGTAGTTAAAAGGAGATTTATTTAATGGTGTAACTTACAAATTAAGGGATAGGTAGGTTGCGGGGTATGGGAAAGGTGTATCGCAGTCCAGCGGTGTTCTCTGGAGCTCTGCTTGGTCCACCTCCACCATCCAGGGTCCTGGAACGGAGAGAGCACCCGCCGATCCAGATCTCGGGTCCCCAGGCGCCTCCCTTGGCCCCGCCTTGTAGGCATGACAGTTGCTGAAGTCTCAATGGGGGTTGGAACTTCCAGATCAAAGCTGGAATGGCTACCCACTACAAAGAGGTGGCAGATTCCCTGGCTCTGGAGGTTACTCTTGTTCCATTGAAACTTCTTTGTCTGATGAGAGTTGGCAGTTTGGATTCCCTGCCTCAGGAAGTGGCTGGGTTTTCAGGCAGATGGGTATGGGGGCAGGTCATGTAGATAGCAGGGTCCAGTGGGAGGTTGTGTTGGGGGGGGCTTCCCCCAGGAGCCCAGCCTGCTGGCCAGCAACTGGGACAGAGTTGGGTGGGCATTCCCAGGGATGGGCTGTGCCCTAGGGATGGGTCCCAGGGGCAGGACTCTCTGAGGATAAGCAGAGTCACTCACCTCTTGTTCCAATGAGAGATGTCAATTTGGTTTCAGTGTCTCAGAAAGTTGCTGGGGTCTCAGACAGATGGGTATGGGGACAGGGTGTATAGATTGCAGGGTCCAGTGGTGGGTCTTGGTGAGGGGGGTCTTCCCCAGGTGCTCTGCCTGCTGGCAGCAACTGGGAAAGAGTTGGGTGGGGTTGGGGGGTTCCTGGAGATGGGCTTTCCTGTCAGTGTTTTATTAACCAAGGAGAGTGTAGAAAAAGAGTGTTTCATAGCATTTCCCCATTTATGTCTAAGGCAGCCAGCTGTATCTGTCATTTCTCAAATTTTTTGGAAGTCACTTGCTTGCACTTCCTGCTTACTCAGGTAATATTATTTTCTTCTTTGGTCTCTGATGGAGTTGAAGACTTTATGGTTATAGTTGTAGTTATAGTTTTCCTTGTTACTAGATTCAGAAAAGAAATTCACTAAAGAGGTGTAAGGTATATAAGGTTGAGAAACATTATAAAATAATTTTCATAATGTAAGTTATAATAGAAAGCGAATTAGGTACAAACTCTTGGACTCATCAAGATAGGATAGATATGGAATATCTTCTCTGAACTTGTCAATTGTTAATGGACTAGATATTATTGATGTATTTATTGCCTGTATTTATTGTATGTCGTTATTATACTTATTGTATATAGTTTTTTATATTATTTATAATCTTTTTATTTTAAACAAAAAAGTGAAATGTGGTGATATTTTATTTGTGCTCTAACAAATAAAGTTTGCCTGGATATCAGAGGGTAGAATCAGCCACTAGCTAACCATAGAGGCCAGGCAGTGGCAGCATACACCTTTAATCCCAGCATTTGGGAGGAGGAAACAGGAAGTGACATGGCTGGGTGAAGGAGGAAGTGATAAGGTGGGGTAGGAGACAGGAGTTCATCCCCTTTCAGTCTGAGGATTCAGTAGAGGTAAGAAGTCTCTCTAGTGGCTGGCTCCTTTACTTCTATGATCTTTCAGCATTTACCTCAATATCTGGCTCAGGTATTTTGTTATTAAGACCAATTAGGAATCATGTTACACTTAGTAATGAAGGATATAGAGTCTTAACTGGTGGTCTTTTATAGCCAAACAAGGCTTCCAGTGGTGGGCTGGGATTGCATTTGGTCAAGGTGTTAGGAGATCCCCAACAACCCACACAGAAGGTTGTTGCTCTCCAAAAACTGACAGTGGTAGCCCATTACCAAGGACAACGTCCCCTTTACTACTGAATGTAGAGAAGTTGAGCTGGTGCCTACGCATAGCCTTCACCCCTACATTCTAGTCTCTTTAGTGCACTATGCAGGCTGCCAAAACAGAAACCTGGAACCAACCCAGACATAAAGCCTTCAATCTACAATTTGTCCTGCCTGCAAGGTGTTTTGGGGCAATGGTGGCACAGAACTTGTGGGAGTGGTCAACTAATATCTGGTTTAACTTGAAGTCTATACCTCAAGAGGGATGTACCTCAAGAGGGAGCCCATGTCCAATACTGGAGAGCCCAAAGACTCAAGGTAGAACCAAACATGACTGGGAAAAAAAGTCAATGAAATGATTCCTAATGATATTCTGCTATACTCAGATCAGTGCTTTTTTCAGTCATGATCAGAGAGGCTTCCTCTGACATGATGGGAGTGAGTACAGAGACCTACAGCCCAGCATTCTATATATAGAGAGAGTCTAAATTAGAGATCTCCATCAGGTTCCTCCCATTGGAGCTCAGGGAACACCATGGAAGAGGGGATGAAAGATTCTAGTAGTCAGTGAGGATGGAGGAGACCAAGAGAATATGGCCTACTGAATCAACTAAGCAGGGCTCACATAGGCTCACAGAGACTGAAGTGGCAAGCACAGGGCCTGTATGGGTCTGTACTGGGTCCTCTGCATATATGTTATGGCTGTTAGCTTGGTGTTTTTGTCGAACTCCTAACAGTGGGGGCAGGTGTGTCTCTGACTCTTTTGCATGCTCCTGGGACTCTTTTCCTCCTATTGGGTTGCCTTGTCCAGCCTTGATAAAGAGGACTTTTTAATTTTTTTGTATTTTGTTTTGTCAAGTTCATCTGTTGCCTGTTAGAGGCCTGCTCCTTTCTGAAAGGAATGGAGCAGGGGTGGATCTGAGGAAGAGGGGATATGGGGTGATGTGGGAGGAGTGGAGTGAGGGGAAACTGGTTAGAATATATTGTGTAAGAGAAAATTTTATTTTCAATAATATTATAAAAACACTACCCTTGAACTCCAGTACTCCTCATCACCGACACTGCAGTAAAGCTTTGAGGATTCAAATTTTGGACCATATGTCCAACTCAAGGGAATGTCTCTGGGCTTCTGAAACTGTTCATCTGTTTCAGGTAACATTGATGAGAGAAATATTCTTTTGAAATTAGTGACAACTGAGATGTGGACAGATTGAGTTTCTCATACCTCTGGATTGCCTCTTGATTATTCCTGCCTCTTTCCTTTAACAGGATCAAGCTATAATCCAGTTTGTAACTGCCTTATTCTCCCTCTATGGTTTCATTTAACCTAGCTATGACTATGAAATTGCATATTTGACAACCACGGAGGAGTTTGTACAGTAATTAGTACCTTCTGCTGCAAATGGATATGTTGGATATTGTCCAGTATAAGTTATGATAAAGTTAACACACCGACCATTTAATTCCAGTGTGTAGACCTGCTTCATTTTTTTTGATCACTTAGTTCTTGACTTATTTGGCTCATAAAGAACTTTACTTAAGATCATCCTTCAAGTCTTAGTATCATTTTCAGAGTAGTTATGTTAGTAGTCTCTCAGGTTCACTATATTCTCTTGAAAATTCTTAAATGTCAATAAGTAGTCATCTAGAGAAAGCTAAACAATATGTCTTTGGCTAGAGTATAGACCTAATATTATCACAAGAATATTGTAATTTTAATGTAATTGAATGGAATTGAAACTGAAAATCTAAGTTAAAGCTGACCAAGAGTAACACTAGTGCCCCAATTTTGGTCGCTCTTTCATATAATAGAAAAAAAAAAGAAGTAGAAAGCATTGACTTGCAGCATTAAACGCTCCAGAATCTTTTCAGCTCTCTTCTACTAGCTATTTTCAAAGAAATATGGGTTTTTAACCCAGAAGTAACCCCAAGAACAATACTGCTTCTGGTTTTTTCACTTGAGTATCACTATTGGACAAATAGGCCACTGAAGTGAGAATAAGAGAAGTTTTCATTGTTTTGTTTTCAAATCTCAAGTCCATATAAAATTTCCAAATTAATTCTAATTTTAAATTTTAGGAAAGCTTTACATTCTTTCTAAAATACCTGACAGGCCCATTTGCACTGATTCTTATGAGAAAGGACAGTAATCAATAGATTTAACTGAAAGCATGGGTAAATATTCCCAGTACTCTATTTTGGCATAGAGTAACACAAGACCTGCTACAATGTGGTAGCAATAAATCTGGAGACTTAGGCAAAGAAATTTTAATTTGTCAAAATTCTCCTATTCTTATTTTCAAGAAAGTGGGACTTAGTCATTAAGTCTCTTTAAACATTTATATACCATAGGTCATAAGGTCATAATCAGGAATCCAGTACCATCTTCCATGGATCTATGGTTTTACAGCTTTAAGAAAATAACACCAAGCATCCCTATCCCATGTGATGCAGCTATGGTGGGAGGAAATGAGCCAAATACAACAATCAAGAGCCCACTGATGCCATAGGTGCCAGGTGGTTGGGTACTATAATGAACTCTTTATAATGAAGCATAGTCCAGCCCAGTGTCACAGCAAACTGAGTGGAACAAGGAAACCCACGTCCAGGTCTAGGGCTGTCTTCCCTAGGCCCCAAGCATAAAATTCAGGCCCATCTGGCCCCTTGCAGCACCAGCTAGATGGGCACTATGAGAGTGAGCAGAGAAGGCAAGGGAGCTGACCCCTTGATCAGCTGCAACACACAGGAATTAAGCACAGCAGAGCTGACCCTGTTGATGAAAGCAGAGGTAAGCCGCCCCTGAGATCATGAGTGTGGGAGACCTAGCCCTACCTCTTTCATACCATATGGCAGCATAGACTAGGGAAAAATGCCCTTCCCCAGATCAATGCCTGAATCAGGTGGGAGAGCTGGTCCTGTGATCACAAGAGTGGGAAAGATGTTCCTGAAGTCTACCAGCTGCAACATTCAGAGGAGTAGGCCCTGCACCTATCCTGGGCAGCACGATAGAGTCAACCCTGTAGGTGTAAGTGTGAGTGAGACAGACCCAAAGTTGTGAACATGGAGAGTGGTCCCCAATACCCATCTGTCTTGTGGTGGCTGGTATGGGTCAGGGAGAGACTGCCCACCCCCCACCCATCAATGTCTAAAGCTCTCCCATGCCACCACAAGAAAGCTGAGTAATGGAATCAGTTCTCCCATGCTCACAACTTCAGGGTTGGCTCACCCACACCACTGCTAACAGGGCTGACTCTATTGTACAGCTCTCCCATTCTTATGACCACAGGGCCACCTCTCACACCTGCCTCAGGTGTTGATGGGTAGGGTATGAGTGAAAGGCATCTCTCCCCAGTCCATGCTGCTTTGTGACATGTGAGAGGTCGGACTAGGTATTTCATGCTCACTACTTTTGGGTTGGTTCACCCACACCTCTGTCAACAAGGTTGGCTCTATTGTTCTGCCCGAGTGAGGTTCAGAGCCTGATCTCCTGAATGTTGCAGCTGGTGAGGGTCAGGGATAACTCTCCTGTTCTTATGACCACAGGGCCAGCTTTCCCACCTTCCTCAGGCACTAATGGATGGGGGAATGAGGAAAGGGCATCTCTCCCCAGTCCATGCTGCCATGTGGCAGATGAGAGATGGGGCTAGGTCTCCCATGCTCACTACTTCGGGACTAGTTCACTGACACCTCGGCCTACATGTTTGGCTCAATTGTACTGCCCAGGTGAGGTGAAGGGCCTGCTCTCCTGAGTGCTGCAGGTGGTGGGGATCATGGATAGCTCCTCCTCTCTTATGACAACAGGGCCAACTCTCCAACTTGCCTCAGGTGTTGATGGGTTGAGGGGAGGTCAACTTCCCCCAGTTCATACCACCATATGGCAGATAATGGGTGGAGTTATGTCTCCCACACTCATGATCTCAGGGGCGGCTTACCTCTGCTTTCATCAACAGGGTCAGCTCTGCTGTGCTTAATTCCTGTGTGTTGCAGCTGATCAAGGGGTCAGCTCCCTTGTCTTCTCTGCTCACTCTCATAGTGCCCATCTAGCTGGTGCTGCAAGGGGCCAGATGGGCCTGAATTTTATGCTTGGGGCCTGGGGAGGACAGCCCTAGCCCTGGTAATGGGTTCCCTTGTCCCACTCAGTTCTCCTTGACACTGGGCTGGGCCATACTTCCTCATCACAAAGAGTTCATTATCGTGCCCAATGGCCAGGCACTATGGCACCAGTGGGCTCTTGGCAAGGGGGTAAGGATGCTTGGTGTTATTTTCTTAAAGCTATAAAAACATAGATCCCCTGGGTGGTCTTGGCACATGCCTTTAATCCCAGCACTAAGGGTGCAGAGGCAGGTGGATCTCTTGAAGACAGCCTGGTCTACAGAGTGAGTTTCAGGGCAAGCTCCAAAGCTACCCAGAGAAACCCTGCCTCAAAAAACAAACAAACAAACAACCCCAAAAGAACATAGATCCATAGAAGATCTTTTACAAAACAGATTCGGTTGGAGGGGAGTATCCAAATAGGCATGTCAGTTATTAGTCATGTCTATTCAATGTCTAGCTTAATTGTCTTCTTAGACTTTTCCCATAAATCTGAATATTTCACTTTAGACTATTTGCCCATTTGTTTATAAATGAGGTAAAAACAAGCCAAAACCAACTTTTGCAAAACCTTTTGAGGTCAAGCTATCTATTTTTTTTTAAGGTTTGGGCCTCAAATTTGTGCCAATATGGATATATCTAAGAAACAAATCAACAGAAATGAAGTGGGGCTTCCCATCTAGAAGACAAGAATTCAGGGGCTCATAGAGGAAGCAACCCCTCCATTTGAGCCTTATTGATAATGCCAGTGAATGAACACAATGTCATCATTCTTTTGTTCAGAACCTAGGAATCAGGGGCAGCATGCTTTGCTCAATTCTGGGCTGCCCTGACATAGGAGCCACATTCCACAAAAGTAATTTCAAAATTAAATGTGTAACCAGAGCTTCCTTGGCTGTTCAGACTCATGGTTTACCTCCATTTATTTCTAGTAAATGTAAATGTAAAATTGCTTCTTTCCAATATAACATAAATTTATTCTTTATAAATGTCTGAAGAGATCAAGAGATCAAGAGAAAACCCCCCCAAAATGACCTATTTATCTTGGCCTTATATAAGAGGCTACAGTCATAGGCAAATCTCTGGGTTTACTTCTGGTCCTAATTAGCTCATTATGTAAGTGACTCAAACACAGAACAATGCACTACTTAGGGTTGGGTATTTTACCCTTTTAGTCCAGTACTGTAAATACAGTCACCTTACTATATGGCAACAAAGACACACAGAAAACTTCATGTGGTTGTAATCATCCTTTTGAAAATGGCATCTGAACTGATGTGGATGAAGGAGACAGATTGGCAAGTGCAGCAAGAACAGGTGACCTGCAGCGCACAGTCCTGAAAAGGGACCATAGAGTAAGTTCCACAGCCAGGTCTAGGAATGCAAATGCAAAAGGAAGTTCTAGGCACAAAGGAGCAAAACATTCCATGGTCTCAGCCAAGGAAGAGAAGTCCAAACTTTCCCATAGTTTAGACAAAGAAAATACAATTACAAAAGTGCAGAAACACCTAAAGATGCCACTGAACTCTAACGCTGGACTCCACTCAGGCTCCCAGCCCTTGTGATCAGTTCTGAAAGACTTTAGAGGAAGCAGAGGGTAATATGGGCAGAAGGCAGTTTATTGCAGGGTAGAGGAGGGCTATAGTCTAAGGACAGCAGACACTAACCAAAGAGGCCATTTTAAAGATAGAGTTCTGTTAAAGATAATGTTCTGTTAAATTAATTGGTTAATTAATTTTGTGATTAAAATTACATTTTCTGTACCACTTAGTGCTCAAATCATTGTTTCAGATGAGTGAAAACCTTTTGTTACTTTGAACAAAATCATCTGCATTTCATTGTCAACAAAATTATCCTAAGCATGTAATGCAAACTGTTCGTACTGGGCTTTGATGTGGTAATGATATAATTGCATAGGTTAATCCATATACAATCTTGAACAGCATGTTTGGTAGTTTAATTTCTCTTTTTCACACATAGGCCAGATAACAGAAAATAAATTTAGTTTATAGCACCGTGCCTTTAAGATGAAACTGCACAGTTACATGAAACCAAAGGCATATTAACAAGAATCTTCTTGCAGCAAAATTGAAAGCATATTTTGTTGTTGGCATTTTTCTAAAAAAAGGATGAGATGTGAGCAGCTTTGCTTCCTTTCAACATGCTTGCTTGTAGCATTACAAAACTCAGAGTCTGGAAAATGACTTGCAGAAGCCAGACTGGATTATCAAGGAGTCTGCCAAAATTCTCTGGCATTTTGAATTTGGCAGAATGTTGCAAAATAAGTTTGCTCAGACAATTCGGGTTCTGCTACAAACCCAAATGTCTGAGAAGAAATTTCAAGTGTGCCTGACCAGAGGTTCCTCATCTCTTGAAGATGTTTATCTACCCAGGTTATTGCAAAACTTAGCACTCAGGATGAGGAGAACTAACACTGTGGTTTCTTACTCTGTTTTAATAGACACTTTCACATTCTCTTCAAAACAGATTGTGACTTAATTAATATTTTAAAGTAAACCTAATAAATGACTGCCATTTTTCAAATCTTTATTCTAAGTCAGTCACGCAATGCAGAAACCACCACTTAACTTAGAGATGCATAAGTGCCATTCAGCCATCCCTTCCTCATGTAAAATAGCAAAGCACTATTTAGTTTTAACTTCAAAACCACAATTTTTCACGTGTGTAAATACTATTTTTAGAACATGAAACAGAGAGTTCTGTTTTGTGAGTTTTTTTCTCCTCCATACTACATCATATAATTTCTGTGATCAAAGCACATTACAATGAACAAGCTTCAACGGTCCAGAATTTATGGCAGACATTTTGTGTTCATGGAGTTCAGAAAGAGTAACATGCATATGCACAAGGGTATACTAGGACAGGCCCATAGGGTCAAGGAAATTGGCTCAAACCAGTTGCCAAGGCATGCACATACCATACTTCTTTATGAGCTAAACTGTAGTCTGCCTGAGGGCCTAGAAACAGGCACTGTCAAAGGTCCTGATAATGCCTAGCTAATGAGGGGCAACCAGGCAATGTCACTAGATCGCTGTCAGAGCTCCTGATATTACCCAGCCAATGTCATTAGATAGGGACTCAGCCTGGATGCTGTGAGGAGGGTATATAAGGCCTTCCCTGTTACTGAATAAATGAGTCTGCTGTTTGTCTTCCCTTAACTCCTGGTGTCTGTGTCATTGATGCTGTGCCTTCTCACCCCCTCCTCTGAAGGAGCCATTAGGATCCAGCAGCATCTGGCACCTAAATGTTGGGCTTCTATTACTTTCTCTTTCCTGGTGCAGGTTCTGATCGTCTCCCTCCCTTCACTCGTGGCACTGGACAGCGCCCCCAAGATGGTGTGTTTCAGTTAGAAGGCCCCTCAGTGTTTTGTTCTTTCAGTCCCTTCAGCAGATAAGCATTGGGACCCTTTCCTACTTTTGTGTTGTCTGTCATGTTTGTCTGCCTGTCTCATTAGGAAAACACATTTTTTTTTCTGTTTGGTTTGCCCTGCACCTCCAAATAAGGACTGATCCCCCAGGAGGTGGAACCAAGTCTTGGCTCTCAAACACCATCCCTCATCTGGAGACATGGTGAGGGCATATGCCTGTGGCCTAAAAAACCATGGAAGAATCCCACTAAACAGACACAGGGACCAATACAAATTTCCACCCCTCTTAACTGTTATCTTCTCTCTGACTGTTGCTTGCCTGCTGTCTCCCTCTACAAGATGGGCAACCACTTCATCTCCTCCTCCCCTTCCATAGCTGACCTTTCTATAGCATCCAATAATGAGGAAGCAGACATGTCAGGCCCTGTGAAATCTGTAAAGAGTGCAGCTGCCATTAAGACCCCATGTGCTGTTCCCCCCTAGACCCCAATTCCACCATGGGTGTCAACCCCCCTGCTGGGGTATCCCTGGGGCTATCTGTCCCAGGGCCTGCCTGCCTTGGAGACAGGCCACGCCCCTGTTCCACTGTATACTCCTCACTACCCACAGCCAGCACCATTCATAACTGGGAGGCCTGAGGAGGCTTATCCAGTTAACCTGGGTCCAAATACCACTGTCCAGCCCAGAATTTCCACCCCCACAGCAGAACTCTCACTCATCTGGAAGGTGGCTAATGAGTCAGGCCCAGACTCACCTTACTTTGAACAGGTCCTCACTCAATGAGTAATGCAACTACAGACATTCTTTAATTTGGTATAGTCTGCTCAAAGCTGTGTTAGAGCCGGGCACCTTTCTTAGCTGGAAATTGGCTTACAATGATCAAGCAGAAGCTCAAGCATGAATGACCCTCTTAATTAACATTTCAGTGACCCTTGACATGCTCACTCAACAAGGCAGCTTTATCCATCCCATCCATTGGGAAAAGATTGGCCACTGAGCCTACTACAAACAGGTTTCTCACCTGGTGTTCAAGGCTCTTAAGGTATGCACCCCCAGGATCCTTCAGCCTACTTTTGTAATTTTATCCAACAGTCAGAGGAGTGCTTCACTGACTTCCTGGTTCATGTCAATGAGGCAGTAGAGTGCAGAGTGGGTGCAGGCCATACTAGAGATGTTGATTAAACAGCTGACTTGGGAGGGGCTCAATGCCCAAACCTGTAATGCAATTGCAGCCATGAGAAATGAGAACATACATAAATGGGTGCAGGCCACCAGAGATCTTGACCCCAGCACCAGTCCAATTTCAGCTCTTACTGCCTCCCTGCATGCTCTCCTAGCTGACAGGCAGCATGCTAATGACAGACCCAAGGGTCTGCAGGTAGGTAGAACTTGCTAGACATATGGCAAACTATGCCATTTGTGCTGTGACTGCCTCCAGACAAACCTAGGACCCAATGACCCAGATGCAATATGGGATTTCATTGTGCAAGGGATTGCAGGTCACAGTGTGCCAAAACAACAGCCCCTTTAAAGTCCAAATGGGGCGCTCTTCAGCCCCAGTAGTGAGAGGAGGTTCTGATCATCCAAACATCTATTGGACAATGCCCATTTTTCCACACTCTCCAATGCTAACCATCTATCTTGATGGACAAGCTATAAAAGGCTATGTTGACACAGGTGCGGACACCACCATTTTAACCAAGACTGAGGTGCTTCACTTCCCTCATTGGAAGTTTTAACCTGGCCCCTGACCAGTGCTATAGGAGGCCAACAAGATTCTAAGATGGCTGGGCAGTGGTGGCACATGCCTTTAATCCCAGCACTTGAGAGGCAGAGTCAGTCAGATCTCTGTGAATTTGAGGTCAGCCTGGTCTACAGAGCAAGATACAGGACAGGAACCAAAACTACACAGAGAAACCCTGTCTTGAAAAACCAAAAAAAGAAAAAAGAAGAAAAAAAGATTCTAAGATGACCACACACCCATCTAGTCCATTGGAAGGACCTTGATGGCAACTGGGGAGCCATTCACCCTATCATTTTGACTGTACCTAGGAACCTGTGGGGCAGAGATATTTTAGACGATATGAGTGTTGTCCTAACTACAGGTAACAGGGCCTTTTTTAAAAATGACATCCAGGTCCATGTAAAGGTGGGTCTTGTGGTCGGCAACACTGTAGAAGATCCACACCCCCAATTCTAAGGGCCACTGTCTCCATGAAATCCACCATGATTGAGCCCCCTATCCTCATTCCATTGACATGGTTCTTAGGTTAAGAATTAAGAGTAGAACAATGGCCTATAATTGAACCCAAGCTGTTAATCCTAAAGGAATTAGTTGCAGAACAGTTAAAGATGGGGCACATAGAACTATCCACAAGTAAAAATAATACCCCCATATCTGTTATCCCTAAGAGATCTGGACACTACCACCTCCTGCAGGATCTTCATGTAGTTAATGGTCAAATGGAAAAAGTGGGGTCTACACAGTCAAGCCTCCCCTACCCCAGCACTGTTCCTCCATCTTATTATATATTAGTTTTAGATATTAAGGATTGCTTTTTTCAAATTCCTCTGGCACCACAGGATCAAGATCATTTTGCCTTTTCTGTGTGGGAACCTAATATGTATAAACCACCTAGGAGATATCAATGGACTGTTTTGCCCAAGGAATGAAGAAAAGCCCCACTATTTGACAGTTATATGTTTTTCAAGCTTTAGTCAATGTCCCCAGGGATGTTCTTTTGATCCATTATATGGATGATCTCCTCTTGGCACATCCAGATGCAGTCTACCTGAAAAAGACTCCCAAGGGAGTGTTAGAAGATCTCACATTACTACATCTGATGGTGACTACAGGTAAGGTTCAAGTGGTACCCCCATTTGTCTTTTTAGGTTTTTCCATTGCTAAGCAGGTTTGTCCCCTTTTCTTTAAATTAGAAATGAAGGAATTGTACTCACTCTCAGAATTATAATAATTACATAGCATGGTTAGTTGGCTTAAACCTTTCTTAACCATCCCTGACTAAGAGATGAGACACCTCTTTTAGTTTTACTTTTTTCTCAAGGCAAACAGCAGACTCTTTTACTCAGTAATTGGGATGGCCTTATCTACCCACCTTACAGTATCTAGGCTGTGTCTTGATCTTATGATATTGTGTAGTCATCCTTCATTGGCTCGGCATGACCAGGACCCCAGCACCTGTTGCTAGGCCATCAGGTAGACACCAGGTTGGCTTATAAGGAAGTACATTATGTGCATGCCTTGGCAACTGGTTTGAGCCAATTACCTTGACTCTATGGGCCTGTCCTACCACACAAGGGGTCATGGTCTTGGAAGCAGTGGCTCTTGTAGGAGTTCTGATGGAAGATGAAGATTTTAGAAACCTGGGAGTCTGGCCCATGAAAAAACTAGAAACAATACCTTCAATCAGGCAAGAGAAGCATGGCAGATAGGAGAAGTGAGATAGATAATAAGCAACTGGGTTGGCATGCTTTTGTTTATTCTGCAATCATCCAAACAAGTCTGGAAAAGTACTATGTCACACGTTCTTAAATTAATATGAACCTGTTCTTCAGTTTGAACACAAATAAGTCATGTTTATTATATGATATAAGACAAGCTCTCTATAAGATGAAGCATGTATCACAAGCATTTGTATGTCACAACAGAATTTGGTGAACCAAGTTTAAACTAACTTGGGTGAAAAATAATTACAATAATGTGAAAAGAATCACACAAAATTGTTATTGTGAGGTTGATCTGTCCTGAAAGATTTTGCTGGATCTGGACAATTAGCTAACCCCATGTATAGCAGGAAATCAGTTGCTTTTTTTTTTTTTTTTTTTTATAAAGGAAACTCATTTTTCCTAGCTAAGAAACATTGAGATCCCAATAATAAAACTGCCATCATTTTCAGTGAAAGAAGGTAGAGAAATGTTCTTTCTTTAAAAAAGTCTCAGCAGCTGGGGGTGAGGAGGGGTAATGGAGGGCAAGGGACAAGGAAATGAAAGCTTAGGGGAGCAGGAGGTTTGAGCTGGAATGAGAACAGAGTGGGAGAACAAGGAAAGGGATACCATGATAAATGAAGGCACTGTAGGAATAGGGAGAAGAGAAGAAGAGTGCTAGGGAGGTCCCCAGGAATCCACATGATGACTCCACCATAGACTACCAGCAATGGTCAAGAGAGTGCCTGAGCTGGCCTACTTTGGTGATCGGATGGCTGAATACCCTAACTGTCATCATAGAACCCTCATCCAGTGACTGAGATCCTTGACCGGGACCCAGGCAGAGCTCCAGGAGTCCAATTGACGCTAGAGAGGAGGGATTGTATGAGCAAGAGATATCGAGACCATGATTGGAAAAAGTACAGAGACAACTAGCCAAACTGGTGGAAACACATGAACTGTGAACAAATAGCTGAGGAGCCCCCATGGTACTGGACTAGGCCCTCTGGATAAGTGAGACAGTTGTTTAGCTCGAACTATTTAGGGGGCCCCCAGGCAGTGAGACCGCGACCTGTCCCTAGTGCATGAGCCTAGTGCCTATGGTGTGACACTTTGCACAGCCTTAGTGCAGGGAGGATGGGGCTTGGACCTGCCTCAACTGAATGTACTAGGCTCTGATGAGAGACCTTGCCTTGGAGGAGGTGGGAATTGGGGGATGGGTTGGGGGGGAAGGCTGGAAGGTGAGAGGAAGGAGGACAGGGGAATCTGTGGTTGATATGTAAAATGAATAGAAAAAAATCTCTTAATAAAAAAAAGAAAGGAAAAAAACCCTCAGCAGGAAGCAACTATCCCACTACCTAATAAAAAGAGAGCATGTTTCCAGAAAGAAAACATGGAGACACTTCTTTACAGGCTATGCCTTTAACATTCTAATGGAGTTCATATGTCAAATAAGCAAGAAATTGGCTTACAACAAATGAGTTATAAAACCTGTGATGAACCCATGCCATTTGCTTTTGTGAACTCATCTGCTCTTTTGTCTAAACAACCTGCACTACACAGCACTGCATGTAAATAAGGGTCCATGTCTTGCACACATGACAAGGACAGATATCTCAGTACTGCCTCTGGAAATGTGACTATTATCATGGGGTTTGTAACCACAGAGAGTCAATGTTTTCTCATTTGACACTTAGCTTCCTATCAACAAGTGGGCACCATATAGCTACAAAGTATTTGCCACCACTATTTGTCTACATCATCTATATTCCAAGAGGTGAAAGATGAGTATGTGTGCAAACAATGCTATTCACTAATGATAATCCTAAAATTATTTAGTATTTCTGTACGTCTCAACAACTGTTAGCTACCCACTTAACATAATTTTCCTATGTGGCTTGATTTTATTTTAGAGATGCAATGCACCCATATGAATATTCATTCCCTGGCATCCTAGCAGCTTGGAAATTGATCTTATTGAGGGTGAAATCATAAGTCATTAGGGTAAAGGTAAGAATGTTAGGACAAGGCAAGATCTTTAATGGAGGCAGAATGTTTGGCTAAGATATTTTCTCTCTTCTCCTTTCTTTCTCGAGGCTGATGATAGCAGAGTACCAACATCTTACTTCAGAGCAAGAAAGATGTTCTACCTCTAAAGATGATAGAGCCAAGTATGGGAGTTTTATACTCAACATTATGGAGCTATCCCACAAGCTCTGGGTAAACCCCACATGGTCTTTATGCTTTATGAGCGAAAATAATCTCTTATTTGGTTAAGTCAAATTCATTTTTGAACAGCTGCACTAAACTCATTGCTACATTTAGTTATTTAAAATAGGAAAATTAAAAATTGGAAAGCATGGCTTTGAAGATTTCCATTTGAAGTATAAAGTGGTACTGCATAACAAGTACATATATTATGACAACTTTTAAATAAAATATACCAAAAAAGAAAAATTATAACCAAAAAATCACTTAAGAAATCAAATTCTGCACCTTCATTAAAAATGTTCTGTGGATACCATAGATCAATAGCTATTATCTCTATCCCAATTGGATTAAAATCCTAAGAAAGAGAGTGAATATATTAGGTGAAAATAATTGAGCTTTTAATTTTAAAAGCATATACAATCAGAATAGGAGCTCTCTCCTCTCTGGATTGAAATGGTTTTGTCCACTACGATCCAGGAGATGCTTGCCAAGAACTGGATGAGTCAAAAATTCTTGGCAAAAATAAAAGCACAAGTTTTGAAATTAATCAGATTCCTTGAAAAATTCTGATATATTCTGTAGGTGATCCCTAGGAACATTTCTATATGATGAAAAGCAAGGGCTACACACACACTTAAAATAGAGATGGGACCCTGAGCATGATGGTAATCTTCATCTGGATCTATCAGTCTACGTTAAAACTACTGCATTTTGAACACATGGAATATTTTCTCCTGAGGGCAATGAAAGTTTACACACAGGCTTATCATTTATTGCTTAGCTGGCAAGAAAGTACACTCCCAGGAGATAGAACCTCTGAAATGCTCTGATGTGAATGGACAAATAGAAACATACACTTGAAACAGGCCTCAAAACTAATCAGTAATCTGTTGGTCACCTCTGTATAGTCATGTGAATATTATACCAGTGGACACATCTTGCCTGCCAGGTCAGTATTGCAGCATGCAGGATCAAGTACAGGATAAGACCATTAATGTCTTTTTTCCTCCAGCAGCCTATGAAAGATAGCCAGAAATTTCTGGTAGTTCAAGGTTGTTTTACCTTAAGTGTCTTTTTTTTTTCTTTCAAGACAGAGTTTCTCTGTAACAGTCCTGGATGCCATGGAACTTACTTTGTATACCAAGCTGGCCTTGAACTCACAGAGATCCACCTGCTTCTAACTCTAGTACTACCAAGTACTGGGATTAAAGGCATGTACCACTACGCCTGGCTTCTGAGCTTTTCTCTATGTCCTACAACCAAAGTGTATGGAGTCTTTAGTAATAGGGTCTTATCAGCCAGTATTGATGGGCAGCCAAGAGCAATGGAAATTACCTGTGATTTGTCTTGGAGATGTCTGGTAGCCTCCCTGAGCAATAACTCAGAATAGTAACCCATGTCTGGCGTTATGCTTGTTGTTCAACAATTCTTGTATCTGGGAGCGGGGAAGCATTTCCACCCGTGTGGGTAACCTACAGTCAAACCTCTTTTAGAAACTGTGTTTTTAGCTAGTTTACAAACTAGTACGTTTTCACATGACATTTTCATGCATCATTAGTTCTGGTTGACCTGTCCCTAGCCATTCTTCCCCTCATCCCCATACTCTTATTCCCACTTAAAATTTTAACCTTGCATATTCACTCTCTTCTTTCATATCATGTATGTTCTTTCATTCTATCCAAATATAGTTGTAATTGTGTTGCAGGATACTAGGTTTCTACATGTCTTTTTTTGTATACTCTTCATTTTGTTCAATCCTTCTATATCATCTTATTTTTTGAGTTCCTCCACATACTTACCTTCTTAAAATATCCTGTTCCCAATATTCTCCCTCTCTATTTCTGTTTTACTTATATTCTACCATCCCATTTCTTAATGTAACCAAATGGCCAATGGCCCCCTACCACTTCACACATATGTCAAGATCAAAACACAAAACATGCATGCGTGACACTATACCCATGGGCCTATAGGAAACCTGCTAAATCATCATGTTGTAAAACTTGCTTCTAAGTATAGATCTGTGCCAATCTAACCTTGGTCAGAGAAGCTTCTGTTTTCAGTGGGCAGCAGTTAACACAGAGCCTTATAATCTATCCATGTGTTGAAATCAAGCAACTGTGAGTGTTCAACCTTAAATGGATGTTTATAACATCTCCATCTCCCAACTCCCACTCCAAGACTGAAAGAGCATTATGGAAGATGGAGTGGGAAGAATGTAACAGGGCATGGTGTGCTGGGGTGAGGGGGCAGCCCCGGCAATGGCCAGGCCCCAGAGAGGAAGTCAGGAGTTGGTGAAGGAAAAGGTGATGAGAATCTTGCAGCCTGACTGATCAGCAGTCAGCATACTTCTGTATTAATACAGAATTTTGTAAACAGGGATAGATTGTTGTTCCAAAACACAGATCATATCTTTTTGGTTTTGGACACGTGTTTCATTTCCTCTTGCATATCTTTTAGTCATCATCATTGATAAATTATGACAAAACAGTTATCTTTTATCATCATTTTTATTCATCAACCCCATAATCCAATTTTAAAGAACCTAAAATATGATAGTCCGTTCATTTTCAGGCTGACAGCTCTTGTGGCTTCCAGGACACTAGAGAGAAAAAAAAACTAGCTCCGGCAGATTGCCATGCTTGAGCAGTGTATTATTGACTCTTAATGGTCAGATTAAAGTTGCTGCAGTTATTATTCAATTTCTGGCATATAAAATGTTTACATTTTATGTCTTTATAGAATTCACTTATATGTCTAATCTTGACATTCTTTTTTCCCTTGGTCATATGACACTACAGTGGCCTTGCATGAGATAACTTTTCTAAGAAAGGGAGGCCCTGATACCTCATTTTTAAAAATCATCTTTGTTAACATTCAGGTATTATCCTGGCCTGCCCTCATGGTTCTCTGCTGCAGCCACTAAGAGCATTCCCTGTGCACATGTGCTTGTTAGCACTCAGGCAACTACACTGGCCTCCCATCAGGGTTCTGACAGGATAAGTCATCAACTACAGCCACTTGCTATGTGCATGTGCTAAATTCCCTTATAAAAGGCAAACCCCTCTGTAGCAGGAATCTTAGAGAGTCTTATTAATAAAATCAAACCCGGGGCCAGTTACTGGGGTCAATGCTGGAAGATCAGAGAGACAGAACAAGCTACAGCTATCTCACCTCGCCGGATCCTCAGCTGGTCTTGTCTCCTCAGACTGGAGGCCTCTGAGTCCTCATCCAGAATGGGTCTCAGCTGAACTGTGTTGCTCCAAAGCTTGAAAGCTTAACCAGCCAAATGCTTAACCAGCCAAATGCTTCTAGTTTCTGGTCCTCACGCCTTATATACCTTTCTGCCTTCTACCACCACTCCCTGGGATTAAAGGCGTGTGTCACCATGCCTGGCTATTTTCAATGTGGCCTTGAACTCACAGAGATCCAGAGAGATTTCTGTCTCTGTAATGCTAGGATTAAAGGCGTGAGTGCCACCATTTTCTAGCCTCTGTATCTAGTGGCTGTCTGTTCTCTGACCCCAGATAAGTTTATTAAGGTATACAATATTTTGAGAAACACAATACCACCACACCCCTCTCCATCTCTCTTTCTTTCTCCACCACTTCTCCCCAAGAGGACAGCTTCTGCACCCTCTTCCTTGTACCGTTCTCCCAATAAACCTTCCACATGAGTTCTGTTGTATGGTGGGACTCTCTTCTTTCCATGTCCTTTCCACAGCCCCATAAACTACAGCATTGGTTCCATGATACTTGGCAGGCTCTCCTGGCAGTCCCTCCTGCCCACAGGCAGTCTGAGACATGCTCAGACCCTGGACCCAGTCCACATACAACAGCCTCACTTTTCCACCTAACAGATCACTGAGCTCTCCATCCAACACCAGCAACAACTGGTAAGTTCCCTTTCTCTGGGTTGACATAAATGCTTCCTTGGACCTGTGGGAGTGACTGCTGAGCATCAGGTACCCCTCTGGTGTACTTGCAGGTAGGAGAACACCCAACTATGGTCCTCAAGGCTACAACTGACCCCATTCCCTGACAATCACCACTGGCCAGTTCCCATGAGTGAGGCTTCATCTCATGAGCATGGTTTCTTGTCTTTGGCCCCATTGGCAAGTCCTGATACCAGGTGACCACATGTCTCTCAGGCTCAGAGCCCTTGGCCCACATTCTTTGCCTGATGATGCACTGAGCAGCTTGTACCTCCTCAATCTGATCCTCCCTGAATTCCAAAGAAATGGGAATCCAGGCCTCTGAATCTTATTTCTCTACCTAACTCATAGGAACTGTGCCTAGCACTGTAAATCCAACCTCCCCACTGGGGTGCCTCTTGGAAAACCTCAAACCTCTACACTTAGTACCCGACTTAAGGGCTTCTAAACTTACCTGCCTTTGCAGTCAGATTTGGTCCCAATACCCCTTAGATAATCAATCAAAGTGGTCACCTACTGGTATCCTAGATCTCAATTTTATATGAGACCTTCACAACTTTTGCCAGCTATTAGCTAAGTGAAAGGCGGTACCCTATTTCTTTTGTTCTCCCCATTCACTTGACCCCAGACTCACCAGAAGCCCCTCTCCTCCCCCTAGTCATTCATTCTACTCATTCTGACACATCATTCCCAGGTGGACCCGTAAGTCTGGGGTACCTCAAACCCCTCTGTAGCTAAGCACCATTCCCTCATCATCTTGCAGTTACAGGACCCGACTGGTATATTACCCAAGCCCAGTACCTACTCTCACTCCAGAGTCTCAGGCAACTTCAACCTGTTATTTCTGCCCTCCTAAGGAAAAGCAACTACTTAATCCCACAACTTCTCCCTTTAACACCCTATTGTTGAAGTTAAAAAGCCCAATGGGACCTGCCACCTGATTCAAGACCTCTAGCTCATTAATTCTGCAGTGGTTTCACTCTACCCTGTTGTGCCTAACACTTACACACCTCTTTCCACTATCCCCTGAATGACCTCCCATTTCTCAGTTCTGGATCTTAAGGGCACTTTCTTCTCTATCCCTCTCAGCACTTAGTCATGAAACATTCTTGTTTCACCTAGACCGATGCTGAGAACCACCTCTCTACATAGCTCACTTGGACCTCAGGAGTTCCAGAACAACCCACATCTGTTCAGCAAGGTCCTGGTCTCTGGTCTTCTCTCTGTCTCTCCCTAAATATAAACTCATATAGTAGGTAGATGACCTCCTCTGCAATTCATCCCTACAAGTTAGCCATACTAATACCTCTGCTCCTCTATATTTCTTGTCCAGCCAGGGCTATAGAGTCTCATCCTCCAATGTCCAACTATCAACTCCTCAGGTCACCTACTTGGGACTAAGCATTACCCCAATGCAGAAAGCCATTACCTTGGATAGAAAACACCTAATCCAGTGTCTTGCAGTCCCCTCTACTAAAGAAGAGACTTTATGGTTCCTAGGAATAGCTGTCTTCTTGTGTTCGTGGATCTCCTCTTTTTCCTTCCTTGCCCACCCCTTATATGAGGTAGTTCTTGGCCCCTCACATGAACCCCTTCTCACTTCCATTACTAAGCCCTTTCAAAAGCTCCATCAGGCTCCCTTGAGGCCTCAGCACAACAGATGAAAAAATTCACCAAAAGAACAACTAGAAGCACTCCCTGGTGCACCTGCAGGCACTCTGTGGTGGCTGCACACAAAATGGCGGCAGCACACAAAATGGTAGCAGCAGCAGGAGTTTCAAAAGTTGGAGTTCACAGCAGCTACCAAACAGTTTTAAAAGTAAAGGAACAGTACGCTGGTAGTCTCTAATGAGGCATCTGTGACCCAATCCAGCTGCTACAAGCATAGAACTGGAAAGGTGCCTAGCACAGATACTTTTCTCTATGAAGTGGTGCCCTATGTGTAGCAGTGGTCAGGCAGTTCCCAGGGTGGGGGCAGGGTGTCATGCAGGCTCTGAAGGGCAGAGAAATTCTCCAGCAGCTGCCCACATGCATTATGGTTTGGTTATATGAGTTGCCCCAGTGAGGGCATGTGGAGATCAGACCCATATGGTTTGAACTAAGTAGCTTGAGGGTGCTAGCAAGGTAGTCTTGCAGTGATCACATGAGTCTCTGAGCAAACCTGCCACTACTGCCATGGATGCTGTGGGCAGGAGCCACAGGGAATGTGATGTCTCTTTGTCATGTGGGCATCACTTATTATGATCAATCCATGTGAGTTTATTTAATGGGTATTAGGGATTTATTAAGATGTACATTTGAGGATATGCCCTCGCAAAAACCAAATGGAGTAGACAGCTGAAGTCGTCCTCTGATCTGACTGGGAGTGAATCCACCTCACAGGCAGCAAGAAGAAGGGGCTTGTGACCCTTCTCCCTTCATTTCTAAGAGGTCATATATAATGGCAAAAAAGCACCACTGATTAGGGCCCTATAGGCCAAGGTCATGGGCAGAGAAAATACCACTACACCTGGCAATAGAAATAGAATGCTGCAGGAAAGAGGTGAGAGAAGTATCAGCCAGTAAAGACTGTGTGTAGGTTGTGTGCATGTTGCAGCTGGCCTACTCCTTTGCTTTCTCCCCCTCACACTAGGTCTGCTCCTGGCTCCCACTTTACAACAAGCTTGCAGATCTGTTAATGGTAACTTAAAAGACAGAATATTTACACAGTATATGTGGGGGAGATTAGACAAAAACAAACAGGGTTTAGAGCAGAGAAGAGAGAAATGGGGAATGGGGAATCATTTTCCATTTCCTGATTGCTTATAGTATTTGTAAAGGTCCCAAATAATATTAGGATCTAGGGTGCCATTAGGCAGCCCTTTGTATTTATTATCTAAGGGATATCGAAGCCAAATTCAATTACAAAAACAAATAAATTTAGGGCCTTTCAGGTCAAGTGCCAGGTGTAGAGGCAAGAGGTTTTCTGAGAGACATCCCAAGAGGGAAAGAGAGAAAATGGAAACACTTTCCCATGGATGAGAGAGGGGAAGGAAAAGATCACTGCAGCCTGTGGTTGCAGGTGATACCACAAATAAGATAAGTATAAACTCAATCTTTGGCTTTTGATAAAGCTAATACAGAATGCAAAAGAGTACTTACACTTTTAAGGGTTGGGTCAGTACCTTTGGAAGAATGGATTCAGCATACAAATGGTGTTAAATCTCTTAACTATGGCAATGAGGCAATTTCCAAAGGCAGAAGGAGGCATCAAGGTAACAAATGTTGTAACTGTAGTACACCATGCCATATAAGAAGAAATTGTACACAGGGTGCTCTTAGAATCGATGCTTCTTCTAGAAATAACCCAAATAGGAGACTCCAAACTTCTGCATTATGCAGAAGATGCAGCAAAGGCTGACATTGGACCAATGAATGCAGGTTCAGGAGCAGTTAAATGCTCAACACATTGAAGAATCTATCAGCCCTTGGAATTATCCTGTATTTGTTATTAAAAAGAAATCTGGTAAACAGAGAATGCTGATAGATCTGAGAGCCATAAATAAAGTAATTCAGCCTATGGGCTCATTAAAGAATGAAATGCCCTTGCCCTTTCTGTTTCCTAAAGAATGGCCTATTATAGTTATTGACTTAAATGACTGTTTCTTTACCATATCTCTACAGAAAAAGGGTAGAGAAAAATTTTGCCTTCACAGTACCTACTTATAAATCTCAGCAAGTCAAAAGATATCAATGGAAGGTCCTCCCACAGGGACTGTTAAAGAGCCCTACCATGTGCCAATATTTTGTGCAAAATCTGTTGGAAATAATTCATTCAAAATTTCCACAATCTATAATCTACCATTATATGTATGATATTTTCTTAGCTGATCCAAAGTTAGATATCTTAGAAAACATGTTTGAAGAAGTAAAGAAAGTTTTGCCTCACTGGAGACTACAAATTGCTCCTGAAAAAAATGCAAAGAGGAAATTCCATTAATTTCTTAGGATATAAGATAGATTTACAAAAAAAAATTAGACCCCAGAAGTTACAACTCAAGAGAGATCAATTGCAGACTCTTAATGATTTTCAAAAATTGTTAGGAACCATTTCCAACTTACAGACCATCATTGGAATACCTAAAGATGGAGTAGTAATTTTGGACAATATGCTAAAAGAGGACAAGGACTTAAATAGTCCAAGAGAATTATTAGCTGAAGCTATAAAGGGATTGCTCTAGTAGAAAAGAAAACACAAGAGGCACATGTGGATCGTGTGAATCCAGAATTTAACTGCATTCTGGTCATATTCCCCTCAAGACACTTCTTCATGGGGATTTTGATGCAGAGGGAAGATATTATATTGGAATGGATATTTCTACCATGTAAACTGAGTAAGAAGCTAAAAGACATATGTAGAAAAGATCTCTGATTTGATTCTAAAAGGTAAATTAAGGTTTTATCAGTTGACAGGGATGGACCTAGCAGCATTTGTAGTATCTTTAACTAATGAGAAAATTTCCTCTTTATGTAAAGATAATGAATACTGGCAAAGAGCCTGTAGTAACTTTTTGGGAGAGATTAACAATTGCTAACACAAAAGCAAGAGAAAAGAATTCATAAAAAGAGCTGAATAGGACTTTCCTCACATTGTATGGCAAAATCCAATCTCTGGAGTCCCCACATTCTATATTGATGTAAATAAATCAGGAAAGGCAGGATATAAATCAGGAGATCTGAGTAAAGTGGTTAAAGCCCATACAATCTGTACAAAAGGCAGAACTGTATGACATTCTTATGGTATTAGTGAATTTCACAGAACTTCTCAATTTAGTTACTGACTCTCAATATGCAGATAGAGTTGTTTTACATATTGAAACTGCTGAATTTATTCCTGATAATACAAGATTAACTTCACTATTTATACAATTGCAAGAAATTATCAGAAATAGGAAACATCCTATATATATAAAACACAAATCAGATCCCTTATGGGCTTGCCAGGTCCTTTAGCACAAGGTAACAATGAGATTGATTGGTTAATTGATTTATTAATAGGTAATGTGCTAGAAGCATCAGAATTTCATAAGAACACCTTGTAAACAGCAAAGGGTTGAAAAAGGACTTTTCCATCACTTGGCAACAAGCCAAGAAAATTGTAAAAAAGAAATAATAATGTCCTATTTGTTCCTTCTGTAACCAAACTCCATTATTCTAGGAAGTATTCCTAAAGATATACAAAGAAATAAAATTTGGCAGATGAATGTGGTTCATTGTGCAGAATTTGGAAAATTAAAATATGTACACAATACCATTGACACCTCAGGATTTCAATGGGCAACTCCTATGAGTTCTAAAAAAGCTGACTCTGTGATTACACACCTATTAGAAGTTATGACCATCATGAGAACATCTCTATAAATTAAGACTGACAAGTATATGTCTCAAAGTGAGACAGTTTTTTGCTTATTACATTACAAAGCAAGTTATAGGTATATCACACAATCTCACAGGCAAAGCAGTCATAAAAAGATCCAATTGAATTCTAATGGATATGATAAATAAACAGAAATAGGTAACAATGACTCCTAGAAATAGAGTATGTAATACTTTAATAACCTTGAATTTTCTCAATGCTGATAAGAAAGGAATAACAAGCCAGGTGGTGGTGGTGCACGCCTTTAATCCCAGCACTCAGGCGGCAGAGCCAGGCAGATCTCTGTGAGTTCGAGGCCAGCCTGGGCTACCAAGTGAGTCCCAGGAAAGGCACAAAGTTACACAGAGAAACCCTGTCTCGAAAAACCAAAAAAAAAAAAAAAAGGAATAACAGCTGTGGAGAGACATTGGACAACAGAAAAACTTCTGAGCTAGAACAACCTGTTTACTTCAAAGATGTATTCATCTCAGAATGGAAAACAGGATACATTATATGTTGTAGAAAGAGTTTTGCTTTAGTTTCTGTGAGAGAGAAAAAAAAACTATGGATACCAATAAAATTGATGAAAATTGGCTTTGACTCTAGGACCCAGATCCTGGGACATAACCAGTCCCTGGGAACCCCCACCCAACTCTGCCCCAGTTGCCTGGCAGCAGGCAAAACTCCTGCAGGAAAACCCCCACCAAAACCCCCCATTGGATTCTGCAATCTACGAGTTCCACACCCTACCCCAAAACCCATTTGCCTGGGACCCCAGTAACTTCCTAAGACATGGAAATCAAACCACCAGCTCTCATTGTACCAAGAGGTGAGTGACTCCTCTCCCACCCAGAGAGTCCTGCCTCTACAACCCAGGTCCTGGGACACAGTCACTCCCCAGGAACCCCCATCTAACTCTTCCCCAGTGGCCAGCCAGCAGGAAAAACCCCTACAGGAAGACCCCCAATTGAAATCCCTCATCAGATCCTGCAATCTACAAGTCCATTGCCCTACTCCAGTAACCATCCTCCTGTGGCCCCAGTAACTTCCTGAGACATGGAAACCAAACCACCAGTACTCATTGGACCAAGAGTAACTTCCTGAGACACAAAATCCACCAGCTCTCATTGGACCAAGAGAAGCTTCCTGAGACACAGAATCTGTCAGCTCTGACTGGACCAAGAGCATCCCCATGAGTCACAGAATCAGCTAGCTTGGATTGGACCAAGAGCAGCTCCCAGAGATAGAGAATCTGCCAGATCCAATTAGACCAAAAGCTAAGATTGGACCCAGATGGGCCCCCTGAGATACAGACACAGCAAGCTCAGATTGGACTAATAGCAGCTCACTCAGACACAGGCACCTCTTGCACCGATTGGAGGAAGAAATGGGTAGATGCCAGTGCAAAAATACATACAACAATATAAAGAGCAATATGGCATCATGAGAACCTAGTCCTTGTATAGCAGCAAGTCCTGAACATCACAATGTAGAAGCAGAAGAAAGTGACATTAAAAATAACCTCTTGAAAATATTAGACGTCTTTAAACAGCAAATGAAAATTTCCTTTAAAGAAATTGAGGAAAAGACAAACAGAAAAATGGGATGGGGGAAAATCAATAAATCCCTTAAAGAAAGCAAAGAAAATCATGAAAAATCAATTAAACATGTGAATGAAACAGTTTAAGACCTGAAAAGGAAAATAGAAACAATGAAGAAGACACAAACTGAGGGAATGCTGGAAATACAAAATTTGAGTAAATGAACAGGAAACACAAAACAGAATACAAGAGATGGAAGACAGAATCTCTGGTGTAGAGGATACAATAGAGGAAATAAATTCATTATTCAAAGAAAATACCAAAGACAAAAAAAGTCATAACACTAAATGTCCAGGAAATCTGGAACACCATGAAAGGGCCAAACCTAAGAATAATAGGGATAAAAGAAGGAGAAGAATACCAACTCAAAAGCACAGAAAATATTTTCAACAAAATCATAGAAGAAAACTTTCCCAACTTAAAGAAGGAAATACCTATGAAGATAAAAGAAGTCTATAGAACACCAAAGTAGATCCCTCAAAACAGTCCCCTCACCACATAAAAATTAAACCACTAAACATACAGAATAAAGTAAGAATATTAAGAGCAGCAAAAAAAAGGCCAAATGACTGATAAAGGCAGACACATAAGAATAACACTTGACTTCTCAATGGAGACTTTGAAAGCCAGAAGGCCTTGAACAGATATAATGCAGACACTAAGAGGCCATGGATGCCAGCCTAGACTAATATACCCAGCAAAACATTAAATCACTAGAGATGGAGTGAACAAGACATTTAAAGACAAAACAAGGTTTAAATAGTACCTATCCACAAATCCATCCCTCCAGAAAGCACTAAAAGGAAAATTCCAACCTAAGGAAGTCAGATACACCCACAAAAACACAGGCAAGAGATAACCACACAGCAGTAAATCCCAAAGAAGAGAAATATGCACACACTATCACCAAAATATAACAGGAATGAACAATCACTGGTCATTAATATTCATAAATATCAATGGACTTAATTCATCTATAAAAAGGCACAGGCTAACAGAACGGATATGAAAGTAGGGCCTATCTTTCTAATGCATACAAGAAATACACCTCAACTTCAAAGATAGACACTACCTCAAAGTAAAAGGCTGGGAAAAACCTTTCCAATCAAATTGTCTTAAGAAGCAAGCTGGTGTATCTATCCTTAATATCCAACAAAATAGACTTCAAACTAAAATCAATCAAAAGAGATTGAGAAGGACATTACATACTCATCACAGGAACAATCCACCAATGTGAAGTTTCAAATATAAGGGCAACCACATACATAAAACAAACATTAGTGAAGCTTAAATCATGCATTAATAGTGGGAGAGTTAAACACCCCACTCTCACCACTGGACAGATCTGCCCAATTGAAACATAACAGAGAAATAAGGGGCTTAACTGATGTTATGACTTAAAAGGACTTAATTGATATGTACAGAAATTTCATCCTAAGAAAGAAGAATATACCTTCTTCTTAGCACCCCATGGAACCTTCTCTAAAATCAACCACATAGTCACAAAGCAAATTTCAACAGATACAAAAAAAAATAAGAATAACCTCACATAGTCTATAAGACCACCATGGTTTAAAGTTAGATTTCAAAAACAACAAAAATTACAGAAACCTAAAATCTCATGGAAACTGAATAATGCTCAACTGAATCACCAATGGGTCAAGGAAGAAATAAAGAAATTAAAGACTTCCTAGAGATCAATGAAAATACCACATACCCAAACATAAGGGATGCTAAGAGGAACATTTATAGCACTTAATGCCCACATAAAGAAGTTGGAGAAATCTCACACTAGTGACTTAACAGCACACCTGAAAGCTGTATAACAAGAAGAAGCAAAGTCACCCAGGAGTAATAAATACCAGCAAATAATCTAATTGAGAGCTGAAATCAATAAAATAGAAACAAAGAGAACAATACAAAGATTCAATGAAAAAAGAGTTGGTCTTTGAGAAAATCAACAAGATAGACAATCCCTTTTCCAAACTAACCAAAGGGCAGAAAGAGAGCATCCAAATTATCAAAATCAGAAATGAAAAGGGAGACATAACAACTATCAAAGAGGAAATCCAGAGAATCATCAGGTCATACTTCAAAAACCTGTACTCCACAAAACTGGAAAATCTAAAAGATATGGATAATTTCCTGGATAGGATCCACATATCTAAGTTAAATCAAGACCAGATAAACTATTTAAATAGAGCAATAACCCCTAGGAAAATAGAAACAGTCATTAAAAGTTTCCTAACCAAAAAATCCCAGATAGTTTCAATGCAGAATTCTACCAGATCTTCAAAGAAGAGATAATACTAATACTCTTTAAATTGTTCTACACAATAGAAACAGAAGGAACTCCTTCTATGGGGCTAAAATTACTCGGATTCCCAAGCCAAACAAAGATGCAACAAAGAAAGAGAATTCAGACCAATCTCCCTCATGAACATTGATGCAAAAATAATCAATAAAATATTGGCAACCAGACTCCAAGGACACATCAAAACAATTATCCACCATGAACAAGAAGGCTTCATCCCACAGATGCAAGGTAGGTTCAACATATTAAAGTCTGTCAATGAAATACACCATATAAACAAACTGAAAGAAAAAAAAAACCACATGATCATCTCCCTAGATGCTGAAAAGGCCTTTGACAAAATCTAACACCCCTTCATGATAAAGGTCTTGGAGAGATCAAGAATAGAGAGAACATGCCTAAACATAATAAAGGCAATTTACAGCAAGCCAACTGCCAACATCAAAGTAAATGGAGAGAAACTCAAAGTGATTCCACTAAAAAGAGGAACAAGAAAAGTCTGTCCACTCTCCCCATATTTATTCAATATAGTACTTGAAGTTGCAGCCAGAGCAATAAGATAACATAAGGAGTTCAAGGGGATTGAATTGGAAAAGAAGAAGTCAAGCTTTCACTATTTGCAGATGACATGATAGTATACATAAGTGACCCCAAAAATTCAACCAATGAACTTATACAGCTTATAAACACCTTCAGTAATATAACAGGATACAAGATTAACTCAAAAAAATTAGTAGCCCTCCTATATACAAATTACAGACAGGCTGAGAAAGAAATCAGAGAAACATCAGCCTTCACAATAGCCACAAATAATATAAAATAACCTGGGCTGTAGAAATAACCATCTTATTCAATAAGAAACACAGAACCAATGCAAAGAAGAAAGCCAAGAGGTCAGAGCTAAGAGCTAAATCCTTACCCTTCCTCTCAAGGTGGTCCTACCTTTCCAAAAGAGACCTACTTCCTGTGTATCTGTCTTTATAAAGACTTTCTGTTCTGCCTTCTCATTGGTTTTAAACCCAACCACATGACTGCCTTGTCACTGCCTGTCTGTACAGACCTCCTGGTCTTCTATGGTTGGTATTGAGATTAAAGGTATGTGTCTCCGTGCTGGCTGTATCCTTGAACACACAGAGATCTACCTAGCTCTGCCTACCAAGTGCTGGCATTAAAGGCATGCACCACCAACACCCAGCTTCCGCTATAGCTTGGTAATAGCTCTGACCCCCAGGCAACTTTATTTATTAACATACAAATAAAATCACATTTCAGTACAAATAAAATATCACCATATTTCCCCTTTTCTATTTTAATAAAAAGAAAAAAGGAAAATAGTTAAAACTAACATAAGAAAAACTATATACAAAAGTACAATAACTATATACAATATATACAAGTAATAAATACCCAAACAATGTCTAGTCCATTTGTATTTGACAAATTCAGAGAAAATAATTCCATTATCTATCCTATTGTGGTAAGTCCAAAATGTATCTAATTCACTTTCTATCCTAATTAATCTTCAACTATAACTAACTAATCTTCAACTCCCTCAGAGACCCAAGAAGGAAATAATATTACCTAACAAAAATTAAAACAGGAAGTGCATGCAGCAACTTCCAAAAAAATGTGAGTTGACAGAAACAGCCAGCTGCCTTGACAGTCACCAAGGTTTCTCTGCAGTATTGGGGCATCATCTTCAGCCTAAAGGCTTAGCTTATCTGACAGACTCATTTATGAAGTAGGATGTACAGAAGGTCAATAGTTCGACCTCACATTGGGTGAGAGCAGTCTATGTACCAGAAACACCTGAATTCCACTAGTGTCATGTCATGATTCAGGATTTTAAATTCTGGAAATTGTTGATGGTTTTTTTTTTTTTAATTCAGCTGTCCATTCTTCTTGGCTGTGTATATGTGGCTTCATCTCAGCATCCTGTTCTTCTTCACACCCCTCTATTAAATGCCAGTCTACTATTGAGAGGCATGAGCTTAGTTACTCTTCAAGAATAACTGTTTCATCTCCTGTTCCATTGCCCATCAGAAGCCATCAGCCCACTGCCTGTTCAGCTGCCTTCGAAGAAAAGGGCACTGTACCTTTTCTGGATTGCAAAGGCCACTTCAGGGATGGTACCATATTGTCCTGGCCTTAGAAGATGCCTTTTGATAAAGCCATAAACACAGTTGTTTTGGCCAGAATCAGCAGTGCTTTGTTTGGTGTCCTGTCTGTCCATTTTGTCCTGTTGTCAGCAGTTGATTCAAGGATACTTTGTTGTCCAGTGGCTAACTTTTGCCACAATGAAAGTTAACTCTATATGCAGTTTCTTCAATGCCCATATTTTCTCTGAAGTAGATTGGTACTGCCAGGAGCCGACATGTCTCATAGTCATAACAAAAACATTTTTCTAAGTTATTAAAACATTTTAAATGCCATATTCTGTAGATCTATGAAGGATTTGAAGATGACCTGTCTATCTAAAATATATCTGCTCAATTTTGAAAACATACCTAATATGACTACAAGTTCTATTAAAATGTTTAACTACTAACTTTCATTTCTTTATATCCTAATAGTTGGTAATAATAACATTCAAGGGTCAGAAAATTGCATTACATTGTTAAATGATTGGTATAAGTACAATTAGACATATACATATAGCATTTTCTAACAGTATCAACTTCAATATATATAATTTGGATATAGTAGAAAACAATCCAATCCAATGTAAAGTATTTAAAACTAGTAATTTTCTTTTTTTAAAAAAAACAAGAACCTTAAATCTAATCTCCTTTGCTTAGCCCTTTTCTTAACCCTTGACAACAACTTGTAACCAACCCCCCAAACAATGAAAATTATCCCAGACCCAAAACCCATTAAAAAGACCAAAAAAACCACCCGTCCCACACCACCTCTTTGGGAATGTGGGCGTCGTATTCTTAAAATTGCTTCCTGCTGGGTATGGGCGAAGGTATCTTTATCCTAAAAAAAAAATTTTAGGTCAATTGTCAAATTCTAGGAAAGGTAATTATATCCTTGTTATCCAGTCTGTGTATAATGTCAAAGTTCAGGGTTTATTTCAAGTCCTTATTCAAGCAGTCTTTGAGACTAGATCATCTCAGCTAGTCATCTCAAAATTGCTCTGAGCAATTTATAGTCCAAAGCTGATCTGTAGATGATGTTTGTCAGCTTAGTGATATTATTATTGTCCACGTGGAATTGTTGTTGTTGTAGGGCCCCATCTTCTTTGTGGAGACTTCAGTTGATGTTAGGCCTGGCTGTGATTTCCTGCAGAAAACTGTTAAGAGATTCAAACACCAAGAAATATATATGCAGCTAATTGAAGCCTTTTTTCTAGAATTAGTTAGTACTCTATATGACCATTCATATCTTAACAAAGTTGAAAATGTATGTATATATCTATGTATATATATATATATTAATCTTGTAAATTTTGATATAAAATTCATATTTAAGAAAAGTTTAAAGAATCAGAATAGAATCAAAGAGGTGAGATTAGTAATAGAATAGGCCCATAATTGATTTGGTTTTTCTCCTGTCCCATAGCAGAAGATTGCTCTTTTCTTCTGGCATGATACAGGGAGTTTGCATTTTCCCTTTAGCAACATGCTTGAGTTTAAAGAAGGAGAGAGCCATTCTCCAACTCCAAAGTCAGCATTAAATTTTAATTGAACTGGGATTATTAGAAGACCAATAGTTTTAAATTTCTTTAGAGAAGAGCAGAAACAAGCATTTAGGAAGACATATAAATTTTTTAGATGAAATACCCATACGCCATTTCACTCTGTTTCCTGGGGTAGATGATTTCTCCCTTTTCTTCAGTTGTCTCATTTGTCCAGTATTCTTCAGATTCCTTAACCTTCATTCTCCTAAAAGACAAAAACAAAAACCTTTCCCCAAGACTAATTTTGTTCCTTTTTGGCAAGTTATTATCTGATTAAATGAAAAGGCATGTGTTACTGGTATAAGTTAGTTTAAATTGGATGTTCATTCTGGTTGATGAATTATCACCTCCTCTAATTAAGAGGTCACTCTTGTTCAAATTGAACTTTTATCAATTTTGATGGTACCCACAGGTTATCTTCTCCTGTAGAAACAAAAGCAAAACCTCGTCCCCAACGTAACACATATCCTGGTTTCCATTCTGAGGTCAGCACATTCTTAAAGTATACAGGCTGATTTAATTCTGTAGTTTTTTCTATTATCCAGTGTCTCTCTGCAGCTATTGTTCCTTTCTCATTGGCATTGAGAAAATTCACAGTTAATAGAGCATTATGTAGTCTATTTCTGGGGATTTTTGTTACCCCTTTCTGTTTATTTAGCATATCCTTTAGAGTTCTATTTGATCTTTCTATAACTGCTTGACCTGTAGGATTATATGGTATATCTGTAATATGCTTTATATTGTAATAAGCAAAAAACTGTTTCATTTTAACAGAGACATATGATGGAGCATTGTCAGTTTTGATTTGTGCAGCTATACCCATGATGGTCATAACTTCTAGCAAATGAGTGATTACAGAATCAGCTTTTTCAGAAGTCAAAGCAGTTGCCCATTGAAATCCTGAATAAGTATCGATTGTATAATGTACATATTTCATTTTTCCAAATTCTGCAAAGTGAAACACATCCATCTGCCAGATTTTATTACTCTGAGTACCCTTTGGGTTACATCCTGCTGGTAATGGCGTTTGATTGTAGAAGGAACAAGTAGGACATTTCTTTACTATTTCTTTGGCTTGTTGCCAGGTTATGGAAACATCCTTTTTTAAACCTTTACTATTGACATGATGTTTTTTTATGAAATTCTGAGGCCTCCAGCACATTTCCTATCAATAATTTATCAATCTCATCATTGCCTTGTGCTAGAGGGCCTGGCAGACCAGTATGGGATCAGATGTGAGTTATATATAAAGGATGACTCCTTTTCCTGATTGTATTTTGTAACTGAATAAATAGTGAGGTTAATTCTGAAGCATCAGGGATAAATTCTGCAGTCTCAATATGTAATATTACTCTTTCATCATACTGAGAGTCTGTTACTACATTGAGAGGTTCTGAAAAATCCATTAATACCAACAGAATAGCATACAATTCTGATTTTTGAACGGAATTATAAGGACTTTGAACCACTTTACTTAAATTTTCTGATTTGTAACCTGCCTTTCCTTGTTTGTTGGCATCTGTATAAAATGTACGAACTCCAGATATGGGTTTTTTCCGTACAATTTGAGGCAAGATCCAATCAGCTCTCTTTATAAGATCAATTCTATTGCTTTGGGGATGTTTGCTGTTAATTTCTCCAAAAAAAATTACTGCAAGCTCTCTGCCAAGGTTCACTTTCTGTCCATAATTTTTCAATGTCCTCCTTAGTTAATGGTACAACAATTTCTGCTGGGTCTATTCCTGCTAATTGACGAAATTTCAATTTTCCTTTCCAAATCAAGTCAGAGATTTTTTCCACATAAGTTTTTAATTTTTTATTCGGTTTATTTGGTAAAAAATATCCATTCCAATATAATACCTTCCCTCTGCATTAATATTCCTGTAGGAGAATGCCTAGAATGTAAAATAACCAAAATGCTATCCAGCTTTGGATCAATACGATCCATGTGCCATTCATGTACTTTCTTTTCTACCAAGGCCAATTCTTTCTCAGCTTCAGGTGATAATTCTCTTGGACTATTTAAGTTCTTGTCACCTTCTAAGGTTTTGAACAAATTACTCAGTTCATCATTTTTTACCCCAACAACAGTTTGTAGATGAGAAATGTCTCCAAATAATCTTTGCAATTCATTAAGTGTGTGTAGTTGATCTCTCCTAATTTGTACCTTTTGGGGTCTAATTTTTTGTAGCTCTATTTTATATCCTCAATAATTAATAGAATCTCTTCTTTGTATCTTTTCAGAAGCAATTTGTCATCCCCAGAAAGGCAAAATTTTCTTACTTCTTCAAACATTCTTTCTAAAGTATCTGCATTTGAGTCAGCTAGTAAAATATCATCCATATAATGATAAATTATAGATTTAGGAAATTTTTTATTTATCACTTCCAATGGCTGTTGTACAAAATATTGGCACAGAGTTGGGCTATTCAACATTCCTTGTGGGAGGACCCTCCACTGAAATCTTTTAACCAGTTGAGAATTATTATAAGTAGGCACTGTAAAAGCAAATCTTTCTCTGTCTTTTTCTTGTAAGGGTAATGAAAAGAAACAGTCTTTTAAATCAATAAATATGAGAGGCCATCCTTTTGGTTACAGAGTAGGCAAAGGAATTCCAGATTGTAGGGAGCCCATTGGCTGAATTACCTTGTTAATTGCTATAAGGTCTGTTACCATTCTCCATTTACCAGATTTCTTTTTAATAACAAATACAGGAGAATTCCAAGGACTGGTTGATTCTTCAATATGCTGAGCATTTAACTGTTCTTCTACCAGCTCCTCTAAAGCCTGGAGTTTCTCTGTTGTTAAAGGCCGTTGCTGAACCCATACAGGCTTGTCTGTTAACCATTTTAAAGGTAGAGCTGTTGGTGTCTTTGGAAGATCATCAGTTGTTGTGCCCTGTTCTTGTATAATATGGATGGCTGGTGACCACTCAGAAAAATGCCTTCTAATATTTCTCTCAGAAACATGTGCTAGTTTATGATTTGTTTCTGAGGTTGGAGGGAAGATAATTTGCGGATTCCGTTGTTGCAACGAGTCTTGACCCCACAGGTTCACAGCTATGTTAGCCACATATGGTTTTAATTTTCCTCTCTGTCCTTCTGGACCTATACGTTCGAGCCATCTTGCACTCTGTTTCACTTGAGATAATGTCCCAATTCCTAACAGTTGAACATTTGTCTCCTAAAGAGGCCAAGTTGGATGCCAAAATTCTGGTTCAATTATGATAATGTCTGCACCTGTGTCTACCAGACCAGACAACAAAACACCATTTATTTTTATTGTTAATTTTGGTCTTTGTTCATTAATAGAAGTTTGCCAAAAATTTTTATTTATTTTTTTTCTGAATTTTCTATTCTCTCTGTTTCATCATCCTGACCAGTATGATTTATTCCAATAGGCATTTGGTTATTTAATTGCTCTGAGTAGGGGTTTCCTCTACGACTGCAGGAAAGTTTTGAACTGGATTTGCTGTGGGGGCCTGCCTGAGACCCCTCTGGGAGTTTCCTGAAGACTGAGGCAAAGGATTACCTTGCCTGTTTCTTGTTGATCTACATTCGTTGGTCCAGTATTTTATCTTACCATACCTTCTGCATACTCCAGAAGGAAGGGGCATTCTGTTGCCAGTGTTCCTTGAAGAAACATTGTTTCTAGGAATGACCTGTTTACAGTCCCTTTTCAAATGTCCTTGCTTTCCACAACCAAAGCACCTAACATTCCTCAAACCTTTTGAAATTGCTTCTCCTATCCACGTAGCATCATGGTCATGAGCCTCAACATTAACCGTGTCTCTAATCCAATCTTCCAAGGGTGCATATCTTGCTTTAATGGCCTGATTATTCTTTTTCATGCTGCATTCGTGTTCTCAAAGGCCAAAGATTCGATTATTATCTGACTAGCCTCTGAATTCGGGACCATTCTCTGTACCGCTGAAGTCAATCTTTGTAAGAAATCTGTGAAAGATTATTTTGGGCCCTGTATAACCTTTGTAAATGACTCAGTTTTTTTTCCTGGTTCCTCAACTCTGTCCCATGCATTCAAGGCTGCCGTTTGACATAAAATTAGGGTTTGGACATCATATAAACATTGTGTTTGTAATGAAGCATATTGGCCTTCTCCAATAAGGTGATCCTGGCAGACTTGTGGTTCTTTATGCCTCCATTGTTTTTTCTATATTTTTAGCCTCCTCCTTGAACCACATTTGCCACTGGAGGTGTTGTCCGGGTTCCAGAACAGCCTGTGCCAGCTCCTGCCAGTCCTGTGGTATAATCCTATTATATGTTGACCAGGAGTTTAACATTTGTTTTACATATGGGGAATGCATGCCATAAGATGCTATTGTCTCCTTAAATCTTTGGAAGTCTAACATTTCAACTGGAATCCAAGTATTTTGTACGTTCTCTTCAACAGATAGCTGCTGTACAGCTACCGGATAAATTAAGGGTGATTGTGTGAAAACAGGCTTTCTTTTTTTAACCTTATGATCCAATTTTATTTTATTTTAATTTTTTTTCTAGACAGGGTTTCTCTGTGTAGCTTTGTGCCTTTCCTGGAACTCACTTGGTAGCCCAGGCTGGCCTTGAACTCACAGAGATCCGCCTGGCTCTGGCTCCTAAGTGCTAGGATTAAAGGCGTGCGCCACCACTGCCCAGCCATGATCCAATTTTAAAGCAACTTCACTGTTAACTTCTTCTGTCTGAATCTGAATTTCTCTATAATTCATTTTAACAGGTTTTTCTAAAACTTTTATCCTAGCACTTAAATTGACTATCTTTTTAAATAGTAAAATGAGGATAAGAAAAGTAACAAAGTGCATAATTTGATCAACATTAATCCTCTCATATAGTTGTTCCATTGTCAGAGTGCCTAAAATTTCAAACAAAGCCCAATTTTCTTCCAATGTACACATAAAATCCATTTTTTTAATGTGGAAAAAATTCTCTTTTAAATAGTTTCCTTTAAAATATCTGATATCTTAATTGACTTACCAAGTCTGCGTAGAACAGTAGAAATCTGAGGGAATTTCAAAACAGCCACCTAGTGTCCAAGGTGTTAATCGAGAGAGAGAGAGAGAGAGAGAGAGAGAGAGAGAGAGAGAGAGAGAGCACAAGAAAGCATAACCACAAGTTCTGGCTAAAAGCTTAAATCAGCCATGTGTTACCACTTGAGTCAAGTCTGGGCTCCGGCTTCCTTAAGCTCTGACCACATGCGTTGGCTTTACAGGCAGGGGCCCTGTTCAGCAGGGCAGACCTGAGTTGTTTGTAGCACTGGCATTAAGCAAGTAGCTCCAGCTGCATGTAACTACTTGGGGCTACTGTCAATCTGGCCTGAGACCAAGCCAATCTGGGCCCAAGCTAGGGAGCCAGGCCACCCAGGCCAGAAACTGGACATGCCACTAAGCCAAGCCAAGCGATTTTTAATGGATTCTTGTCATGTTGGGCGTCAAATGTAGAAGTAACCGTCTTATTCAATAAGAAACACAGAACCAATGCAAAGAAGAAAGCCAAGAGGTCAGAGCTAAGAGCTAAAAACCTTACCCTTCCTCTCGCGGTGGTCCTACCCCTCTGAAAGAGACCTACTTCCTGTGTGTCTGTCTTTATGAAGACTTTCTGTTCTGCCTTCTCATTGGTTTTAAACCCAACCACATGACTGCCTTGTCACTGCCTGTCTGTACAGACCTCCTGGTCTTCTATGGTTGGTATTGAGATAAAAGGCATGTGTCTCCATTCTGGCTGTATCCTTGAACACATAGAGATCTACCTAGCTCTGCCTACCAAGTGCTGGGATTAAAAGCATGCACCACCAATGCCCAGCTTCTGCTATGGCTTGCTAATAGCTCTGACCCCCAGGCAACTTTACTTATTAACATATAAATAAAATCACATTTCAGTACAAATAAAATATCACCATACTGGGCTAACTCTAACTAAGCAAGCAAAGGACCTGTATGACAAGAACTTTAAGTCCTTGAAGAAAGAAATTGAAGATGACAGAAAATGGAAAGAGCTCCCATGCTTATGGATACCTATCCTATGTTTAGCACTCTGCTTTTTCCTATTCCTATAGGGTCTTCATTTATCATGGTATCTTTTTCCTTGTTCTCCCACTAGGATTAACATAGTAAAAATGGCAAACTTATCCAAAGCAATATACAGATTCAATGCAATCCCCATCAAAATCCCAACACAATTCTTCACAGACTTGGAAAGAACAATACTCAACTTCATATGTAAAAACAAACAAACAAAAAAACAAGGAGAGCCAAAAGAATCCTGTACAATAAAACAACCTCTGGAGGTATCATGTTCCCTAACTTCAAGTTCTACTATAGAGCTACAGTAATAAAAACAACTTGGTACTGGCATAAAAACTGCCATGTGGACAAATGGAACCAAACTGAAGACCTTAATATTAATCTGCACATGTATGAACACCTAATTTTGACAAAAAAAGCCAAAACTGTACAAGGGGAAAAAGAAAACATCTTTAACAAATGGAACCTGTATAACTGGATGTCAGCATGTAGAAGATTGCAGATAAATTCATATCTGTCACCATGCACAAAACTTAAGTCCAAGAGGATCAAGGACCTCAACATAAATCCAGCTACTCTGAACCTGCTAGAAGAGAAAGTAGGAAGTAGTCTTGAAAGCATTGGCATAGGAGATCACTTTCTAAATATAACACCAGTAGCACAGACACTGAGAGAAACAATTAATAAATGGGATCTCTTGAATCTGAGAAGCTTTTTTAGGGCAAAGAAGGTGGTCAATAAGACAAAACTAAAGCCTACAGAATGGAAAAAGATCTTCACCAACCCCACATCTGACAGAGGGCTGATATCCAGAATCTATAAAGAACTCAAGAAACTATGCATCAAAATACCTACCAGTCCAATTAAGAAATGGGCTATAGAGTTAAACAGAGAATTCTCAACATCAGCTCAAATGGCTGAAAGACATTTAAGGAATTGCTCAACACTCTTAATCATCGGGGAAATGCAAATCAAAATGATTCTGAGATACCATCTTACACCTGTCAGAATGGCTATGATCAAAAACACTGAAGACAGCTTATTTTGGAGTGGATGTGGAGCAAGGGGAACACTCCTACATTGTTGGTGGGAGTGCAAACTTGTACAGCCTCTTTGGCATTCATTATGGTGCTTTCTTAGAAAATTGGGAATCAATCTCCCTCAAGACCCAGCCATAACACTCTTGGGCATATATTCAAGGAATGCTCAATCATACCACAAGCACACATGCTCAGCTATATTCATAGCAGCATTATTTGTAATATCCAGAACTTGGAAACAGCCTATATGCCCTTCAACTGAAGAATGGATTAATAAATTGTGGTACATATACACAATGGAATACTACTCAGCAGAGAAAAACAATGACATCATGAAATTTGCAGGGAAATGGATGAAACTAGAAAATATCATCCTGAGTGAGGTAACCCAGACTCAGAAGGACAAACATGGTATGTACTCACTCATAAGTGGATACTAGATGTAAAGCAAAGGATAACCCGACTGCAACCCATAGCTCCATGGATGCTAGCTAGTAAGTAGGGCCCTGGGAAGGATGGCTGAATTGCCCAGCATGGAAAAATGGATGAAATCTCCATGAGCAAACTGGGGGTGAGGTGGGGTAATGGAGGGCAAGGAGTGGGGGATGAGAGCTTAGAAGAGTGGGAGGTTGAAGCTGGAATGGGAATAGAGTGGGAGAGCAAGAAAAGAGATACCATGATAAATGAAGACACCATGATAATAGGGAGAAGCAGAGTGCTAGGGAGGTTCTCAAAAATCTGCATGGATGACTCCACCATGCAGGCCAGGTCCCAGGTGGAGCTCCAGGAGTCCAATCGATGGGAGAGAGGAAGGATGCTATGAGCAAGAGGTATTGAGACTGTGATTGAAAAAAGTACAGAGACAACTAGCCAAACTAGTGGAAACACATGAACTGTGGACTAATAGCTGAGGAGCGCCCATGGTACAGGACTAGGCACCCTGCATAAGTGAGATAGTTGTTTAGCTTGAACTGTTTAGGGGGCCCCAGGCAGTGGGATTGGGACCTGTCCCTAGTGTGTGAGCCGGCTTTTTGGAGCCTAGTGCCTATGGTGAGACACTTTGCACAGCCTTTGTACAGGGAGAAGGGTTTTGGACCTGCCTTAACTGAATGTACCAGGCTCTGCTGACTCCCCAGGGGAGACTGCCTTGGAGGAGGTGAGAGAGGGGATAGGTTGGGGGGTGTGATGCTCACGTTTGGAGGAGGGAGGACAGGAGTATCTGTGGTTGGTATATAAAATGAATAGAAAATCTCCTAATAAAAAATGGCTTCAGACTCCGGGGAAGACCTGCCCAACTTGGCCCCAGGTTCTGGTCCCCGGGCAGGTTCCCTTCTACCCCAACCGGGAAGGATCCCCTTCTCCAAGACCCTTGGCAGACCCTGCAGTCTCCACGCCCTGCCCCCACGCCCATCTGCCTGAGCCCCAAGCCTCTTCCTGAGACTTAGAGGCCGGCCCCTCAGCTCCCATCTTGCCCCGGACTTCCCTTCTGAAGCACAGGTGAGTGCCCTAGCTTGCCCCGGACCCCATCCCTGGGCACCAGCCACTCCGGGGAAGACCTGCCCAACTTGGCCCCAGGTTCTGGGCACCGGGCAGGTGCCCTTCTAGCCCCACCGGGAAGGATCCCCTTCTCCAAGACCCCTGGCAGACCCTGCAGTCATCACGCCCTGCCCCCACGCCCATCCGCCTGAGCCCCAAGCCTCTTCCTGAGACTTAGAGGCCGGCCCCTCAGCTCCCATCTTGCCCTGGACTTCCCTTCTGAAGCACAGGTGAGTGCCCTAGCTTGCCCCCGACCCCATCCCTGGGCACCAGCCACTCCGGGGAAGACCTGCCCAACTTGGCCCCAGGTTCTGGTCCCCGGTCAGGTGCCCTTCTACCCCAACCGGGAAGGATCCCCTTCTCCAAGACCCCTGGCAGACCCTGCAGTCTCCACGCCCTGCCCCCACACCCATCCGCCTGAGCCCCAAGCCTCTTCCTGAGACTTAGAGGCCGGCCCCCCCAGCTCCCATCTTGCCCAGGACTTCCCTTCTGAAGCACAGGTGAGTGCCCTAGCTTGCCCCGGACCCCATCCCTGGGCACCAGCCACTCCGGGGAAGACCTGCCCAACTTGGCCCCAGGTTCTGGTCCCCGGGCAGGTTCCCTTCTAGCCCCACCGGGAAGGATCTCCTTCTCCAAGACCCCTGGCAGACCCTGCAATCTTCACGCCCTGCCCCCACGCCCATCCGCCTGAGCCCCAAGCCTCTTCTTGAGACTTAGAGGCTGGCCCCCAGCTCCCATCTTGCCCTGGATTTCCCATCTGGAGGAGAGGGAGAGAGAGAGAGAGAGAGAGAGAGAGAGAGAGAGAGAGAGAGAGAGAGAGAGGAGAGCACCCATCCTCCCCCGGACTTCCCTTCTGAACAAGAGCTCCCATCCTGCCCCGGACTTCCAATTTGGACAAGAGAGCTCCCATCTGGACAAGAGAGAGAGACTTCCTGAATCTGTCAGCTCTGTCTGAACCAAGTGTGCGGATAAGGCCAGGAACGAACCACAAGGAGATGGGCAGACGTCAAGGCAGAAACACATACAACAAAATGAATAGTAATACACCATCACCAGGCCCTAGCCCTCCTCCAACACCTAGACCTGAACATCAGAAATTGGAAGAAGCAGAAGAAAATAGCCTTATGAATGTCATCATGAAGAAGCTAGAGGCTCGTGTAGAGGAAAAGACAAAAAAATGTGAAGAACGCTGTAAACAACTAGAGGAAAGGGCAAACAAATTAGAAGAAATCAAAAAAGTCCTGGAAGAGAACAATAAAATACTGAAAGAAAATCAAGAAAAATCAATGAAACAAATGAAGGAAACAGTCCAAGACCTGAAAAGGGAAATAGAAAAAATGAAGAAGACACAAACAGAGGGAATGCTGGAAATAGAAAATCTGAGAAAACGATTGGGAACTTCAGATGCAAGTATAATCAACAGAATGCAAGAGATGGAAGAGAGGATCTCTAGTGTTGAAGATACAATAGAAGAAATAGATTCATCAGTCAAAGAAAACACTAAAGTCAACAAAGTCATGAACCAAAATGTCCAAGAAATTTGGGACACCATGAAAAGACCAAACCTACAAATAACAGGGGTAGAAGAAGGAGAAGAATACCAACTCAAGGGCACAGAAAATATATTCAACAAGATCATAGAAGAAAACTTTCCCAACTTAAAGAAGGAAATGCCTATGAAGATACAGGAAGCCTATAGAACACCAAACAGACTAGACCCCCAAAAAAAGTCCCCTCGCCACATAATAATTAAACAATTAAACGTACAGAATAAAGAAAGAATATTAAGAGCAGCAAAGGAAAAAGGCCAAGTGACATATAAAGGCAAACCTATCAGAATAACACCCGATTTCTCAATGGAGACTTTGAAATCCAGAAGGTCCTGGACAGATGTAATGCAGACATTAAGAGACCATGGATGTCAGCCTAGACTAATATACCCAGCAAAACTTTCAATCCTCATAGATGGAGTGAACAAGACATTCCATGACAAAGCCAGATTTAAACAATATTTATCCACAAACCCAGGCCTACAGAAAGCACTAGAAGGAAAATTCCAACCTAAGGAAGTCAGATACAACCTCGAAAACACAGGCAATAGATAAAGCCACAGCAGTAGACCCCAACGAAGAAAAGTACACACACATCACCACCAAAAAATAACAGGAATGAACAATCACTGGACATTAATATCTCTCAATATCAATGGACTTAATTCACCTATAAAAAGACATAGGCTTACAGAATGGATACGAAAGCAGGACCCATCTTTCTGCTGCATACAAGAAACACATCTCAAATTCAAAGATAGACACTACCTAAAAATAAAAGGCTGGGAAAAGACTTTCCAATCAAGCAGTCTTAAGAAACAAGCGGGTGTAGCCATCCTGATATCCAGCAAAATAGACTTCAAACTAAAATCAATCAAAAGAGATCAAGAAGGGCATTACATACTCATCACAGGAAAGATCCACCAAGATGAAGTCTCAATTCTGAACATTTATGCCTCAAACACAAGGGCACCCACATATGTAAAAGAAACATTATTAAAGCTTAAATCACATATAAAACCCCACACATTAATAGTGGGAGACCTCAACACCCCACTTTCACCACTGGACAGATCCCCCAAATCGAAACTTAACAGAGAAATAAAGGACTTAATTGATGTCATGACTCAAATGGACTTAATCGACATCTACAGAACATTCCATCCTAACAAAAACGAATATACCTTCTTCTCAGCACCCCATGGAACCTTCTCTAAAATCGACCACATACTTGGTCACAAATCAATTCTAAACAGATACAAAACAATTAGAATAACCTCCTGTGTTCTATCAGACCACCATGGTCTAAAGTTGGATTTCAACAACAACAAAAACTACAGAAAACCTACAATCTCATAGAAACTGAACAATACCCACCTGAATCACCAATGGGTTAAGGAAGAAATAAAGAAAGAAATTAAAGACTTCCTAGAGATCAACGAAAATGAAGACACCACATATCCAAACCTATGGGACACTATGAAAGCAGTACTAAGAGGGAAATTCATAGCACTAAATGCCCACATAAATAAGCTGGAGAAATCTCACACTAGTGACTTAACAGCACACCTGAAAGTTCTAGAACAGGAAGAAGCAAAGTCTCCCAGGAAAAATAGATGCCAGGAAATTATCAAAGTGAGAGCTGAAATCAATAAAATAGAAACAAAGAGAACAATACAAAAAATTAATGAAACAAAGAGTTGGTTCTTTGAGAAAATCAACAAGATAGACAAGCCCTTATCCAAACTAACCAAAAGACAGAGAGAGAGCATCCAAATCAACAAAATCAGAAATGAAAAGGGGGACATAACAACAGACATTGAGGAAATCCAGAGAATCATCAGGTCATACTTCAAAAACCTCTATTCCACAAAACTGGAAAACCTAAAAGAAATGGATAATTTTCTGGATAGGTACCACATACCTAAATTAAATCAAGACCAGATAAACTATTTAAATAGTCCAATAACCCCTAACGAAATAGAAACAGTCATTAAAAGTCTCCCAACCAAAAAAAGCCCAGGACCAGATGGTTTCAGTGCAGAATTCTACCAGATCTTCAAAGAAGAGTTAATACCAATACTCTCTAAATTGTTCCATACAATAGAAACAGAAGGAACATTACCAAACTCCTTCTATGAGGCTACAATTACCCTGATTCCCAAACCAAACAAGGATACAACAAAGAAAGAGAACTACAGACCGATCTCCCTCATGAACATTGATGCAAAAATACTCAATAAAATACTGGCAAACAGACTCCAAGACCACATCAAAACAATTATCCACCATGATCAAGTAGGATTCATTCCAGGGATGCAAGGATGGTTCAACATACGAAAGTCTGTCAATGTGATACACCATATAAACAAACTCAAAGAAAAAAACCACATGATCATCTCACTAGATGCTGAAAAGGCATTTGACAAAATTCAACACCCCTTCATGATAAAGGTCTTGGAGCGATCAGGAATACAGGGAACATACCTAAACATAATAAAGGCAATTTACAGCAAGCCAACAGCCAACATCAAATTAAATGGAGAGAAACTCAAAGCAATTCCACTAAAATCAGGAACGAGGCAAGGCTGTCCGCTCTCCCCATACTTATTCAATATAGTACTTGAAGTTCTAGCCAGAGCAATAAGACAACATAAGGAGATTAAGGGGATACAAATTGGAAAGGAAGAAGTCAAGCTTTCCCTATTTGCAGATGACATGATAGTATACTTGAGCAACCCCAAAGATTCCACCAAGGAACTGATACAGCTTATAAACACCTTCAGCAACATAGCAGGATACAAGATCAACTCCAAAAAATCAGTAGCCCTCCTATATACAATGGACAAAAAAGCGGAGAAGGAAATCAGAGATACATCACCCTTTACTTTAGCCACAAATGACATAAAATACCTTGGGGTAATACTAACCAAGCAAGTGAAGGACCTATATGACAAGAACTTTAAGTCCCTGAAAAAAGAAATTGAAGAAGATGTCAGAAAATGGAAAGATCTCCCATGCTCATGGATAGGCAGAACTAACATAGTAAAAATGGCAATCTTACCAAAAGCAATCTACAGATTCAATGCAATCCCCATTAAAATACCAACACAATTCTTCACAGACCTGGAAAGAATAATACTCAACTTCATATGGAAAAACAAAAAACCCAGGATAGCCAAAAGAATCCTGTACAATAAAACAACCTCTGGAGGCATCACGATCCCTGACTTCAAGCTCTACTATAGAGCTACAGTAATAAAAACAGCTTGGTACTGGCATAAAAACCGACATGTGGACCAATGGAATCGAATTGAAGACCCTGACATTAATCCGCACACCTATGAACAAATAATTTTTGACAAAGAAGCCAAAAGTGCACAATGGAAAAAAGAAAGCATCTTCAACAAATGGTGCTGGCAAAACTGGATATCAACATGTAGAAGGCTGCAAATAGATCCATATCTATCACCGTGCACAAAACTTAAGTCGAAGTGGATCAAGGACCTCAACATAAATCCAGCTACTCTGAACCTGCTAGAAGAGAAAGTAGGAAGTAGTCTTGAACACATTGGCATAGGAGACCACTTTCTAAATAGAACACCAGTAGCACAGACACTGAGAGAAACAATCAATCAATGGGACCTCTTGAAACTGAGAAGCTTTTGTAGGGCAAAGGATATGGTCAACAAAGCAAAGCGACAGCCTACAGAATGGGAAAAAATCTTCACCAATCCCACATCTGACAGAGGACTGATATCCAGAATATATAAGGAACTCAAGAAATTAGACATCAAAATGCCCAACAGTCCAATTAAGAAATGGGCTATAGAACTAAACAGAGAATTCTCAACAGAGGAAACTCAAATGGCTGAAAGACATTTAAGGAATTGCTCAACATCCCTAATCATCAGGGAAATGCAAATCAAAACAACTCTGAGATACCACCTTACGCCTGTCAGAATGGCTAAGATCAAAAACACTGAAGACACCTTATGCTGGAGAGGATGTGGAGCTAGGGGAACTCTCCTCCACTGCTGGTGGGAATGCAAGCTTGTACAACCACTTTGGAAATCAATATGGCGCTTTCTTAGAAAATTGGGAATCCATCTCCCCCAAGATCCAGCTATACCACTCTTGGGCATATACCCAAGGAATGCTCAACCACACCACAAGAGCACTTGTTCAGCTATGTTCATATCAGCGTTGTTTATAATAGCCAGAACATGGAAACAACCTAGATGCCCTTCAACTGAAGAATGGATAAACAAAATGTGGTACATATACACAATGGAATACTACTCAGCAGAGAAAAACAATGACATCATGAGGTTTGCAGGCAAATGGATGAAACTAGAAAGTATCATCCTGAGTGAGGTAACCCAGACTCAGAAGGACAAACATGGTATGTACTCACTCATAAGTGGATACTAGATGTAAAGCAAAGGATAACCCGACTGCAACCCATAGCTCCATGGATGCTAGCTAGTAAGTAGGACCCTGGGAAGGGTAAATGGATTGCCCAGTGATGGAGAAATGGATGAGATCTATATGACCAAACTGGGGGTGAGGAGGGGTAATGGAGGGCAAGGGATGGGGCATGAGAACACTGGTTATTGCAGTGGTAGTACATGTTGGAGAAGCTGCGTCTCTCAGAGTGGTCCAGGAGTAAATGGAGAGATAAGACAGGATGGCTCTGATATTCCTATCTAGGGCACACATCAGTGACCATACTTTCTTCTAGTTGTCTCCACCTAAGGATTCCACTAACTTCATAGAGTGCCACAGGCCAGAGGTTAACCCTTTGCACATGGCCTTTGGAGTATTTTCAGGACTCTACTATAAATAGAACCACATCAAATTAATCTAGAAGCATGCAGGAAGTGAAATTAGTAGCTATTTACCAAGTGTTATTGATATGTAGCTGTGCTTAACAGCAGGAATTCTGAATTATTATACATAAAATAAAAAAGCCATAGCATCCTTAGATGATAGAATCCTAAGATGCTACCTCTGCATATGCTTTCCATCACTGATGAAACACAATTGATTAAAACATTATGGAGTGAATGAATATATATAATATAATATAATATAATATAATATAATATAATATAATATAATATAATATAATATAATTAATATAATTAATATAATATATATATTATTTCAAATCAATGTACCCCTTTTCTTCCTAACTTTAGGATAGCACATGGCCTGCTATCACTTGCCAGGAGGCACTGTTCCAACTCTGAAAGCTTCCAACTGTAATAAATAATGAACAAAATGGGATCAGTGAATGTGCAATGTAACATTTATTGCACAATTGATTTAGAACATGCCTTTTATTTCCTGTTTTTTTGGCAGCTTGTGAATATTTCTACGTGTTTTGAACTTGTATTTGCTTCCATTAACTTCTTTAAAATATAACAATAGCACAATTCAGACAATCTTCCTATATCAAAGTCTTTAGGAACCCTTTATTAACAAAGTGTAGGGAGTCTGAGTGAGCCAGACTTGGGTAAAAGGCTGTAGGTAGCCAGCCAAGATGGGAACCCAAGTCTTTAAGTCTCAACTACATGTGCTCAACTTCACTGTTATGACAGGGACCTGGGACTTTTAAACAGCATCTCCATGAGTGATTCAGTGTTTTCAAAAGCTTCCATGCTCAGTTGAAAGTTCTATGAAGCATAATAAGCATATCATTGCATCAATGCTTGTCAACTCTTTGGACATACATAAGCAAATGCATGACAATTTGTAGGAGAAGACAGGCATGTGTCTTAAAGTATATTTAGAATTCATCAATTATTATAACTTCTAAACAGTCAGGATCCAGCCACATAAGCTCATAGGGCCACAGAAAATCAGTGGTTTAACATTGGTTTTAAAGCTCACAGTAGTTGAGAACAAGCATGAACAAAAAGAAGGCAAAACTTGGGCAACTATTGAATTGTATCCTGAGCAGCATGTAGAAAGAAAGCAAGATAATGTTTTCTATGTGTGCACTTTGCTTCAAAAGGAAAAACACTTAAAAGTAGTAGAAGATCAATTAGTAATGGCACAGTTTATACAGCCTGAACAGAAAATATATAATGACCAATTTTAGGGTAAGAGTGCTGAATTACTACCCACATTCTATATGATCTATAAGAAGGATGGTTGTGTTGCACATCTTCCATTCTTCAGAAGTCATAAACTATAATGTTTCAGTAAGCAATGAATACATATCAGATGATCATGTCACGTAGGATGCCAAGGTTCAGTTTGAGTTCATATGTTCTATGATGCTTATACAATAATAACAAAAGCACCTGACAACACATTTCTAAACCATATTCTTGTCTACCATACGAGTGTCAATTCACTTTCTACTTAAAGTTCAAACACAATGAAGAACTCGGTCGTTGAGTTTAACTTATAAAAAGTAAATATTTCATAGTTTTGTTTTTTTCCATTACTAGTTTATAATAAAAATGTCTTTGTTTGAATGAAGTAATTGAATTTTTGAGCATTAATTAAACTAAACATTTCTCTCATTCTAACATTTAATATAATTCAGTAAACATATCTACAAAACCTTCTGACCCAGTCACCTTCACTCCCCTCCACTTACCACTTTCATGGACAAACTATTGATTTATGTTATAATTTATCACAGCTCTGAAAATAAATGATGAGCCTTAATTGTTTCATGGTAGGCTGTATTTACTGTATCTATCAGTATCAAGGCTAAAGAATATCTCCCTGTGTGTATTTTCTTCTCCTGCATCTGTTTAAATTCAATATGTTAAAACTCTCAGGACATTTTTTCTTTTTTTAGTAGGGACACTAGTATGTTGCTTGCCATGTGAATTATATAAGTTCAGCTTTTCTATTCATGTCTTTATGTATGAACTGCAAATATCCTCTCAAGAAGTTAATATTTTAATTCAAGTATGGTATTTTATTATATAGAAGTTTTGAAATTCAATATGTTCAAAATTGTTAACTTTTGTTTTTTTCATTAAGATGTCTTATCATGAGAAATAAAAGTATTCACTTATATTTCTTCTTGAACATCTAAAGCTTTAATGTTTCATTGCTCTTGTACTTTATAAATATTAAACTTATTTGTGTGTGTGCTTATGTTACATGTGTGCATGTATGTGCGTGCGCACGTGCATGTGTGTGTGTGTATTGAACCTAATGATGTTAAAACCACATGCTAGACAAATACTCTACTATTGATCTATACACTCAATATGGTAATTTGAAAGAAAAACCTGAAAAAAAATTGAAGAGTCTACTATATAACAATTCTGCACTGAGACACATAACACCAGAAGTCATGGGGTGGGGCACTCTTGGTAATGTGAGGAGCGATGTTTCACAAGCCACTCCAGGAATTCATAGGGTGTCCTTGGCAGTGTGAGGAGTGAGATTTCATAAGACAAGGAAGGAAGCAAAGGGAGAGAGACACTCACTTCAGTGAGTGTATTTTAATATGGTGTAACTGTGATTGGCCTTGTTTACAATCTTTTCGTTTTAATAAATGATTCAAGGCTTTTATTGTTGTGTTTATTATTTCTTTAATAATACTTTAAAAGGGGCTATTTCCTGAGACCCAGGTATTAGTTGTAGCACAAATTCTAATTGGTCTTAATAATAAAAAGCCAGAGTCAGATATCAGAGTGAAAGCTGAGAAATCAGAGAAGTAAAGCAGCCAGCCACTAGAAAGACTTCTTACCACTAGGAATCCTCAGACTGAAAGGGCAGAGCTTCTGTCTCCACCCAACCTTATCGTTTTCTCTCTCTGCTCAGCCATAAAACTTCCTGTTTCCTCCTCCCAAGTACTGGGATCAAAGACATGATATTCCAAGTGCTGGATTAAAGATGTGTGCCATCATTTCCTGGTCTTTAGTGGCTAGCTTTGTACTCTGATCTCTGAGCAAGCTTTATTCATTAGATCACAAACAAAATATCCCCACAATTAATTCCTAAGACAGTTAGGCTTAGTATTGTTTTAAAATATATTTCCTGTCATCCAGATTCTCTTTCTGTGTCAGCTGAGAGTTTCAACAAGTTCTTGGTTTCCTATTGCTTTTGCCATGGTGAGCCCCAATACACTGCTATCTGCAAAGTCTTACCTTTTACTTGATGAAAACCTTTGCCATGAGATGTGAAGACCTAGTTCTTCTGTCTGTGTCATAGGCTGGAAAGTTGCTTCAGATTTACTTAGGTCAGTGTGTATGGGGGGGAGTGGGGACAGAGAGAGACAGAGAAGGAGAAAAGGGAGAAGGAATAGGGAGGTGGACACAAACAGAAACAAAGAGTGAGGAAATATATATGTGCCACACATCCTTAGGCATAGATAGGTTTTAATTTGTCTTCCCCCAAGAAGTTCCAGCAGACTCCTTGTCTTCCCCAGCACCATCTTCTGGACAAAGACAAGATAATGTTAAGGGTACCTTACAAATTAAAAGCCATAAGAGGCACTGTCTCTCCAGGTCTATATCCTGCCCCCACATGGCATCTCAGCATGGGTTCTAATGGTATTTCCTTGTACCTGGTGTACTCTGAGTCTCTTGATATCCATTCAGGACATTTTTATACACCTGACAGGAAACATGACCTCCTCTGCCTCATTGCCTCAAAAGAAATTTTTGAATTTCTCCTTTGGTTTTTATTTCAAAATCTCAGGGCTCTTCTTCACTAAAATAAAAGAAGCACCTAAGAAGGCTGTTGTATGAATTATCTACTCCATTCCCCTGCTCTTCTCAGAGGTGTAAATACAGCTGGCTCTTAGGATGTTCTGGAGGCTGTTGATGATCTCTTTGGATACCAAAGTCTACAAATACTCAAGTCATTTATATATAATGTATAGAATTCACATTTATATATAATGTACAGAATTTATATATAATGTATATAATGTATTATATATAATGTATTTATATATGATGTATATAGTGTATAGAATTTGATTATAACATGTATATCCTCCTGAATGTATTACACCATCAGTGAAGAATAATACCTAATACAATATAAACATTGTGGAAATAATTGTTGCATCATGGCACAGAGGGAATTGTGAAAAAAGTCTGTACATTTCCAATATGAATATGATACTGTATTATTTAAGTCTGGTGGCATCTGTGGATGTAGCATTATAGGGAAGATGGACTGTGCATATAAACTTGGTATCTTTCAGCGTGCTCTTCCAGCATACATATTTCTCCCTGATATGTTGGGAGATATTTGATTATACTGTGAACCCCAAGTTTGTATTTCCATGAATTAAATAAAATTAGCCTTGAGTCAGTAGACTGAGTTAGCAACTAGTTGACAGCAAGTAATCGGAGTGTATCAGAGGGCATCTGGGAAAGACAGAGAGACACAGAAAATAGTAGGAAGGGATTTGTAGTGGCATGGCTTTTTCTGGTTTGGCAGAGCAGAAGCACAGGTCTCTGGGAGATGACAGCAAGAAGAGATGTTTAGCTAGTTGTGACCCAGCCTCTCTGAGCTAGAGAGCTAGCAGGTCTTCACACCAGCCTTTGAATCTTGACTCTTATTTATTAATAGATTGATAAAAATTTAACTAAAGTTATCATTAGAGACAGTAACAGAGCTGATGCCTTCGAATTAAGGTGCAGCCACATGCCAAAGTTAAAATAACACTTAGTGCTCCAACATGTGTGGCTTGACCACATGGACCAAAAAGTCACACCAGCTGGCTCTGCCACAGTTGCCATCTGGGCCTCTTCATGTGAGCACTTACAACAGGCAGCTACTGATTCCTTCTCCAGCACTCTCCTCTGTCGGCATGGCCGCCGTGGGTGGCAGCCAGCCACAAGCAGCCATGCTGATTTAACCAACAGGCTCATGCTTAGAATTTGTGGAAGGGGATTGAATTAACCATTGACTTTATGGACAAACTACTGATAAGTCAGCAGATTTGGTGAAATACCTGAGAAATACTTTAGTAAAGTGCTGTTGGATATTCTGTATGCTCTGAATGTGTTGTTCTGATTGGTTAATAAATAAAATGCTGATTGGCCAGTAGCAAGGCAGGAAGTATAGATGGGACAAAGAGAGAGGCTGGGAGGTGAAAAGCTGAGTGAGGGAGACACTACCATCTGCCACCATGAGAAGGTGGTATGATACCAGTAAGCCACAAGCCATGTGGCAACTTATAGATTAATAGAAATGGGTTAATTTAAGATGTAAGATCTAGATAGCAAGAAGCCTGAGCCATTAGGCCAAACAGTTTAAATAACATAAGCGTCTGTGTGTTTATTTGAGTCTAAGTGGCTGCTGGCCTGGGTGGGACTGGAGATAACTCCAGCTAAAGTAAAGAGTTATAATATATTACAAAAAATATATTACATAGAAAAATAATATTACAAAGAAAAATCCTATATTAGGAATAGGGAACATCACAATGCAGAGCACTAGGACCCTGTATAGTTCTACTATAGATAGTGTAAAAATGGAAAATTGAAATAAGGGGATAAATGACTTAGCTGGGATTGACATAATGTGTATTGTAATTACTACCATTTTAGTAATAAATAGTTTATCTTTTAAAAAGTGGATTGGTAGCTGTGCCAAATATGATAATTTTACTTATAAGAAACAAGCCTTAGAAAGGCTTACTATTGATAAGACACAAACTTTAGAAAGACCTCCTAAGAAAAACACTCAGACACAGAGTAATTTAGAGCAGAATTTACTGCACCATTCCATCGTGAAACTGAGAAGGAGTGGCCTAAGTTTATGAGAAAAACCAACATTAATTTAACAAGTTACCATACAAGAATGACCACCAGATGGTATGTACCTCTAAGACTATGTAGAAGTTAATTGGAATCCCCTTGGAAATGTTAAGTTTGAAGAGATTTAAGAAAACAGTCATTTCACATGGTATGCATTCACCCTTTTTAAAACAGATGCTAAATTCATGGGCCACTAGGAACAGAATTATTCCACCATATTGAAAAAATTTAGTTGCAGAAGTATTGGAACCTGGTCTTCAGTTACAATGGAAAACATAGTGGATAAAGAAAGCTATGGTTCTAGAACAACAAGGCAGGGTTGGGGTACTGAGATTTCCCAAGACCAGCTTCTCACTGAGGGCCAGTACACTGATTTTCAAAGAGAGTCCATGACCATTTTGTGATAACACCTTGATTCTATGCCATATACCAGCTTTGAATGCATTGTACAGGGCTGAAGAATCAGGAAAGAGGACTAAGTCATTTATGAAAATTATACAAGGCTCAAAAGAAGGCTTCAGTGACTGTTTACAAAGGTGGACCTCAGCTGTAAATAGAATGATATCAGATACAGATGTTAGACAAACATTAATTGAATCTTTGGCTTTGGAAAATGCTAATTCAGAATGCAAAGGGGTGATTAAGCCTATAAAGGCAGGATCAGCACCCTTAGATGAATGGATCCAAAATTCAGCTATATTTGATCTCACACGATGATACTTGGATAGGAAAGTTGATTTCTAAAAAAATTAAGAAAAAAAGTGAGATGTTTTAATTGTGGTAAATTAGGTAATCTGAAAAGGGATTATATGCAATATGTTCCCAGGAACAATGTTCTTTCTAGAGATAATCCAAACAGAAGGTATCAGTCTGCAAGAGTATGCAGCAGGTGTTGCAAAGGTTGGCGTTGGACTGATGAATGCAGATCAACAAGGAACAGGCAAGGCAACCATTTGCCATTGGAAATGCCTTAGGGCGTCTCTCCCAGGCCCCAGTGTCAACGTTGGTTCAATCATTCCCTGTCAGCATTGGGAATGCCCCTCCACATAGCAATTAAAAGACATAATGCCTGTTATTAAAAAAAAAAATCCTGCTCTGGATAACAGAACAGCTTCAGTAGATAAAACAAAATCTTCAGAAAAGAACATATAACAAGTGTTTTGGCACACTTCTATAAATGATCAAAGACAAAAGCTAAAATTACAAATAAATGGCATTGAAAGTGAGGGTTTGATAGACACAAATTTGGCTGTAACAATCATTTTACCAAAATCTTGCCATTCAGATTGGCCTCTTCAGGAGGTTAATATTCAGCTTGTAGGGATTGGAACTTTATCTCAGGTAAAACAAAGTGGAAGCTGGGTCAAGTGTATAGGGTCAAAAACAGATAGGAAAATTAAATGAAAAGCACGGGTTAACATTCCTCCAATCTCAGAAACAAACCATAAATTAATAAGTGCTTTTAAGATAAATATTAAAAGTTATTATGAAGGACAGTCACCCACTATTTATGAGCAGCACATAACAGCTGCTATTTCAAAGGTATCAGCAGCCCTACCTTTACAATGGTTAACTGGCATACATGTGTGGGTGGAGTAATAGCCTTTGCCATAAGAAAAATTACAGATTTTAGAACAGCTATTACAGGAGCAGCTAAACGCTCAGCATATTGAAGAATCAACTAGTCCCAATAATCCTCATATTAATTATTAAAAAGAAATCTGGAAAATCACAAATATTAACAGATTTAAGAACCATAAATAAGGTGATTCAGCCAATGGGCTATTTATAGCTTGGAATTGCCTTGCCATCTTTATTACTTAAGGGATGGTCTATTATACTGATTGATTTAAAAGATTCCTATTTCCATGGTGTTATTAATTTTCCAGAACCTATTAATACAGTTACTGACTCTCAATATGCTGAAAGAATTAACATGTTGAAATTGATGAATTTATTTCAGATGATTAGGAATTAACTTTGTTATTTATTCAATTAAAACACATAATCAAAAACAGAAATCCTTTGTATGTAATGTATATCAGATTCCATATAGGTCTACTAGACCCTCTAACACACAGTAATGTTGAAAATGATCAGCTATTTGTAGGAAATGTGCTAGAAGCTTCAGAAATTTAAAAAAAAATCATGTTAACAGCAAAAGTTTGAAGGAAGATTTTTCCATTACTTAGCAACAAACCAAAGAAATTATGAGGAAATGTCTTACTTTTTCTTTGTACAATCAAATTCCATTACCTGCAGAAAGCAACCCTAAAGGTACTCAAAAGAAATTTGGCAATGGATGTGTTTCATTTTTCTGAGTTTAGAAAATTAAAATATGTGTATCATACCATAGATACATATTCAGGATTTGAATGGGCAACTGCTTTAAGTTCTGAAAAGGCTGATTCTATAATTACACATTTATTAGAAGTCATGACCATTATTAAAATATCTGTACAAATTAAATTTGGCAATGCTCCAGCATATGTCTCTAGTAAAATAAAAGTTTTTTATATATTAAAAGTATTAAAACATGAAAGGTATTACAGGTATACCACAAAATCTCCCAGGATAAGCAGCTATAGAAAGATGTAACCACACTTTAAAAGATATGCTTAATAAACAGAAAGGGCTAATAAATGGCCCCAGAGATAGATTACATGGTGTTTTTTTACTTTAATTTTTTGAAATGCTAATGAAAAGGGAACAATGACTGTGGAGAGACATTGGATAACAGAAAAAAATGCTGCATTAAATCAGCGTATATATTTTAAAGATGTGTTGTAGCTAGAGTTTTCCTGCCTGGCCCACAGTCAGGACAAATCTCTATCACCTGCCAGTCCCACAACAACTCAGACCCAACCAAGTAAGCACAGAGACTTATATTGGTTACAAACTGTATGGCCATGGCAGGCTTCTTGCTAACTGTTCTTACAGCTTAAATTAATTCATTTCCATAAATCTATACCTTGCCACATGGGTCATGGCTTACCAGGATCTTCACATGCGGCTTGTCATGGTGGCGGCTGGCAGTGTCTCTCTGACTCAGCCTTCCACTTCCCAGCTTTATTCTTCTCCTTGTCCTGCCTACACTTCCTGCCTAGCCAATGGCCAATCAGTGTTTTATTTATTAACCAATCAGCAACACATTTGCCATACAGAACTTCCCACAGCAATGTGTTGACTTCAAAATGGAAACCAGGATGTATGTTACATTGGGAAGAGATTTTACTTTTATTTCTACAGAAGAAAATCTGTAAATACCATCAAAATTGATAAAAGATTAGATTCAAACAGGAGAGACCTTTTGATTTGGAGAGTTGATAGTTCTTCAAACACCTTGGTCATTCACTCTAAACTGATGTATAAGACTAACAAATGCCTTTCATTTGATCGAGTATGAAAAAAGTTATTATTAAAAGACAATACTTTTTCTGTTGCCAAAAACCTTTTTTCTTAACAAAGAGAAACTCCCCAAATTTAAGGTTGGGGCAGTGTTTTGTTTTTATCTTTCCAGGAGAATTAAAAACATCCAACTAAGGAATCTAAAGACCACTGGATGCATAAAACATCTGAAGAAGAAGGATGAATGATCCAGAGAAAAATGTCATGAGAAAAAGAGTAAAATTGGGCTAATAGTATAGCACAGTTCTAACAGTATAAAATTTTATAAATCTTCCCAAATATTAGTTTCTGCAGCTCTCTACAGACATAAAAGGCAATGGGGTTTTTGTGGTTCCAATTCAATTAAAAATTAAAACTGGTTTTGAAATTGGAACATGTCTCTCTTCCTGTTTAAACCCAAGCATGCTTGTGCTGTGGGATGTTCTGTATGGCAAATATTGTTAATAAATAAAACACTGATTGGCCAGTAGCCAGACAGGAAGTATAGGCGAAAATAACAGAGAGGAGAATTAAGGGAACAGGAAGGGAAGGAGGAGACTCCCTGCAGCCACCACCAGGACAAGGAAGATGTAAGGTACCAGTAAGCCATGAGCCACATGGCAAAGTATAGATTAATAGAAATGGGCTGAAAATAAGAGTAAGAGCTAGACAATGATAGACCTGAGCTAATGGCCAAACAGTTTAAATAATATAAGCGTCTGTATGTTTATTTTATAAGTAGGCTAAAGGACTGCCAGGGCTTGGCGGGACCCGGAGAGAATACTCCAGCTACAAATGGCGCCCAACAGCTCGAGTTTCTACTTTAAACCTGAGAATATTTAATAACCAATTCTAAACAGAACCAAAACCAGGTTCCTGCTTCACATCTCATACAGCAGCTAGACGCCTCAAAACACGGGTTGGAGCTACTGGTGGGTTCCTGGCATTTGTGCTTGACCTGCAGCTTGGCAGGAATGAGGTGTCTGCCAGTGGCACATTACGCTGTGTGGTAGATTTAGTCTTTACTAGTATATAAAAAAAAGAGGTTTCTGAGCTACACACTGCTTTGATAGAAGCATAGACCCACTATTTCTGAGAGTTGATGGCTCCCAGAGCTGGTGGAAAATGTACCACCCCCATGTTGGGAAGCTGAAGTGGGCAGAGCCAGCAGCCACAGCACCATTTCAGTCTTAGAATGCTGCAGTTTAAAGCAATAGGTTCACAATGAGACAGATTCAGATGAAATAGTTTACAATGTATGTAAAAATGTACGTAGGCTTAAAAGAGAGGAAAAAAGGAATATATACAGTTATATAAACAAATAGATAGTTTTTAAAAATATGTCTTTAAGGAGACAATAAAATTAATATGAAAAATAAGCCACATAAAGATGGTTATCACACAGAGAATCTGGATTATGTTCTCTTTGATATTCGTAACTGAAGAAAAACATTTGATTGTAAAAGCTGTTGAGCTATGCCAAAATGTATATTTTAAAGGTACCTTGACTCCAAAATTTAGATATAAGGATATGTTGCTTTGGAAAAGGGGCTCTGCTTTTGTTTCCACAGAAAGCCAGTGGCTATGGATTTGTTCCAGATTAAGATACATGAGATTTGACCAGCCAAGACCCCATGAAAGGTCTCCAATGACACCATGGCCCAGATGATCCAACATCCAGAATGGTTTCAAGGCAACTGGCTCAGAAAATACAGTCTCACATACTACCCCATAAGCCTAAAATTTTCTTTGTGTCCCCATAAGATACAACAACCCCCTCAGCAGGAAGTAGTAAGAGATGCTACATCCAAATTCCCAAATATACCAAGCTGGTTTTGGAGATGGAATTGGCTTACTCCCCCCCTAAACCCAGGCATCTTGCTAAAACAAAAGTTAAGAGATTCTTGTGTCCCAAATCAGAAGATCCCTCTGGTGTGGGACAGAGAAAAACCAATATTTTTATTTAAAACAGGTTGATTATAAATGTGATCTCTTTCTAAAAAAGAAAAGGGGATATGATATAGATATATAGGATATAGAAATGATAGGATAAAAGGGTAGATTAATGAATCTACTTTTAAGGAAAACAACTTGTTTAAAATGTTTTACATTGGTATAGATTTTAGTTTATGTTTAAAATGTTTTACATTGGTATAGATTTTAGTTTATTGATGCAAGTTTAAACTTAATTTTGTTATACTGTATGTATATTTTTATTCTCATTTGAGGTATTATGTTTATGTAACTCATTTAGATTGTAATGGATAATTAAAAATACAGATCTATAATTAGTCTTCTATGATAGTCAAACTTGTACCATGTTAGTTAAATTTTCTAGGTATATATAGATATATTTCAGATAGACAGGTAATCTTCAAACACTTCAAAGACCTACAGAATATGGCATTTAAAATATTTTTAAAAACTTAGACTATCTGGACAGTAAGACATGTCTGCTTCTGGCAGCACCGATTTACTTCAGAGAGGAGGATGGGCATTGAAGACACTCCATATGAAGTTTATCTTCACCTTGGCAAAAATAGCCATTTGGGCAAGAAACTGTTCGTGCCTGGACTGCTTGATCAACTTGACATGCAGGATCCATGGAAAGATGACCACTGAACTTTGCTTGGCAAAGTGGTCCTTTAGGTTCCTGCTTCACAGAGGAAACTGCCAGACATTCTACAGGACACAGAGAAAAATGACTAAGAGACTCTAGCCCTGTGGGCTAAAGATAGATGCCCAAACTTTACAAGAGAACTTTGGGTGACTGTCCAGGCTGCCAGCTGTCTCTGTCTACCCTGCAAGACTCCCAAAAGTTATTTGCATCCTTCTCCCATTTCTCAGGTAGTAGTATATCCTTCTGAGGTCTTTGATGTAGTTGAAGCTAGATACAATTTTCCTTAGTTATGATAAAAGATAGGTTAGATATAAAACCTTAGACTCACAAATATAAGATAGATAGGATATCTTCTTCAATTTTACCAAATAGACTAGTTATTATAAATAGACTAGATATTATAACTGTAATTCTTGCTTGATAATTGTTTTGTTATCTATAATTTTACTATATAAAAGTTAAAACCTTCCTTTAAAAAAAAAGAGGAATTGCTGTGGGATGTTCTGTATGGCAAATATTGTTAATAAATAAAATACTGATTTGCCAGTATCCAGACAGGAAGTATAGGTGAAAATAACAGAGAGGAGAATTAAGGGAACAGGAAGGGAAGGAGGAGACTGCCTGCAGCCACCGCCAGGACAAGGAAGATGTAAGGTACCAGTAAGCCACGAGCCACGTGGAAAAGTATAGATTAATAGAAATGGGCTGAATATAAGAGTAAGAGCTAGACAATGATAGACCAGAGCTAATGGCCAAGCAGTTTAAATAATATAAGCGTCTGTATGTTTATTTTATAAGTGGGCTAAGGGACTGCTGGGGCTTGGTGGAACCTGGAGAGAATACTCCACCTACATGTTTGTTAAAGAAAAATGCAAAATTTCTGTCTCATGTCTGAAGAGCCATCTGATATGGGAAAGAAGAAAACCAAAATTAAAGGATTGTTCTATTGTCACTAATCTCATAATCTTTTGGTTTTGTTTTGACTCTAAACACTTCTTAAGACATAACTATTATCTCTAAATATTTAATATTTTATGTTTATACTTTCTGTCATGATATCAATGGTCATATAGAATACTAACTAATTCTAGAAATGGGATTCATCTAGCTTCCTGTACATGATTTTGGGCTTGAGTCTGAAGCAAGCAAGTAGGCATTAAATTTCTGTACCCAGATATATACTTAATAGATGTGGTCCTTTAACCTTTCTGAGATCTGCTGCATATGATACTTAAAATGTTTAAATTTTCTCCAGTGAACCATGATCATTCCTAACAATGACTTTTGAAGTCTCCAAAAAAGATGATGATGTCCTACAACAATGATTACAGTTGGATTGTGGTAATGCCATTAAGCTGAAAACACCAGCTAAAGATTAGCTCAGGACAATTTCAGGGCATTTAGCTGAGACTATTCAGCCTCACAGACTTCAGCTATGACTTCAGATAAGCTCTACACTTTCCCATCACACAGAGACTAAATGAAAAATAACACAGCTAGCTCTCTGAGGACTTGACTATTGTGCCAATTTCATCAGGGTCCTCATAAGATGCTGTCATCCCAGACAACAGAAAGTAATTTTAAGAATACAATACCCACATTCCCAAGAGTTGGGGTGGGTGGTTTTGTTTATTCAGTGCATTATGAATGATTGTCATCACTTAGGGGAGTTGGTTGCAAATTGTTACTGGTCATGGTAAAGGAGGACACTATACGAGGGAAGTTGGATTCAAGGATCTTTTTTTCTGAAAAAGGGGGGTATGGAAAGGATAGGATAAAAGGGTAGGTTATTGAGTATACTTTAAAAAGCAGCTATTAATCTAAAATATTTTACATACATTGGTATGGATTTTTGTATATTGATACAAATTTAAGGTTATTTTTGTTAGAAAATAGTCTATATATATATATATATGTCTCTTGTTTAAGATATTTTTGTATAATGATACAAATTTAAGGTTATTCTTGTTATACTGTATATACTTCTACTCATGTTCAAGGTATTGTACCTATGCAGCTCCTTCAACAATGTAATATAAATTTCTATTCCTTGAAAGTTATTATTGCAAACAATTTAAGATAATTAAGAAATATACGTTAGTAGTAAGTCATCTAACAGTCAAATTTGTGGCCATGTTATATATGTTCTCAAAGTTAAAGAGAAATGTATTTTATATAGACAAATGGTCTTCAAACACATCAGAGACCTACAGAATATGATGTTTAAACTGTTTTAATAACCTAAGGCTTTTTATGACAGTGAGACATATATGTTCCTAGCAGCACCAATTTACTTCAATAAAAGGATGATGGGTATTGAATAACCTTCATATGGAGTTTGCCTTTATTGTAGCAAATTTATCCACTGGGAAAAATACTGCATTTTCCTCAACTGTTGTCCAAAATGGATGAGCATCAAAAGAAAGTGATTGCCAAACTTTGTCAAGACAAGGTAGGAAAGCCCTTCAAAATACCTGCTTCACAGAAAAGTCTGTCAGATATTCTAAGCCTGTAGGCCAAAGATGAATGCCCTAACATTCCAGAGGAACCTTAGATGACTGCCCAGGAGTCAGCTACTTCTGTCATTTCTATAGTTTTAGAAGTTGTTTGTTCTGCACTTTCGATTTACTAAGGTAATATGATATCTATCTCAGGTCTCTGATAGAGTTGAAGATGAGGTAGTTATAATTACAGTTTTTCTTGTTGCCAAACTCAGAAAAGAAACTCACAAAAGAGGTATAAAGTGTATAAGGTAAGAGACATAAAAGCTTAAATTGTTTACCTAAGAAAATGTTTTGGAGGTCTAAAAAGATACCTTTGGGTTGGTAATACAAGTTAGGATAGAAAGTAAATTAGGTACAAAAGTTTAGACTTACCATAACAGGACAGATAATAGAGTAGTTTCTCTGGAATTTGCCAAATACAAATGGACTGGACATTGTGAATGTGATTCTTACTTTATAATTGTTGTTATTGTATATAGTTTTAATGTGACAGAGTTAAAATATTTCCTTTTTATTTAGACAAAAATGGGAAAATATCAGGGGATATTTGATCATGCTATGAACCTCAAGCTTGCATTTGTGTTGATTAAAAAATTAACTTTGTGTCAGGAGGCTGAGTTAGCAACTTGTTGACAGAAAGTAATCAGAAATCATCAGAGTGCATCTTGGAGAGATAGAAAGACACAAGTAGTAGGGGGGTATTCAGAGTGGCATGGCTTTTTCTGGTTTAGCAGAGTGGAAGCATGGGTCTTTGGGAGATGCCAGCAAGAGAGAAAGTTAGCTGGGTGTGACCCAGGCTCTTTCAGCTGGGAGGTTTTTATGCTAGCCTTTGAATTCTGAGTCTTGTTTATAAATAGAGCAATAAAGATTGAGCTAAAGCTACCTTGAGAGGCAGTGACAGAGCTGATGATTGAGGGAACAGAATTTCCACCAGGCTGCAACCTGAGTGGCCAGGCCACAACCTGAGTGGCCAAGCCACTGCCAGAGAAGCAGGCTGGAAAATATGGAGTCACAATTGCTGGCTGAAACAGTAGCAGATTAAGGCACAGTCACTGTGCTGAAGTTATAACAACACTGATGCTGTTCTCTGAAAGTAGAACTCACACTTCAGCTGCCACTGTGAAAAGAAGTTCTTGAATCCCATCACATGGTAGTCCTAGTGGTAGTCCTAGTGGAGAGACCCTGTCATCCCATGCTAAACTTCATGCTCCTTAATAGAACTGAAGTAATTCCCTTCTGCAACCTTTCACTTTCATTCCCCTACACACCATCTTTCTTGTGAGTTCCAAGAGAATTTACTAGAATTCTCAGTTCAGTTCTCTTGGCTATTTAAAACATTGTTTTAATGGAATGACACTTTACATCTGCACAAGAAACTCCTATACATACTACCAAACCCAGCCTAAACTTTCTCCTTAGCAGAGTCTTCCTACTTGATCTTTCTTTGGCTGTGCCCCTGTTTAGGTAGGCAATGTAGGGATGCATCTTGTACACAATACTATTTTAGGTATTTTCCAAGATATTTGCTCCCACCCACTCTACTCTGCTTTCTTTTAGTCCCATTAGTTGAGTCCTAATAGGTGATACATTGCTTGACACATTGTAAAACTAAGCATCTTGTTTCTCTTGTAAAATATATGTTGTGATAAACTTAAAGCCATTTTTAAATTATTGAGCATGTGGATACCAAGTTAATAGATGAACCACAAACTTGACATTAAAAATCTAAGATCTTAAAATTTTATTTTCCCAAAGAATATTTGTGCATATCACCTCTAAATAGCTGGAACTACATGTCAATACTGGCTGAAGACCTCTAACAAACCATAAAAAAATAAACCTACTTTTAAGAGTGTGAACACATTTTGATACCTTGAAAATCACATCTTTAGTACTGGTAAGTTTAAATGTTACTGGACACCAAACTAAAGGCAGCTGTCTGTTAAATAGTATTAGCTCTGACCTGTATAAATCCATGATGTTAACTTTTATCCACTAAATGTTCTCTGTCTTCCCTTGTATAAATTCTTCCTGAACCTCTTTCTTTTTAATATTTTAGTATTCTTCATGTTCTTATTGCCTTTCTCCTCATTTGTTTTAATTTCTCATTAATTTGTGTAAACTGTTATTCAATTTACATAAAAATAGCAGACATCCATTATTTTGCATCAAAACTATATGATAATGTTTTCATTTCTAATCAAATATAAATTTATATATTGTTTCCAATGTACAGGTGTGGGTTGATTTGAAAGAGCTGATATTGCACAAGGAGAAAAATGCATTAAAAATCTTCCAAGAAATTATTTATTGCTATCTTCCTAGTACTCAGATAGTGGATGCCTCAAATATTTTCATGGTGCTTTTCAGTTTTCAAATGTTTTTGACAGACTTGATTTGGAAATAATAGGCTAGAGAGAGATGTTTTCTCTTGCCTGCTGTAGAAATGAAAGCCTATGTACAGAATGTACCAGTGGTACACCTGGTTTAAGACCCAGAGTTATTTCCCCTCCAATGTTCATCTACTGTAAAATGATAAGACAAATGGCAATGACAGTGGCCTTGATTGTATTACAGAGTAGAAAACAAATGAGCCTCTGTGGAGAACAACAATGAATGTCAGTCACATTCAAATAACACCTTCATCATTATATACTTCTAAGTGTTAGCATGAATTGTATTTATTAAAATGTTCCTTAAATATGCACACTTTAAACAGAAGATATACATTTTTCTTACCTGTAGTTCTGACATTATTTAAACTAAAAGCAAAGGTACAGAGTAAACAAAAACAACATTAAAAATCAAGAAAATTAAAATTATCCCAATATTAAGGCAGTGGGATTGATAACACTTCTTCCCAAATATAAATCATATCTTCCAAGAATATACACTACTGTTGTTCAGGTTCATTTCAGCTTGACATTCTTATAGTACCCATTTCAAGCTACTACAAATTTAACAATTGCTGATCAAGAACAGAACTGTACTTCTCACTCGTCTAAATGCTAGAAGATTAAGATAGTAGCACATCCAGTGCCTGGTTCACAGATGGTCTCACCTCCCTGTGTCTTCACAGGATGGGGGATGGGAAGGAGCTGCTTTCATTGGGAAAGAAATGACATCTAGAAAGGCATCCCCCTCGTGATCAAATGTTCTCTCTAAATATACTTATTTGCTGATATCACAGCATCTTAGGAGTTAGTGTGAAGCATGGGAATTTGGGAGTGACATGAACATTCAAAACATAGCTCTATGTGTCACATCAACATTAATTCTCCCCTCAATAACTCTCCAATATATTGCAAAACTTTGACACGAGAGGCTCTAAGACCATCTCACTTTCAATCCACCCAAACACATAATCAATATAGTAAATCTATTTCTAGTATTTGTTTACTGATATGCATTGGCAAAATAATTCTATTGAGGACAATACATCCTGAAATAGAGACAGTTGTTCTGTGTACACCTTAAAACGATGTGATGGTGTTCTGTTAAAAACTAGGTATCTAAGTGACAAAGAAGCATCTTGAATTAACGTTTGAATTAATGTTTATGGTTGCAGTCTATATGAAAATATAATTAAACATATATCAGATCCAGCCTCCAGGATTTCCTATAATGTATATGAGGACTCTGACTAGCCACAGACACTGATAAAATAGTTACATAATGGAAAACTATTTTCACCTGGAAATAGACTTACTACGACTATACTGACCATGGAGTAAATAGAAACAAAGCAGCCTAGATCAAGAAGTAGTGAGAAATGTAGTCTCAAAAAAGGGAGTGATCAGGTGGACTTCTATTTTATCCCATGCTCCTGGTATGTGATCATTTTTCAGACAGATTCAATAGACAGAGTTTTGCAGAGCATGGTGCTACAGAGGGGAGGCAGACATCAACTTGCCACCTGTCAAGTAGGACACATAGAGATGAGAGTAATGGGGTGTGGTCTCAGAGTCTGTGTGATGAGTCTGAGGCTGTGAGGAATGGGCTACACATTCATAAGCCAAGTTTTCCACACACCAGAAAACTGGAAAGTTGTGTAAGGTATAAAGGCGAGTCAAGGCAGTGCCAGTTACTGACTTCATCCTCTAATCCTTTATGTGAGCAGGCAAGCTCAAGGAGCACAGATGATTTGAACCTTGGTCATATGCCAGAAATTCAGCTCTAAGGAACAAGGCATTCTGACTTAGATCAGAGATGTAAGATTAAATGAATGGTTTCCACTGTTTAATGATAGAGAGTGATGTCGTTATCATTTCATGGAATAAGAACTTTCTTGAATTTGAGCAAACATTTGCCTTGTGAGCTCCTTAAGTGTCTGCTGTTTGTATTGGAATGGATGTCACAGTCTCTATCTAATGGATTCTGCAGCAGACAGAATTTTCATAAGCCTGAGAAGAAGGAAATTTTCAATCTACAAAATTATACCCTTTGCTCTCTTTGAAGTTATATAGGCTCTACTCTAACATGCAACAAAGTAAACAATGCCTTAACAAAAGCAGAATGGTGTTCCTTGTTGCAAAAGGCTATCCACTTTGATTTTAACTGTGTCTATGTCCAGCAAAAAAATTTTTATTTAGAAAGCGACATATCACAAAGTCAATTAACCTTTTAGAATTGGAGTTTTCCTTCCCTCCCTTTGCCAGATTCATTCAATACCCTAGGATTTCCCATCCACACAATGGGAGTTCACAGACAAGATATTTTCATGTACTAAAAACAACTTCATTAGTCCAGCCCGGCTAGATGGCAGATATATGCAGAGCAGTGTCTCTTTAATATCAGGCATGCCCAGGGTGATATAGCCATAGCCATGGGTGCCTCTTACATGAGATCAGACATGTCCAGAATAATTCAGCCATAGATATGAGTTCCTGTTACATGAGACCAGGTATGTCCAGAATGATACAGCCATAGATAGGAGTCACTTTTAGAATAGGTCTTTCCTGGTTTTAGTCAGTGAAGGTCTAAGTGGTGTATTTCAGACTGTTAGCTTATTTTCAAGACAAGTCATGAAAACCAAAGATCAGAAGTATGTTGAAAAGCAAGTGTTTGGAAAGGACACCAGCACTATATTTAAACTGGTGACAGGGCATACCAGGAATGCCTGAATTTAGCAAATTCCATCAAAACTGAAGTCAAGAAGATATATAGATATAGATATAGATATAGATATAGATATAGATGTAGATGTAGATATAGATATAGATAGATAAGGAGAGAAGAGAGATTTACAGACAGCTTAACATTACAGAAAGAGAATTCAAATTCAGTGAACAAGAAAAAAATTAAAAAGAAGCAATACATTTGTGCACATTTGCACGTGTGTGTTCATACATATATGAACGTTTGCTCATATGGAGAAATGTTTTCTGAAGTAGTAAATATTTGTTTCTTAATCCAAGCATGCTGGTACATGCCTATGCCAGCACTTGAGGTGGGGAAGGCACAGGACTTTAGGGAGTTCTAGACAAGCCTTGGCTGCAGAGTGAGACCCTGTCTACAAATCAACAAATCATCAATCGATAATTGATTAATGCTTCTCTCTCAGTCTTCAGAGAAATTGATGATGGAAACAACAGGCAATGAACCTTTTCCTGAATATTTCCATTTCCTTAAAGAGGAATGTACCTTTGTGTTTTAAGAAAACTACAGGATAACCAGTCCTTTCAGATTTGGATAAACAACATGGCTTTTTACCAATTGGCCAATGATTCTCTGGGGACCTTTAGAACAGATGAGTTCTCAGAAGAACAAGTCACCCTGAGAGCTTGGATTTCCAAAACAAAAGCTTCTAGGCTTGTGGGGAAGAAGAGCAGGAAGAAAGGAGAGTAGGGTCTAGCCTGTGGTCATGCACAGTGACTTATGCTCAGGCTGCCCAGGGGTACACATGTATAAGCTTAAGAGCAGGACAACAACTGATGAACCCTAATATCAGGATGACAAGCTGCAGAAGGGGAGTTGCCCAGCTATACCCCATCCTTATCAGTAGCCTCCTCAGCCCTGAGTAGTTCACCACACGGTGTCCCTGAGACAGGGACAATTGATCTCTTTCACTGCTTCCTGTTAAACACGTGAGAAAAGAGTGCTGATGCTTAACTCCCCTGCCTGTAGCCACTTTTCTCAGGGTAGATCGGAGATCTTTCCTTGAGGAAGGAAAGGCCCCTCTCCAAGTGCAACAGAGTTAGTGTGTGCTCTTCTACCATAGTCTACACAGGCCTTTCAGTTTGTCATCTTGTGTGCTAGCAGCAATCTTGACAAGTGACATGGCAAAGAGTATTACCCCATTTCAGAGATAAAGAAAATCAGATGGAGTGCTGTGAAGAGGCTTTCCAGAGCAGCACAGCTATCCAGCAACTCAACAAGGGGTTTTAATGCAGCCCCAGATGGCAAGACACTGCTCAGTATTTACTTCCAAACCCCTTTCTGTTCCCAAAGCAGACTCAATCTGCCAAATAGCGTGTCTCCCAAACTAAACCTCACCATGAGCAAACAGTGCCGCATCCTGTTCTAGTACAGCATTGGTCCTATTTGATCTTTGCTCATGGGCCAGGCGCACTCTGGGTAAACTGCTTCCTCTACCCTCTGGATGCTAGGGAACTGGCTTCCAACTGTCTTCTCATACAATCCACCCAGTCTTTCTAATGTCCCAAAGTCCTCTGTCCTTTCACAATGACATAAGTATAATGAGAAATCCAAGGGAATCTGTTTGAGAGTTGTAACGAATTTATTAGGAGAAAAATTGGAAAAGACAATTCACTAAACAGAATAAGTGAATCATCGCAGGGTCCTGGAAGGCTGAGGTCCTGCCCTATCCTGCTACCGCCGCTTTAGCCAGTCCCATCATCTAAGCCCATGTGGGAGAGAAGAGAGCGGCCTACATGCATCTCAGGTCTTTAAGGTAGCCCCTAGGTCTTGCCCCAGGGGCTGGTACTTCAAGGTCATAGGTATCCACTACACATAAGTTCTGATCTTGACAGCATATTACGTGTCTGAGGACAATCTGGCTTCAGTCTTCTCTGTATCCTCAATGTCACATCTTAGCTTTAAATATAACCAAGTGTGTAATAAGCCACACAAAAGTAACTAAATTAACTATGCTGTTGTAAAAATAATTTGATATTGAAATTGGAAACCAGGAGAATATTTGTAATTTATTTTACAGAAAATATTGACATGTATAGAATATCTGAAAATAAGGAATAAAAATACCAACAATGCCTTAGAAAATTGGGCAAAAAATAGTTATGAAGACTGGAAGTTGCCACTGATGAAAAGGTGTGTGACCCATTCATTTTTTATATTAAAAAATTGTGTGTGTATGTGTGTATGTGAGAAAGACAAACAGACAGACATGTAGACAGTTGTGAGCCACCTGATATGGGTGCTGGGAACTGAACTCAAGCTTCTGCAAGGACAGCAAGCACTCTTAACCAGTGGGCCTTCTCTCCAGTCCCTTACTCCATTTATAAGACAAAATTATAAACCAAAACTGTATGGATTATATTTACTATATAATTACCAGAGTTTAACCATCATGCTATATTAACAGGGAGTCCATATCTTATCTCCTCAAAGAAACTGAGTCTATACCAGAGACAAGCTATGTTTTATGTTTCTATATATTTCAACATCATCTTAATAAACATCTAGTCAATGAACATTTGATGTCATGGCTAGGAGCTGATGTTGTAGGTGTTACTAAGAGTAGCTGGTTTCTCTTTAAGTTGCCACAGCCTTCAGAATGAGAAAATGTCAACAGATTAAAGAGCACTGGTGGGAAAAAAAACCACCATGATTTCTCTACCCTGACTGAGTCTATTGCTCTAGATTGGTATGAGCAGTCACCTTCTTATCTGGGTACATTTCTGAAAAGAAAAAGTGTAGATGAAATTCTAAACAATCTTAGTAAATAAGAAACACAGAGACAAATACAGAGTTAAAGCCAACGAGGTCAGAGCAAGAGCCACGACTACTTTATCTGACCACCTTACCACCTCACTTCCCCCCAAGAGAGAGACCTTCTTCCTGTGTGACATGTCTTTTTATTGCCTTTCTGTTCTGCCTTCTCATTGGCTCTAAACCCAACCACATGACTTCCTCATCACTGCCTGTCTATACAGACCTCCAGTTCTCTATGGTTGGTACTGGGATTAAAGACTTGTATCACCATGCTTGGCTGTGTCCTTGACCACACAAGGACTCTGCCTGCCCTGTGATCAGATGAAAGGTGTGTGCCAACACTGCCGGACTTCTGCTTAATGGCTTGCTTTTACCTCTGATCTCCAGAGAACTTTATTTATTAACATACAAATAAAACCATATTCAAGCACAAATAAAATATCACTATAAAAAGAAAACAGTCACAATTCTCAATGCTATGGAGGTTTTCATTCTTTATCTTCAGTAGAGAGAAAGTGATGGTATATTCTTTATAATTACATGGCCATGTATGCAATTCACAATATTTCACCTTCTCCTTTTAGAGTGTTGCAGATGAGGACAGATCACAAAATGAGCTTCATAACCCAGTCAAAACAGAGCTTCAAAACAAAAGAAGTTGGGGAGTGAACAGGTGCAGTTCTATTAGAGAATAGCTACTGACTGGAGGAGACTGATAGACTACATCATCGAGGGGTAGAGTTAATTACAAAATATGTTGGCAATTATTTTGACTCACAGGTGAAAGAAAAAAATCTTCAGGATATTTATTTTTAAAGGTCTTTCTGCAGAATTTTCATAGGCATTTCATATTGAATGATATAATAAAAGGGCTGGAATCCAAATATTGTGACATTTTATGTAGACATTACTTAAAATATTTCTTAAATGCCAAAAGAAGCATGATGCTAATAAGAAAAGAAGCAATTTTCCAGAGTACTGACAAAGTTAGAATAAAAAGATGGTCCCTAATGCAAAGGGAGGTTAAAATGGAACTAATGTACTTGGTGAAGAGGTATGATGCCTGCATTGATTGTCTTTAGGAGAGAAGCTGTGTTCCTGTAGCCAGAGGCAGAGCTTTCTGTCCTGTAAACACAATTATACCCAGAAGTTGCTTCCCAAATTACCATTCAGACTTATATTAATTATAAATTCTTGGCCGATGGCTTGAACTTCTTACTAGCTAGCTCTTACATTTAAATTAATCCATATTGCTTATGTATGTTTTGCCATGTGGTACATGACTTGTTACTTCTTCTTTTTTTTTCTTTTTGGCTTTTCAAGACAGGGTTTCTCAGTGTAGCTTTGCACCTTTCCTGGAACTCACGCTGAAGACCAGACTGGCCTTGAACTTACAGAGATCTGCCAGCTTCTGCTTCCTGAGTGCTGAGATTAAAGGCCTGCACCACCACCACCACCTGGCATGTTACATCATTTTTTATGTGTCTTGCTTCTGCAGTGGCTGGCTGGTGTTTTCCCCACTTCACCTTTCTTTATCCCCTCCACAGTTTGGTTTTTCTGACTAACCTTACACTGCCTGGATATTGGCCAAAACAGCTTATTATTAACCAATGAAAGTAACACATATTCACAGTGTACAGAAAGACCATCTCACAGCATGTTCCAATTGAACTATAAAGTGAACATTAACCAGTAAATTTCATTTTGTACCTTCTGTTTTTTTTCCTACCTGTCAACATTATATAACATCAAAAGGCACAATCCATAAACTTTCAGAGCAATAGTAAACAATTAGAGCCACTTAAATAGAGATTTTCTGTGTAGAAGGCTAAAGTTATACTAATCATGAACATCATATATATCTGTCAAATATTTCAGTTGACACAAAGGCAGAAACCCATCTATGAAAGGACACTTAATGCTACAGAATGTACTACTCAGAGCTAAGCAGAATATATAAGACAAGGCAGGATGTGGTAGGTAGATACCAAGCTCAATGTTTACACCACATGTCTTAAGAATTAAAGGTAGCCCAGGAATAGTAGGGAGAACATGAAGCAAAGCTCCTATATCAACCCTGCATGACTTCAAATTCATAGTCCTCCTACCTTCATCATTTGAGTCCTGGGATTACAGGCAGCACTCCCAGCTTCTAGATTATTACTATGCAGTTCTGTGATGAAAAGGAAACATAATCCCTAACTACATTCTAAATATTTGTTCTTATACCCACAGAGAAGTGCAGCTCTCACTTTTCATCAAAGAAATTTCTCTTTGCAACAGATGGAGACCATTACAGAAAACTATAATTGGTCAAATGCAGAGAACAAGAGATTGTGTGGTCTCCTGTCCCAATAGCTACATCTTCAACACAGTTCTAGTAACTAAGGCTCAGGTACCATTGTGGAAGAGGAGACAAAGAGATTGTAAGAGCCAGAAGACCTAGAAGTTTGCTGTAAGACTGTCTCCTCAAAATGTCAAAAGCCACACATGTGAAATCACATCAACATGACTGTCTAAACAATACCTGAACAAGAACAACACCAATAGACATGCTAATATGGGGGAAATCTCATGAGGCCTCCACCCTAGAAGAAGAATTACAAGCCACTAAAGAATGCAGAGAAAAAGAGAAATACTCTTTCTCAGGAAGAGTCCCCCAGTTGCTGATCCAATACCAAGTTGTAAGCCCTGAAATCTTATACATAAAGGCAATATTATATAGACTGATCAGATTTTATTTATACATTCTTACATTTGTATATATATATATGACAATGGAGACAATGAAGAAGATGGAGTGCGAGAGGAGGGGAGGAATGGAGAAGAGACTAGGGGAAGAAGACACAGCCCGGAAGAGAGACAGCCTGGCTGCACTCACCACAATGAAGCAACCACCTGCAGCGCCCACATCCAAACATTTATTAGTGATAGCCAACTAATAAACACAGGGTATGAATCTCTAGCTTCTATTCTACTTCCAGTTGGAGGTTGATATGAGATCAAGTATCCATAAATAACAAATTGATGGCATTCTCCTTATTTTGTGTCTAGCCTACACTGAAAGCTGGTATAGAGCCCAAATAAATATTTTACTTTTAAAATGTAGAATAAAAGTATATGTAAAAAACATTATATGAAGCCATGATGTCCAAAGAATGGGAGTCGAGTATGGCAGTGCCTGGGCAAAGCCTTGTTTGCAGTTTGTATTTGTACCTGAAACAGAAGTTGACTTAGACTACTATTATAGTGTGTTGTTTTTATTCTTGAAAGGACTGAACACTTGAGTATTCTTGAACTTTTCCAGGAAGATTTTTTTTCTCACTTTACCTAGTTATTTTTATAAAAATTTTCATAGATGCATATAATATAATGTGTGGTGATATTTTATTTGTGCTCTAACAAATAAAGCTTGCCTGAAAATCAGAAGGAGCTAGCCAATAGTTAACCATAGAGTTCTGGAAGTCTATACAGACAGGTCAGAAGTAATAGACCTTTGCAGAGAGAAGAAGTGATAAGGTAGGGTGGGGAAAGGAGCTTACTCTCTTTCAGTGGAGGATTTTATAGGGGTAAGAATTAGTGACTTGCTGCTCTGCCTCTCTGATCTTTCAGCCTTTACCTCAATATCTGGCTCTAGGTTTTTTATTAATAAGAACTGTAGCTAGACTTTTCTCTCCGGGTCCCGCCAAGCCCCGGCAGTCTGACAGCCCATTTATAAAATAAACACATAGACGCTTATATAATTTAAACTGTTTGGCCTAATGGCTCAGGCTTCTAGCTATCTAGTTCTTACATCTTAAATTAATCATTTCTATAAATCTATACCTTGCCACGTGGCTCATGGCTTACTGGCATCTTCACATACTTCTTGTCATGGCAGCTGCTGGCAGTGTCTCCCTCCTCAGCCTTCCACTTCCCAGAATTCTCCTCTCTGTTAGTCCCGCCTATACTTTCTGCCTGGCCACTGGCCAATCAATGTTTTATTTATTGACCAATCAGAGCAATTTGACATACAGACCATCCCACAGCAATGAGCTTTTAAGTTCATGTTACATCTGGTGACCCAACATTTGTGACATGACTTCACAAAAACCTGCTTGCCTATGGCCTTGTGGGCCCCAGCTCAGGCCCAAGTTGCATGCAGCTGGAGTCTCCACCACACATGGGCTGGAGTCTCTTTGGCTTCTTCTCTCCTGGAGGATTGTGGGCTCTCCTTGGATCCCAATCTCAGGCTGTTAACATACTAGGTAGCTGCCTTGAAACTCTCTCAGGTTTCTACTGCTCTACACAGGAGCAGTCAGCCTCACATCTGAATCATCATTGTCAGAAAATTTGGTGAGTCAATTAAGATTTCTTAAAGGCAGGAATTAGTTAAAGGAAAATTTTCCCATATTAAAAAATGGGAAACATTTTTATAATAGAGGGAATTTGGTCTCTGTTTGATGACACATTAGGTGGCTTCAAAATGTAACAATTAGCCGGGCAGTGGTGGTGCATGCCTTTAATCCCAGCACTTGGGAAGCAGAGCCAGGAGTTTGAGGCCATCCTGGGCTACCAAGTGAGTTCCAGGAAAGACGCAAAGCTACACAGAGAAACCCTGTCTGAAAAAAAAAAAGTAACAATTAAATGATAGGATAATTAATGTTGATTGGATTTATATTACATCAATTGTAAATATTATTTGATCATTTTTTGTTTCTCATTAAAAAGTTGGTTAATATGTGTCCCAACATAAAAGTTTTAGAAAAACTTGTTGAAACAGATCATAGAGAAATTCAGATCCAGACAGAGGAATTTAAAAATAAACCTATCTCAGCATTGAATTATATGGTTACAGAGAAATAGCCTAAGGCTTTCAGATAGCCAAACTTAATCTATCCAGTAACCTTACAGCAACTGCCAAATGCTCAAGGCTGTGTATGAGCAGATTGGAGTCCTGTGCAAATGTTAGATTTGAGAAGATTCAAAGAAACCATAGTGTCAAATGGTATTCATTCTCCTTGTATGAAGCAAATGATAAACTCATGGTCAACTTCTAATAGCATTGTCCCTCAAGACCGGAAAGATTTGGTTAAAGCTGTTTTAGAAGCTGGTCCCCACTTAAAATGGAGGACCTGGTGGAAAGATGAGGGTAAGACCATTAAACAATGATGTAGGGCTAGAGATATGGAAATTTCTCAAGATCAATTTTTTGGAGAAGGTGATTATGATGATATACAAAGACAATCTTTATATGATGACCACACCCTTATTTTATGCCAAATGGCAGGCTTGAATGCTTAGAACAGAATTGAAGAAGTAGGAAAGAAACTTGAATCATTTACAAAAGTTATACAGGGCTCAAAAGAAACCTTCATGGACTTCTTACAAAGGCTGTCTTCAGCAGTAAATAAAATGATACCAAATTTAGAATCTTCAGATAATAATTGAATCTATGGCTTTTGAAAATGCTAATGCACAATGCAAAAGGATAATTAGGCCATTAAAGGCAAGATCACACCCTTGGAGAAGCCGATCTGAGATACAATTAATATTGAATCTCATGACTATGATGATATTTGGACAGAAAAGATGATTTTCAGAGGTTTGAAGAAAAATAGTAATGTCAGGGGTTTCAATTGTGGTAAACAAAGTCACCTAAAAAGGGACTGTAAACAGGGCATTCCAAGAAACAATGTTTTTTCAAGGAATAATCCCAACAGAATGACCATCCCTTATGGAATATGAAAAAGGTACAGTAAAGGCAAACATTGGACTAATGAACATAGACCAACAAGAGACAGACAAGGTAATCCTTTGCCTTTGGAAAACTCCTTGAGGGGCCTCTTGCAGGCCCCCATGACAAATTCAGTTCAGTCATTTCCTGCCATCATAGAAGAAATACTTTCCCAGAGCAATTAAATAACCTAATGCCAATTGTAAAAATACATACTGCTCAGGGTAATAGAACAGGTATAGAAGAGAACAAAAACTTAATGAGAAATCATAAAGCAAAAAATTTTGGCAAACTTCTATAAATGAATAAAGACCAAAATTAAAAATACAAATGAGTGACATTCTCATGGAAGGTCTTGTAGATAGAAGTGCAGGCATAACAATAATTGCACTAGAATCTTGGCATCCAAATTGGCCTCTTCATGAGGTAAATGTCCAGCTTTTAGAGATTGGAACATTATCTCAAGTGAAACAGAGCATGGGATGGGTCAAATGTATAGGGCCAGAAGGACAGAGAGGAAAATTAAAGCCATATGTGGCTAATATGGCTACAAAACTATGGGGACATGATTTATTACAACATTGGAATATTACCTAGATTAACATTCTTTCAACCTCAGAAACAAACCATAAACATACATTTCTGAGAAAAATGTTAGAAGGTATTATAGAGAACAATCACTGACCATCCAGATTGTACAAGAACGGAGCACAATAGCTGCTGATCTTTTAAAGACACCAACAGCTCTACCTTTAAAATAGTTAACAGACAAGCCTGTATAATGGCTTTTAACAAAAGAGAAACTACAGGCCTTAGAACAGCTGGTATGAGAGCAGTTAAATGCTCAGCATATTGAAGAATCAACCAGCCCTTGAAATTCTCTTGTATTTGTTATTAAAAAGAAATCTGATAAGTGGAAAATGAAAACAGATATAAAAGCAATTAACAAGATAATTCAGCCAATGGGCTCTCTGCAATCTGGAATTCCTTTCGCTAGTCTGTTCCCTAAAGGATGGACTCTAATAGTTACCAATTTAAAAAACTTTCTTCTCACTAACCTTACAAGAGACAGAAAAAAATTTGCATTCACAGTACCTACTTACAATAATTCCCAGCCAGTCAAGAGATATAGAGAATGTTAAAAAGCACAACTATGTGCCAATATTTTGTAAAACAGCCATTGAAAGTAATACATAAGCAAGTTTTTAAATCTATAATTTGCCATTATATGGATGACATTTTTACTGGAAGATTCAAATGTAGATACTTTAGACAGAATGTTTGGAGAAGTAGAGAAAAATTTGCCTTCCTGGGGATTACAAATTGCTCCTGAAAAGACGTGAAGAGGAGATTCTTTTAATTATTGAGTATATAAAATAAGTCTACAAAAAAATTAGACCCCCCCAAAGGTGCAAACTATAGGAGATCAATTATAGACTCTTAATGACTTTCAAAAATTATTTAGAGACATTTCCAGACTATACATTGCTATTGGGGTAAAAAATGATGAACTGAGTAATTTGTCCAAAACCTTAGATGGTGACAAGGACTTAAACTGTCCAAGATAAGTACCAGCTGAACATGAGAGTGAATTGGCTTTGGTGGAAAAGAAAATACAGGATGCATATGAGAATCTCTTGGAACAAAGCTTGATTTTATCTTGGTTATCCTACAGGAATTTTAAAGCAGAGGGAAGATATTATATTTTAATGGATGTTTCTATCAAATAAAACAGAGTAAAAAATTAAAAACTCATGTGGAAAATGTCTCTGCATTGATTTTTAAAAGGAAAATTGAGACTTTGTCAATTAGCAGGAATAGACCCAGCAGAAATTGTAGTATATTTAACTAATGATGAAACTGACAAATTATGGTTAGAAAGTGAACCTTGGCAAAGAGCTTGCAGTAATTTTTTGGGAGAGATTAACAACAAATATCCAAAAAGCAGTAGAATTGAACTCATAAAGAGAACAAACTGGGTCCTGACTCTAATTGTATGGGAAACACCAAAATCTGGAGCCCCTACATTTTATACAGATGTAAACAAACAAGGAAAGGCAGGTTACAAATCAGAAAATTTAAGTAAAGTAGTTCAAAGTAGTTATAATTCTATCAAAAATCAGAATTATAAGCCATTTGGATGGTATTAATGGATTTTTGGAAACTCTCAACATAGTTACTGACTCTCAGTATGATAAAAGAGTGGTCTTAATTATTGAAACTGAAAATTTTATTCCTGATGAGTCAGAATTAACTTTGTTGTTTATTCAGTTGCAAGAAATAATCAGGAATAGGAAGCATCCCTTGTATATAACTCACATCCAATCCCATATGGGTCTGCAAGGCCCTCTAGCACAAGGTAGTGATGAGATTGATAAACTATTGATAGGAAATGTGCTGGAGACTTCAGAATTTCATAAAAAGCATCATGTCAATAGTAAGGGTTTAAAAAAAAGGATTTTTCCACAACCTGGCAACAAGCCAAGAAAATTATAAGGAAATGTCTTACTTGTTCTTTTTATAATCAGACTCCACTAACAGCAGGATGTAACCCAAAGGGTACTCAGAAGAATGAAATCTGGCAGATGGGTGTGTTTCATTTTGCAGAATTTGGAAATTTGAAATATGTACACCATACCATTGATACTTACTCAGAATTTCAATGGGCAACTGTTTGAGTTCTGAAAAAGCTGATTCTGTAATCACTCATTTGCTAGAAGTGATGGCCATCATGGGTATACCTGCACAAATTAAAACTGACAGTGCTTCAGCATATGTCTCTGTTAAAATGAAACAGTTTTTTGCTTATTACAATATAAAGCATATTACAGGTATACCACATAATCCTACAGGCCAAACAATCATAGAAAGATCAAATTGAACTCTATTTTTTTTTCAGATCTGAGAACCAAACCCAGGGCCTTGCACTTTCTAGGTAAGAGCTCTACCACTGAGCAAAATCCTGAACTCTAAAGGATATGCTAAATAAACAGAAAGGGGTAACAAAAACTCCCAGAAATAGACTACATAATGCTTTATTAACTTTGAATTTTCTCAGTGCTAATGAGAAAGAAACAATGGCTGTCAAGAGACACTGGATAACAGAAAAAAACCTACAGAATTAAATCAGCCTATATACTTTAAAGATGTGCTGATCTTAGAATGGAAACCAGGATATGTCTTACGGTGGGGAAGGGGTTTTGCTTTTGTTTCTACAGGAGAAAAGCTATGGATACCATCAAAATTGATAAAGGTTTGAACTGAACAAGAGAGACTTTGTAATTAGAAGAGGTGATAGTTCATCAACCAGAATGACCATTCAATTTAAATTAACTTATACCACTAACAAATGCTTTTTATTTGGTCAGATATAACTTGTCAAAAGGGAACCTTCTCAAAGTTAGGGTTGGGGAAGGGTTTTTGTTTTGGTCTTTCAGGAAAATGAAGACTAAGGAATCTGAAGAACCCTGGACAAATGAGACATCTGAAGAAAAAGGACAAATCATCCAGAAAAAATTTCCCAAGGAAAAGAGTAAATTGACCTATTGGTATATTATATATCTAACAGGATAAAATTTCACAAGTCTTTCTAAAGGTTTATTTCTGCTGTCCTCTACAGACACATAAGGCAAATGGTCTTTATGTAGTCCCAGTTTAATTAAAAATTATAGCTGGTTTTGGATTTGGAGCATGGCTCTCTCCTTCTCTAAACCCAAGCATGCTTGTTAAAAGAAAATGCAAAATCTCTGTATCATGTCAAAAAAGACACCTGATATGGGACAGAAGAGAAACCAAAATTAAGGGACCATTCTATTGCCAAAAATCTCATAATTCTTTGGTTTTATTTTAACTCTCTAAAGCTTTTCTTAAGGTATGAATTTTATATCAAAAATTAGTAAGATTAATATATATGTATATATTTTAACTTTTGTTATGATATTGATTATAAGGAACTAATTCTCAAAAAAAGGCTTCATCTAGTTTCCTGTACATGATTTTGGGTTTGAGTCTCTATCATTTTTCTGCAGGGAACCATGATGATGCCTAACAGCACCTTCGAAGTCTCGAAAAAGATGATGGGGTCCCACAACCATCAGGATGATGATAATACCTCTAAGATGACAAACACTACCCAAATATTTGTTTTGGACTATAAACTGCTCAGGATAATTTTAGATGGCTAGCTGAGATGACTCAGCCTCACAGATTACTTGAGCAAGGACTTGAGACAAGCCCTGCATTTTTCCATTATGCATAGCCTAGACAACAAATGATACAGCTACCTCACCCAGGACTTGATAATTAACACAATTTTTTTTTCTGGATCCCCCTAAAGATGCCTTTGCTCCCAGACAGGAGTAAGTAATTTTAATAACATGACATTCACATTCCCAAGAGATGGGGTGGGTGGGTTTTGGTCATTCAATGGGTTATGGATAATTGTCATTATTTAGGATATTTGTTGGTTACAAGTTGTTAATTGATAATGGTAAGGAAAAATGTTAAACAAAAAAAATAGATTTGAGGTTTTTATTTTAAAAAAAGAGGATACAGATAAGAGGTAAATTATTGAACCTACTCTGAAAAAAATCAAAATGATAAAATAAAGGGTAGATTATTCAATCTACTCTGAAAAGAAAAATGAGAGAATATGGTTATGATAAGATAAAAAGGTAGATTATTAAATCTACTTTTAAAAGACAACTACTGACTTTAAATGTTTTACATTTGATTAGATTTTTTATATTGTATACAAATTATGTATATTGATACAAATTTGAACTTGATTTTGTTAGAAAATATTGTGAATATATTTCTAATCTTGTTCAAGGTATTGTACATATACAGTTCATTTAACAATGTAATGCATATTGCTAGTCATTGAAAGTTATTATTACCAACTAATTAAAATATAAGTAATGCAAGTTAATAATCATTACAATCAAGCTCATAGTCATATTAGGTATGTTTTCAAGGTCAAATATTTTAGATATACAGGTCATCTTCAAACACTTCAGAGATGTACAGAATATGGTTTCAATAAAAGATTTTTCTTTTCTTTAATGACAATGAGACATGTCTGCTCTTGGCAGCACCAATATACTTCAAAGAAGATGATGGACATT